>NW_027140282.1:575000-1175000 GCF_036365525.1 Heterodontus francisci
AGAGGGGGGAGGGGCCTGTCACCATGGAGACAGAGCGGGGGAGGGGCCTGTCACCATGGAGACAGAGCGGGGGAGCGGACTGTCACCATGGAGACAGAGCGGGGGAGGGGCCTGTCACCATGGAGACATAGCGGGGGAGGGGCCTGTCACCATGGAGACAGAGCGGGGGAGGGGACTGTCACCATGGAGACAGAGCGGGGGAGGGGCCTCTCACCATGGAGACAGAGCGGGGGAGGGGACTGTCACCATGGAGACAGAGCGGGGGAGGGGACTGTCACCATGGAGACAGAGCGGGGGAGGGGACTGTCACCATGGAGACAGAGCGGGGGAGGGGCCTCTCACCATGGAGACAGAGCGGGGGAGGAGACTGTCACCATGGAGACAGAGCGGGGGAGGGGACTGTCACCATGGAGACAGAGCGGGGGAGGAGACTGTCACCATGGAGACAGAGGGGGGAGGGGCCTGTCACCATGGAGACAGAGCGGGGGAGGAGACTGTCACCATGGAGACAGAGCGGGGGAGGGGACTGTCACCATGGAGACAGAGCGGGGGAGGGGCCTCTCACCATGGAGACAGAGCGGGGGAGGGGCCTGTCACCATGGAGACAGAGCGGGGGAGGAGACTGTCACCATGGAGATAGAGCGGGGGAGGAGACTGTCAACATGGAGACAGAGCGGGGGAGGGGACTGTCACCATGGAGACAGAGCGGGGGAGGGGCCTCTCACCATGGAGACAGAGCGGGGGAGGGGCCTCTCACCATGGAGACAGAGCGGGGGAGGGGACTGTCACCATGGAGACAGAGCAGGGGAGGGGCCTGTCACCATGGAGACAGAGCGGGGGAGGGGTCCTGTCACCATGGAGACAGAGCGGGGGAGGGGACTGTCACCATGGAGACAGAGCGGGGAAGGGGACTGTCACCATGGAGACAGAGCGGGGGAGGGGCCTCTCACCATGGAGACAGAGCGGGGGAGGGGCCTCTCACCATGGAGACAGAGCGGGGGAGGGGACTGTCACCATGGAGACAGAGCGGGGGAGGGGCCTCTCACCATGGAGACAGAGCGGGGGAGGGGCCTCTCACCATGGAGACAGAGCGGGGGAGGGGACTGTCACCATGGAGACAGAGCGGGGGAGGGGACTGTCACCATGGAGACAGAGCGGGGGAGGGGCCTGTCACCATGGAGACAGATCGGGGGAGGGGACTGTCACCATGGAGACAGAGCGGGGGAGGGGACTGTCACCATGGAGACAGAGCGGGGGAGGGGCCTGTCACCATGGAGACAGAGCGGGGGAGGGGACTGTCACCATGGAGACAGAGCGGGGGAGGGGACTGTCACCATGGAGACAGAGCGGGGGAGGGGCCTGTCACCATGGAGACAGAGCGGGGGAGGGGACTGTCACCATGGAGACAGAGCGGGGGAGGGGACTGTCACCATGGAGACAGAGCGGGGGAGGGGCCTGTCACCATGGAGACAGAGCGGGGGAGGGGCCTCTCACCATGGAGACAGAGCGGGGGAGGGGACTGTCACCATGGAGACAGAGCGGGGGAGGGGCCTGTCACCATGGAGACAGAGCGGGGGAGGGGACTGTCACCATGGAGACAGAGCGGGGGAGGGGCCTCTCACCATGGAGACAGAGCGGGGGAGGGGACTGTCACCATGGAGACAGAGCGGGGGAGGGGCCTCTCACCATGGAGACAGAGCGGGGGAGGAGACTGTCACCATGGAGACAGAGCGGGGGAGGGGACTGTCACCATGGAGACAGAGTGGGGGAGGGGCCTGTCACCATGGAGACAGAGCGGGGGAGGGGCCTCTCACCATGGAGACAGAGCGGGGGAGGGGACTGTCACCATGGAGACAGAGCGGGGGAGGGGCCTCTCACCATGGAGACAGAGCGGGGGAGGGGCCTGTCACCATGGAGACAGAGCGGGGGAGGGGCCTGTTTCCAAGGTGACGGCGAATGGGGGCGGGGTCTGTTTCCAGAGTGACGGAGTGGGGGCGGGGTCTGTTACCAAAGTGACGGAGAGTGGGGGCGGGGTCTGTCACCAAAGTGACGGCGAATGGGGGCGGGGTCTGTTAGCAAAGTGACGGGAGTGGGGGCGGGGTCTGTTTCCAAGGTGACGGTGTGGGGGCGGGGTCTGTTTCCAGAGTGACGGGAGTGGGGGCGGGGTCTGTTTCCAAGGTGACGGGTGTGGGGGCGGGGTCTGTTTCCAGAGTGACGGAGTGGGGGCGGGGTCTGTTTCCAAGGTGACGTGAGTGGGGGCGGGGTCTGTTACCAAAGTGACGGCGAATGGGGGCGGGGTCTGTTTCCAGAGTGACGGAGTGGGGGCGGGGTCTGTTTCCAGACTGACGGGAGTGGGGGCGTGGTCTGTTTCGAAGGTGACGGGAGTGGGGGCGGGGTCTGTTACCAAAGTGACGGCGAGTGGGGGCGGGGTCTGTTACCAAAGTGACGGGAGTGGGGGCGGGGTCTGTTACCAAAGTGACGGGAGTGGGGGCGGGGTCTGTTAGCAAAGTGACGGGAGTGGGGGCGGGGTCTGTTAGCAAAGTGACGGGAGTGGGGGCGGGGTCTGTTTCCAAGGTGACGGCGAGTGGGGGCGGGGTCTGTTTCCAAGGTGACGGCGAATGGGGGCGTGGTCTGTTTCCAAGGTGACGGCGAGTGGGGGCGGGGTCTGTTACCAAAGTGACGGCGAGTGGGGGCGTGGTCTGTTTCCAGAATGACAGGAGTGGGGGCGGGGTCTTTTTCCAGAGTGACGGGAGTGGGGGCGGGGTCTGTTACCAAGGTGACGGCGAGTGGGGGCGGGGTCTATTTCCAGAGTGATGGGAGTGGGGGCGGGGTCTGTTTCCAAGGTGACAGGAGTGGGGGCGGGGTCTGTTTCCAGAGTGACGGCGAATGGGGGCGTGGTCTGTTACCAAAGTGACGGCGAGTGGGGGCGGGGTCTGTTTCCAAGGTGATGGGAGTGGGGGCGGGGTATGTTTCCAAGGTGACGGGAATGTGGGCGGGGTCTGTTACCAAAGTGACGGCGAGTGGGGGCGGGGTCTGTTTCCAAGGTGACAGGAATGTGGGCGGGGTCTGTTTCCAGGGTGACGGGAGTGGGGGCGGGGTCTGTTACCAAGGTGACGGGAGTGGGGGCGGGATCTGTTTCCAGGGTGACGGAGTGGGGGCGGGGTCTGTTTCCAGGGTGACGGGAGTGGGGGCGGGGTCTGTTACCAAGGTGACGGGAGTGGGGGCGGGGTCTGTTACCAAGGTGACGTGAGTGGGGGCGTGGTCTGTTACCGAGGTGACGGGAGTGGGGGCGAGGTCTGTTACCCAGGTGACGGGAGTGGGGGCGGGGTCTGTTAACAAGGTGACGGGAGTGGGGGCGGGGTCTGTTACCAAGGTGACGGGAGTGGGGGCGGGGTCTGTTTCCAGGGTGACGGGAGTGGGGGCGGGGTCTGTTACCAAGGTGACGGGAGTGGGGGCGGGGTATGTTACCTAGGTGACAGAGTGGGGGCGGGGTCTGTTACCAAGGTGACGGGAGTGGGGGCGGGGTCTGTTTCCAGAGTGACGGGAGTGGGGGCGGGGTCTGTTACCAAGGTGACGGGAGTGGGGGCGGGGTCTGTTACCAAGGTGACGGGAGTGGGGGCGGGGTCTGTTTCCAGAGTGACGGGAGTGGGGGCGGGGTCTGTTTCCAGGGTGACGGGGAGTGGGGGCGGGGTCTGTTTCCAGAGTGACGGGTGTGGGGGCGGGGTCTGTTTCCAGGGAGACGGGAGTGGGGGCGGGGTCTGTTACCAAGGTGACGGGAGTGGGGGCGGGGTCTGTTTCCAGGGTGGCGGGAGTGGGGGCGGGGTCTGTTTCCAGGGTGACGGTGTGGGGGCGGGGTCTGTTTCCAGGGTGACGGGAGTGGGGGCGGGGTCTGAATCTTTCTGATTCTTTTATAATCCCTTTCAAACTAAAGGAATCCTGATAATTATTGATAATTCTTTATAATAATTTATAAACATTTACTGACCTTTACAACCTTTATAAACTGTTTATAATTCTTCCTCTCACTTTGTAAATCTTTATAATATTTATGATTGTCTGTGATTTATTATCCTTTATGAGATTTTATTCTCATTTATAATCTGTTACATTCACTTCCCTGGACAGAAAACATTGAAAATGATCCCCGTGGATTACTCTCAATTCAAACAGATCACAGAGCATATCATTTAAAATGGCCGCAGCACATGTCGCGTAAAATGGCCGCAGTGAAGGTGACATCAAACAGACCACAGTGCATATCATTTAAAATGGCCGCAGCACATGTCGCGTAAAATGGCCGCAGTGAAGGTGACATCAAACAGACCACAGAGCATATCATTTAAAATGGACGCAGTGACGGTGACATCAAACAGACCACAGTGCATATCATTTAAAATGGCTGCAGCACATGTCGCGTAAAATGGCCGCAGTGAAGGTGACATCAAACAGACCACAGTGCATATCATTTAAAATGGCCGCAGCACATGTCACGTAAAATGGCTGCAGTCAAGGTGACATCAAACAGACCACAGAGCATAACATTTAAAATGGACGCAGTGACGGTGACATCAAACAGACCACAGTGCATATCATTTAAAATGGCCGCAGCACATGTCGCGTAAAATGGCTGCAGTGAAGGTGACATCAAACAGACCACAGTGCATATCATTTAAAATGGCCGCAGCACATGTCACGTAAAATGGCTGCAGTCAAGGTGACATCAAACAGACCACAGAGCATAACATTTAAAATGGACGCTGTGACAGTGACATCAAACAGACCACAGTGCATATCATTTAAAATGGCCGTACCATATGTCACGTAAAATGGCCACAGTGAAGGTGACATCAAACAGACCACAGAGCACATCATTTAGAATGGCCGCAGCACATGTCGCTTAAAATGGCCGCGGTGCAGGTGACATCAAACAGACAACAGTGCATATCATCAGATCGAACTGGCCTTTGTTAAAACCAGCTGGAGTGGTACTGAGTCCCACACACACTCAGATAAGAGCCAATTGAATTTGAGCCTATATTAATACCAGCTGGAGTGGTACTGAGGCTCATTCACATACCGGGAAAGAACCAATTCAATCCAGGCCCCTATTAATACCAGCTGGAGTAAAATTAACTCCCATTTACACACCAGGAAAGAGCCAATTCAATCCAGGTCTCTATTAATACCAGCTGGAGAGGGACTGAGTCTCACTCACACACGGGGAAAGAGCCAATTCAATCCAGGTCTCTATTAATACCAGCTGGAGAGGGACTGAGTCTCACTCACACACGGGGAAAGAGCCAATTCAATCCAGGCCTCTATTAATACCAGCTGGAGTAAAATTAACTCCCATTCACACACCAGGAAAGAGCCAATTGAAACCGAGCCTATATTATCACCAGCTGGAGTGGTACTGAGTCCCACTGACACACCAGGAAAGAGCCAATTCAATGCAAACCTTTATTAATACCAGCTGGAGTGGTACTGAGCCCCACTCACACACCAGGAAAAAGCTAATTAAAGCCAGACCGCCATTGATACCAGCTGGAGTGGGACTGAGACCCACTCACACACCAGGAAAGAGATAGTTCATTCCAGGCTTCCATTAATACTAGCTGGAGTGGCACTGAGTCCCACTAACACCCCAGAAAGAGCCAATTCAATCCAGGTCTCTATTAATACCAGCTGGAGTGGAATTAACTCCCACTCACACAACAGGAAAGAGCAAATTCAATCCAGGCCTCTATTAACACCAGGTGGAGTGCTACTGAGTCCCACTCACACAGCAGGAAAGGGACAGTTCATTACAGGCCTCTATTAATACCAGCTGGAGTGGCAGTGAGTCCCACTCACCAGGAGAGAGCCAATTCAATCGAGGCTTATATCAATACCAGTAGGAGTGGTATTGAGTCCCACTCACACACCAGTAAAGAGCCAATTCAATCCAGGCCTCTATTTATACCAGCTGGAGTGGTACTGAGAGCCACTCACACACCAGGAAAGAGGCAATTCAATCCAGGTATCTATTAATAGCAGCTGGAGTGGTACTGAGTCCCACTCACTCACCAGGAAGGAGCCAATTCAATGCAGGCCTCTATTAATAACATTTGGAGTGGGACTGAATCCCACTCACACACCAGAAAGAGCCAATTCATTCTAGGCCTCTATTAATACCAGCTGGAGTGATACTGATTCTCACGGACGCACCAGGAAAGAGACAATTCCATCCAGACCTCTATTAATACCAGCAGGATGGTACTGAGCCCCCCTCAGGCACCAGCAAGAGCCAATTCAATCCAAGCCTCTATTAATACCAGCTGGAGTGGTACTGAGTCCCACACACACACCAAGTAGTGCCAATTCAATCCAGACCTCTATTAATACCAACTGGAGTGGTACTGATTCTCACGGACACACCAGGAAAGAGACCATTCCATCCAGACCTCTAATAATACCAGCAGGATGGTACTGAGCCCCCCTCAGGCACCAGCAAGAGCCAATTCAATCCAAGCCTCTATTAATACCAGCTGGAGTGGTACTGAGTCCCACACACACATCAAGAAGTGCTAATTCAATCCAGACCTCTTTTAATTCCAGCTGGAGTGGTACTGAGTCCCACTCACACACCAGGAAAGAGCCAATTAAATCCAGACCACGATTAATAACAGCTGGAGTGGTACTGAGTCCCACTCACACACCAGGAAAGAGCCAATTAAATCCAGACCTCAATTAATACCAGCTGGAGTGGTACTGAGTCCCACACACACATCAAGAAGTGCTAATTCAATCCAGACCTCTTTTAATTCCAGCTGGAGTGGTACTGAGTCCCACTCACACACCAGTAAAGAGCCAATTAAATCCAGACCTCAATTAATACCAGCTGGAGTGGTACTGAGTCCCGCTCACACACCAGTAAAGAGCCAATTAAATCCAGACCTCAATTAATACCAGCTGGAGTGGTACTGAGTCCCACTCACACACCAGGAAAGAGCCAATTAAATCCAGACCTCAATTAATACCAGCTGGAGTGGTACTGAGTCCCACACACACATCAAGAAGTGCTAATTCAATCCAGACCTCTTTTAATTCCAGCTGGAGTGGTACTGAGTCCCACTCACACACCAGTAAAGAGCCAATTAAATCCAGACCTCAATTAATACCAGCTGGAGTGGTACTGAGCCCCACTCACACACCAGGAAAGAGCCAATTAAATCCAGACCACGATTAATACCAGCTGGAGTGGTACTGAGTCCCACTCACACACCAGGAAAGAGCCAATTAAATCCAGACCTCAATTAATACCAGCTGGAGTGGTACTGAGTCCCACTCACTAACCATGAAAGAGCCAATTAAATCCAGACCTCAATTAATACCAGCTGGAGTGGTACTGAGTCCCACTCACTCACCAGGAAGGAGCCAATTCAATCCAGACCTCTATTAATACCAGCTGGAGTGGCACTGAGCCCCACTCACACACCAGAGAAGAGCCATTTCGATCCAGGCCTCGATCTATAGCGACTGGAGTGGGACTGAGAGCCACTCACACACCAGGAAAGAGGCAATTCAATCCAGGTATATATTAATAGCAGCTGGAGTGGTACTGAGTCCCACTCACTCACCAGGAAGGAGCCAATTCAATCCAGACCTCTATTAATACCAGCTGGAGTGATACTGATTCTCACGGACACACCAGGAAAGAGACCATTCCATCCAGACTTCTAATAATACCAGCAGGATGGTACTGAGCCCCCCTCAGGCACCAGCAAGAGCCAATTCAATCCAGACCTCTATTAATAACAGCTGGAGTGGTACTGAGTCCCACTCACACAGCAGAGAAGAGACAGTTCATTCCAGGACTTTATTAACACCGGGTGTTCTGGCACTGTGTCCCACTCACACACCAGAAAGAGCCAATTCATTCTAGGCCTCTATTAATACCAGCTGGAGTGATACTGATTCTCACGGACACACCAGGAAAGAGACCATTCCATCCAGACCTCTAAT
This sequence comes from Heterodontus francisci, assembly GCF_036365525.1. Classification (NCBI taxonomy): domain Eukaryota; kingdom Metazoa; phylum Chordata; class Chondrichthyes; order Heterodontiformes; family Heterodontidae; genus Heterodontus; species Heterodontus francisci. The sequence goes on from NW_027140282.1 coordinate 583,005, forward strand.
AATACCAGCTGGAGTGATACTGATTCTCACGGACACACCAGGAAAGAGACCATTCCATCCAGACCTCTAATAATACCAGCAGGATGGTACTGAGCCCCCCTCAGGCACCAGCAAGAGCCAATTCAATCCAAGCCTCTATTAATACCAGCTGGAGTGGTACTGAGTCCCACACACACATCAAGAAGTGCCAATTCAATCCAGACCTCTTAATACCAGCTGGAATGGTTCTGATTCCCACTCACACACCAGGAAAGAGCAAATTCAAACCAGATCTCTATTAATACCAGCTGGAGTGGTACAGATCCCCACTCACTCCCCAGCAAAGAGCCAATTCAATCCAGGCCTCTATTAATACCAGCTGGAGTGGTACTGAGTCTCACTCACACAGCAGGAAAGAGACAATTCAATTCAGGCCTCTTTTAATACCAGCAGGAGTGGCACTAATCCCCACTCACTCACCAAAAAAGAGCCAATTCAATCCATGTCTCTATTAATAGCAGAAGGAGTGGAACTGAGCCCCGCTCACACACCAGGAAGTGGCTAACTCAATCCAGGCCTCTATTAATACCAACTGGAGTGGTACTGAGTCCCACTCACACACCAGGAAAGAGCCAATTCAATCCAGGCCGCTATTCATACCAGCTGGAGTGGGACTGAGTCCCACTCTCAAACCAGGAAAGAGAGAATTCAATCCAGAACACTAATTAATACCAGCTGGAGAAGTACTGAGTCCCAATCACACACCAGGAAAGTGTCAATTCAATCCAGGCCTCTATTAATAACATTTGGAGTGGTACTGAGTCTCACTCACACAACAGAGAAGAGACAGCTCATTTCAAACATCTATAAATATCAGCTGGAATGGTACTGAACCCCACTCACCCACCCGGAAAGAGCGAATGCAGTCCAGACCTCTTAATCCCAGCTGGAGTGCGACTGATTCCAACTCACACAGCAGGAAAGGGACAGTTCATTCCAGGCCTCTACTAATCCCAGCTGGAGTGGTTCCGAGCCCCACTCACACACCAGGAAAGAGACAATTCAATCCAGAACTCCACAATACCAGCTGGAGTGCGACAGAGTCCCACTCGCACAGCAAGAAAGGGACAGTTCATTCCAGGCCTCTACTAATCCCAGCTGGAGTGGTTCTGAGCCCCAGTCACACACCAGGAAACAGCCAATTCAATCCAGACCTCCACAATACCAGCTGGAGTGGAATTAACTCCCACTCATACACCAGGAAAGAGCCAATTCAAACCAGACCTCTATTAATACCAGCAGGAGTGGTACTGAGTCCCACTCACACACCAGGAAAGAGCCAATTCATTCCAGGCCTCTATTAATACTTCTGGAGTGGTACTGAGCCCCACTCGCACACCAGGAAAGAGCCAATTCATTCCAGGCCTCTATTAATACTTCTGGAGTGGTACTGAGCCCCACTCACACACCAGGAAAGGGACAGTTCATTCCAGGCCTCTATTAATACTTCTGGAGTGGTACTGAGTCCCACTCACACACCAGGAAAGAGCCACTTCAATCCCAACCGTATTAATACCAGCTGGAGTGGTACTGAGTCCCAATCACACACCAGGAGAGAGCCAATTCAATGCAGGCCTCTATTAATAACATTTGGAGTGGGACTGAATCCCACTCACACAGCAGAGAAGAGACAGTTCATTCCAGGACTCTATTAACACCGGGTGTTCTGGCACTGTGTCCCACTCACACACCAGAAAGAGCCAATTCATTCTAGGCCTCTATTAATACCAGCTGGAGTGATACTGATACTCACGGACACACCAGGAAAGAGACAATTCCATCCAGACCTCTATTAATACCAGCTGGAGTGGTACTGATTCTCACGGACACACCAGGAAAGAGACCATTCCATCCAGACCTCTAATAATACCAGCAGGATGGTACTGAGCCCCCCTCAGGCACCAGCAAGTGCCAATTCAATCCAAGCCTCTATTAATACCAGCTGGAGTGGTACTGAGTCCCATACACACACCAAAAAGTGCCAATTCAATCCAGACCTCTTTTAATACCAGCTGGAGTGGTACTGAGTCCCACTCACACACCAGTTAAGAGCCAATTCAATCCCGACCTCTATTAATACCAGCTGGAGTGGAATTAACTCCATCACACACACCAGAAACAGCCAATTCAATCCTGACCTCGAGAATACCAGCTGGAGTGCGTCTGAGTCCCACTCACACGCCATGAAGGGGTCAGTTCATTCCAGGTCTCTATTAATACCAGCTGGAAAGGTACTGAGTCCCACTCACAAACCAGGAAAGAGCCAATTCAATTCAGGCCTCTATTAATACCAGCTGGAGTTGAATTATCTCCATCTCACACTCCAGAAAGAGCCAATTCAATCCTGACCTCGAGAATACCAGCTGGAGTGCATCTGAGTCCCTCTCACACGCCATGAAGGGGTCAGTTCATTCCAGGTCTATATTAATACCAGCTGGAAAGGTACTGAGTCCCACTCACACACCAGGAAAGAGCCAATTCAATTCAGGCCTCTATTAATGCTAGCTGGAGTGGTACTGAGACCCACTCACACACCAGGAAAGAGAAAATTCAATTCAGGCCTCTATTAATAACAGCTGGAGTGGTACTGAGTCCCACTCTCAAACCAAGAAAGAGCCAATTCAATTCAGGCCTCTATTAATACCAGCTGGAGTGTGACTGATCCCGGCTCACACACCAGGAGGGAGCCAAATCAATCCAGACATCTATTAATACCAGCTGGAGTGGTACTGAGCCCCACTCACACTCCAGAAAGAGCCAATTCAATCCAAGCCTCTATTAATACCAGCTGGAGTTGTACTGAGTCCCAGTCACAAACCAGGAAAGAGCCAATTCATTCCAGCCCTCTATTAATACCAGCTGGAGGGGTACTGAGTCCCACTCACAAACCAGGAAAGGGACAGTTCATTGCAGACCTCTATTAATAGCAGCTGGAGGGGTACTGAGTCCCACTCTCAAACCAGGGAAGTACCAATTCAATTCAGGCCTCTATCAATACGAGCTAGAGAGGAATTAACTCCATCACACACACCAGAAACAGCCAATTCAATCCTGACCTCGAGAATACCAGCTGGAGTGCGTCTGAGTCCCACTCACACGCCATGAAGGAGTCAGTTCATTCCAGGTCTCTATTAATACCAGCTGGAAAGGTACTGAGTCCCACTCACAAACCAGGAAAGAGCCAATTCATTCCAGCCCTCTATTAATACCAGCTGGAGGGGTACTGAGTCCCACTCGCACACCAGGAAAGGGACAGTTCATTCCAGGCCTCTATTAATACCAGCTGGAGTGGTTCTGAGCCCCAGTCACACACCAGGAAACAGCCAACTCAATCCAGACCTCCATAATACCAGCTGGAGTGGAATTAACTCCCACTCACACACCAGGAAAGAGCCAATTCAGTCCAGTCCTCTATTAATACCAGCAGGAATGGTACTGAGCCCCACTCAGACACCAAAAAGAGCCAATTCAATCCAGCCCTCTATTAATACCAGCTGGAGGGGTACTGAGTCCCACTCACAAACCAGGAAAGAGCCAATTCATTCCAGACCTCTATTAATACCAGCTGGAGTGGTACTGAGTCCCACTCACTCACCAGGAAGAGACAATTCAATCCAAGCCTCTATTAATACCAGCAGGAATGGTACTGAGTCCCACTCACACTCCAGAAAGAGGCAATTCAATCCAGATCTCTATTAATACCAGCTGGAGTGGGACTGAGTCCAACTCACAAACCAGGAAAGAGCCAATTCAATCCAGGTCTCTATTAATAGCAGCTGGATTGGAATTAACTCCCACTCACACACCAGGAAAGAGCCAATTCAATCCAGGCCTCTATTAATACCAGCTGGAGTGGTACTGAGTCCCAATCACGCATCAGTTAAGAGCCAATTCAATCCAGACCTCTAAAATACCAGCTGGAGTGCGACTGAGCGCCAAGCACACAGCAGGAAAGGGACAGTTCATTCCAGGCCTCTATTAATACCATCTGGAGTGGGACTGAGCCCCATTCACCCACCCAGATAGAGCCAATCCAGTCCAGACCTCTATAATACCAGCTGAAGTGTGACTGAGTCCCACACACACAGCAGGAAAGGGACAGTTCATTCCAGGCCACTATTTAACCAGTTGTAATGGTACTGAGCCCCACACACAGACCAGAAAGAGCCAATTCAATCCAGGCCTCTATTAATACCAGCTGGAATGGTACTGAGCCCCACACACAGACCAGAAAGAGCCAATTCAATCCAGGCCTCGATGAATACCAGCTGGAATGGTACTGAGCCCCCTCACACACCAGGAAAGAGCAACTTCCAACCAGACCTCCAATAAAAGCAGCTGGACTGGTACTGAACCCCATTCACCCACCCGGAAAGAGCGAATTCAGTCCAGACCACTTTTAATCCCAGCTGGAGTGCGACTGATTCCCACTCACACAGCAGGAAAGGGACAGTTCATTCCAGGCCTCTACTAATCCCAGCTGGAGTGGTTCCGAGCCCCACTCACACACCAGGAAACAGCCAACTCAATCCAGACCTCCATAATACCAGCTGGAGTGGAATTAACTCCCAGTCATACACCATGAAAGAGCTAATTCAATCCAGACCTCTATTAATACCAGCAGGAATGGTACTGAGTCACACACACATAGCAGGAAAGGGACAGTTCATTCCTGGCCTCTATTTACCCAGTTGGAGTGGTACTGAGCCCCACACACACACACCAGATAGAGCCAATTCAATCCAGGCCTCTATTAATACCAGTTGGAGTGGTTCTGAGCCCCACTCACACACCAGGAAAGTACCAATTCAATCCAGACCTCTATAATACCAGCTGGAGTGCGACTGAGTCCCACTCACACAGCAGGAAAGGGACAGTTCATTCCCGGCCTCTATTAATCCCAGCTGGAGTGGTTCTGAGCCCCAGTCAAACACCAGGAAACAGCCAATTCAATCTAGGCCTCGAAAAATACCAGCTGGAGTGGAGTTAACTCCCACTCACACACCAGGAAAGAGCTAATTCAATCCAGACCTCTATTAACACCAGCTGGAATGGCACTGAGCCCCACTTGCACACCAGAAATAGCCAATTCAACCATAGCCTCTATTAATACCAGCTGGAGGGGTACTGAGTCCCACTCACACACCAGAAAGAGGCAATTCAATCCAGGCCTCTATTAATGCCAGCTGAAGTGGTACTGAGTCCCACTCACACACCAGAAAGAGGCAATTCAATCCAGGCCTCTATTAATACCAGCTGGAGGGGTTGTGATTCCCTCTCACACACCAGGAAAGAGCCAATTGAAACCAGACCGCTATTGATACCAGCTGGAGTGGTACAGATCCCCACTCCCTCCCCAGCAAAGAGCCAATTCAATCCAGGCCTCTATTAATACCAGCTGGAGTGGTACTGAGTCCCACTCACACACCAGGAAAGGGCAAAATCAATCCAGGCTAATTTAATACCAGCTGGAGTGGTACTGAGCCCCACTCACACACCAGGAAAGAGCCAATTCAATCCAGGCCTCTATTAATACCAGCTGGAGTGGTACTGAGTCTCATGCACACTCCAGGAAAGAGCCAATTCAATCCAGACATCTATTAAAACCAGCTGGAGTGGTACTGAGCCCCACTCACACACCAGGAAACAGACAATTCAATCTAGACATCTATAATACCAGCTGAACTGCGACTGAGTCCCACTCACACACGAGAAAGGGCCAGTTCAATCCAGGCCTCTATTAATACCAGCTGGAGAGGTACTGAGTCTCAGTCACACACCAGGAAACAGCCAATTCAATCCAGACATCTATTAATACCAGCTGGAGTGGTACTGAGTCCCACTCACACAACAGAAAAGAGCCAATTCAATCCAGACCTCTATTAATACCAGCTGGAGTGGCACTGAGCACCACTCACTCTCCAGGAAAGAGCCAATTCTATCCAGGCCCCTATGAATACCAGCTGGAGTGGTACTGAGTCCCAATCACACACCAGGAGAGAACCAATTCAATGCAGGCCTCCATTAATAACATTTGGAGTGGGACTGAATCCCACTCACACAGCAGAGAAGAGACAGTTCATTCCAGGACTCTATTAACACCGGGTGTACTGGCACTGTGTCCCACTCACACACCAGAAAGAGCCAATTCATTCTAGGCCTCTATTAATACCAGCTGGAGTGGTACTGATTCTCACAGACACACCAGGAAAGAGACCATTCCATCCAGACCTCTAACAATACCAGCAGGATGGTACTGAGCCCCACTCAGGCACCAGCAAGTGCCAATTCAATCCAAGCCTCTATTAATACCAGCTGGAATGGTTCTGATTCCCACTCACACCAGGAAAGAGCAAATTCAACCAGATCTCTATTAATACCAGCTGGAGTGGTACTGAGTCCCTCTCACTCCGCAGCAAAGAGCCAATTCAATCCAGGCCTCTATTAATACCAGCTGGAGTGGTACTGAGTCCCACTCACTCCGCAGCAAAGAGCCAATTCAATCCAGACCTCTATTAATACCAGCTGGAGTGGTACTGAGTCCCACTCACACACCAGTTAAGAGCCAATTCAATCCAGGCCTCTATTAATACCAGCTGAAGTGGTACAGACTCCCACTTACACACCAGGAAAGTGCCAAATCAATCCAGGCCTCTATTAATAACATTTGGAGTGGGACTGAATCCCATTTACACAACAGATAAGAGACAGCTCATTTCAAACATCTATTAATACCAGCTGGAATGGTACTGAACCCCACTCACCCACCCGGAAAGAGCGAATTCAGTCCAGACCTCTTTTAATCCCAGCTGGAGTGCGACTGATTCCAACTCACACAGCAGGAAAGGGACAGTTCATTCCAGGCCTCTACTAATCCCAGCTGGAGTGGTTCCGTGCCCCACTCACACACCAGGAAACAGCCAATTCAATCCAGAACTCCACAATCCCAGCTGGAGTGCGACTGATTCCAACTCACACAGCAGGAAAGGGACAGTTCATTCCAGGCCTCTACTAATCCCAGCTGGAGTGGTTCGGAGTCCCAATCACACACCAGGAAAGAGCCAAATCAATCCCAACCTCTACTAATCCCAGCTGGAGTGGTTCTGAGCCCCACTCACACACCAGGAAACAGCCAACTCAATCCAGACCTCCACAATACCAGCTGGAGTGGAATTAACTCCCACTCACACACCAGGAAAGAGCCAATTCAAACCAGACCTCTATTAATACCAGCTGGAGTGGAATTAACTCCCACTCACACACCAGGAAAGAGCCAATTCAAACCAGTCCTCTATTAATACCAGCAGGAATGGTACTGAGCCCCACTCAGACACCAAAAAGAGCCAATTCAATCCAGCTCTCTATTAATACCAGCAGGAATGGTACTGAGCCCCACTCAGACACCAAAAAGAGCCAATTCAATCCAGCCCTCTATTAATACCAGCTGGAGGGGTACTGAGTCCCACTCACACACCAGGAAAGGGACAGTTCATTCCAGGCCTCTATTAATACTTCTGCAGTGGTACTGAGTCCCATTCACACTCCAGAAAGAGGCAATTCAATCCAAGCCTCTATTAATACCAGCTGGAGTGGTACTGAGTCCCACGCACACTCCAGAAAGAGGCAATTCAATCCAAGCCTCTATTAATACCAGCTGGAGTGGTACTGAGTCCCAGTCACAAACCAGGAAAGAGCCAATTCATTCCAGCCCTCTATTAATACCAGCTGGAGGGGTACTGAGTCCCACTCACAAACCAGGAAAGAGTCAGTTCATTCCAGGCATCTATTTAACCAGTTGGAGTGGTACTGAGCCCCACACACACACCAGAAAGAGCCAATTCAATCCAGGCCTCTATTAATACCAGCTGGAATGCTACTGAGCCCCCTCACACACCAGGAAAGAGCGAATTCAGTCCAAACATCTTTTAATCCCAGCTGGAGTGCGACTGATTCCCACTCACACAGCAGGAAAGGGACAGTTCATTCCAGGCGTCTATTTAATCAGTTGGAGTGGTCCTGAGCCCCACACACACTAGAAAGAGCCAATTCAACCCAGGCCTCTATTAATACCAGCTGGAGGGGTACTGAGCCCCACTCACAAACCAGGAAAGGGACAGTGCATTCCAGGCCTCTATTAATACTTCTGCAGTGGTACTGAGTCCCATTCACACTCCAGAAAGAGGCAATTCATTCCAAGCCTCTATTAATACCAGCTGGAGTGGTACTGAGTCCCACTCACAAACCAGGAAAGAGCCAATTCAATCCAGGCCTCTATTAATACCAGCTGGAGTGGTACTGAGTCCCAGTCACAAACCAGGAAAGAGCCAATTCAATCCAGCCCTCTATTAATACCAGCAGGAATGGTACTGAGCCCCACTCAGACACCAAAAAGAGCCAATTCAATCCCGACCTCTATTAATACCAGCTGGAGTGGAATTAACTCCATCACACACACCAGAAACAACCAATTCAATCCTGACCTCGAGAATACCAGCTGGAGTGCGTCTGAGTCCCTCTCACACGCCATGAAGGGGTCAGTTCATTCCAGGTCTATATTAATACCAGCTGGAAAGGTACTGAGTCCCACTCACACACCAGGAAAGAGCCAATTCAATTCTGGCCTCTATTAATACTAGCTGGAAAGGTACTGAGCCCCACTCTCAAACCAGGAAAGAGCCAATTCAATCCCAACCGTATTAATACCAGCTGGAGTGGTACTGAGTCCCAATCACACACCAGGAAAGTGTCAATTCAATCCAGGCCTCTATTAATAACATTTGGAGTGGGACTGAATCCCATTTACACAACAGATAAGAGACAGCTCATTTCAAACATCTATAAATATCAGCTGGAATGGTACTGAACCCCACTCACCCACCGGAAAGAGCGAATTCAGTCCAGACCTCTTAATCCCAGCTGGAGTGCGACTGATTCCAACTCACACAGCAGGAAAGGGACAGTTCATTCCAGGCCTCTACTAATCCCAGCTGGAGTGGTTCCGAGCCCCACTCACACACCAGGAAACAGCCAATTCAATCCAGACCTCTATTAATACCAGCTGGAGTGCGACAGGGTCCCACTCGCACAGCAGGAAAGGGACAGTTCATTACAGGCCTCTAATATTCCCAGCTGGAGTGGTTCTGAGCCCCAGTCACACACCAGGAAACAGCCAACTCAATCCAGACCTCCATTAATACCAGCTGGAGTGGAATTAACTCCCACTCACACACCAGGAAAGAGCCAATTCAATCCAGTCCTCTATTAATACCAGCTGGAGTGGTACTGAGTCCCACTCACAAACCAGGAAAGAGCCAATTCATTCCAGACCTCTACTAATAGCAGCTGGAGTGAGACTGAGTCCAACTCACAAACCAGGAAAGAGCCAATTCAATCTGGGCTTCTATTAATACCAGCTGGAGTGGTACTGAGCCCCACTCACACACAAGGAAAGTGCCAATTGAAACCAAATTTCTATTAATACCAGCTGGAGTGGTACTGTGTCCCACTCACACACCAGAAAGAGCCAATTCAATCCAGGCCTCTATTAATATCAGCTGCAGTGGGACTGAGCCCCACTCACACACCAGGAAAGTGCCAATTCAATCCAGGCCTCTATTAATACCAGCTGGAGTGGTACTGAGCCCCACTCACATCAGGAAAGAGCCAATTCAATCCAGGCCTCTATTAATACCATCTGGAGTGGTACTGAGTCCCACTCACACACCAGCAAAGAGCCAATTCAATCCAGATCTCTACTAATACCAGCTGGAGTGGTACTGAGCCCCACTCACACACCAGCAAAGAGCCAATTCAATCCAGGCCTCTATTAATACCAGCTTGAGTGGTACTGAGCCCCACTCACACACCAGCAAAGAGCCAATTCAATCCAGATCTCTACTAACACCAGCTGGAGTGGCACTTAGACCCACTCACACACCAGGAAAGAGCAAAATCAATCCAGGCTAATTTAATACCAGCTGGAGTGGGACTGAGTCCCACTCACACATCAGGAACGAGACAATTCAATCCAGACCTCTATTAATACCAGCTGGAGTGGTACTGAGTCTCACTCACCCACCAGAAAAGCACCAATACAATCCAGACCTCTATTGATACCAGCTGGAGTGGTACTGATCCCCACTCACGCACCAGGAAAGAGCCAATTCAATCCAGGCCTCTATTAATATCAGCTGGAGTGGTACTGAGCCCCACTCACTCACCAGGATGGAGCCAATTCAATCCAGACCTCTTAATACCAGCTGGAGTGGTACTGAGTCCCTATCACACACCAGCAAAGAGGCAATTCAATCCAGGTCTCTATGAATACCAGCTGGAGTGGTACTGAGTCCCACTCAAACACCAGGAAAGAGTCAACTCAAATCAGGTTTCTCTTGAAACCAGCTGGAGTAGTACTGAGTCTCACTGAAACACCAGGGAAGAGGCAATTCAATCCAGGCTTCTATTAATACTAGCTGGAGTGGTACTGAGCCCCTCTCACCCACCAGGAAGGAGCCAATTCAATCCAGGCTTCTATTAATACCAGCTGGAGTGGTACTGAGCCCCACTCACTCACCAGGAAGGAGCCAATTCAATCCAGATCTCTATTAATACCAGCTGGAGTGGCACTGAGTCCCACTCACATACCAGGAAAGAGGCAATTCAATCCAGGCCTCTATTAATACCAGCTGGAGTGGTACTGAATCCCACTCACTCCCAGGAAAGAGCCAAGTCAATCCAGGCCTCTATTCATACCAGCTGGAGTGGTACTGAGCACCACTGACACACCAGAAAGAGCCAATTCAATCCAGGCCTCTATTAATACCAGCTGGAGAGGTACTGAGTCCCACTCACACACCAGAAAGAGCCAATTCAATCCAGGCCTCTATTAATACCAGCTGGAGTGGTACTGAGCCCCACTCGCACAGCAGAAAGAGCCAAGTCAATCCAGGACTCTATTAATACCAGCTGGTGTGGTACTGAGCCCCACTCACACACCAGGAAAGAGCCAATTCAATCCAGGCCTCTATTCATTCCAGCTGGAGTGGTACTGAGTCCCACTCACACACCAGAAAGAGCCAATTCAATCCAGGCCTCTATTCATTCCAGCTGGAGATGTACTGAGTCCCACTCACACACCAGAAAGAGCCAATTCAATCCAGTCCTCTATTAATTCCAGCTGGAGTGGTACTGAGCCCCACTCACTCACCAGGAAGGAGCCAATTCAATCCAGACCTCTATTAATACCAGCTGGAGTGGGACTGAGTCTCACTCACTCACCAGGAAAGAGCCAATTCAATCCAGACCTCTATTAATATCAGCTGGAGTGGTACTGAGCCCCACTCACTCACCAGGAAAGAGTCAATTCAAACCAGGTTTCTCTTGAAACCAGCTGGAGTGGTACTGAGTCTCACTGAAAAACCAGGAAAGAGCCAATTCAATCCAGACCTCTGTTAATACCAGCTGGAGTGGTACTGAGTCCCACTCACACACCAGGAAAGAGGCAATTCAATCTGGGCTTCTATTAATACCAGCTGGAGTGGCACTGAGTCCCACTCAGACACCAGAACAGTGCCAATTCAATCCAGACCTCTATAATACCAGATGGAGTGGTACTGAGTCTCACATACACACCAGGAAAGAGCAAATTCCAACCAGACCTCCATTAATAGCAGCTGGAGTGGTACTGACTCACCAGGAAAGAGCCAAGTCAATCCAGGCCTCTATTCATACCAGCTGGAGTGGTACTGAGCACCACTGACACACCAGGAAAGAGCCAATTCAATCCAGGTCTCTATTAATACCAGCTGGAGAGGTACTGAATCCCACTCATACAACAGAAAGAGCCAAGTCAATCCAGGCCTCTATTAATACCAGCTGGAGTGGTACTGAGTCCCACTCACACTCCAGGAAAGAGTCAATTCAAACCAGGCCTCTATTAATACCAGCTGGAGTGGTACTGAGCCCCACTCACTCACCAGGAAGGAGCCAATTCAATCCAGGTTTCTATTAATACCAGCTGGAGTGGTACTGAGCCCCACTCACTCACCAGGAAGGAGCCAATTCAATCCAGGTTTCTATTAATACCAGCTGGAGTGGTTGTGAGCCCCACGCACACACCAGGAAAGAGTCAATTCAAACCAGGCCTCTATTAATACCAGCTGGAGTGGTACTGAGCCCCACTCACTCACCAGGAAGGAGCCAATTCAATCCAGGTTTCTATTAATACCAGCTGGAGTGGTACTGAGCCCCACTCACACACCAGGAAGGAGCCAATTCAATCCAGGTTTCTATTAATACCAGCTGGAGTGGTACTGAGTCTCACTGAAACACCAGGAAAGAGCCAATTCAATCCAGGTTTCTATTGATACCAGCTGGAGTGGTACTGAGCCCCACTCACACACCTGGAAAGAGCCAATTCAATCCAGACCTCTATTAACAGCAGCTGGAGTGGTACTGAGTCCCACTCACTCACCAGGAAGGAGCCAATTCAATCCAGGATTCTATTAATACCAGCTGGAGTGGTACTGAGCCCCACTCACTCACCAGTAGGGAGCCAATTCAATCCAGGTTTCTATTAATACCAGCTGGAGTGGTACTGAGCCCCACTCACTCACCAGGAAAGAGCCAATTCAATCCAGGCCTCTATTCATTCCAGCTGCAGTGGTACTGAGTCCCACTCCCATGCCAGGTCAGAGGCAATTCAATCCAGGTCTCTATTAATATCAGCTGGAGTGGTACTGAGTCCCACTCACACACCAGGAAAGAGCCAATTCAATCTGGGCTTCTATTAATACCAGCTGGAGTGGTACTGAGCCCCACTCACACACAAGGAAAGTGCCAATTGAAACCAAATTTCTATCATTACCAGCTGGAGAGGTACTGAGTCCCACTCACACGCCAGGTCAGAGTCAATTCAAACCAGGTTTCTCTTGAAACCAGCTGGAGTGGTACTGAGTCCCACACACACACCAGGAAAGAGCAAATTCCAACCAGACCTCCATTAATACCAGCTGGAGTGGTACTGAGTCCCACTCACTCCCCAGGAAAGAGCCAATTCCATCCAGACCTCCATTAATACCAGCTGGAGTGGTACTGAGTCCCACTCACTCCCCAGGAAAGAGCCAATTCCATCCAGACCTCCATTAATACCAGCTGGAGAGGTACTGAGTTCCACTCACACACCAGGAAAGAGCAAATTCCAACCAGACCTCCATTAATACCAGCTGGAGTGGCACTGAGGCCCACTCACTCACCAGGAAAGAGCCAATTCAATCCAGGCCACTTTTCATACCATCTGGAGTCGTACTGAGCACCACTGACACACCAGGAAAAAGCCAATTCAATCCAGGCCTCTATTCATAACAGCTGGAGAGGTACTGATTCCCACTCACACACCAGAATGAGCCAATTCAATCCAGGCCTCTATTAATACCAGCTGGAGTGATACTGAGCTCCACTCACCCTCCAGGAAAGAGCCAATTCAATCCAGGCCTCTATTAATTCCAGCTGGAGTGGTACTGAGCTCCACTCACCCTCCAGGAAAGAGCCAATTCAATCCAGGCCTCTATTAATACCAGCTGGAGTGGTACTGAGCCCCACTCACTCACCAGGAAAGTGCCAATTGAAACCAAATTTCTATTAATACCAGCTGGAGTGGTACTGAGTCCCACTCACACACCAGAAAGAGTCAATATAAACCAGGCCTCTATTAATACCAGCTGGAGTGGTACTGAGCCCCACTCACTCACCAGGAAAGAGCCAATTCAATCCAGGTTTCTATTAATACCAGCTGGAGTGGTACTGAGCCCCACTCACACACCTGGAAAGATCCAATTCAATCCAGGTTTCTATTAATACCAGCTGGAGTGGTACTGAGCCCCACTCACACACCAGGAAAGATCCAATTCAATCCACGTTTCTATTAATACCAGCTGGAGTGGCACTGAGTCCCACTCAGACACCAGAACAGTGCCAATTCAATCCAGACCTCTATAATACCAGATGGAGTGGTACTGAGTCTCACATACACACCAGGAAAGAGCAAATTCCAACCAGACCTCCATTAATAGCAGCTGGAGTGGTACTGACTCACCAGGAAAGAGCCAAGTCAATCCAGGCCTCTATTCATACCAGCTGGAGTGGTACTGAGCACCACTGACACACCAGGAAAGAGCCAATTCAATCCAGGTCTCTATTAATACCAGCTGGAGAGGTACTGAATCCCACTCATACAACAGAAAGAGCCAAGTCAATCCAGGCCTCTATTAATACCAGCTGGAGTGGTACTGAGTCCCACTCACACTCCAGGAAAGAGTCAATTCAAACCAGGCCTCTATTAATACCAGCTGGAGTGGTACTGAGCCCCACTCACTCACCAGGAAGGAGCCAATTCAATCCAGGTTTCTATTAATACCAGCTGGAGTGGTACTGAGCCCCACTCACTCACCAGGAAAGAGCCAATTCAATCCAGGTTTCTATTAATACCAGCTGGAGTGGTACTGAGCCCCACTCACACACCTGGAAAGATCCAATTCAATCCAGGTTTCTATTAATACCAGCTGGAGTGGTACTGAGCCCCACTCACACACCAGGAAAGATCCAATTCAATCCACGTTTCTATTAATACCAGCTGGAGTGGTACTGAGCCCCACTCACACACCAGGAAAGAGCCAATTCAATCCAAGTTTCTATTAATACCAGCTGGAGTGGTACTGAGCCCCACTCACACACCAGGAAAGAGCCAATTCAATCCAGGTTTCTATTAATACCAGCTGGAGTGGTACTGAGCCCCACTCACACACCAGGAAAGATCCAATTCAATCCAGGTTTCTATTAATACCAGCTGGAGTGGTACTGAGCCCCACTCACACACCAGGAAAGATCCAATTCAATCCACGTTTCTATTAATACCAGCTGGAGTGGTACTGAGCCCCACTCACACACCAGGAAAGAGCCAATTCAATCCAAGTTTCTATTAATACCAGCTGGAGTGGTACTGAGCCCCACTCACACACCAGGAAAGAGCCAATTCAATCCAGGTTTCTATTAATACCAGCTGGAGTGGTACTGAGCCCCACTCACACACCAGGAAAGATCCAATTCAATCCAGGTTTCTATTAATACCAGCTGGAGTGGTACTGAGCCCCACTCACACACCAGGAAAGAGCCAATTCAATCCAGGTTTCTATTAATACCAGCTGGAGTGGTACTGAGCCCCACTCACACACCAGGAAAGTGCCAATTGAAACCAAATTTCTATTAATACCAGCTGGAGTGGTACTGAGTCCCACTCACACACCAGAAAGAGTCAATATAAACCAGGCCTCTATTAATACCAGCTGGAGTGGTACTGAGCCCCACTCACTCACCAGGAAAGATCCAATTCAATCCAGGTTTCTATTAATACCAGCTGGAGTGGTACTGAGCCCCACTCACACACCAGGAAAGATCCAATTCAATCCACGTTTCTATTAATACCAGCTGGAGTGGTACTGAGCCCCACTCACACACCAGGAAAGAGCCAATTCAATCCAAGTTTCTATTAATACCAGCTGGAGTGGTACTGAGCCCCACTCACACACCAGGAAAGAGCCAATTCAATCCAGGTTTCTATTAATACCAGCTGGAGTGGTACTGAGCCCCACTCACACACCAGGAAAGATCCAATTCAATCCAGGTTTCTATTAATACCAGCTGGAGTGGTACTGAGTCCCACTCACTCACGAGGAAAGAGCCAATTCAATCCAGACCTCTATTAATACCAGCTGCAGTGGTACTGAGCCCCACTCACACCAGGAAAGATCCAATTCAATCCAGGTTTCTATTAATACCAGCTGGAGTGGTACTGAGTCCCACTCACTCACGAGGAAAGAGCCAATTCAATCCAGACCTCTATTAATACCAGCTGCAGTGGTACTGAGTCCCACTCAGACACCAGAACAGTGCCAATTCAATCCAGACCTCTATAATACAAGCTGGAGTGGTACTGAGTCTCACTCACACACCAGGAAAGAGCAAATTCCTACCAGATCACCATTAATAGCAGCTGGAGTGGTACTGACTCACCAGGAAAGAGCCAAGTCAATCCAGGCCTCTATTCATACCAGCTGGAGTGGTACTGAGCACCACTCACACTCCAGGAAAGAGCCAATTCAATCCAGGCCTCTATTAATACCAGCTGGAGTGGTACTGAGCTCCACTCACCCTCCAGGAAAGAGCCAATTCAATCCAGGCCTCTATTAATACCAGCTGGAGTGGTACTGAGTCCCACACACACACCAGAAAGAGCCAATTCAATTCAGACCTCTATTAACACCAGCTGGAGTGGTACTGAGCCCCAGTCACACACCAGGAAAGAGGCAATTCAATCAAGACCTCTATTAACACCAGCTGGAGTGGTACTGAGCCCCAGTCACACACCAGGAAAGAGCCAATTCAATTCAGACCTCTATTAATACCAGCTGGAGTGGTACTGAGCCCCAGTCACACACCAGGAAAGAGCCAATTCAATCAAGACCTCTATTAATACCAGCTGGAGTGGTACTGAGCACCACTCACACTCCAGGAAAGAGCCAATTCAATCCAGGCCTCTATTAATACCAGCTGGAGTGGTACTGAGCTCCACTCACCCTCCAGGAAAGAGCCAATTCAATCCAGGCCTCTATTAATACCAGCTGGAGTGGTACTGAGTCCCACACACACACCAGAAAGAGCCAATTCAATTCAGACCTCTATTAACACCAGCTGGAGTGGTACTGAGCCCCAGTCACACACCAGGAAAGAGCCAATTCAATCAAGACCTCTATTAATACCAGCTGGAGTGGTACTGAGCACCACTCACACTCCAGGAAAGAGCCAATTCAATCCAGGCCTCTATTAATACCAGCTGGAGTGGTACTGAGCTCCACTCACCCTCCAGGAAAGAGCCAATTCAATCCAGGCCTCTATTAATACCAGCTGGAGTGGCACTGAGTCCCACACACACACCAGAAAGAGCCAATTCAATTCAGACCTCTATTAACACCAGCTGGAGTGGTACTGAGCCCCAGTCACACACCAGGAAAGAGCCAATTCAATCAAGACCTCTATTATTACCAGCTGCAGTGGTACTGAGTCCCACTCATACACCAGGTCATAGGCAATTCAATCCAGGTCTCTATTAATATCAGCTGGAGTGGTACTGAGTCCCACTCACACACCAGGAAAGAGTCAATTCAAACCAGGTTTCTCTTGAAACCAGCTGGAGAGGTACTGAGCCCCACTCACACACCAGAAGGAGCCAATTCAATCCAGGCCTCTATTAATCCCAGCTGGTATGGTACTGAGTCTCACTCACACACCAGGAAAGAGCCAATTCAAGCCAGACCTCTTTAAAACAAGCTGGTGTGGTACTGAATCCCACTCACTCACCAGGAAAGAGCCAATTCAATCCAGGCCTCTATTAATACCAGCTGGAGTGGTACTGAGTCCCACACACACACCAGAAAGAGCCAATTCAATTCAGACCTCTATTAACACCAGCTGGAGTGGTACTGAGCCCCAGTCACACACCAGGAAAGAGCCAATTCAATCAAGACCTCTATTATTACCAGCTGCAGTGGTACTGAGTCCCACTCATACACCAGGTCATAGGCAATTCAATCCAGGTCTCTATTAATATCAGCTGGAGTGGTACTGAGTCCCACTCACACACCAGGAAAGAGTCAATTCAAACCAGGTTTCTCTTGAAACCAGCTGGAGAGGTACTGAGACTCACTCACACACCAGAAGGAGCCAATTCAATCCAGGCCTCTATTAATCCCAGCTGGTATGGTACTGAGTCTCACTCACACACCAGGAAAGAGCCAATTCAAGCCAGACCTCTTTAAAACAAGCTGGTGTGGTACTGAATCCCACTCACTCACCAGGAAAGAGCCAAGTCAATCCAGGCCACTTTTCATACCATCTGGAGTCGTACTGAGCACCACTGACACACCAGGAAAAAGCCAATTCAATCCAGGCCTCTATTCATACCAGCTGGAGTGGTACTGAGCCCAACTCACACACAAGGAAAGTGCCAATTGAAACCAAATTTCTATTCATACCAGCTGGAGTGGTACTGAGTCCCACTCACACACCAGAAAGAGCCAATTTAAACCAGGCCTCTATTAATACCAGCTGGAGTGGTACTGAGTCCCACTCACACACCAGAAAGAGTCAATTTAAACGAGGCCTCTATTAATACCAGCTGGAGAGGTACTGAGTCCCACTCACACACCAGAAAGAGCCAATTTAAACCAGGCCTCTATTAATACCAGCTGGAGTGGTACTGAGTCCCACTCACACACCAGAAAGAGTCAATTTAAACGAGGCCTCTATTAATACCAGCTGGAGTGGTACTGAGCCCCACTCACTCGCCAGGAAAGAGCCAATTCAATCCAGGTTTCTATTAATACCAGCTGGAGTGGTACTGAGTCCCACTCACACACCAGAAAGAGTCAATTTAAACGAGGCCTCTATTAATACCAGCTGGAGTGGTACTGAGCCCCACTCACACACCTGGAAAGAGCCAATTCAATCCAGGCCTCTATTCATTCCAGCTGCAGTGGTACTGAGTCCCACTCCCATGCCAGGTCAGAGGCAATTCAATCCAGGTCTCTATTAATATCAGCTGGAGTGGCACTGAGTCTCACTGAAACACCAGGAAAGAGCCAATTCCATCCAGACCTCGATTAATACCAGCTGGAGTGGTACTGAGTACCACTCACACACCAGGAAAAAGCCAATTCAAACCGGACAACTATTAATACCAGCTGGAGTGGTACTGAGTCCCACTCACAGAGCAGGAAAGAGCCAAATCAATACAGAACACTATTAATACCAGCTGGAGTTGTGCTGGGTCCGACTCACCCACCTGGTAAAAGCCAAGTCAAACCAGGCCTCTATTCATACCAGCTGCAGTGGTACTGAGTCCCACTCACTCACCAGGAAAGAGTCAATTCAAACCAGGTTTCTCTTGAAACCAGCTGGAGTGGTACAGAGTCTCACTCACACACCAGGAAAGAGCCAATTCCATCCAGACCTCGATTAATACCAGCTGGAATGGTACTGAGTAGCTGGAATGGTACTGAGTACCACTCACACACCAGGAAAGAGCCAATTCAAACCGGACAACTATTAATACCAGCTGGAGTGGTACTGAGCCCCACTCACACACCAGGAAAGAGCCAATTCCA
Source organism: Heterodontus francisci (assembly GCF_036365525.1). Classification (NCBI taxonomy): domain Eukaryota; kingdom Metazoa; phylum Chordata; class Chondrichthyes; order Heterodontiformes; family Heterodontidae; genus Heterodontus; species Heterodontus francisci. The sequence continues at coordinate 602,258 of NW_027140282.1, forward strand.
TCCAGACCTCTATTAATACCAGCTGGAGTGGTACTGAGCCCCACTTACACACCCGGACAGAGCCAATTCAATCCAGACCTCTATTCATACCAGCTGGAGTGGTACTGAGTCCCACTCACACACCAGGAAAGAGCCAATTCAATGCAGGCCTTTATTAATAACATTTGGAGTGGGACTGAATTCCACTCACACAGCAGAGAAGAGACAGTTCATTCCAGGACTCTATTAACACCGGGTGATCTGGCACTGTGTCCCACTCACACACAAGGAAAGGGATAGTTCATTCCAAACATCTATAAATACCAGCTGGAGTGGTACTGAGTCCCACTTACACACGAGAAAGAGCCAATTCAATCCAGACATCTATAATACCAGCTGAAGTGCGACTGAGCCCCGCTCACACACCAGGAAGTGGCTAACTCAATCCAGGCCTCTATTAATAGCTGCTGGAGATGCACGGAGTCCCACACACACACCAGAAAAGTGCCTATCCAATCCAGGCGTCAATTAATACCAGCTGGAGTGGTGCTGAGCCCCACTCACACACCAGAAAAGAGTCAATTCAATCCAGACCTCTATTAATACCAGCTGGAGTGGTACTGAGTCCCACTCACACACCAGGAAAGAGCCAATTCAATCCAGACCTCTATTAATACCAGCTGGAGTGGTACTGAGTCCCACTCACACACCAGGAAAGAGCCAATTCAATCCAGACCTCTATTAATACCAGCTGGAGTCGTACTGAGTCCCACTCACACACCAGGAAAGAGCCAATTCAATCCAGACCTCTATTAATACCAGCTGGAGTGGTACTGAGTCCCACTCACACACCAGGAAAGAGTCAATTCAATCCAGACCTCTATTAATACCAGCTGGAGTGGTACTGAGTCCCACTCACACACCAGGAAAGAGCCAATTCAATCCAGACCTCTATTAATACCAGCTGGAGTGGTACTGAGTCCCACTCACACACCAGGAAAGAGCCAATTCAATCCAGACCTCTATTAATACCAGCTGGAGTGGTACTGAGTCCCACTCACACACCAGGAAAGAGCCAATTCAATCCAGACCTCTATTAATACCAGCTGGAGTGGTACTGAGTCCCACTCACTCACCAGGAAAGAGCCAATTCAATCCAGACTTGTGGCGAAGGGGAGTTGGAGTGAGAAGTGGAGAGAGGGGAGTTGGGGAGGGAAGTGGGGGATGGGAGAAGATGGGAGAGGGGGAGGAGAGTGGGGGTGCGAAGTTTGAAGAGGAGTGGAGAGGGGAGAGGAGAAGAGAGGCGAGGGGAGTGGGGGAGGGGTGAGGAATAGGGGAGTGGGAAGTGGAATGGTGAAAGGAGTGGGGGAGGGGTGTCCCGGAGTGGAGAGTGGGAAGTGGGGGAATTGAGTCAGGAGTGGGGAGTGGGGGAGGGGAGGGAAGAGGTGGCGAATTAGGGAGGGGAGGGGAGAGGTGTAGAGTGGGAGGAGAGAGGGGGAGTGGGAGGGCTTTGGGGGAGGGGTGTGGGGCATGCAGGAGGTGAGTTGGGAGTGGAGGCGTGCAGGGGGTGTGTAGAGGAGGGGAGTGGGGAGTGAGGGGGTGGGGGAATGGAGAGTTGGGGAGGGGAGTTGGAGTGTGTTGTCGGTGAGTGGAGGCGTGCAGGGGGGATTGGAGGAGGTGAGTGGGGAGTGGGGGAGAGGATTGGGGGAGGGGAGGGGAGTGGAGGAGGGCAGAGGTGAAAACTGGAGTGGGGAGTGGGGGAGTGGTGTGGGGGAAGGGAGTGGGGAGTGCGGGAGGGGAGTGAGGAGGGGGAGTGGGGGTGGGGGAGTGGGTGAGGGGCATGGAGGGTGCGGGAGGGGAGTGAGGAGGAGGAGTGGGGGTGGGGTAGTGGGGAGGTGAGTTAGGAGGGGAGTGAGGAAGGGGAGTGTGGGTGAGGGAGTGGTGAGGGGCGTGGAGAGTGCGGGAGGGGAGTGAGGAGGAGGAGTGGGATTGGGGGAATGGGGAGGTGAGTTGGGAGGGGAGTGAGGAGGGGGAGTGGGGGTGGGTTTGTGGGGAGGTGAGTTGGGAGCGCAGGAGTGAGAGTGGGGAAAGGATTGGGTGTGGGTGTGGTTGTGGGGAGAGGGAAGGAGGGCAAGAGGAGAGGGGTGGAAGTGGGGGATGGAAGTGGGGGAGAGGAGTGGTGAGTGGGGAGAGGGGAGTGGGGGAGAGGTGATTGGGGAGTGAGGAGTCGGGGAGTGGGGAGTGCAGTGGGGAGTGAGGAGTGGGGAGTGGGAGAGTGGGGAGTGGGGAAGGGGAGTGGGGGAGGGGAGTGGGGGAGTGTGGAGTTGAGTGGGGAGTGGGAAGAGGGGAGTGAGGGAGTGGAGTGAGAAGTGGGTAGTGGGGAGTGGGCGAGTTGAGAGGGGCGTGAGGAGTGGGGTGTGGGGGAGGGGAGTGGAGTTGGTGGGAGGGGAGTGGGGTTTATGGGATTGGAGTGAGGAGTGGGGGAGGGGAGTGAGGAGTGGGGGATGGATTGGGGAGTTGGTAGTTGGGGTGGGGAGTGTTATGTGGGGGAGGGGACTGGGGTAGGGAGTGGGGGAGGGGAGTGAGGAGTGGGGAGTGGAGTGATGAGTGAGGAGTGGGGTAGAGGTGAGTGGGGGAGCGATGAGTGAGGAGTGGGGAGTGGGGGAGTTGTTAGTGGGTGAGAGGAGTGGGGGAGGGGAGTGAGGAGTGGGGAGTGGAGTGTGGGAGAGAGGTGAGGGGGGAGTGGGGAGTGAGGATTCGGGGAGTGAGGAGTGGAGTGGGGAGTGAGGAGTGGGGAGTGGGAGGGTGGGAAGTGGGGGAGGGGAGTGGGGGAGGGGAGTGGGGGAGTGTGGAGTTGAGTAGGGAGTGAGAAGTGGGGAGTGGGGGAGTGAAGTGAGAAGTGGGTAGTGGGGAGTGGGGGAGTGGAGTGGGGAGTGAGGAGTCGGGTGTGGGGGAGGGGAGTGTTGAGTGGGGGAGGGGAGTGGGGAGTGGGTGAGGGGAGTGGGGAGTGGGTGGGGGGAGTGGGGTTGGTGGGAGGGGAGTGGGGTTTATGGGACTGAAGTGAGGAGTGGGGGAGTGGGGTGAGGAGTGGGGGAGGGGATTGGGGAGTGGGTAGTTGGGGAGGGGAGTGGTTAGTGGGGGAGGGGAGTGGGGGAGAGGAGTGAGGAGTGGGGAGTGGAGTAGTGAGTGAGGAGTGGGGAGTGGGGGAGAGGTGAGTGGGGGAGTGGGGAGTGAGGAGTCGAGGAGTGGGGAGTGGGTGGGGAGTGAGGAGTGGAGTGGGAGAGTGAGGAGTGGCGGAGGGGAGTGGGGGAGTGGGGGAGGGGAAGGGGGGAGTGTGGAGTGGAGTAGGGAGAGAGGAGTGCGGAGTGGGGTGTGGGGGAGGGGAGTGCGGATGTGGGGAGCGTAGTGGGGAGTGCGTAGTGGGGAGTGGGAGTGGGGGAAGGGAGTGGGGGAGTGGGGAGGTGGTGGGGTGTGTGGGAGGGCAGTGATAGAGGGGCAGGGCTGAGTCGGGGAGGGGGAGTGGGGGAGGGGAGTGAGGGAGAGGTGTGGGGGAGAGGAGTTAGGGAGGGTAGTGGGGGAGGGTAGTTGGGAGTGGAGGGGGAGGTGAGGGGAATGGAGAGTGAGGAGTGGGGAGGGGGGAGTGCGGGGTGGGGAGTGGGGGAGGGGAGTGTGGTGTGCGGGAGGGGAGTGGGGAGGGAGAGGGGGAGAGGTGTTAGGGAGGGGAGTGAGGGAGGGGAGTGAAGGATGGGATTGCGGGAGGAGAGTTGAGAAGGGGAGGGGTGTGCAGGAGTGTAGAAGGGAGTGAGGGAGGGGAGGGTGATGTGAGTGGGAGAGGGGCAGTGGGATTCGGGGATGGGAGTGGGGAAGGAGAAGGAGTGTGAGGGGAGAAGGAGGTGAGTGGGAAGTGTAGGGTAGGGAGAGTGGAGTTGGGAGTGGAGTGTAGGATGGTAGTGATGGAGGAGAGTGTGGGAGTGGTGAAGCGGAGTGAAGGAGGAGGGAGAGTGGGGGAGGGTGAGTGGGATTGGAGAGGGAGAGTGAGGGGGAGAGGGTGGTGAGTGGGGGGTATCGGGGAGGGGAGAGAGGAGTGGGAACTGGAATGGAGGACGCGAGTGAGGGAGGAGAGGGGGGAGTGTGGGAGGGGAGTGGAGGGGGTTGCGGAGGGGAGTGGGGGAGGGGACTGGGCATGGGAAGGGGAGGGTAGCAGGGAGAGGAATGGGCGAGGTGGCAGTGAGAGTGGAGTGGGAAATGGGAGTGAGTGTGTGGAGTTGGGGAGGGGAGGGGAGAGGGGAGTGGGGAAAGGAGGGTTGTTGCAAGGGCAGTGAAGAAGGGATGTGGGGAAGGGGACCCGTAGTGGGGGATGCGAGTGGCGGAGGGGAATGGGGTAAGCCAATGAGGAGTAGGGTAGGTGAGTGGGGGAGGGGATTGGGGAGGGGGAGAAGGGGAGAGGGAAGGGAGTGGGGGAATAGAGTGCGGAAGGGGAGGGGGAAGGGCAGGGAGGGGGATGGGAGTGGTAGAGGGGATGCAGGAAGGGAATAAGGGAGGGCAGTGGGGTGGGGTGCAGGGAACAGGGAGGGGAGTTAGGGGAGTGGGGGTGCAGAGTTAGGGGAGTGGGGGACAGTGAGTGGGGCAGGGGGAGGGTTGTGGGGAGGGAGAGGGAATGTGAAGGGGAGAGGGTGGTGAATGAAGGGGTGTAGGGGAGGGGAGAGAGGAGTGATGTGTGGAGTGGCGGATGGGAGTGAGGCAGGAGAGTAGTGGAGTGGGGGAGGGAGTGGGGGAGGCGAGTGGAGGAGGGGGATGTGGGAAGGTAAGGGGAGTGATGCAGGGGAAAGGGAGTAGGGGAGAGGGGGAGTGGGGAGGGGTAGGGAAGTGCTAGATGGGAGTGAGTGTGCAGAGTGTGGTGGGGAGGAGGAGGGAAGTAGACAGGGCACTGGAGAAGGGGACTCGCGGAGGGTAGTGGGGGAGGTGTAGGGTAATGGTGGAGGGTAGTGGGTGAGGGTAGTGGGGGAGGGTAGTGAAAGATGGGAATGGCGGAGATGAGTGGGGGAGGCCGATGAGAAGTAGGGGGTGGGTGTTGTGGAAGGGATTGGGGAGGGGGTAGGGCGGAAGGGGGAAGGGGAGATGAAAGGGAGTGGGGGAATAGAGTGGGGAGGGAGGGGGAAGGGCAGGGAGGGGGATGGGAGTGGTAGAGGGGGAGCAGGAAGGGAATAAGGGAGGGCAGTGGGGTGGGGTGTAGGGAATGGGGAGGGGAGTTAGGGGAGTGGGGGAGGGTGAGCGGGGCAGAGAGAGGGTTGTGGGGAAGGAGAGGGGATCTAAGGGTGAGAGAGAGGGTATGTGAGGGGGAGAGGGTGGAGAGTGAAGGGGTGTAGGTGAGGGGAGAGGAGTGGGGAGTGTGGTGGCGGATGGGAGTGAGGGAGGAAAGTGGTGGAGTGGGGGAGGGGGTGGGGAATGGGGGCTTGGAGTGGGGGAGATGGAGGGGAAAGGGGAGTGGGGGAAGGGAGTGGGGGAGGCGATTGGGGGAGGGGGATGTGGGATGGGAAGGGGAGTGGGGCAGGGGAGGGTGAGTAGGTGAGTGGGGAGGGGGAGGGAAGTGGGAGACGCAAGTGAGTGTGCAGAGTGTGGTGGGGAGGGGAGACGGGAGTGGAGTATGGAAAGGAGGCGAGTGGACAGGGCAGTGGAGAAGGGGACTCGAGGAGGGTAGTGGGGGAAGTGTAGGGTAGTGGGGGGGTAGTTGGAGAGGGTAGTGAAAAATGGGAGTGGCGGAGGGGAGTGGGGGAGGCCGATGAGAAGTAGGGGGTGGGTGTTGTGGAGGGGATTGGGGAGGGGAAAGAGGGAAGGGGGAAGGGGAAGGGGAGAGGGAAGGGAGTGGGGGAATAGAGTGGGCATTTGGAGGGGGAAGGGCGTGGTGGTGGGGAGTGGGGGAGGGGGAGGGGAAGGGAATGGGGGAGGGTAGTGGGGGAGGGGGAGGGGAGCGGAGAGGGGAGTCGGGGAGGGGAGTTGAGGGGGAGGGGGTGTTGAGGAGGAGAGGGGAGGGGGAAGTGGGTGGGTTGTTGGGGAGGAGAGGGGAGGGGATAGGTGATGGGGTGTTGGGGAGGAGAGGGGAAACGGAATGGGGGTGGGGGGAGGGAATAGGGAGGGGAGTGGGGGAGGGGGCTGAGGGACTGAGGAGTGGGGGAGGAGAGTGGAGAGAGGAATGGGAGAGGGGAGGTGGAGGTGTGTGAGGAGGATTAGGGGAGTGGATGTGTGAATTGGAGTAGTGGAAAGGGGGAGGGGAGTCATGAGGGGCGTGGGGAAGGGAGGGAAGTGGTGAGATAGGTGTGGAAGGGGGTGAGGGAGGGAAGTGGGGGAGGGGAGTGGGGGAGTGGAGTGGGAGAGGGTGAGTGGGATTGGGGGAGGGTGAGTGGGATTGGGGGAGGGTGAGTGAGATTGGGGGAGGTTGAGTGGGATTGGGGGAGGGGAGTGGGATTGGGGAGGGGAGTGGGATTGGGGGAGGGGAGTGGGATTGGGGGAGGGGAGTGGGATTGGGGGAGGGTGAGTGGGATTGGGGGAGGGGAGTGGGATGGGGGAGGGTGAGCGGGATTGGAAGTGGGGAGTGGGGAGTGGGGAGTGGAGTGGAGGATGAGAGTGAGGGAGTGGGGGACGTGGCAGGGGAGTGGGGGAGGGAGATGTGGGAAGGATAATCGGAGGGGAGTGAGAGAGCAAAGATGGGAGTGATGGAGAGGAGTGGGGGAGGGGAGAGTTGGGGGTTAGGGGAGGGAATTGGGGAGGGGAGCGGGGAGGGGAGTGGGGGGAGGGGTTGGGGTACGGAGTGTGGCAGAGTGGGGGAGGAGTGGTGAGATTGGCAGAAGAGTGGGGGAGGGGAGTGGGAGAGGTGTGTTGGGGAGGGGAGTGAGGGAGGGGTTGGGGGGGTAAGGGTTGGGGAGGGAGGGGAGTGAGGGAAGGGTGTGGGGAGAGGAGTGAGGCTAGGGGTCGGAGAGGGAAGGGAGTGGGGGAATGGAGTGGGGAAGAGGAGGGGAGTTCGGGGGTGGGGAGGGGAGTGGGAGTGGATTGGGGTGGGGAGGGTTCTGCTGGAAGGGAGTGCGGGAGAGGAGTGGGTGAGGGGAGGGAGTGGGGGGAGGGAGTGGGGGAGGGGAATGGGAGAGGGGACTGGGTGAGAGAAGTGGGAGTTAGGGAGGGACTTGGAAAGGGGAATGGGGGAAGGCGAGTGGGAAAATTGGAGTGAGTGTGTGAGGTGGGGCAGGGGAAAGGAGGGGAGTTGGGAAGGGGTGGGGGAGGGAAGGGCGGTGGGAGATTTGGGAGAGGACGTGGAGTGGAGTAGGGGGATGTGAGGGGAGGGATACGTGTGAGGTGAAGGGAGTCGCGGAGGGGAGGGCAATGGCGGAAGCGGGTGTGGAGGAGGAAAGTGGGGTAGGGGATTGAGGGATGGGAGACGAGTGGGAAGGGAAGTGGGGAGGGGAGTGGGGAAAGGAGGGGTGGGGAGTGGATGGGGGAGAGGAATGGGGAGGGGACGTGTAAGGGAGTGTGTGAATGGAGTTGGTGGGATAGGAAATTGGGGTAAGGAGGGGGAAGAGAGTGGGGCAGCGGTGTTGGAGTGGGTGAGTGCGGATGGCAGTGGACTGAGGAGGGGAATGTACAAGGGCAGTGGAGGAGGGGCGTGGGGGAAGTGAGTGTGAGAGTGGGGAGGGAAGGGGAGGGGAGTGGGGAGTGGGGTAGGTAAGTGGGGGAGAGGAGTGGGGGAGGGGAGGTCTTGGGGGAGGTGAGAAGCTGGAGAGCGGTTTGAGGAAGGTGAGTGGGGGAGGGGAGTAGGGAGGAGTGGGGGAGGGGAGTGGGGGCGGAGTGGGGGAGGGGAGTGGGGGGAGGGGATTGAGGACAGGAGTGAGGGGAGGGGTTGGGGAGGGAGGGGAGAGGGGGAATGGAGTGGGCAGAGGGAAGTTAGGGGAGTGCGGCGCGGAGTTAGCAGAGTGGGTGAGGGGATTTGGAGTTGGGAGTGGGAGGAGTGGGGGAGGAGTGCGGGAGTAGTGGGGGAGGGGTGGGCGAGGGGAGTGGGGGGAGGGGTTTGGGGACAGGAGTGAGAGGAGGGGTTGGGGAGTGAGGGGAGTGGAGTGGGGAGAGGGTAGTTAGGGAAATGGAGGAGGGGATTTGCAGTTCGGACTGGGAGGGGAGTGGAGGGGAGGGGTTTGTGAGGCATGTGGGGGAGGGGCAGGGGTGTGGGGGAGGGGCAGGGATGTGGGGGAGGGAGAGGTGGAATGAGGGTGCAGGGCAACGGGAGTGGGTTAGGGTGAGGGTGAGTGCGGGACGGGAGTGGGGTAGGGGAGTGTGGGGAGAGTTGGGGAGGGCAGAGTGGGAGGGGAGTGGGAGGGGAGTGGGGGACGGTAGTGGAGGATGAGAGTGGGGGAGTGGTGTGGGGTGGAGGGGAGGGGAGTAGGGGAGGGGTGTTTGGGAGTGGAGTGGGGTAATGGTAGGGGAGGGAGAGAAGTGCGAGAGGGGAGGGAGTGCAGTGGGGGAGGAGAGGGAGGGGAGTGCGGGAGGGGGACAGGAGCGGGGAGTGGGTAGGGCTTTGGGGCAGGGGAGTGGGGGTGAGGTGGGGATGGGAGGGTAATGAGGGAGGGGATTGAGTGCAGGGTGCTGGGGGGAGGTAGAGGGGCAGGGGTATGGGCGAGGGGAGTGGGGGAGGGGCGGGGGTGAAGGTGAGTTGGCAGAGAAGTTGGGAGGGGTTTTTGGGAGGGGAGGTGGAGGAGTGAGGAGTGGGGTAGGGTAGTTGGGGACGAGGGACGGGAGAGAGGGGAGTTGGGGAGGGGAGTTGACCGAGTGGCGTGGGTAGTGGCGGAGGGTAGTGGGCGAAGATAGTGGGGGAGGGGCATTTGAGGGTAGGGCAGTTGGAGGGGAGTGGCGGATGGGTGTGGGTGAGAGGGAGTGTGGGAGTGAAGGGAAGTGGGGATGTGAGGGGGAGGGGAGTTTGGAGGGAAACCAGGTGTGAGGGGGAAAGGGTGTGGACAAGGGGTGCAGGGGAGCGAAGTGAGAAGAGGGGGACTGGAGTGGACGATAGGAGTGAGGGAGGGGAGTGGGATGTGGGAGGGGAAAGGGGAGTGGGGACTGGAGACGAGTGGGGGAGGGGTGCATTGAGGGGAATGGCAGAATGAGAGGGGAGGTGAGTGGGGAATGCGGAAGTGGAGTGGAGGATGGGGAGTGGGGAAATAGGAAGGGGAAGGGGAGGGTGTGCAATGGTGAGGGGGAGGGGAGTGGGAGGGGGAGGGGAGTGTGAGGGGGAGGGAGAGTGTGGCAGAGAGTGGGGGAGGGGAGTTGGAGAGGGGAGTGGGGGAGGGAAATGGTCAGAAGGGAGGGGGAGAGTGGGAGGAGGAGTGTGGTAGAAGGAGAGATTGGGGGAGGGTGAGTGGGATTGGGGGAGGAGATTGGGATTGGGGGAGGGTGAGTGGGATTGGGGGAGGGTGAGTGGGGAGTGGAGTGGAGGATGAGAGTGAGGGAGTGGGGGACGTGACAGGGGAGTGGGGGAGGGAGATGTGGGAAGAATATTAGGAGGGGAGTGAGAGAGCAAAGATGGGAGTGATGGAGAGGAGTGGGGGAGGGGAGAGTTGGGGGTTAGGGGAGGGAATTGGGGAGGGGAGCAGGGGAGGGGAGTGGTGGGAGGGGTTGGTGGGTTGGGCGGGAGAGAAGAGTGAGGAGGGGAGTGTGGGAGGGGTTGGGGTACGGAGTGTGGCAGAGTGGGGGAGGAGTGGTGAGATTGGCAGAAGAGTGGGGGAGGGGAGTGGGAGAGGTGTGTTGGGGAGGGGAGTGAGGGAGGGGTTGGGGGGTAAGGGTTGGGGAGGGAGGGGAGTGAGGGAGGTGAGTGGGGAGAGGAGTGAGGCGAGGGGTCGGAGAGGGAAGGGAGTGGGAGTGGATTGGGGTGAGGAGGGTTCTGCTGGAGGGGAGTGTGGGAGAGGAGGGGGTGAGGGGAGGGAGTGGGGGAGGGGAATGGGAGAGGGGACTGGGTGAGAGAAGTGGGAATTAGGGAGGGACTAGGAAAGGGGAGTGGGGGAAGGCGGTTGGGGAAATTGGAGTGAGTGTGTGAGGTGGGGCAGGGGAAAGGAGGGGAGTTGGGAAGGGGTGGGGGAGGGAAGGGCGGTGGGAGATGTGGGAGAGGAAGTGGAGTGGAGTAGGGGGCTGTGAGGGGAGGGATATGTGAGAGGTGATGGGAGTCGCGGAGGGGAGGGCAATGCTGGCAGCGGGTGTGGAGGAGGATACTGGGGAGGGGATAGAGGGATGGGAGACGAGTGGGGAGGGAAGTGCGGAGGGGAGTGGTGGAGAGGAGTAGGGGAGAGCAGTGGGGGAGAGGAGTGGGGAAAGGAGGGGTGGGGAGTGGATGGGGGAGAGGAAAGGGGAGGGGACGGGTAAGGGAGTGTGTGAATGGTGTGGGTGGGATAGGAAATTGGGGTAAGGAGGGGGAAGAGAGTGGGGCAGCGGTGTTGGAGAGGGTGAGTGCGGATGGCAGTGGACTGAGGAGGGGAATGTACAAGGGCAGTGGAGGAGGGGCGTGGGGGAAGTGAGTGTGAGAGTGGGGAGGGAAGGGGAGGGGAGTGGGGTGTGGGGTAGGTGAGTGGGGGAGAGGAGTGGGGGAGGGGAGGTCTTGGGGGAGGGGAGAGGCTGGGGGAACCGTTTGAGGAAGGGGAGTGGGGAGGGGAGTAGGGAGGAGTGGATTGGGGACAGGAGTGAGGGGAGAGGTTGGGGAGGGAGGGCAGAGGGGGAGTGGAGTGGGGAGAGGGTAGTTAGGGGAATGGAGGAGGGAATGGAGGAGTGGATTTGCAGTTGGGAGTGGGAGGGGAGTGGAGGGGAGGGGGTGGTGAGGCATGTGGGGGGGGCAGGGGTGTGGGGGAGGGCAGTGGGGGGGAGTGGGGGAGGGGGACAGGAGAGCGGGGAGTGGGTAGAGCTTTGGGGCAGGGGAGTGGGGGTGAGGTGGGTATGGGAGGGTAGTGAGGGAGGGGATTTGGTGCAGGGTGTTGGGGGGAGGTAGAGGGGCAGGGGTATGGGCGAGGCGAGTGGGGGAGGGGCGGGGGTGAAGGTGAGTTGGCAGAGGAGTTGGGAGGGGTGTTTGGGAGGGGAGGTGGAGGAGTGAGGAGTGGGGTAGGGGAGTTGGGGACGAGGGACGGGAGAGAGGGCAGTGGGGGAGGGGAGCTAACCGAGTGGCGTGGGTAGTGGCTGATGGTACTGGGGGAAGGTAGTGGGGGAGGGGCACTTGAGGGTAGGGCAGTTGTAGGGGAGTGGCGGATGGGTGTGGGTGAGAGGGAGTGTGGGAGTGGAGGGAAGTGGGGGATGTGAGGGGGAGAGGAGTGTGGAGGGAAACCAGGTGTGAGGGGGAGAGGGTGCGGACAAGGGGTGTAGGGGAGCGAAGTGAGCAGTGGGGGACTGGAGTGGACGATAGGAGTGAGGGAGGGGAGTGGGATGTGGGAGGAGAAAGGGGAGTGGGGACCGGAGTCGAGTGGGGGAGGGGTGCATTGAGGGGAATGGCAGAATGAGAGGGGAGGTGAGTGGGGAATGCGGAAGTGGAGTGGAGGATGGGGAGTGGGGAAATAGGAAGGGGAAGGGGAGGGTGTGTAATGGTGAGGGGAGGGGAGTGGGAGGGGGAGGGGAGTGTGAGGGGGAGGGAGAGGGTAGTGTGGAAGGAGGTTGGGGAGGGGAGTGGGGGATGGGGAGGGGGAGTGTGGCAGAGAGTGCAAAAGGGGAGTTGGAGAGGGGAGTGGGGGAGGGAAATGGTCAGAAGGGAGGGGGAGATTGGGAGGAGGAGTGTGGTAGAAGGAGAGAGTGTGAGATCGGCGGAGGGGAGATTGGAAGGGAGTGGTGGAAGGGAGTGGGGGAGAGGGTAGGGGAATGAAGAGGGGCGGGAGGGCAAGGTGGAGGGGAATGAAGTGTCGGAGGGAGGGGGGTGGTGGAGGGGAATGAAGGGGGGAGGGAGGGGAATGTGGAGGGGAATGAAGAGGGAGAGGGAGGGGAAGGTGGAGCGGAATGAAGAGGGGAGGGAGGGGGTGGTGGAGGGGAATGAAGAGGGGGGAGGGGGAGATGGAAGGGAATGAAGAGGGGGAGGGAGCGGGTGGTGAAGGGCAATGAAGAGGGGGAGGGAGGGGGAGGTGGAGGGGAATGAAGAGGGGGAGGGAGGGAGTGGTAAAGTGGAATGCAGAGGGGGAGGGAGGTAGAGGTGGAGGGGAATGAAGAGGGGGGAGGAGGAAGGGAATGAAGAGGGGGAGGAGCGGGTGGTGAAGGGGAATGAAGAGGGGGAGGGAGGGGGAGGTGGAGGGGAATGAAGAGGGGGAGGGAGGGGGAGGTGGAGGGGAATGAAGAGGGGGAGGGAGGGTGTGGTGGAGGGGAATGAAGAGGGGGAGGGAGGGGGTGGTGGAGGGGAACGAAGAGGGGGAGGGAGGGGGTGGTGGAGGAGAAAGAAGAGGGGGACGGAGGTGGTGGTGGAGGAGAATGAAGAGGGGGAGGGAGGGGGAGTCGGAGGTGAATGAGGATGGGGAGGGAGGGGAGGTGGAGGGGAATGAAGAGGGGAGGGAGGGGGAGGTGGAGGTGAATGAAGAGGAGAAGGGAGGGGGAGGTGAAGGGGAAAGAAGAGGGGGAGGGAGGGGGAGGTGGAGGTGAATGAAGAGGGGGAGGGAGGGGGAGTCGGAGGGGAATGAGGAGGGGGAGGGAGGGGGAGGTGGAGGGGAATGAAGAGGGGAGGGAGGGGGAGGTGGAGGGGAACGAAAAGGGGGAGGGAGGGGTGGTGGAGGGGAATGAAGATGGGGAGGGAGGGGGATGTGGAGGGGAATGAAGAGGAGAAGGGAGGGGGAGGTGGAGGGGAACGAAAAGGGGGAGGGAGGGGTGGTGGAGGGGAATGAAGAGGGGGAGGGAGGGGGAGGTGGAGGTGAATGAAGAGGGGAAAGGAGTGGGTGGTGGAGGTGAATGAAGAGGGGGAGGGAGGGGTTTGTTGAGGGGAAAGAAGAGGGGGAGGGATGGGGTGGTGGAGGAGAATGAAGAGGGCTGGGACGGAGTGGTGGAGGGGAATGAAGAGGGGGAGGGAGGGGGTGGTGGAGGGGAATGAAGAGGAGGAGGGTGGGGGAGGTGGATGGGAATGAAGAAGGGGATGGAGGGGAGTTGGAGGGGGATGAAGAAAGGGAGGGAGGGGAGGAGGAGCGGAATGAAGAGGGGCAGGAAGGGCTTATTGAAGAATGAAGAGGGGCAGGGAGTGGGAGATTGAGGGGAATGAAGAGAGGGAGGCAGGGGGTGTGGAGGTGAATGAAGTAGGAGGAGGGAGTGGGTGGTGGATGGGAATAAAGATGGGGAGGGAGGGGGAGGTGGATGGGAATGTAGAGGGGGAGGGAGGGGCTGGTGGAGGGGAATGATGAGGTGTAGGGAGGGGGAGGTGGATGGGAATGAAGATGCGGAGGGAGTGGGTGGTGGAGGAGAAAGAAGAGGGGGAGGGATGGGGTGGTGGAGGAAAATGCAGAGGGGGAAGGGAGGTGGTGGTGGAGGGGAATGAAGAGGGGGAGGGAGTGAGTGGTGGAGGGGAATGAAGAGGGGGAGGGAGCGGGTGGTGGAGGGGAAAGAAGAGGAGGACGGTGGGGGAGGTGGATGGGAATGAAGAGGGGGAGGGAGGGGAGGTGGAGGGGAATGAAGAGAGGGAGGGAGGGAGGGGAGGTGGAGTGGAATGAAGAGGTGCAGGAAGGGCTTGGTGAATAATGAAGAGGGGGAGGTGGATGGGAATAAAGAGGGGGAGGGAGGGTTAAGTGGAGGGGAATGAAGAGGGGGAGGGAGAGGGTTGTGGAGGGGAATGAAGATGGGGAGGGTGTGGGAGGTGGAAGGGAATGACGAGGGGAAGGGAGGGGGTGGTGGAGGTGTCTGAAGAGGGGAGGGAGGGGGAGCTGGAGGGGAATGGAGAGGGAGAGGGAGGGGGTGGTATAGGGGAATGAAGAGGGGGAGGGAGGGGGTGGTGGAGGGGAATGAAGAGGGGAGGGAGGGGGTGGTGGAGGGGAATGAAGAGGGGGAGGGAGTGGGTGGTGGAGGGGAATGAAGAGGGGGAGGGAGGGGGAGGAGGATGGGAATGAAGATGGGGAGGGAGGGAGTGGTGGGGGGGGAATGAAGAGGGGGAGGGAGGGGGTGGTGGAGGGGAATGAAGAGGGGGAGGGAGGGGGTGGTGGAGGAGAAAGAAGAGGGGGACGGAGGTGGTGGTGGAGGAGAATGAAGAGGGGGAGGGAGGGGGAGTCGGAGGGGAATGAGGAGGGGGAGGGAGGGGGAGGTGGAGGGGAATGAAGAGGGGAGGGAGGGGGAGGTGGAGGGGAACGAAAAGGGGGAGGGAGGGGTGGTGGAGGGGAATGAAGAGGGGGAGGGAGGGGGATGTGGAGGGGAATGAAGAGGAGGAGGGAGGGGGAGGTGGAGGGGAAAGAAGAGGGGGAGGGAGGGGGAGGTGGAGGTGAATGAAGAGGGGAAAGGAGTGGGTGGTGGAGGTGAATGAAGAGGGGGAGCGAGGGGGTTGTTGAGGATAAAGAAGAGGGGGAGGGATGGGGTGGTGGAGGAGAATGAAGAGGGCTGGGACGGAGTGGTGGAGGGGAATGAAGAGGGGGAGGGAGGGGGTGGTGGTGGGGAATGAAGAGGAGGAGGGTGGGGGAGGTGGATGGGAATGAAGAGTGGGAGGGAGGGGAGTTGGAAGGGGGTGAAGAGAGGGAGGGAGGGGAGGAGGAGCGGAATGGAGGGGCAGGAAGGGCTTATTGAAGAATGAAGAGGGGCAGGGAGTGGGAGATTGAGGGGAATGAAGAGAGGGAGGCAGGGGGTGTGGAGGTGAATGAAGAGGGGGAGGGAGTGGGTGGTGGATGGGAATAAAGATGGGGAGGGAGGGGGAGGTGGATGGGAATGAAGAGGGGGAGGGAGGGGCTGGTGGAGGGGAATGATGAGGTGTAGGGAGGGGGAGGTGGATGGGAATGAAGATGCGGAGGGAGGGGGTGGTGGAGGGGTATAAAAATGGGGAGGGAGGGGTTGGTGATGGATAATGGAGGGAGGGGGAGGTGGAGGGGAATAAAGTGGAGGAGGGTGGGGTGGTGGATGGGAATGAAGAGGGGGAGGGAGTGGGTGGTGGAGGAGAAAGAAGAGGGGGAGGGATGGGGTGGTGGAGGAAAATGCAGAGGGGGAAGGGAGGTGGTGGTGGAGGGGAATGAAGAGGGGGAGGGAGTGAGTGGTGGAGGGGAATGAAGAGGGGGAGGGAGGGGGTGGTGGAGGGGAAAGAAGAGGAGGACGGTGGGGGAGCTGGATGGGAATGAAGAGGGGGAGGGAGGGGAGGTGGAGGGGAATGAAGAGAGGGAGGGAGGGAGGGGAGGTGGAGTGGAATGAAGAGGGGCAGGAAGGGCTTGGTGAATAATGAAGAGGGGGAGGTGGATGGGAATAAAGAGGGGGAGGGAGGGGTAAGTGGAGGGGAATGAAGAGGGGGAGGGAGAGGGTTGTGGAGGGGAATGAAGAGGGGGAGGAAGGTGGTGGTGGAGTGTAATGAAGAGGGGGTGAGAGGGGGATGTGGAGGGGAATGAAGAGGGGGTGGGAGGGTGAGGTGGGGGGGAAATGAAGAGGGGGAGGGAGGGTGAGGTGGAGGGGAATTAAGAGGGGGAGGGAGTGGGATGAGTAGGGGAAAGAGGAGGGAAAATGAGGGGTGGTGGAGGGGCAAGATAATGTGGAGGGAAGGTGTGGTGGATGGGAATGAAGAGGGGGAGGGAGGGGGATGTGGATGGGAATGAAGAGGGGGAGGGAGTGGTTGGTGGAGGGGAATGATGAGGGGAGGGAGGGGTAGGTGGAGGGGAATGAAGAGGGGGAGGGAGGAGGAGTGGGAGGGTAATGAAGACGGGAGGACGGGGTGGGAGAGGGGAATGAAGAGGGGTGGGAGGGGGAGGTGGTGAAGAATGAAGAGGGGGAGGGAGGGGGTGGTGGAGGGGAATGTAGAGGGGTGGGAGGGGGTGGTGGAGGGGAATGAAGAGGGGGAGGGAGGGGGAGGAGGATGGGAATGAAGATGGGGAGGGAGGGAGTGGTGGGGGGAATGAAGATGGGAACGGAGGGGTAGGTGCATGGGAATCAAGATGGGGAGGGAGGGGGAGGAGGATGGGAATGAAGAGGGGGAGGGAGGGGGTGGTGGAGGAGAATGAAGAGGGGGAGGGAGGGGGAGGTGTAGGGGAATGAAGAGGGGGAGGGAGGGGGAGCTGGAGGGAAATGAAGAGGGAGAGGGAGGGGGTGGTGGAGGAGAATGAAGAGGGAGAGGGAGGGGGAGGTGTGGGGGAATAAAGAGGGGGAGGGAGGAGGTGGTGGATGGTAATGAAGGTGCGGAGGGAGGGGGTGATGGAGGGGTATGAAAGTGGGGAGGGAGGGGTTGGTGATGGATAATGGAGGGAGGGGGAGGTGGAGATGAATGAAGTGGGGAGGGAGGGGGTGGTGGAGGGGAATAAAGTGGGGGAGGGATGGGGTGGTGGAGTGGAATGAAGAGGGGCAGGAAGGGCTTGGTGAAGAATGAAGAATGTGAGGGAGGGGGAGCTTGAGGGGAATGAAGAGAGGGAGGCAGGGGGTGTGGAGGGGAAAGAAGAGGGGAGGGAGGGGCAGGTGGAGGGGAATGAAGAGGGGGAGGGAGGGGGAGGTGGAGGGGAATGAAGAGGGGGAGGGAGGGGGTGGTGGAGGGGAATGAAGATGGGAAGGGAGGCGAAGGTGGATGGGAATGAAGAGGGGGAGGGAGGGGGTGGTGGAGGGGAATGAAGAGGGGGAGGGAGGGTGTTGTGGATGGGAATGAAGAGGGGGATGGAGGGGGAGGAGGAGGGGAATGAAGAGGGGGAGGGAGGGGGTGGTGGAGGAAAATGAAGAGGGGAGGGAGGGGTAGGTGGAGGGGAATGAAGAGAAGGAGGAAGTGGTGGTGGAGGGGAATGAAGAGGGGGAGGGAGGAGGAGGTGGAGGGCAATGAAGAGAAGGAAGGAGGGGGTGTTGGATGGGAATGCAGAGGGGAGGGAGGGGGTGGTGGAGTGGAATTAAGAGGGTTATGGAGGGGGTGGTGGAGTGGAATGAAGAGGGGCAGGAAGGGCTTGGTGAAGAATGAAGAAGGTGAGGGAGGGGGAGCTTGAGGGGAATGAAGAGAGGGAGGCAGGGGGTGTGGAGGGGAAAGAAGAGGGGAGGGAGGGGCAGGTGGAGGGGAATGAAGAGGGGGAGGGAGGGGGAGGTGGAGGGGAATGAAGAGGGGGAGGGAGGGGGTGGTGGAGGGGAATGAAGATGGGAAGGGAGGCGGAGGTGGATGGGAATGAAGAGGGGGAGGGAGGGGGTGGTGGAGGGAAATGAAGAGGGGTGGGAGGGGTAGGTGGAGGGGAATGAAGAGAAGGAGGGAGTGGTGGTGGAGGGGAATGAAGAGGGGGAGGGAGGAGGAGGTGGAGGGCAATGAAGAGAAGGAAGGAGGGGGTGTTGGATGGGAATGCAGAGGGGAGGGAGGGTGTGGTGGAGTGGAATTAAGAGGGTTATGGAGTGGGTGGTGGAGTGGAATGAAGAGGGGGAGGGAGGGTGTGGTGGAGTGGAATTAAGAGGGTTATGGAGTGGGTGGTGGAGTGGAATGAAGAGGGGGAGGGAGGGGGTGGTGGAGTGGAATGAGGAGGGGGTGGGAGGGGGAGTTGGATGGGAATGAAGATGCGGAGGGAGGGGGAGTGGAGGTCAATGAAGAAGTGGAGGGAGGAGGTGGTGGATGGGAATGTAGAGGGGACGAAGGGGGAGGGAGGGGGAGGTGGGCAATGAACAGGCGGAGGGAGGGGGTGGTGGAGGGGAATGAAGATGTGGAGGGAGGGGGTGGAGGATGGGAATGAAGATTGGGAGGGAGGGGGTGGTGGAGGGGAATGAAGAGAGGGAGGGTGTGGTGGAGAGGAGTGGGGGAGAGGAGTGGGGGAGAGGAGTGGGGAAAGGAGGGGTGGGGAGTGGATGGGGGAGAGGAATGGGGAGGGGACGGGTAAGGGAGTGTGTGAATGGAGTGGGTGGGATAGGAAATTGGGGTAAGGAGGGGGAAGAGAGTGGGGCAGCGGTGTTGGAGAGGGTGAGTGCGGAGGGCAGTGGACTGATGAGGGGAATGTACAAGGGCAGTGGAGGAGGGGCGTGGGGGAAGTGAGTGTGAGAGTGGGGAGGGAAGGGGATGGGAGTGGGGGAGCGGAGCGGAGTAGGGGAGTGGGGTAGGGGTGTGGTGTCGGGGAGTGGGGTAGGGGAGTTGGGAAGGGGAGTGGGGTAGGGGAGCGGAGTAGGGGAGTGGGGTATGGGCGTTGGTGAGGGGAGTAGGGGAGGAGAATTGGGGAAGGGAGTGGCGGGGAGGAGAGGGGGAGGGGAGTGGAGGGAAGGAGAGTGGGGAGTGGAGTTGGGGAAATATTTGGGGTAAGAGAGTTGGGTAGTGGAGGGCAGTGAGGAGGTGGAGGGAAGGGGAGTGGGGGAGGGGAGTGGGGTAGGGGTGTCGGGTAGGGGAGTGGGGGTAGCGGAGTGGGGTTGGGGAGTCGGGTCGGGGTGTGGTGATGGGGAGTGGGGACGGGAAGTGAGGTAGGGGTGGTGTGGAGGGGAGTGCGTTAGGGGAGTGCGGTAGGGGAGTGGGGGAGGGTAGTGGGGAATGGGAGTGTGGTACGGGAGGGCAGTGAGGAGGTGAAGGGAAGTGGAGTGGTGGACGGGAGAGGGGGAGGGGAGTGGGGGAGGGGAGTGGGGGAGGGGAGTGCGGTAGGGGAGTTGGAATGGGAGTTGGAATGGGAGTTGGGGAGGGGAGAGGGGTAGGGGAGCTGGGGAGGGGACTTGAGGAGGGGAGTGGGGGAGAGGAGTGGGCCATTGGAGTGGGGCAGAGGAGTGGGGCAGAGGAGTGCGGAGCGTTGTGGGGCAGGTTAGTGCGGGAGGGGAGCGGGGGAGGGGAGCACGGAGGCGAGTTGTGGAAGTGAGTGAGGGAGGGGAGTGTGAGAAGAGGGTGGGGGAGGGGAGTTGTGGAGGGGTGTTGGGGAGGGGAGTGTGGTAGGGGAGTGGGGGAGGGGAGTGGGGCAGGGGAGTTGGGGAGTGGAGTGGGGAAGGGGAGTTGGGGAGGGGAGTTGGGGAGGGGAGTTGGGGAGGGGGGCGGGGTAGCGGAGCGAGGGAGGGCAGTTGGGGAGGGAGTGGCGGAGGGGAGTGAGGGAGGGGAGCGGAGTAGGGGCGTGGGGCATGGGAGTTGTTAAGGGGAGTGGGGGAGGAGAGTTGGGGAGGAGAGTTGGGGAGGGGAGTTGGGGAGGGGAGTTGCAGAGAGGAGAGGGGGATGGGAGTGGGGTAGAGGAGTGGGGTATTGGAGTAGGGTGTATAAGTGGGGTAGGTGAGTGAAGGAGGGGAGTGGGGGACAGGAAGTGGGGTAGGGGAGTTGGGGGAGGGGAGTGGGGGAGGGGAGCGGAGTAGGGGAGTGGGGTAGGGGTGTTGTGTCGGGGAGTGGGGTAGTGGAGTGGGGGCGTGGTGAGGGGTAGGGGAGTGGGGTAGGGGTGCGGTATCGGGGAGTGGGGTAGGGGTGTTGGGAAGGGAAGTGGGGGAGGGGAGCGGAGTAGGGGAGTGGGGTATGGGCGTTGGTAAGGTGAGTGGGGGAGGAGAGTTGGGGAGGGGAGTGGCGGAGTGGAGAGGGGGAGGGGAGTGGGGTAGAGGTGTGTGGTAGAGGAGTAGGGTGAGTGAGTAGTGTTGGGGAGTGAGGGAGGGGAGTGTGGGACAGGGTGTGGGATAGGGGAGTGGTGTATTTGAGTGGGGGGTGGGGAGACGGGAGTGGAGTGTGGCAGGCGAGTGGAGGGAAGGAGAGTGGGGGGAGCGGAGTGAGGTAGGGGAGTCGGGTAGGGGAGTGGCGATGGGGAGTGGGGTCGGGAAGTGAGGTAGGGGTCGTGTGGAGGGGAGTGCGTTAGGGGAGTGCAGTAGGGGGTGGGGGAGTGGAGTGGGGTTGGGGAAGTGGGAGAGGGTAGTGGGGAATGGGAGCGTGGTACGGGAGGGGAGTGAGGAGGTGAAGGGAAGCGGAGTGGTGGACGGGAGAGGGGAAGGGGAGTGGGGGACGGGAGTGGGGGAGGGGAGTGCGGTAGGGGAGTTGGAATGGGAGTTGGAATGGGAGCTGGGGAGGGGGGTGGGGTAGGGGTGCGATGGAGGGGAGCTGGGGAGGGGAGTGGGGGAGAGGAGTGAAGGAGGGGAGTTGCA
Organism: Heterodontus francisci; assembly: GCF_036365525.1. Taxonomy (NCBI): domain Eukaryota; kingdom Metazoa; phylum Chordata; class Chondrichthyes; order Heterodontiformes; family Heterodontidae; genus Heterodontus; species Heterodontus francisci. The sequence goes on from NW_027140282.1 coordinate 622,397, forward strand.
GAGAGGAGTAGGGGAGGGGAGTGGGATGTGTGAGTGGGGTAGAGAGGTGAGGGAGGGGAGTGGGGGAGGGGAGTGGGGTATGGGAGTTAGTGAGGGGAGTGGGGGAGGAGAGTTGGGGAGGAGAGTTGGGGAGGGGAGTTGGGGAGGGGAGTTGCGGAGAGGAGAGGGGGAGGGAGTGGGGTAGTGGAGTGGGGTATTGGAGTAGGGTGTATGAGTTGGGTAAGTGAGTGAAGGAGGGGAGTGGGGGACAGGGAGTGGGGTAGGGGAGTGGGGGGAGGGAAGTGGGGGAGGGGAGCGGAGTAGGGGAGTGGGGTAGCGTTGTGTTGTCGGGGAGTGGGGTAGTGGAGTGGGTGAGTGGAGTGGGGTAGGGGAGTGGGGTAGGGGTGTGGTGGCGGGGAGTGGGGCAGGGGAGCAGAGTAGGCGAGTGGGGTAGAGGTGTGTTGTCGGGGAGTGTCGTAGGGGAGTTGGGAAGGGGAGTGGGGGAGGGGAGCGGAGTAGGGGAGTGGGGTATGGGCGTTGGTGAGGGGAGTAGGGGAGGAGAGTTGGGGAAGGGAGTGGCGGGGTGGAGAGGGGGAGGGGAGTGGTGTAGAGGTGTGTGGTAGAGGAGTAGGGTGAGTGAGTAGTGTTGGGGAGTGAGGGAGGGGAGTGGGGGACAGGGTGTGGGATGGGGGAGTGGCGTATTTGAGTGAGGGCGGGGAGAGTGGAGTGGAGTGTGGGAGCGGAGTGGAGGGAAGGGGAGTGGGAAGTGGAGTTGGGGACATATTTGGGGTAAGAGAGTTGGGTAGTGGAGGGCAGTGAGGAGGTGGAGGGAAGGGGAGTGTGGGAGGGTAGTGGGGTAGGGGTGTCGGGTAGGGGAGTGGGGGCGCGGTGTGGGGTAGGGGAGTCGGGTAGGGGTGTGGTGATGGAGAGTGGGGTCGGGAAGTGAGGTAAGGGGGTGTGGAGGGGAGTGCGTTAGAGGAGTGCGGTAGGGGAGTGGGGGAGTGGAGTGGGGTAAGGGAGTGAGGGAGGGTAGTGGGGAATGGGAGCGTGGTACGGGAGCAGAGTGAGGAGGTGAAGGGAAGCGGAGTGGTGGACGGGAGAGGTGAAGGGGAGTGGGGGAGGGGAGTGGGGGAGGGGAGTGCGGTAGGGGAGTTGGAATGGGAGTTGGAATGGGAGTTGGGGAGGGGAGTGTGGTAGGGGAGTTGGGGCGGGGAGTGGGGAGGGGAGTGGGGGAAAGGAGTGAGGGAGGGGAGTTGAGGAGGGGTGTTGGGCAGGGGAGTGGGGGAGGGGTTCAGACTAGGGGAGTGGGGTTTGGGTGTTGCCGCAGGGAGTGGGGTAGGGGAGTTGAGGCAGGGTGTGGGGGAGAGGAGTGGGGGAGGGGAGTTGCGGAGAGGAGTAGGGGAATGGAGTGGGGTAGAATGGGGGAGGGGTGTGGGATGTGTGAGTGGGGTACAGAGGTGAGGGAGGGGAGTGGGGAACGGGGAGTTGGGTAGGGGAGTGGCGTAAGTGAGTGGGGGCGGGGAGAGTGGAGTGGAGTGGGGGAATGGAGTGGGGGTGCTGTGTAGGGCAGGAGAGTTGGGGAGTGGAGGGCAATGAGGAGGTGGATGGAAGGGGAGTCGGGTAGGGGTGTGGTGATGGAGAGTGGGGTCGGTAAGTGAGGTAAGGGTGGTGTGGAGGGGAGAGCGGTAGGGGGGTGGGGGAGTGGAGTGGGGTTGAGGGAGTGGGGGAGAGTAGTGGGGAATGGGAGCGTGGTACGGGAGGGGAGTGAGGAGGTGAAGGGAAGCGGAGTGGTGGACGGGAGAGGGGAAGGGGAGTGGGGGAGGGGAGTGGGGGAGGGGAGTGGGGGGAGGGAAGTGGGGGAGGGGAGCGGAGTAGGGGAGTGGGGTAGGGGTGTGGTGGCGGGTAGTGGGGTAGGGATGCGGAGTAGGCGTGTGGGGTAGGGGTGTGGTGTCGAGGAGTGTCGTAGGGGAGTTGGGAAGGGGAGTGGGGGAGGGGAGCAGAGTCGGGGAGTGGGGTATGGGCGTTGGTGAGGGGAGTAGGGGAGGAGAGTTGGGGAAGGGAGTGGCGGGGTGGAGAGGGGGAGGGGAGTGGGGGACAGGGTGTGGGATAGGGGAGTGGCGTATTTGAGTGGGGGCGGGGAGAGTGGAGTGGAGTGTGAGAGGGGAGTGGAGGGAAGGGGAGTGGGAAGTGGAGTTGGGGACATATTTGGGGTAAGGGAGTTGGGTAGAGGAGGGCAGTGAGGAGGTGGAGGGAAGGGGAGTGGGGGAGGGGAGTGGGGTAGGGGTGTCGGGTAGGGGAGTGGGGGTGCGGTGTGGGGTAGGGGAGTCGGGTAGGGGTGTGGTGATGGGGAGTGGGGACGGGAAGTGAGGTAAGGGTGGTGTGGAGGGGAGTGCGTTAGGGGAGTGCAGTAGGGGAGTGGGGGAGTGGAGTGGGGTAAGGGAGTGGGGGAGGGTAGTGGGGAATGGGCGCGTGGTACGGGAGGGCAGTGAGGAGGTGAAGGGAAGCGGAGTGGTGGACGGGAGAGGGGAGGGGAGTGGGGGAGGGGAGTGGGGGAGGGGAGTGCGGTAGGGGAGTTGGAATGGGAGTTGGAATGTGAGTTGGGGAGGGGAGTGGGGTAGGGGAGTTGGGGAGGGGAGTTGGGGAGGGGAGTGGGGGAGAGGAGTGAGGGAGGGGTTCAGACTAGGGGAGTGGGGTAGGGGAGTGGGGGGAGGGGAGTGGGGGGGAGTGGAGTAGGGGAGTGGGGTAGGGGTGTAGTGTCGGGGAGTGGGGTAGTGGAGTGGGGTAGTGGAGTGGGGTAGTGGAGTGGGGTAGGGGAGTGGGGTAGGGGTGTGGTGGCGTGGAGTGGGGTAGAGGTGTGGAGTAGACGAGTGGGGTAGGGGAGTGGTGTCGGGGAGTGGGGTAGGGGAGTTGGGAAGGGAAGTGGGGGAGGGGAGCGGAGTCGGGGAGTGGGGTATGGGTGTTGGTGAGGGGAGTGGGGGAAGAGAGTTGCGGAGGGGAGTGGCGGAGTGGAGAGGGGGAGGGGAGTGGGGTAGAGGTGTGTGGTAGAGGAGTAGGGTGAGTGAGTAGGGTTGGGGAGTGAGGGAGGGGAGTGGGGGACAGGGTGTGGGATAGGGGAGTGGCGTATTTGAGTGGGGGCGTGGAGAGCGGTGTGGAGTGTGGGAGGCGAGTGGAGGGAAGGGGAGTGGGGAAGGGGAGTGGGGTAGGGGTGTCGTGTTGGGGAGTAGGGTAGGGGAGTGGGGGAGCGGAGTGGGGTAGGGGAGTCGGGTAGGGGTGTGGTGATGGGGAGTGGGGTCGGGAATTGAGGTGGTGTGGTGTGGAGGGGAGTGCGTGAGAGGAGTGAGGTAGGGGGTGGGGGAGTGGAGTGGGGTAGGGGAGTGGGGGAGGGTAGTGAGGAATGGGAGTGTGGTATGGGAGGGGAGTGAGGAGGTGAAGGGAAGCGGAGTGGTGGACGGGAGAGGGGAAGGGGAGTGGGGGAGGGGAGTGGGGAGGGGAGTGCGGTAGGGGAGTTGGAATGGGAGTTGGAATGGGCGTTGGGGAGGGGCGTGGGGTAGGGGAGCGATGGAGGGGAGCTGGGGCAGGGGAGTGAGGGAGGGGTTCAGAGTAGGGGAGTGGGGTATGGGAGTTGGCGCAGGGAGTGGGGTAGGGGAGTTGAGGCAGGGCGTGGGGGAGAGTTGTGGGGGAGGGGAGTTGCGGAGAGGAGTAGGGGAGGGGAGTTGGGTAGAGTGGGGGAGGGGTGTGTGATGTGTGAGTGGGGTAGAGATGTGAGGGAGGGGAGTGGGGGAAAGGGAGTTGGGTAGGGGAGTGGGGTTGTGGAGAGTGGAGTGGAGTGGGGGAATGGAGTGGCGGAGGTGTGTTGGGCAGGAGAGTTGGGGAGTGGAGGGCAATGAGGAGGTGGATGGAAGGGGAGGCGGTAGGAGAGTTGGGGAGCGGAGTGGGGGCGTGGAGCGGAGTAGGGGAGTGGGGTATCGGAGTTGGTGAGGGGAGTGGTGGTGGAGAGTCGGGGAGGGGAGTTGCGGAGAGGAGAGGGGTAGAGGAGTGTGCTAGAGGAGTGTGATAGAGGAGTGGGGTGAGTGAGTGGGTAGTGGAGTGAGGGAGGGGAGTGGGGGACAGGGAGTGGGGGAGGGGAGTGGCGTATTTGAGTGAGGAAGGGGAGAGGGGAGTGGAGGGAAAGTGAGTGGGGGAGTGGAGTGGGAGACGTGTTTGGGGTAGGAGAGTTGGGTAGTGAAAGGCAGTGAAGAGGTGGAGGGAAGGGGAGTGGGAGTGGGGGCGGGGAGAGGGGTAGGGGTGTCGTGTTGTGGAGTGGGGGAGTGGAGTGGTGTAGGGGATTGGGGTTGGGGAGTGGGGTTGGGGAGTGGGGTAGTGGAGTGGGGGCGGGTAGTGGTGGATGGGAGTGTGGTACGGGAGGGAAGTGAGGAGGTGCAGGGAAGCGGAGTGGTGGAACGGGTGTGGGGGAGGGTAGTGGGAGAGTGGAGTGGGCGATTAGAGTGGGGGAGAGGAGTGGGGAGCGTTGTGGGGCAGGTTTGTGCGGGAGGGGAGCGGGGGAGGGGATCGGGGGAGGGGAGCACGGAGGCGAGTTGTGGAAGTGAGTGAGGGAGGGGAGTGTGGGAGGAGGGTGGGGGAGGGGAGTTGGGGAGGGGAGTTGTGGATGGGAGTGTGGGAGGGGAGTGGGGGAGGGGAGTGGGGCATTGGTGTTGGGGCGTGGAGTGTGGGAGGGGAGTTGGGGAGGGGAGATGGGGAGGGGAGCGGGGTAGCGGAGTGAGGGAGGGCAGTTGGGGAGGGGAGTGGGGGAGGGGAGTGAGGGAGGGGAGCGGAGTAGGGGAGTGGGGTATGGGAGTTGGTAAGGGGAGTGGGGAGGAGAGTTGGGGAGGAGAGTTGGGGCGGGGAGTTGGGGAGGGGAGTTGGGGAGGGGAGTTGGGGAGGGGAGTTGGGGAGGGGAGTTGCGGAGAGGAGAGGGGGAAGGGAGTGGGGTAGAGGAGTGGGGTATTGGAGTAGGGTGTGTGAGTGGGGTAGGTGAGTGAAGGAGGGGAGTGGGGGACAGGGAGTGGGGTAGGGGAGTGGGGGAGGGGAGTGGAGGAGGGGAGCTGAGTAGGGGAGTGGGGTTGGGGTGTGGTGTCGGTGAATGGGGTAGTGGAGTGGGGGAGTGGAGTGGGGTAGGGGAGTGGGGTAGGGGAGTGGTGGCGGGGAGTTTGGTAGGGGAGTTGGGAAGGGGAGTGGGGGAGGGGAGCGGAGTAGGGGAGTGGGGTAGGGCTGTGTGTCGGGGAGTGGGGGAGGGGAGTTGGGAAGGGGAGTGGGGGAGGGGAGCGTTGTAGAGGAGTGGGGTATGGGCGTTGGTGAGGGGAGTGGGGGGTGGAGTGTTGGGCAGGGAGTGGCGGGGTGGAGAGGGGGAGGGGAGTGGTGTAGAGGTGTGTGGTAGAGGAGTAGGGTGAGTGAGTAGTGTTGGGGAGTGAGGGAGGGGAGTGGGGGACAGGGTGTGGGATAGGGGAGTGGCGTATTTGAGTGAGGGCGGGGAGAGTGGAGTGGAGTGTGGGAGCGGAGTGGAGGGAAGGGGAGTGGGAAGTGGAGTTGGGGACATATTTGGGGTAAGAGAGTTGGGTAGTGGAGGGCAGTGAGGAGATGGAGGGAAGGGGAGTGGGGAGGGGAGTTGGGTAGGGGTGTCGTGTTGGGGAGTGGGGAAGGGGAGTGGGGGAGCGGAGTGGGGTAGGGGAGTCGGGTAGGGGTGTGGTGATGGGGAGTGGGGTCGGGAGGTGAGGTAGGGGTGGTGTGGATGGGAGTGCGTTAGGGGACTGCGGTAGGGGTGTGGGGGAGTGGAGTGGGGTAGGGGACTGATGAAGGGTAGTGAGGACTGGGAACGTGTTACGGGAGGGCAGTGAGGAGTTGAAGGGAAGCGGAGTGGTATACGGGAGAGGGGGAGGGGAGTGGGCGAGGGGGGTGGGGGAGGGGAGTGCGGTAGCGGAGTTGGAATGGGAGTTGGAATGGAAGTTGGGGAGGGGTGTGAGGTTGGGGAGCGACGGAGGGGAGTTGGGTAGGGGAGTGGGGGAGCGGAGTGGGGTAGCGGAGTCGGGTAGGGGTGTGGTGATGGGGAGTGGGGGAGGGAAGTGAGGTAGGGGTAGTGTGGAGGGGAGTGCTTTAGAGGAGTGCGCTAGGGGATTGAGGGAGTGGAGTGGGGTAGGGGAGTGGAGGAGTGTCGTGGGGAATGGGAGCGTGTTACCGGAGGGCAGTGAGCAGGTGAAGGGAAGCGGAGTGGTTGACGGGAGTGGTGGACGGGAGTGGGGGAGGGGAGTGGGGGAGGGGAGTGCGGTAGGGGAGTTGGAATGGGAGTTGGGATGGGAGTTGGAATGGGAGTTGGAATGGGAGTTGGAATGGGAGTTGGGGAGGGGAGTGGGTTAGGGGAGCGACGGAGGGTAGTTGGGGAGGGGAGTGGGGGAGAGGAGTGAGGGAGGGGAGTTGTGGAGGGGTGTGGGGCAGGGGAGTGGGTGTGTGGTTCAGTGTAAGGGAGTGGGGTATGGGAGTTGGCGCAGGGAGTGGGATAGGGGAGTTGAGGCAGGGTGTGGGGGAGCGGAGTGGGGGAGGGGAGTTGCGGAGAGGAGTAGGGGAGGGGAGTTGGGTTGAGTGGGGGTGGGGTGTGACGTGTGTGAGTGGGGTAGAGGTGTGAGGGAGGGGAGTGGGGGACAGGGAGATGGGTAGGGGAGTGCGTAAGTGAGTGGGGGCGGGGAGAGTGGAGTGGAGTGGGGGAATGGAGTGGGCGAGGTGTGTAGGGCAGGAGAGTTGGGGAGTTGAGGGCAGTCAGGAGGTGGATGGGAGGGGAGTGGGGTCGGAGAGTTGGGAAGCGGATTGTGGTATGTTAGTGGGGTAGGGGTGTGGAGTCGGGGTGTGGGGGAAGGGGGAGTGGGGGAGCGAAGTGGGGTAGGGGAGTGGAGTAGGGGTGTGGTGACGGGGAGTGTGGTAGTGTGGTGGGGTAGGGGATTTGTGGAGGGGAGTGCAGTCGGGGAGTGGGGGAGTGTAGCGGGGTAGGAGAGTGGGGTTGGGGTGTGGGGGAGGGTAGTGAGGAGGTGCAGGGGAGCGGAGTGGTGGAACGGGAGTGGGGGAGGGGAGGGGGGGTGGGGTGTTGGGGTTTGGAGTGGGGGAGGGGAGTGGGGGATGGGTCTTGGGGAGGGGACTTGGGGAAGGGACTTGGGGAGGGGAGTTGGGGAGGGGAGTTGGGGAGGCAGCGGGGTAGGGGAGTGAGGGTGGGCAGTTGGGGAGGGGAGTGGGGGAGGGGAGTGGTGGAGGGGGGTTGAGGCAAGGGAGTGGGGGAGAGGAGTGGGCTGTGTGAGTGTGGTAGGGGAGTAAGGGAGGGGAGTGGGGGACAGGGAGTGGGGTAGGGGAGTGGCGTAAGTGAGTGGGGGCGGGGAGAGTGGAGTGGAGTGGGGGAGGGGAGAGGAGGGATGGGGAGTGGGAGAGTGGAGTTGGGGAGGTATGTGGGGTAGGTGAGTTGGGTAGTGCAGGGCAGTGAGGAGGTGGAGGGGAGGGGAGTGCGTTTGGAGGGTTGGGGAGTGGAGTGCGGTAGGGGAGAGTAGTAGGGGTGTGGTGTCAGGGAGTGGGGTAGGGGAGTGTGGGAGTGGAGTGGGGTATGGATGTGGGGTAGGGGAGTTTGGAGGGGAGTGAGGTAGGGGAATCGGGGAGGGGAGTGGGGTAGGGGAGTGGGCGAGGTGTGTGGGGTAGGAGAGTTGGGTAGGGAAGTGAGTTAGGGGAGTGGGATAGGGGAGTGGGAAAGTGGAGTGGGATAGGCGAGTTGGGAAGGGGAGTGGGGGAGGGGAGTGAGTTAGGGGAGTGGGGTAGGGGAGTGGGAAAGTGGAGTGTGATAGGTGAGTGGGGGCCGTGTGTGGGGTAGGAGAGTTGGGTAGTGGAGGGCAGTGAGGAGGTAGAGGTAAGGGGAGTGGCAGAGGGGAGTTTGGGAGGGAAGTGGGGTAGGGGGTGGGGTCGGGGAGTGGGGGAGAGAGGTGATTTAGGGGAGTGGAGTAGGGGACTGGGAAAGTGGAGTGGGATAGGGGAGTGGGGTAGGGGAGTGGGGGAGGGGAGTGTAGTAGTGGAGTGGGGTAGGGGAGTGGGGTCGGGGAGTTGGGTAAGAGAGTGGGGGAGGGGAGTGTGGGAGAGGAGTGTGGGAGGGGAGTGTGGGAGGGGAGTGTAGGAGGGGTGTGGGGCAGGGGAGTGGGCGAGGGGAGTTGGGGGTGGTGAATGAGGGAGGAGAGTGGGGGAGGGGAGTGGTGAAGGTGAGTGCGATAGGGGAGTTGGAATGGGAGTTGGGGAGGGGAGTGGGGTAGGAGAGTTGGGGAGGGGAGTTGCGGAGAGGCGAGGTGTAAAGGAGTGTGGTAGAGGAGTGTGGTAGAGGAGTGGGGTGAGTGAGTGGGGTAGGGGAGGGAGGGAGGGGAGTGGGGGACAGGGTGTGGAGTAGGGGAGTGGGGTAGGGGAGTGGAGTGGGGGAGGAGAGTGGATGGAAGGGGAGTGGGGGAGGTGTGTTGTGTTGGGGAGTGGGGTAGGGGAGTGGGGAGCGGAGTGGGGTAGGGGAGTGGGGTAGGGGAGTGGGGGAGAGTAGTGGTGGATGGGAGTGTGGTACAGGGAAGCGGAGTGGTGGAACGGGAGTGGGGGAGGGGTGTGCGGCAGAGGAGTTGGGTAGAGGAGTGGGGCAGAGGAGTTCAAGAGCGTTATGGGGGAGGTTAGAGTGGGAGGGGAGCGAGGGAGGGGAGCGGGGGAGGGGAGTTGTGGAGGGGAGTGAGGGAGGGGAGTGTGGGAGGAGAGTGGGGGAGGGGGGTTGGGGTGGGGAGTTCGGGAGAGGAGTGGGGGTGCGGAGTAGGACAGGGGAGTGGGGCAGGGGAGGTTGGGAGTGGAGTGGGGGAGGGGAGTTGGGGAGGGGAGTTGGGGAGGTGAGTGGGGGAGGGGAATGGGGAGAGGGGTTGGGGAGTGGAGTGGGGGAGGGGAGTGGGGGAGGGCAGTGTGGTCGGGGAGTTGGGGAGGGGATCTGGGGAGGAGAGCGGGGTAGGTGAGCAGAGTGGGGGAGTGTAGTGTGGGAGCTAGTGAGGGGAGTGGGGGAGGAAAGTTGGGAAGGGGAGTTGTATCGGGGTGTGGTAACGGGGAGTGGGGTAGGGGAGTGGGGTAGAGGATATGTGGAGGGGAGTGTGGTAGTGGAGTGAAGTGGGGATGGGAGTGTCGTAGGTGAGGGCAGTGATGAGGAGTGGTGGACGGGAGTGGGGGAGGGGGTGGGGCAGGGGAGTGGGGGAAGGGGAGCGGGGCAGGGGAGTTGGGGAGGGGAATGGGGAGAGGGGTTGGGGAGTGGAGTGCGGGAGGGGAGTGGTGGAGGGTAGAGGGGGAGGGGAGTTGGGGAGGGCAGTGTGGTCGGGGAGTTGGGGAGGGGAGTTGGGGAGGGGAGCTGGGGAGTGGAGCGTGGTAGGTGAGTGACGGAGGGGAGTTAGGGAGGGGTGTAGGGGAGGGGTGTGCAGGAGGGGAGTTGATGAGGGGAGTGGGGTAGGGGAGTGGAGTGGGGGAGGAGAGGGGAGATGAGAGTGTGGTAAGGGAGGGCAGTGAGGAGGTGCAGGGATGCGGAGTGGTTTATAGGAGTGGGGGAGGGGTGGCGTAGGGGAGTGGGGGAAGGGGAGCGGGGTAGGGGAGTTGGGGAGGGAAATGGGGAGGGGTGTTGAGGAGTGAATTGCGTGTGGGTAGTGGGGGAGGGGAGTTGGGGATGGGAGTTGGGGAGGGGAGCTGGGGAGGGGAGCTGGGGAGGGGAGCGGGGTAGGTGAGTGAGGTAGGGGAGTTGGGGATGGGAGTAGGGAAGGGGAGTGCAGGAGGGGAGTTGAGCAGGGGTGCGTTGGAGGGGAGCGCAGCAGGAGAGCCGAGTAGGGGCGTGGGGTATGTGAGTTAGAGAGGGGAGTGGGGGAGGAGAGTTGGGAAGGGGAGTTGTGTTTAGGTGTGGTAGCGGGGAGCGGTGTAGGGGAGTTGGGGAGGGGATAGGGGAGGGGGTTGAAAGTGGATTGCGGGAGGGAAGTGGGCGAGGGGAGTTGGGGAGGGCAGTGTGGTCGGGGAGTTGGGGAGGGGAGCTGGGGAGGGGAGCTGGGGAGGGGAGCGGGGTAGGTGAGTGAAGTAGGGGAGTTGGGGATGGGAGTTGGGAAGGGGAGTGCAGGAGGGGAGTTGAGCAGGGGTGCGTTGGAGGGGAGCGCAGCAGGAGAGCAGGGTACGGGCGTGGGGTATGTGAGGAGTGAATTGCGTGTGGGGAGTGGGGGTGGGTAGTGGGGGAGGGGAGTTGGGGAGGGCAGTGTGGTCGGGGAGTTGGGGATGGGAGTTGGGGAGGGGAACTGCGGAGGGGAGCTGGGGAGGGGAGCGGGGTAGGTGAGTTACGGAGGGGAGTTGCGGAGAGGAGTAGGGGAGGGGAGTAGGGGAAGGGAGTGCAGGAGGTGAGTTGAGGAGGGGTGAGGGGGTGAGGAGCGGAGTAGGGGAGCAGAGTAGGGGAGTGGGGTATGGGAGTTAGTGAGGGGAGTGGGGGAGGAGGAGAGTTGGGAAGGGGAGTTGTGTCGGGGTGTGGGAACGGGGAGTGGGAAAGGGGATATGTGGAAGGGAGTGCGGTAGGGGAGTGGAGTGGGGGAGGGTAGTGGGGGATGGGAGTGTGGTAGGGGAGGGCAGTGAGGAGGTGCAGGGATGCAGAGTGGTGGACGGGAGTGAGGGAGGGGTGGGGTAGGGGAGTGGGGGAATGGGGAGGCGGGTTGGGGAGTGGAGTGCGGGAGGGGAGTGGGGATGGGTAGTGGGGGAGTGGAGTTGGGGAGGGGAGTGTGGTTGGGGATATGGGGAGGGGAGTTGGGGAGGGGAATGGGGAGGTGGGTTGGGGAGTGGTGTGCGGGAGGGGTGTGCGGGTGGATACTGGGGGAGGCTAGTGGGGGAGGGGAGTTAGGGAGGGCAGTGTGGTCGGGGAGTTGGGGCGGGGAGTTGGGGAGGGGAGCTGGGGAGGGGAGCGGGGTTTGTGAGTGAGGGAGGGGAGTTGGGGAGGGGAGTAGGGGAGCGGAGTGCAGGAGGGGAGTTGAGGAGGGGTGTGGGAGAGGGGAGCGGACTGGGGGAGCAGAGTAGGGGAGTGGGGTATGGGAGTTAGTGAGGGGAGTGGGGGAGGAGAGTTGGGAAGGGGAGTTGTGTCGGGGTGTGGGAACCGAGAGTGCGGTAGGGGAAGGTAGTGGGGGATGGGAGTGTGGTAGGGGAGGGCAGTGAGGAGGTGCAGGGATGCGGAGTTGTCGACGGGAGTGGGGGAGGGGTGGTGCAGGGGAGTGGGGGAAGGGGAGCGGGGTAGGGGAGTTGGGGAGGGGAATGGGGAGGGTAGTGCGGGAGGGGAGTTGGGGAGGGAAGGGTGGTCGGGGAGTTGGGGAGGGGAGTTGTGGAGGGGAGCTGTGGAGGGGAGCTGTGGAGGGGAGCGGGGTAGGTGAGTGAGGGAGGGGAGTTGGGGAGGGGATTAGGGGAGGGGAGCTGTGGAGGGGAGTTGAGGACGGGTGTGGGGGAGGGAGTGTGTGAGGGGATGGGGTAGGGGAAGGGGAGCGGGGTAGGCGAGTTGCGGAGGGGAATGGGGAGGAGGGTTGGGGAGTGGGATGCGTGAGGGGGGTGAGGGAGGGTAGTGGTGGAGGGGAGTGGGGGAGGGGAGTTGGTGATGGGAGTGAGGTAGGGGAGTGGGGGAGGGGAGTGGGGGAGGGGAGTGGGGAGGGGAGTGGGGGAGGGGTGTTGGGGAGGGGAGTTGGGGAGGGGAGTTGGGGAGGGAGTTGGGGAGGGGAGTTGGGTAGGGGAGTGGGCTATGGGAGTTTGTGAGGGGAGTCAGGGTGGAGTTGTGGAGGGGAGTTAGGGAGTGAGGTTGGGGGAGTGGAGTGGGGGTGTGGAGTGGGGGAGGGGAGTGGGGGTGGGGAGTGGGTGAGGGGGTGGGGTAGGGGAGTAGGGGATGGGGAGCGGGGTTGGGGAGTTGGGGAGGGGAATGGGGAGGGGGTTTTGGAGTGGAGTGCGGGAGGGGAGTGAGGGAGGGTAGTGGGGTAGGGGAGTTGGGGAGGGGAGTGGGGGAGGCGTGTTGCAGAATGGAGTTGGGGAGGGGAGTTGGGGATGGGGAGTTGTGGAGGGGAGTGAGGTATGGGAGTTTGTGAGGGGAGTGGGGGAGGAGAGTTGGGGAGGGGAGTTGGGGGAGTGTAGTGGGGGAGTGGAGTGAGGGAGTGGAGTGGGGGAGTGGCATGGGGAGGGGTGTGATTCACTGGAGTGGGGAGGGGAGTTGGGGACTGGAGTGGGCTGAGCGGAGTGGAGGAGGGGAGTGGGGTATGGGAGTTGGAGAGGGAAGTAGGGGAGGAGTGTTGGGGAGGGGAGTTGGGGAGGGGATTGGGGTAGGTAAGTGGGGTAGGAGAGTGGGGGAGGGGAGCTAAGGCAGGGATTGGGGGAGCGGAGCGGTTGAGGGGAGTTGCGGAGAGGAGAGGGGGAGGTCAGTGGGGTCAGTCGGGGAACGTAGTTGGGGAGGGGACTTGGGGAGGGGCGTGGGGGATGGGGTGGGGGAGGGGAGTGGGGGAGGGGATTTGGGGACTGGATTGAGGAGGGGAGTGGGGGAGGGGATTGCAGTAGGGGAGTTGGGGAGGTGAGTGGGGAGGGGAGTTGGGGACTGGAGTGGGGGAGGGGAGTGGGGTAGGGGAGTGAGGGAGGGGTGTTGGAGAGGTGAGCGGGGTATGGGATTTGGTGAGGGAAGTGGGGGAGGTGTGTTGAGGAGGGGAGTTGGTGAGGGTAATGGGGTAGGGGAGTGTGGCAGGGGAGTGGGGGAGGCGAGTTGAGGCAGGGATTGGAGGAGCGGAGTGATAGTGGGGAGTGGAGTAGGGGCGTCGGGTATGGGATTTGGTGAGGGAAGTGGGGGAGGAGTTTTGGGGAGGGGAGTTGGATGAGGGGAGTGGTTTAGGGGAGTGGGGTAGGAGAGTGGGGGAGGGGATTTGAGGCAGCGATTGGGGGAGCAGAGTGGTTGTGGGGAGTTGCGGAGATGAGAGGGGAGGGGAGTGGTGGACAGGAGAGGGGGAGTGCAGTTGGGGGGAGTATGGGAGCGGAGTTGGGGGGAAGAGTGGTTGGGGATTTGGGGTGGGGAACCGGTTGAGGGGAGTGGGGAAGGGGAGTGGGGTAGGGGAGTTCAGGAGAGGTGTGGGGGAGGGAAGCGGAGTAGGGGAGCAGGGTAGGGGAGTGGGGTATGGGAGTTAGTGAGAGGAGTGGGGGAGGAGAGTTGGGAGAAGGGGAGTAGTGTAGGGGTGTGGTAACGGGGAGTGGGGTAGGGGAGTGGGGTAAGGGATATGGGGAGGGGTGTGCGGCAGGGGAATGGAGGGAGGAGGGTAGTGGGGGATGGGAGTGTGGCAGGGAGGGCAGTGAGGAGGTGCAGGGATGCGGAGTGGTCGACGGGAGTGGGGGAGGGATGGTGTAGGGGAGTGGGGGAAGGGGTGCGGGGTAGGGGAGTTGGGGAGGGGAATGGGGAGGGTAGGGCGGGAGGGGAGTTGGGGAGGGAAGGGTGGTCGGGGACTTGGGGAGGGGAGTTGTGGAGGGGAGCTGTAAAGGGGAGCTGTGGAGGGGAGCGGGGTAGGTGAGTGAGGGAGGGGAGTTGGGGAGGGGATTAGGGGAGGGGATTAGGGGAGGGGAGTTGAGGACGGGTGTGGGGGAGGGGAGTGTGTGAGGGGATGGGGTAGGGGAAGGGGAGCGGGGTAGGCGAGTTGCGGAGGGGAATGGGGAGGAGGGTTGGGGAGTGGGATGCATGAGGGGGGTGAGGGAGGGTAGTGGGGGAGGGGAGTGGGGGAGAGGAGTTGATGATGGGAGTGAGGTAGGGGAGTGGGGTAGGAGAGTGGGGGAGGGGAGTGGGGGAGGGGAGTGGGGGAGGGGTGTTGGGGAGGGGAGTTGGTGATGGGAGTGAGGTAGGGGAGTGGGGGAGGGGAGTGGGGGAGGGGAGTGGGGGAGGGGAGTGGGGGAGGGGAGTTGGTGATGGGAGTGAGGTCGGGGAGTGGGGGAGGGGAGTGGGGGAGGGGTGTTGGGGAGGGGTGTTGGGGAGGGGAGTGGGGGAGGGGAGTTGGTGATGGGAGTGAGGTCGGGGAGTGGGGGAGGGGAGTGGGGGAGGGGTGTTGGGGAGGGGTGTTGGGGAGGGGTGTTGGGGAGGGGAACAAAGAACAAAGAACAAAGAACAAAGATAATTACAGCACAGGAACAGGCCCTTCGGCCCTCCAAGCCTGCGCCGATCCAGATCCTCTATCTAAACATGTCGCCTATTTTCTAAGGGTCTGTATCTCTTTTCTTCCTGCCCATTCATGTATCTGTCTAGATACATCTTAAAAGACTCCATCGTGCCCGCATCTACCACCTCCGCTCGTAATGCGTTCCAGGTGCCCACCACCCTCTGCGTAAAGAACTTTCCACGCATATCCCCCCTAAACTTTCCCCTCTCACTTTGAACTCGTGTCCCCTTGTAATTGAATCCCCCACTCTGGGAAAAAGCTTCTTGCTGTCCACCCTGTCTATACCTCTCATGATTTTGTACACCTCAATCAGGTCCCCCCTCATCCTCCGTCTTTCTAATGAAAATAATCCTAATCTACTCAACCTCTCTTCATAGCTAGCGCCCTCCATACCAGGCAACATCCTGGTGAACCTCCTCTGCACCCTCTCCAAAGCATCCACATCCTTTTGATAATGTGGCGACCAGAACTGCATGCAGTATTCCAAATGTGGCCGAACCAAAGTCCTATACAACTGTAACATGACCTGCCAACTCTTGTAGTCAATACCCCGTCCGATGAAGGAAAGCATGCCGTATGCCTTCTTGACCACTCTATTTACCTGCTTTGCCACCTTCAGGGAACAGTGGACCTGAACACCCAAATCTCTCTGGACATCAATTTTCCCCAGGACTTTTCCATTTACTGTATAGTTCACTCTTGAATTGGATCTTCCAAAATGCATCACCTCGCATTTGCCCTGATTGAACTCCATCTGCCATTTCTCTGCCCAACTCTCCAATCTATCTATATTCTGCTGTATTCTTTGACAGTCCCTTTCACTATCTGCTACTCCACCAATCTTAGTGTCGTCTGCAAACTTGCTAATCAGTCCACCTATACTTTCCTCCAAATCATTAATGTATATCACAAACAACAGTGGTCCCAGCACGGATCCCTGTGGAACACCACTGGTCACACGTCTCCATTTTGAGAAACTCCCTTCTACTGCTACTCTCTGTCTCCTGTTGCCCAGCCAGTTCTTTATCCATCTAGCTAGTACACCTTGGACCCCAAGCGCCTTCACTTTCTCTATCAGCCTGCCATGGGGAACCTTATCAAACGCCTTACTGAAGTCCATGTATATGACATCGACAGCCCTTCCCTCATCAATCAACTTTGTCACCTCCTCAAAGAATTCTATTAAGTTGGTAAGACATGACCTTCCCTGCACAAAACCAATTCCAAATGGGAATAGATCCTATCCCTCAGTATCTTCTCCAGCAGCTTCCCTACCACTGACGTCAGGCTCACCGGTCTATAATTACCTGGATTATCCCTGCTATCCTTCTTAAACAAGGGGACAACATTAGCAATTCTCCAGTCCTGCGGGACCTCACCCGTGTTTAAGGATGCTGCAAAGATATCTGTTAAGGCCCCAGCTATTTCCTCTCTCGCTTCCCTCAGTAACCTGGGATAGATCCCATCCGGACCTGGGGACTTGTCCACCTTAATGCCCTTTAGAATACCCAACACTTCCTCCCTCCTTATGCCGACTTGACCTAGAGTAATCAAACATCTGTTCCTAACCTCAACATCCGTCATGTCCCTCTCCTCGGTGAATACTGATGCAAAGTACTCGTTTAGAATCTCACCCATTTTCTCTGAGTCAAGCATAACTTTCCTCCTTTGTCCTTTAGTGGGCCAATCCTTTCTCTAGATACCCTCTTTCTCCTTATATATGAATAAAAGGCTTTGGGATTTTCCTTAACCCTGTTTGCTAAAGATATTTCATGACCCCTTTTAGCCCTCTTAATTCCTCGTTTCAGATTGGTCCGACATTCCCGATATTCTTTCAAAGCTTCGTCTTTCATCAGCCGCCTGGACCTTATGTATGCTTCCTTTTTCTCTTAGCTAGTCTCACAATTTCACCTGTTATCCATGGTTCCCTAATCTTGCCATTTCTATCCCTCATTTTCACAGGAACATGTCTCTCCTGCACGCTAATCAACCTCTCTTTAAAAGCCTCCCACATATCACATGTGGATTTGCCTTCAAACAGCTGCTCCCAATCTACATTTCCCAGCTCCTGCCGAATTTTGGTATAGTTGGCCTTCCCCCAATTTAGCACTCTTCCTTTGGACCACTCTCGTCTTTGTCCATGAGTATTTTAAAGCTTACGGAATTGTGATCACTATTCCCAAAGTAGTCCCCTACTGAAACTTCAACAACCTGGCCGGGCTCATTCCCCAACACCAGGTCCAGTATGGCCCCTTCCCGAGTTGGACTATTTACATACTGCTCTAGAAAACCCTCCTGGATGCTCCTTACAAATTCTGCTCCATCTAGACCTCTAACACTAAGTGAATCCCAGTCAATGTTGGGAAAATTAAAATCTCCTATCACCCACCACCCTGTTGCTCCTACATCTTTCCATAATCTGTTTACATATTTGTACCTCTATCTCACGCTCGCTGTTGGGAGGCCTGTAGTACAGCCCCAACATTGTTATCGCACCCTTCCTATTCTGAGTTCTGTCCATGTTGCCTCACTGCTCGAGTCCTCCATAGTGCCCTCCTTCAGCACAGCTGTGATATCCTCTTTGACCAGTAATGCAACTCCTCCACCCCTTTTACCTCCCTCTCTATCCCACCTGAAGCATCGATATCCTGGGATATTTAGTTGCCAATCATGCCCTTCCCTCAACCAAGTCTCAGTAATAGCAATAACATCATACTCCCGGTACTAATCAAAGCCCTAAGTTTATCTGCCTTACCTACCACACTTCTTGCATTAAAACAAATGCACCTCAGACCACCAGTCCCTTTACATTCATCATCTGCTCCCTGCCTGCTCTTCCCCTTAGTCACACTCACACACCAGGAAACAGCCAATTCAATCCAGACCTCTATTCATACCAGCTGGAGTGCGACTGAGTCCCACACACACAGCAGGAAAGGGACTGTTCATTCCAGGCCTCTATTTACCAGTTGGAGTGGTCCTGAGCCCCACACAATCACACCAGAAAGAGCCAATTCAATCCAGGCCTCTGTTAATACCAGCTGGAATGGTACTGAGCCCCACTCACGCACCAGGAAAGAGCAAATTCAATCCAGAACTCCAAGAAAAGCAGCTGGAATGGTACTGAGCCCCCTCACACACCCGGAAAGAGCGAATTCAGTCCAGACCTCTTTTAATCCCAGCTGGAGTGGTTCTGAGCCCCACTCACACACCAGGAAAGTGCCAATTCAATCCAGACCTCAATAATACAAGCTGCAGTGCGACTGAGTCCCATTCACACAGCAGGAAAGGGACAGTTCATTCCAGGCTTCTATTAATACCAGCTAAGGGACAGTTCATTCCAGGCTTCTATTAATACCAGCTGGAGTGGTTCTGAGCCCCAGTCACACACCAGGAAACGGCCAATTCAATCTAGGCCTCCATAAATACCAGCTGGAATGGATTAACCCCCACTCACACACCAGGAAAGCGCCAATTCAATCCAGACCTCAATTAATACCAGCAGGAATGGTTCTGAGCCCCACGCAGACACCAGAAAGAGCCAATACAATCCAGGCCTCTATTAATACTAGCTGGAGGGGTACTGAGTCCCACTCTCAAACCAGGAAAGAGCCAATTCAATTCAGGCCTCTATTAATACTAGCTGGAGAGGTACTGAGTCCCACTCTCAAACCAGGAAAGAGCCAATTCAATTCAGGCCTCTATTAATACTAGCTGGAGAGGTACTGAGTCCCACTCACAAACCAGGAAATAGCCAATTCAATCCAGACCTCTATTCATACCAGCTGGAGTGCGACTGAGTCCCACTCACGCACAAGGAAAGAGGCAATTCAATCCAGACATCTATAATACTAGCTGAAGTGCGACTGAGTCCCACTCACACAGCAGGAAAAGAACAGTTCATTCCAGGCCTCTATTAATACCAGCTGGAGTGGTACTGAGCCACACACACACCAGAAAGAGCCAATTCAATCCAGGCCTCTATTAATACCAGCTGGAGTGGTACTGAGCCACACACACACCAGAAAGAGCCAATTCAATCCAGGCCTCTATTAATACCAGCTGGAGTGGTACAGATCCCCACTCACACACCAGGAAAGTGCCAATTCAATCCAGACCTCTATTCATACCAGCTGGAGTGCGACTGAGTCCCACTCACGCACAAGGAAAGAGGCAATTCAATCCAGACATCTATAATACTAGCTGAAGTGCGACTGAGTCCCACTCACACAGCAGGAAAAGAACAGTTCATTCCAGGCCTCTATGAATACCAGCTGGAGTGGTACTGAGCCACACACACACCAGAAAGAGCCAATTCAATCCAGGCCTCTATTAATACCAGCTGGAGTGGTACAGATCCCCACTCACACACCAGGAAAGTGCCAATTCAATCCAGACCTCTATTCATACCAGCTGGAGTGCGACTGAGTCCCACTCACGCACAAGGAAAGAGGCAATTCAATCCAGACATCTATAATACTAGCTGAAGTGCGACTGAGTCCCACTCACACAGCAGGAAAAGAACAGTTCATTCCAGGCCTCTATGAATACCAGCTGGAGTGGTACTGAGCCACACACACACCAGAAAGAGCCAATTCAATCCAGGCCTCTATTAATACCAGCTGGAGTGGTACAGATCCCCACTCACACACCAGGAAAGTGCCAATTCAATCCAGACCCCTATTAATACCAGCTGGAGTGGTACAGAGTCTCACGCACACACCAGGAAAGAGTCAATTCCATCCAGGCCTATGTTAATACCAGCTGGATTGGTACTGAGCCCCACTCAGACACCAGAAAGAGCCAATTCAATCCAGACCTCTATTAATACCAGCTGGAGTGGTACAGATCCCCACTCACTCCCCAGGAAAGAACCAATTCAATCCAGACCTCTATTAATACCAGCTGGAGTGGTACAGATCCCCACTCACTCCCCAGGAAAGAACCAATTCAATCCAGACCTCTATTAATACCAGCTGGAGTGGTACTGAGTCCCACTCACTCCCCAGGAAAGAACCAATTCAATCCAGGCCTCTATTAATACCAGCTGGAGTGGTACAGAGTCTCACGCACACACCAGGAAAGAGTCAATTCCATCCAGGCCTATATTAATACCAGCAGGATTGGTACTGAGCCCCACTCAGACACCAGAAAGAGCCAATACAATCCAGGCCGCTATCAATACCAGCTGGAGTTGTACTGAGCCCCACTCACTCACCAGGAAAGAGACAATTCAATGCAGGCCTCTATTAATAACATTTGGAGTGGTGCTGAGTCCCACTCAAACAGCAGAGAAGAGACAGTTCATTCCATGACTCTTTTAACACCGGGTGTACTGGCACTGTGTCCCACTCACACACCAGAAAGAGCCAATTCAATCCAAACCTCTGTTAATACCAGCTGGAGAGGTACTGAGTCTCACTCAAACACCATGAAAGAGCCAATTCAATCCAAACCTCTGTTAATACCAGCTGGAGTGGTACTGAGCACCACTCACACTCCAGGAAAGAGCCAATTCAATCCAAGCATCTATTCATACCAGCTGGAGTGGTTCTGAGTCCCAATCACACACCAGGAGAGAGCCAATTCATTGCAGGCCTCTATTAATAACATTTGGAGTGGGACTGAGTCCCACTCACACAGCTGAGAAGAGACAGTTCATTCCAAAACTCTATTAACCCCGGGTGATCTGGCACTGTGTCCCACTCACACACCAGGAAAGGGACAGTTCATTCCAAACATCAATTAATACCAGCTGGAGTGGTACTGAGCACCACTCACACAACAGAAGGAGCCAATTCATTCCAGGCCTCTATTAATACCAGCTGGAATGGTACTGATTCTCATGGACACACCAGGAAAGAGACAATTCCATCCAGACCTCTATTAATACCAGCAGGATGGTACTGAGCCCCCCTCAGGAACCAGCAGCAATCAATTCAATCCAGGCCGCTATTAATACCAGCTGGAGTGGTACTGAGTCCCACTCACACACCAAAAAGAGCCAATTCAATCCAGACCTCTTTTAATACCAGCTGGAGTGGTACTGAGTCCCACTCACACACCAAAAAGAGCCAATTCAATCCAGACCTCTTTTAATACCCGCTGGAGTGGTACTGAGCCCCACTCACACACCAAAAAGAGCCAATTCAATCCAGACCTCTTTTAATACCAGCTGGAGTGGTACTGAGTCCCACTCACACACCAAAAAGAGCCAATTCAATCCAGACCTCTTTTCATACCAGCTGGAGTGGTACTGAGTCCCAATCACACACCAGGAAAGAGACAATTCAATCCAGACCTCTATTAATACAGCTGGAGTGGTACTGAGTCCCACTCACACACCAAAAAGAGCCAATTCAATCCAGACCTCTTTTCATACCAGCTGGAGTGGTACTGAGCCCCAATCACACACCAGGAAAGAGACAATTCAATGCAGGCCTCTATTAGTAACATTTGGAGTGGGACTGAATCCCACTCACACAGCTGAGAAGAGACAGTTCATTCCAGGACTCTATTAACCCCGGGTGATCTGGCACTGTGTCCCACTCACACACCAGGAAAGGGACAGTTCATTCCAAACATCAATCAATACCAGCTGGAGTGGTACTGAGCCGCCCCACTCACCCACCAGGAAAGAGCCAATTCTACCCAGACCACTATTAATAACAGATGGGGTGGTACTGAGTCCCACTCACACACCAGGAATGAGCCAATTCAATACAGGCTTCTATTAATACCGGCTGGAGTGGTACTGAGTCCCACTCACACACCAGGAATGAGCCAATTCTACCCAGACCACTATTAATAACAGATGGGGTGGTACTGAGTCCCACTCACACACCAGGAATGAGCCAATTCAATCCAGACCTCTATTAATACCAGCTGGAATGGTACTGAGTCCCACTCACCCACCAGGAATGAGCCAATTCAATACAGGCCTCTATTAATACCAGCTGGAGTGGTACTGAACCACACTCACCCACCAGGAATGAGCCAATTCTACCCAGACCACTAATCGAATTTAGAATGAGAACATTACAGCGCAGTACAGGCCCTTCGGCCCTCGATGTTGCGCCGACCTGTGAAACCATCTGACCTACACTATTCCATTTTCATCCATGTGTCTATCCAATGACCACTTAAATGCCCTTAAAGTTGGCGAGTCTACTACTGTTGCAGGCAGGGCGTTCCACGCCCTTACTACTCTCTGAGTAAAGAAACTACCTCTCACATCTGTCCTATATCTATCACCCCTCAACTTGAAGCTATGTCCCCTCGTGTTTGCCATCACCATCCGAGGAAAAAGACTCTCACTATCCAACCTATCTAACCCTCTGATTATCTTATATGTCTCTATTAAGTCACCTCTCCTCCTCCTTCTCTCCAACGAAAACAACCTCAAGTCCCTCAGCCTTTCCTCGTAAGACCTTCTCTCCATACCAGGCAACATCCTAGTAAATCTCCTCTGCACCCTTTCCAAAGCTTCCACATCCTTCCTATAATGCAGTGACCAGAACTGCACGCAATACTCAAGGTGCGGTCTCACCAGAGTTTTGTACAGCTGCAGCATGACCTCGTGGCTCCGAAACTCGATCCCCCTACTAATAAAAGCTAACACACCATATGCCTTCTTAACAGCCCTATTAACCTGGGTAGCAACTTTCAGGGATTTATGTACCTGGACACCAAGATCTCTCTGCTCATCTACACTACCAAGAATCTTCCCATTAGCCCAGTATTCTGCATTCCTGTTACTCCTTCCAAAGTGAATCACCTCGCACTTTTCCGCATTAAACTCCATTTGCCATCTCTCAGCCCAGCACTGCAGCCTATCTATGTCCCTCTGTAACCTACAACATCCTTCGGCACTATCCACAACTCCACCGACCTTAGTGTCATCTGCAAATTTACTAACCCACCCTTCTACACCCTCATCCAGGTCGTTTATAAAAATGACAAACAGCAGTGGCCCCAAAATAGATCCTTGCGGTACACCACTAGTAACTAAACTCCAGGATGAACATTTGCCATCAACCACCACCCTCTGTCTTCTTTCAGCTATCCAATTTCTGATCCAAATCTCTAAATCACCTTCAACCCCATACTTCCGTATCTTCTGCAATCGCCTACCGTGGGGAACCTTATCAAACGCCTTACTGAAATCCATATACACCACATCCACGGCTTTACCCTCATCCACCTGTTTGGTCACCTTCTCGAAAAACTCAATAAGGTTTCTGAGGCACGAACTACCCTTCACAAAACCGTGCTGACTATCTCTAATGTACTTATTCTTTTCAAGATGATTATAAATCCTGTCTCTTATAACCTTTTCCAACATTTTACCCACAACCGAAGTAAGGCTCACAGGTCTATAATTACCAGGGCTGTCTCTACTCCCCTTCTTGAACAAGAGGACAACATTTGCTATCCTCCAGTCTTCCGGCACTATTCCTGTCGACAATGACGACATAAAGATCAAGGAGAAAGGCTCTGCAATCTCCTCCCTAGCTTCCCAGAGAATCCTAGGATAAATCCCATCTGGCCCAGGGGACTTATCTATTTTCATACTTTCCAAAATTGCTAACACCTCCTCCTTGTGAACCTCAATCCCATCTAGCCTAGTAGTCTGTATCTCAGTATTCTCCTCAACAAAATTTTCATTCTCCACTGTAAATACTGACGCAAAATATTCATTTAACACTTCCCCTATCTCCTCTGATTCCACACACAACTTCCCACTCTAATCCTTGATTGGCCCTAATCTAACTCTAGTCATTCTTTTATTCCTGATATACCTATAGAAAGCCTTAGGGTTTTCCCTGATCCTATCCACCAATGACTTCTCGTGTCCTCTCCTTGCTCTTCTTAGCTCTCCCTTTAGATCCTTCCTGGCTAGCTTGTAACTCTCAAGCGCCCTAACTGAGCCTTCACGTCTCATCCTAACATAAGCCTTCTTCTTCCTCTTGATAAGCGCTTCAACTTCTTTAGTAAACCACGGCTCCCTCGCTCGACAACTTCCTCCCTGCCTCACAGGTACATACTTATCAAGGACACACAGTAGCTGCTCCTTGAATCAGCTCCACATTTCGATTGTTCCCATCCCCTGCAGTTTCCTTCCCCATCCTACGCATCCTAAATCCTGCCTAATCGCATCATAATTTCCTTTCCCCCCGCTATAATTTTTGCCCTGCGGTATATACCTGTCCCTGCCCATCGCGAAGGTAAACCTAACCGAATTGTGATCACTATCACCAAAGTGCTCACCTACATCTAAATCTCACACCTGGCCGGGTTCATTTCCCGGTACCAAATCCAATGTGGCATCGCCCCTGGTTGGCCTGTCTACATACTGTGTCAGAAAACCTTCCTGCACACACTGGACAAAAACTGACCCATCTAAAGTACTTAATAACAGCTGGAGTGGTACTGAGTCCCACTCACACACCAGGAAAGAGCCAATTCAATCCAGACTTGTGGCGAAGGGGAGTTGGAGTGAGGAGTGGAGAGTGGGGGAGGGCAGTGGGGGAGGGGAGTGGGGGATGGGAGAGGAGGGGAGTGGGGAGGGGAGTGGGGGAGCGAAGTGGGAAGAGGAGTGGAAAGGGGAGTGGAGGTGAGAGGGGAGGGGAGTGTGTGAGGGGTGAGGAATAGGGGAAATGGAAATGGAGTGGGTATGGGGAGGGGAGTGGAGGGGAGAGGTGGAGGTGAGTGGAGGAGGGGTGAGGGATAGGGGAGTGAAAAGTGGAGTGATGAAAGGAGTGGGGGAGGGGTGTACGGGAGTGGAGATTGGGGGACGAGAGTGGAGAGTGGGAAGTGGTGGAATTGAGTCGGGAGTGGGGAGTGGGGGAGAAGAGTGGAGAGGAAGCGTAGTGGGGGAGGAGAGAGGAGGCAAGTGTGGGAGGGGAGGGGAGAGGAGGCGTAGTGGGGGAGGAGAGAGGAGGCAAGTGTGGGAGGGGAGGGGAGAGGAGGCGAGTGGGAGAGGGGAGGGGAGAGGAGGCGTGTGGGGGAGGGGAGGGGAGAGGAGGCGTAGTGGGGGAGGAGAGAGGAGGCAAGTGTGGGGGAGGGGAGTGGAGAGGAGGCGTAGTGGGGGAGGAGAGAGGAGGCAAGTGTGGGAGGGGAGGGGAGAGGAGGCGAGTGGGAGAGGGGAGGGGAGAGGAGGCGTGTGGGGGAGGGGAGGGGAGAGGAGGCGTAGTGGGGGAGGAGAGAGGAGGCAAGTGTGGGAGGGGAGGGGAGAGGAGGCGAGTGGGAGAGGGGAGGGGAGAGGAGGCGTGTGGGGGAGGGGAGGGGAGAGGAGGCAAGTGGGGGAGGGGAGGGGAGAGTTGTGGAGTGGGGGAGGGGAGGGGAGAGTTGTGGAGTGGGAGGAGAGAGGGGGAGTGGGAGGGCTTTGGGGGAGGGGTGTGGGACATGTGGGAGGTCAGTTGGGAGTGGAAGAGTGGAGGAGGGGAGTAGAGGAGGGGAGTGGGGAGTGGGGAGTGAGAGGGGTGGGGGAATTGGGAGTTGGGGAGGGGAGTTGGAGTGTCTTGTATGTGAGTGGGGAGTGAGGAGTGGGGATTGGAGGAGGTGAGTGGGGAGTTGGGGAGGGGAGTGGGGGAGTGGAGTGGGGGAAGGGAGTGGGGGAAGGGAGTGGGGGAAGGGAGTGGGGGAATGGAGTGGGGAGTGAGGAGGGGGAGTGGGGGAGGGGCGTGGAGAGTGCGGGAGGGGAGTGAGGAGGAGGAGTGGGGGTGGGAGAGTGGGAATGTGACTTGGGAAGGGAGTGAGGATGGGGAGTGGGGGTGGGGAGTGGGCAGGTGAGTTGGGAGCGCAGGAGTGAGAGTGGGGAAAGGATTGTGTGTGGGTGTAGTTGTGGGGAGAGGTAAGGAGGGCAATGAGGAGTGGGGGTGGGAAGTGGGGGAGGGGGGTGGGGGAGAGGAGTGGAGAGTGGGAGAGGGGAGTGGTGGACGGGAGTTTAGAGTGGGATAGGGGAGTGGAGAGTGGGGGAAATTGAGTCTGGAGTGGAGAGTGGGGGAGGGAAGTGGGTAGTGGAGAATGGGGGAGTGGAGTGAGGACTGGGGGTGGGGAGTGGGGTGTGGGGGAGTGGAGTGGGGAGTGAGGAGAGGGGTGTGGAGGAGCGTTGCGGGGTGTGGGGGTGGGGGTGGGTGATGGGAGTGGGGAGTGGGGTAGGGGAGTGGGGTTGTGAGATGGGAGTGTGGAGTGGGGGAGGGGAGTGAGGAGTCGGGGAGGGAATGTGGAGTGGGGAGTGGGTGTGGGGGGTGGGGTGTGGGGGAGGGGACTGGTGAGTGGGTGACATGAATGAGGAGTAGGGAGGGGAGTGTGGAGTTGGAAGTGGAGTTGGGAGTGAGGAGTGGGCAGTGGGGTAGTGGGGCGTGATGTGGGGAGAGAGGAGTGGGGAGTGATGGAGTGGGGAGTGGAGTGAGGAGTGGGGAGTGGGGTTGGGGAAGGGATGGTTGAGAGGGGAGTGTGTGAGGGGAGTGGAGAGTGAGGAGTAGAGTGGGGAGTGAGTAGTGGGCAGTGGGGGAGTGGGGAATGGTGTGGGGAGTGAGGAGTAGTGAGTGGATTGGGGAGTGAGGAGTGGGGAGTGAGGAGTGGGGAGTGGGGAGTTGGGAGTGGGGAGTTGAGTGGGGAGTGAGAAGTGGGGAGTGAGAAGTGGGGAGTGGGGGAGTGGAGTGAGAAGTGGGTAGTAGGGAGTGGGGGAGTGGAGAGGGGAGTGAGGAGTGGGGTGTGGGGGAGGGGAGTTGGGAGTGGGGGAGGGGAGTGGGGAGTGGGTGAGGGGAGTGGGGTTTGAGGGAGGGGAGTGAGGAGTGGGGGAGGGGAGTGAGCAGTGCGGGAGGGGATTGGGGATTGGGTAGTTGGGGAGGGGAGTGGTAAGTCGGTGAGGGGAGTGGGGGAGGGGAGTGAGGAGTGGGGAGTGGAGTGGAGAGTGAGGAGTGGAGAGTGGGAGAGAGGTGAGTGGGGGAGTGGGGAGTGAGGAGTCGGGGAGTGGGGAGTGAGGAGTCGGGGAGTGGGGAGTGGAGTGGGGAGTGAGGAGTGGGTGAGTGGGGGAGTGGGGAGGTGGTGGGGTGTGTAGGAGTGGAGTGATAGAGGGGCAGGGCCTTGTCGGGGAGGGGGAGTGCGGGGGGGAGTTGGGGAGAGGAGTAAGGGAGGGTAGTGGGGAGGATAGTGGGGGAGGGTAGAGGGGAGTGGGTGAGTGGAGGGGGAGGTGAGGGGAATGGAGAGTGAGGACAGGGGAGTGAGGAGTGGGGAGTGGGGGAGGGGAGTGTGGAGTGAGGGAAGGGAGTGGGGAGGGAGAGGGGGTGAGGAGTTAGGGAGGGTAGTGAGGGAGGAGAGTGAGGGGTGCGGTGTTGAGGAGGGTAGTGCGGAGTGAGGAGTGGGGTAGGGATGAGCGGATTGTGGGAGAGGAGTGGGGGAGGGTGGTGAGGAGGGCAATGGGGGAGGGGAGTGAGGGAGGGGGAGTTGTGGAGGGGAGTGGGGGAAATGGAGTGGGCGAGGCAGATAGGCAAGTGGGGAGGGGAGTGGAGAGTGAGGAGTGGGGGAGGGGTGAGTGGAGTAGGTGAGGGGTGTGGATGAGGGGAGTGGGGAGGGGAGTGAAGGATGGAAGTGAGGGATGAGAGTTGAGAAGTGGAGTGGGGGAGGGGAGTGCGGTAGTGGAGCGGGGAGTGAGGGAGGGGAGGGTGATGTGAGTGGGGGAGGGGCAGTGGGATTCGGGGATGGGAGTGGGGAAGGAGAAGGAGGGTGAGGAGGGGAGTGTGGGAGGGGTTGGGGTAGGGAGTGTGGCAAGTCGGGGAGGAGTGGTGGGATTGGCAGAAGAGTGGGGGAGGGGAGTGGGGGAGGGGAGTGGGAGAGGTGTGTTGGGGAGGGGAGTTGGGGAGGGGCGTGAGGGAGGGGTTGGGGGGGGTAAGGGTTGTGGAGGGAGGGGAGTGAGGGAGGGGAGTGGGGAGAGGAGTGAGGGAGGGGTCGGAGAGGGAAGGGAGTGGGGGAATGGAGTGGGGAAGAGGAGGGGAGTTCGGGGGTGGGGGAGGGGAGTGGGAGTGGATTGGGGTGGGGAGGGTTCTGCTGGAGGGGTGTGCGGGAGAGGAGTGGGTGAGGTGAGGGAGTGGGGGAGGGGAATGGGAGACGGGACTGGGTGAAAGAAGTGGGAGTTAGGGAGGGACTAGGAAAGGGGAATGGGGGAAGGCGAGTGGGAAAATTGGAGTGAGTGTGTGAGGTGGGGTAGGGGAAAGGAGGGGAGTTGGGAAGGGGTGGGGGAGGGAAGAGCGGTGGGAGATGTAGGAGAGGAAGCGGAGTGGAGTAGGGGGCTGTGAGGGGAGGGAGATGTGAGAGGTGAAGGGAGTCGCGGAGGGGAGGGCAATGGGGGCAACGGGTGTGGAGGAGGAAAGTGGGGGAGGGGATTGAGGGATGGGAGATGAGTGGGAAGATGAGTGGGGAGGGAAATGGGGGAGGGGAGTGGGCGAGTGGAGGGGTGGGGAGAGGATGGGGAGAGGAGTGGGGGAGAGGAGTGGAGAAGAGGAGTGGGGGAGAGAAGTGGGGAGAGGAGGGGTGGGGAGTGGAAGGGGAGAGGAATGGGGAGGGGACGGGTAAGGGAGTGAGTGAATGGAGTGGGTGGGATAGTAAATTGGGTTAAGGAGGGGGAAGAGTGTGGGGGAGAGGTGTTGGAGAGGGTGAGTGCGGAGGGCAGTGGACTGAGGAGGGGAATGTACGAGGGCAGTGGAGGAGGGGCGTGGGGGAAGTGAGAGTGGGGAGGGAAATGGGAGGGGAGTGGGGAGTGGGGTAGGTGAGTGGGGGAGAGTAGTGGGGGAGGGGAGCTCTTGGGGAGGGGAGAGGCTGGGGGAGCGGTTTGAGGAAGGGGAGTGGGGGAGGGGAGTAGGGAGGAGTGGGGGAGGGGAGTGGGGGCGGAGTGGGGGAGGGGAGTGGGGGGAGGGGACTGGGGACAGGAGTGAGGGGAGGGGTTGGGGAGGGAGGGAAGAGGGGGAATAGAGTGGGCAGAGGGACGTTAGGGGAGTGCAGCGCGGAGTTAGCAGAGTGGGTGAGGGGATTTGGAGTTGGGAGTGGGAGGAGTGGGGGAGGAGTGCGGGGGTAGTGGGGGAGGGTTGGAGGAGGGAAGTGGGGGAGGGGTGGGCGAAGGGAGTGGGGGGAGGGGTTTGGGGACAGGAGTGAGAGGAGGGGTTGGGGAGTGAGGGGAGTGGAGTGGGGAGAGGGTAGTTAGGGGAATGGAGGAGGGGATTTGCAGTTGGGAGTGTGAGGGGAGTGGAGGGGAGGGGGTGGGGAGGCATGTGGGGGAGGGGCAGGGATGTGGGGGAGGGAGAGGTGGAATGAGGATGTAGGGGAACGAGAGTGGGTTAGGGTTAGGGTGAGTGCGGGACGGGAGTGGGGGAGGGGAGTGTGGGGAGAGTTGGGGAGGGCAGAGTGGGAGGGGAGGGGGAGGGGAGTGGGGGGGCGGTAGTGGAGGATGGGAGTGGGGAGTGGAGTGGGGTGGAGGAGGACGGGAGTAGGGGAGGGGTGTTTGGAAGTGGAGCGGGGTAATGGTAGGGGAGGGAGAGAAGTGGGAGATGGGAGGGAGTGGAGTGGGGAGGAGAGGGAGGGGATTGGGGGAGGGGGAGAGGAGAGCTGGGAGTGGGTAGGGCTTAGGGGCACGGGAGTGGGGGTGAGGTGGGGTTGGGAGGGTTGTGAGGGAGGGGATTTGGTGCAGGGTGTTGGGGGGAGGTAGAGGGGCAGGGGTATGGGCGAGGGGAGCGGGGGAGGGGCGGGGGTGAAGGTGAGTCGGCAGAGGAGTTGGGAGGGGTGTTTGGCAGGGGAGGTGGAGGAGTCGAGAGTGGGGAAGGGGAGTGGGGGAGGGGAGTGGGGGACGAGGGACGGGAGAGAAGGGAGTGGGGGAGGGGAGTTGACCGAGTGGGGTGGGTAGTGGCGGAGGGTAGTGGAGCAAGGTAGTGGGGGAGAGGGTTTTGAGGGTAGGTCAGATGGAGGGGAGTGGCGGATGGGTGTGTGTGAGAGGGAGTGTGGGAGTGGAAGTGGGGGATGTGAGAGGGAGGGCAGTGTGGAGGGAGACCAGGTCTGAGCGGGAGAGGATGCGAACAAGGGGTGTAGGGGAGTGAAGTGAGGAGTGGGGGCCTGGAGTGGACGATAGGAGTGAGAGAGGGAAGTGGGATGTGGGAGGGGAAAGGGGAGTGGGGACCAGGGACGAGTGGGGGAGGGGTGCGTTGAGGGGAATGGCAGAATGAGAGGGGAGGTGAGTGGGGAATGCGGAAGTAGAGTGGAGGATGGGGAGTGGGGAAATAGGAGAGGGGAAGGGGAGGGTGTGTAATGGTGAGGGGGAGGGGAGTGTTAGGGGGAGGGGAGTGTGAGGGGAGGGAGAGGGTAGTGTGGAAGGAAGTTGGGGAGGGGAGTGGGGATGGGGAGGGGGAGTGTGGCAGAGAGTGGGGAGGGGAGTTTGAGAGGAGAGTGGGGGAGGGCAATGGTCAGAAAGGAGGGGGAAAGTGGGAGGAGGAGTGTGGAAGAAGGAGAGAGTGCGAGATTGGCGGAGGGGAGAGTGGAAGGGAGTGGGGGAAGGGAGTGGGGGAGAGGGTAGGGGAATGAAGAGGGGGCGTGAGGAGGAGGGGAATGAAGAGGGGGAGGGAGGGAAATGTGGGGGGAATGAAGAGGGGGAGGGAGGGGAAGGTGGAGGGGAAATAAGAGGGGGAGGGAGGGGGTGGTGGAGGGGAATGAAGAGGGGGGAGGGTAGGTGGAGGGGAATGAAGGGGGCGGGAGGGGGTGGTGGAAGGGAATGCAGAGGGGCAGGGAGGTAGAGGTGGAGGGGAATGAAGAGGGGGGAGGGGGGTGGAGGGCAATGAAGAGGGGGAGGGAGGGGGAGGTGGAGGAGAATGAAGAGGGGGAGGGAGGGGGAGGGAGGGGGAGGTGGAGGAAAATGAAGAGGGGGAGGGAGGGGGAGGTGGAGGGGGATGAAG
This sequence comes from Heterodontus francisci, assembly GCF_036365525.1. Classification (NCBI taxonomy): domain Eukaryota; kingdom Metazoa; phylum Chordata; class Chondrichthyes; order Heterodontiformes; family Heterodontidae; genus Heterodontus; species Heterodontus francisci. Next base: position 652,533 of record NW_027140282.1, read on the forward strand.
AGGGGAGGGAGGGTGTGGTGGAGGGGAATGAAGAGAGGGAGGGAGGGGTGGTGGAGGGGAATGAAGAGGGGGAGGGAGGGGTTGGTGGAGGAGAAAGAAGAGGGGGAGGGAGGGGGAGGTGGAGGGGAATAAAGAGGGGAGGGAGGGGGTGGTGGAGGGGAATGAAGAGGGGGAGGGAGGGGAGGTGGAGAGGAATGGAGGGAGGGGGAGTTGGAATGGAATGAATAGGGGGAGTGAGGGGGTGGAGGAGGGGAATGAAGAGGGGGAGGGAGGGTGTGGTGGAGGGGAATGAAGAGAGGGAGGGAGGGGTGGTGGGGGGGAATGAAGAGCGGGAGGGAGGGGTTGGTGGAGGAGAAAGAAGAGGGGGAGGTGGGGGTGGTGGAGGAGAATGAAGAGGGGCAGGGAGGGGCAGGTGGAGGGGAATGAAGAGAGGGAGGGAGGGGTGGTGGAGGGGAATGAAGAGGGGGAGGGAGGGGTTGGTGGAGGAGAAAGAAGAGGGGGAGGGAGGGGGTGGTGGAGGAGAATGAAGAGGGGGAGGGAGGGGCAGGTGGAGAGGAATGAAGAGGGGGAGGGAGGGGGAGGTGGAGGGGAATGAAGAGGGGAGGGAGGGGGTGGTGGAGGGGAATGAAGAGGGGAGGGAGGGGAGGTGGAGAGGAATGGAGGGAGGGGGAGTCGGAATGGAATGAATAGGGGGTGTGAGGGGGTGGTGGAGGGGAATGAAGAGGGGGAGGGACGGTGTGGTGGAGGGGAATGAAGAGAGGGAGGGAGGGGTGGTGGGGGGAATGAAGAGGGGGAGGGAGGGGTTGGTGGAGGAGAAAGAAGAGGGGGAGGTGGGTGTGGTGGAGGAGAATGAAGAGGGGGAGGGAGGGGCAGGTGGAGGGGAATGAAGAGGGGGAGAGAGGGGGAGGTGGAGGGGAATGAAGAGCTGAAGGAGGGGGAGGTGGAGGGGAATGAAGAGGGGGAGGGAGGTGAGGTGGAGAGGAATGGAGGGAGGGGGAGGTGGAGTGGAATGAATGGGGGAATGAGGGGGTGGTGGAGGGGAATAAAGAGGGGGAGGGAGGGGGTGGTAGAGGGGAATGAAGAGGGGGAGAGAGGGGGTATGGAGGAGAAAGAGGAGGGTGTGGGATGGCGTGATGGATGATAATGAAGATGTGGAGGGAGGGGTGGTGGAGGGGAATGAAGAGGGGGTGGGAGGGAGTGGTGGAAGGTAATGAAGAGGGGGAGGTATGGGGAGGTGGAGGGGAATGAAGAGGGGGAGGGAGGGGATGGTGGAAGGTAATGAAGAGGAGGAGGATGGGGGAGGTGGATGGGACCGAAGAGGGGGAGGGAGGGGGAGGTGGAGGGGAATGAAGAGAGGGAGGGAGGGGTTGGTGGAGGAGAATGAAGAGGGGGAGGGAGGGGGTACGGAGGAGAAAGAAGAGGGTGTGGGAGGGGGTGATGGATGATAATGAAGAGGTGGAGGGAGGGGGTGGTGGAGGGGAATGAAGAGGGGGAGGGAGGGGGTGGTGGAGGGTAATGAAGTGGGGGAGGGAGGTGGAGGTGAAGGGGAATGAAGAGGTGGAGGGAGGGGGTGGTCGAGGGTAATGAAGAGGGGGAGGGAGGTGGAGGTGGAGGGGAATGAAGAGGGGGAGGGAGGGGGAGGTGGAGGGGAATGAAGAGGGGGAGGGAGGGGATGGTGGTGGGTAATGAAGAGGAGGAGAGTGGGGGAGGTAGATGGGAATGATGAGGGGGAGGGAGGGGGAGGTGGAGGGGAATGAAGAGGGGGAGGGAGGGGTTGGTGGAGGGGAATGAAGAGGGGGAGGGAGGGGTTGGAGGAATGTAATGAGGTTGGGGCCGGAGGGGCTGGTGGAGGGGAATGAAGATGGGGGAGGGGGTGGTGGATGGGAATGACGAGTGGGAGGGAGGGGGAGGTGGAGGGAATGAAGAGGGGCAGGGAGCGGGAGGTGGGGAATGAAGAGGGGGAGGGAGGGTGTGGTGGGGAATGAAGAGGGGGAGGGAAGATGTGGTGGAGGGGAATGAAGAGGGGGAGGGAGGGGGAAATGGAGGGGAATGAAGAGGGGGAGGGAGGGGGTGGTGGAGGGTCATGAAGATGGGGAGGGAGAGGGTGGTGGAGGGCAATGGAGAGGGGGAGGGATGCGGTGGTGGAGTGGAATGGAGAGGGTGAGGGAGGGGGTGGTGGAGTGTGGTAGCGGAGTGGGTGATTGGTTTGGGGTAGGGGTGTGGGGTAGGGGTGTGGGGTTGGGGTGTTGTGGAGCAGAGTGCGGTCTGGGAAGTGGGGGAGGGTAGTGGGGGATGGCAGTGTGGGGTGGGAGTGTGGTAGAGACGGGCAGTGAGGACGTGAATGTAAGCGGAGTGGGGTAGGGGTGTGGGAGAGGGAAGTGGGGGAGTGGGGTAGGTTAGTGTGAGAGGGGAGTTGGGGAGTGGGGAGGGGAATGGGGAGGCGAGTGAGGGAGGGCAGCGGGGGAGGGTAGTGGGTGAGGGGAGTGGGGGAGGGGAGTGGGGGTGGGTTTGAGGGAGGGGAATTGTGGAGGGGGGTTGTCGAGGGTGTGGGGTAGGGGAGTGGGGTATGGGAGTTGTTGAGGGGACTGGGGGAGATGAGTTAAGGTGCGGGGTTGGGGAGTAGAGTTGGGGAGAGGAGTTAGGGAGGGGAGTTGGGGAGGGGAGTGGGGTAGGGGAGTGAGGTAGGGGAGTGGGGTAGGGGCGTGAGGTAGGGGAGTGCAGTAGGGGAGTGAGGTAGGGGAATGTAGGAGGGCAGTTGGGGAGGGGAGTGGGGGAGGGGAGTGGGGTAGGGGAGTTGGTTAAGTGTGTGGGGTAGGGGAGTGGGGGAGGGGATTGAGGTAGTGTTATGGGGAGGGGATTGAGGTAGTGGATTGGGGGAGGGGAGTGGGGGAGGGGAGTGGGGTGGGGTAGTGGGGTAGGGGAGTGGTGGAGTGGGGTGGGGTAGTGTGGTAGGGGAGTGGTGGAGTGGAGTGGGGTGGGGTAGTGGGGTGGGGTAGTGGGTTAGGAGAGTGGAGATGGGGAGTGGGGGTGCAGAGTGGTGTCAGGGAGAGTGGTAGGGGTGGGCTCTAAGGAGGTGGAGGGAAGGGGAGTGGGGAGGGGAGTTGGGGAGGGGAGTTGGAGAGGGAAGAGGGGTAGGGGAGTGGGGTGAGTCGTGATGTAGGGGAGTGGGGGAGGGGAGTGGTGGAGGGAAGTGGGGTGTTGGAGTGGCTGAGGGGAGTGGCGGATGGGAGTGGATGAGGGGAGGGGAGGGCAGTGAGGAGGTGGAGGAAAGGGGAGTGAGGCAGGGCAGTGGGGTTGGGGAGAGCAGTGAGGATTTGGCGGGAAGGGGAGTGGGGAGGGTAATGGGGAGGGGAGTGGGGGAAGGGTGTGTGATAGGTCAGTGGAGTAGGGGAGTGGGGTAGGGGTGTGGGGTAGGGGTGTGGGGTAGGGGAGTGGGGTAGGGGAGTGGGGGTGGGGAATGGGGGAGGGGAGTGGGGGAGGGGAGTGAGGTAGATGTGTGGGAGAGGGGATAGAGGGAGTGGAATGGGGGAAGGGATTGGGGGAAGGGAGTGGGGTAGGGTCGTGGGGTCGGTAACTGGTGGAGTGGAGTGAGGTAGGGCAGTTTGAGACGGGAGTGGTGTGGGGGTGTGGGGTAGGGGAGGGCAGTGAGCAGGTGGAGGGAAGGGGAGTGACGTGGGGAGTGAGAGAGGCAGTGGCGTAGGGGAGCTGGGTAGGGGAGGGCAGTGAGGAAGAGAATGAAGGGGAGTGGGGGAGGGAAGTGAGTTAGGGGAGTGGGGTAGGGGAGTGGGAAAGTGCAGTGGGAAAGGGGGGTGGGTAGGGGAGCGCAGTGAGGAGGTGGAGAGAAGGGGAGTGGGGGAGGGTATTGGGGTCGGAGTGTTGGGAAGCGGAGTTGGGTAGGGGTGTGGGTTACGGGTGTGGTGTCAGGGAGTGCGGTAGGGGAGTGTAGTAGCAGAGTGGGGTAGGGTCGTAGGGGAGCGAGTGGGGTAGGGGTGTGGGGGAGGCATGTGGGGTCGTGGAGTGGGGTAGGGGAGTTGTGGAGGGGAGTGCGGAAGGGGAGTGGGGGAGTGGAGCAGGGTAGGGAAGTGGGGTAGGGGAGAGGGGAAGGGTAGTGGGGGATGGGAGTGTGGTAGGGGAGGGCAGTGAAGAGGTGCTGGGAAGCAGAGAGGTGGAAGGGAGTGGGGGGAGGGGAGTGGGGGAGGGGGTGGGGTATGGAAGTGGGGCAGGGGAATGGGGAAGGGGAGTCGGGTAGTGGAGTTGGGTAGGGGAGTGATTTAGGGGATTGGGGCAGGGGAGCGCAGTGAGGAGGTGGAGGGAAGGGGAGTGGGGGAGTAGAGTCGGGGAGGTGTCTGGGGTAGGGGCGTGGGGTCGGGGAGTGGTGTCGGGGATTTGGGTGGGGGAGTGGGGGAGCAGAGTGGCGGAGGGGAGTGTGGTATGGGTGTGGTAACGGGGGTTGGATAAGGGAGTCGGGTAGGGGAGTTGTGAAGGGGAGTGCGCTAGGTGAGTGAGGGAGCGTGGTGGGGGATAGGTGTGTGGTAGGGGAGGGAAGTGAGGAGGTGCAGGGAATCGGAGTGGTGGACGGGAGGGGAGTGGGGGAGGGGGTGGGGTAGGGGAGTGGGAGAGGAGAGTGGGGGAGGCGAGTGGGGGAGGCGAATGGGGGAGGCGAGTGTGAGGAGGGGAGTGGGGGTGGGGAGTGCGGTAGGGGTTTTGGCGTAGGGGATTTGGGGAAGGGAGTGCGGGAGGGGAGTGGGGGAGGGATGTGGGGGAGGGGAGTGGGGGAGGGGAGTGGGGAGGGGTGTGGGGGAGGTTAGTGTGATGGGGAGTGGGGGAGGGGAGTGGGGGAGGGGAGTATGGGAGGAGAGTTGGGGAGGGTAGAGGGTTAGGGGAGTGAGGGAGCGGAGTGGGGGAGGGGAGAGAGAGAGGGGAGTGGGGGAGGGGAGTGAGGAAGGGGAGTTGAGGAGGGGAGTGGGGGAGAGGGGTGGAGTAGGGCAGTGGGGTATGGGATTAGTTGAGGGGAGCGGGCGAGGAGAGCTGGGGAGGGGTGTGGGGTAGGGGTGTGGGTAGCGGAGTGGGGGAGGGGAGTTGAGGCAGGGAGTGAGGTGAGGAGTGGGGGAGGGGTGTTGTGGTGGAGCGGAGTGGTGGAGGGGAGTGCGGGAGGGGAGTGGGGGAGGGGATTGGGGGAGGGGAGTGGGAACCTGGGAGTGGGGGAGGGGAGTGGGGGAGGGGAGTGGGGGAGGGTTGTGGGGGGGGAATGGGGAATGGGAGTTGGGAGGGGAGTGGGGGAGGGGAGTGGGGGAGGGGTGTGGGGGAGGGGAGTGGGGAGGGGATTGGGGAGGGGAGTGGGGAGAGGCGTGATGCAGGGGAGTTGAGGAGGGGAGTTGAGGCAGGGGAGTTGAGGCGGGGAGAGGAGTGTGGGCGAGGAGTGGGGAGAGGAGTGGGGGAGAGGAGTGGGGTAGAGGAGTGGGGGGGGGATTAGGGGACGGCGTGGGGGACGGGCGTGGGGGAGTGGGGTCGGGTTGTGGGGTCGGGGAGTGGGGTCGGGGTGTGGGGTCGGGGTGTGGGGTCGGGGTGTGGGGTCGGGGAGTGGGGTCGGGGAGTGGGGTCGGGGAGTGGTGTCGGGGAGTGAGGGAGGGGAGCGCAGTGAGGAGGTGGAGGGAAGGGGATTGGGGGAGTGGAGTGGGAGAGGTGTCTGGGGTAGGGGAGTTGGGTAGTGGAGGGCAGTGAGGAGGTGGAGGGAAGGGGAGCGGGGAGGAGAGTGGGGTAGGAGAGTTGGGGAGCGGAGTGGGGTAGGGGAGTGAGGTAGGGGAGTGGGGTAGGGGAGTGGGGTAGGGGAGTGGGGTATGGGAGTGGGGTAGGGGTGTGGTGCCTGGGAGTTTGGTAGGGGAGTGGGAGAGCGGAGTGGGGGAGCAGAGATGGGGAGGGGAGTGTGGTAGGGGTGTGTGGTAGGGGAGTGTGGTAGGGGAGTGTGGTAGGGGCGTGGTGACGTGGGTTTGGGTAGGGGAGTCGGGTAGGGGAGTTGTGGAGGGTTGTTGTGCAGGGGAGAGCAGTAGGCGAGTGGGGGAGGGGATTTGGGGGAGGGGATTTGGGGGAGGGGATTTGGGGTGGGGGATTTGGGGTAGGGGATTTGGGGGAGGGGAGTGGGGAGGGGAGTGGGGGTGGGGAGTGGGGGAGGTGAGTGTGGGAGAGGAGTGGGGGAGTGGAGTGGGATAGGGAAGTTGGCTAGCTGAGTGAGGGAGCGTAGTGGGGGATAGGTGTGTGGTAGGGGAGGGCAGTGAGGTGATGCAGGGAATCGGAGTGGTGGACGGGAGGGGAGTGGGGGAGGGGGTGGGGTAGGGGAGTGGGGGGTAGCGAGTGGCGGAGGCGAGTGGGGGAGGGGAGGGGGGAGGGGAGTGCGGTAGTGGTTTTGGGGTAGGGGATTAGGGGAGGGGAGTGGGGGAGGGGAATGATGAGGGGAGTGGGGGAGGGGAGTGGGGGAGGGGAGAGGGGAGGGGTGTGGGGGAGGTTAGTGTGGTAGGGGAGTGTGGTAGGGGAGTGGGAAGGGGAGTGGGGAGGGGAGTGGGGGAGGGGAGTATGGGAGGAGAGTTGAGGAGGGTAGAGGTTTAGGGGGTGAGGGAGGGGAGTGGCGGATGGGAGTGAGGGAGGGGAGTTGGGGAGGGGAGTGAGGAAGAGGAGTTGAGGAGAAGGAGTGGGGTAGGGGGTGGAGTAGGGGAGTGGGGTATGGGAAGATGTGAGGGGAGTGGGGGAGCAGAGCTGGGGAGGGGAGTGGGTAGGGGTGTGGAGTAGGGGAGTGGGGGAGGGGAATTGAGGCAGGGAGTGAGGAGAGGAGTGGGGGAGGGGTGCTGTGGTGGAGGGGAGTGGGGGAGGGGAGTGGGGGTGGGGAGTGGGGGAGGGGAGTGGGGGAAGGGAGTGGGAACCTGGGAGTGGGGGAGGGGAGTGGGGGAGGGTTGTGCGGTAGGGGAATGGGGAATGGGAGTGGGGAGGGGAGTGGGGGAGGGGAGTGGGGGAGGGGTGTGGGGGAGGGGAGTGGAGAGGGGAGTGGGGGAGGGGAGTGGGGGAGGGGAGTGGGGAGGGGCGTGATGCAGGGGAGTTGAGGAGGGGAGTTGAGGCAGGGGGGTTGAGGAGGGGAGTTGAGGCAGGGGAGTTGAGGCGGGCAGGGGAGTATGGGAGAGGAGTGCGAGAGAGGAGTGGGGCAGAGGAGTGGGGGAGAGGTGTGCGGAGAGGAGAGGGGAGGAGAGTGGGGTAGAGGAGTGGGGGAAGGGATTAGGGGAAGGCGTGGGGGACGGGCGTGGGGTAGTGGGGTCGGGTTGTGGGGATCGGTTTGTGAGGTCGGGGAGTGAGGTCGGGGAGTGCGGTCGGGGAGTGGGGTCGGGGAGTGAGGGAGGGGAGCGCACTGAGGAGGTGGAGGGAAGGGGAGTGGGGCTGTGGAGTGGGAGAGGTGTCTGGGATTGGGGAGTTGGGTAGTGGAGGGCAGTGAGGAGGTGGAGGGAAGGGGAGCGGGGAGGAGTGTAGTGTAGGAGAGTTGGGGAGCGGAGTGGGGTAGGGGAGTGGGGTAGGGGTGTGGGGTAGGGGAGTGGGGTAGGGTTGTGGTGCCCGGGAGTTTGGTAGGGGAGTGGGAGAGCGGAGTTGGGGAGCGGAGTGGGGGAGGGGAGTGTGGTAGGGGAGTGTGGTAGGGGAGTGTGGTGGGGGAGTGGTGACGGGGGTTTGGGTAAGGGAGTCGGGTAGGGAAGTCGGGTCGGGGAGTTGTGGAGGGGGTTTGTGGAGGGGAGAGCAGTAGGCGAGTGGGGGAGGGGATTTGGGGGAGGGGATTTGGGGTGGGGATTTGGGGTAGGGGATTTGGGGTAGGGGATTTGGGGGAGGGGATTTGGGGGAGGGGAGTGGGGGAGGGGAGTGGGGGAGGGGAGTGGGGGAGAGGAGTGGGGGAGAGGAGTGGGGGAGAGGAGTGGGGGAGAGGATTGGGGGAGGGGTGTTGCGGAGAGGAGAGGGGAGAAGAGTGGGGTAGAGGAGTGGGGGAGGGGATTAGGGGAGGGGCGTGTGGGGAGGAGATTAGGGGAGGGGCGTGGGGGAGGGGGTACGGGGAGTGGGGTCGGGGAGAGGGGTCGGGGAGAGGGGTGGGGGAGTGGGGTCGGGGAGTGGGGGAGGGGAGAGCAGTGAGGAGGTGGAGGGAAGGGGAGTGGGGGTGTGGAGTGGGGGAGGTGTCTGGGGTAGGGCAGTTGTGTAGTGGAGGACAGTGAGGTGGTGGAGGGAAGGGGAGCGGGGGAGGAGTGTGGGTTAGGAAAGTTGGGGAGCGGAGTGGGTTAGGGGAGTGGGGTCGGGGAGTGAGGGAGGGGAGTGCAGTGAGGAGGTGGAGGGAAGGGGAGTGGGGGAGTGGAGTGGGAGAGGTGTCTGGGGTAGGGGAGTTGGGTAGTGGAGGGCAGTGAGGAGGTGGAGGGAAGGGGAGCGGGGAGGAGTGTGGGGTAGGAGAGTTGGGGAGCGGAGTGGGGTAGGGGTGTAGAGTAGGGGAGTGGGGTAGGGGAGTGGGGAAGGGGTGTTGTGCCGGGGAGTTTGGTAGGGGAGTGGGAGAGCGGAGTGGGGGAGCGGAGTGGGGGAGGGGAGGGTGGTAGGGGAGTGTGGTAGGGGAGTGTGGTAGGGGTGTGGTGACGTGGGTTTGGGTAGGGGAGTCGGGTAGGGGAGTTGTGGAGGTGGGTTGTGGAGGGGAGAGCAGTAGGCGAGTGGGGGAGGGGATTTGGGGTAGGGGATTTGGGGGAGGGGATTTGGGGGAGGGGATTTGGGGTAGGGGAATGGGGAGGGGAGTGGGGGAGGGGACTGGGGGAGAGGAGTGGGGGAGTGGAGCGGGGTAGGGAAGTGGGGTAGGTGAGTGAGGGAGCGTAGTGGGGGATAGGTGTGTGGTAGGGGAGGGCAGTGAGGTGGTGCAGGGAATCGGAGTGGTGGACGGGAGGGGAGTGGGGGAGGGGGTGGGGTAGGGGAGTGGGGGAGGCGAGTGGGGGAGGCGAGTTGGGGATCCGAGTGGGGGAGGGGAGTGGGGGAGGGGAGTGCGGTAGGGGTTTTGGGGTAGGGGATTTGGGGAGGGGAGTGGGGGAGGGGAGTGGGGGAGGGGAGTGATGAGGGGAGTGGGGGAGGGGAGTGGGGGAGGGGAGTGGGGAGGGGTGTGAGGAGGGGTGTGGGGGAGGTTAGTGTGGTAGGGGAGTGGGGGAGGGGAGTGGGGGTGGGGAGTATGGGAGGAGGGTTGGGGAGGGTAGAGGGTTAGGGAAGTGAGGGAGGGGAGTGGGGGAGGGGAGTGAGGGAGTGGAGTGGGGAAGGGGAGTGAGGAAGGGGAGTTGAGGAGGGGAGTGGGGGAGGGGTGGTGGAGTAGGGGAGTGGGGTATGGGATTAGGTGAGGGGAGTGTGGGAGGAGAGTTGGGGAGGGGAGTGGGGTAGGGGTGTGAAGTAGGGGGGTTGGGGAGGGGAGTTGAGGCAGGGAGTGAGGTGAGGAGTTTGGGAGGGGTGTTGTGGTGGAGTGGAGTGGGGGAGGGGAGTGGGGGAGGGGAGTGGGAACCTGGGAGTGGGGGAGGGGAGTGGGGGAGGGGAGTGGGGGAGGGTTGTGGGGGAGAGGAACGGGGAATGAGAGTGGGGAGGGGAGTGGGGGAGGGGAGTGGGGGAGGGGTGTGGGGAGGGGAGTGGGGAGGGGAGTGGGGAGGGGAGTGGGAAGGGGCGTGATGCAGGGGAGTTGAGGAGGGGAGTTGAGGCAGGGGAGTTGAGGCAGGGGAGTTGAGGCGGGGAGGGGAGTGTGGGAGAGGAGTGGGGGAGAGGAGTGGGGCAGAGGAGTGGGGGAGGGGTGTTGCGGAGAGGAGAGGGGAGGAGAGTGGGGTTGAGGAGTGGGGGAGGGGATTAGGGGAGGGCGTGGGGGACGGGCGTGGGGGAGTGGGGTCGGGTTGTGTGGTCGGGAAGTGGGGTCGGGGAGTGGGGACGGGGAGTGAGGGTGGGGAGCGCAGTGAGGAGGTGGAGGGAAGGGGAGTGGGGGAGTGGAGTGGGAGATGTGTCTGGGGTAGGGGACTTGGGTAGTGGAGGGCAGTGAGGAGGTGAAGGGAAGGTGAGCGGGGAGGAGTGTGGGGTAGGAGAGTTGGGGAGCGGAGTGGGGTAGGGAAGTGGGGTAGGGGAGTGGGGTAGGGGTGTGCTGCCGGGGAGTTCGGTAGGGGAGTGGGAGAGCGGAGTGGGGGAGCGGAGTGGGGGAGGGGAGTGTGGTAGGGGAGTGTTGTAGGGGAGTGTGGTGGGGGAGTGGTAACGGAGGCTTGGGTGGGGGAGTCGGGTAAGGGTGTCGGGTCGGGGAGTTGTGGGGGGGGTTGTGGAGGGGAGAGCAGTAGGCGAGTGGGGGAGGGGATTTGGGGTAGGGGATTTGGGGTAGGGGATTTGGGGGAGGGGATTTGTGGGAGGGGATTTGGGGGAGGGGAGTGGGGGAGGGGACTGTGGGAGAGGAGTGGGGGAGAGGAGTGGTGGAGAGGAGTGGGGGAGGGGATTAAGGGAGGGGCGTGGGGGAGGGGATTAGGGGAGGGGCGTGGGGGAGGGGGGACGGGGAGTGGGGTCTGGGAGTGGGGTCGGCGTTTGGGGTCGGGGAGTGGGGTCGGGGAGAGGGGTCGGGGAGAGGGGTAGGGGAGTGAGGGAGGGGAGTTGATGAGGGGAGTGGTGACGGGGGGTTGGGTAGGGGAGTCAGGTATGGGAGTTGTGGAGGGGGGTTGTGGAGGGGAGAGCAGTAGGCGAGTGGGGGAGGGGATTTGGGGTAGGGGATTTGGGGGAGGGGATTTGGGGGATGGGATTTGGAGAGGGCAGTGGTGGAGGGGAGTGGGGCGTTGTGTGTTGGTGGTTAGTGTGGGAGGGGAGTGGGGGAGAGGAGTGGGGAGGGGAATGGGGAGGGGAGAGGTGGTGCGGAGTGGGGGAGTGGAGTGGGGGTGTGGAGTGGGGGAGGGGAATGGGGGAGGGGTGTTGCGGAGAGGAGAGGTGAGGAGAGTGGGGTAGAGGAGAGGGGAGGAGAGTGGGGTAGAGGAGTGGGGGAGTGAATTAGGGGAGGGGATTAGGGGAGGGGCATGGGGGTGGGGTAGAGGAGTGGGGGAGTGGGGTTGTGGAGTGGGATGGGGAGTGGGGAGTGGGGTAGGGTGAGTGGGGTCGGGTGAGTGGGGTCGGGTGAGTGGGTCGGTGAGTGGGTCGGTCAGTGAGGGGAATGGGGGAGGGGTGTTGCGGAGAGGATAGGTGAGGAGAGTGGGGTAGAGGAGAGGGGAGGAGAGTGGGGTAGAGGAGTGGGGGAGTGCATTAGGGGAGGGGATTAGGGGAGGGGCATGGGGGTGGGGTAGAGGAGTGGGGGAGTGGGGTTGTAGAGTGGGATGGGGAGTGGGGTCTGGGGAAGGGTGAGTGGGGTCAGGGAGTGGGGTCGGGGAGTGGAGTAGGGATGTGGGTTAGGGGAGTGGGGGAGGGGAGTGAGGTAGGGGAGTGGGGGAGGGGAGTGGGGGAGGGGAGTAGGGGAGGAGTGTGCGGAGGAGTGTGGGGAGGAGTGTGGAGGAGGTTAGTGTGGGAGGGGAGAGGGGGAGGGGAGTGGGGGAGGGGAGTGTGGTAGGGGGTGTGGTGACGGACGGTTGCGTAGGGGAGTCGGGTAGGAGAGTTGTGGAGGGGAGTGCGGTATGCGGGTGGAGTGGGGGAGGGTATTTGAGGGAGGGGATTTGGGGGAAGGGATTTGGGGTAGGGGACCTGGGGTAGGGGAGTGGGGGAGGACTTTGGGGAGGAGAGTGGGGAGGAGTGTGGGGAGGAGTGTGGGGGAGGTTAGTGTGGGAGGTTAGTGTGGGAGGGGAGTGGGGAAGGGGAGTGGGGGAGGGGAGTGGGCAGGGGAGTTGGGGAGGGTAGTGGGTTAGGGAAATGGGGGAGGGTAGTGGGTTAGGGGAGTGAGGGAGGGGAGTTTGGGAGGGGCGTTAGGGAGGGAAGTTAGGGACGGGAGTTGAGGTGGGATGTGGGGGAGTGGAGTAGAGTAGGGGAGTGGAGTTCAGAGTGGAGTAGGGGAGTGGAGAAGGGGAGTGGGGTCTGGGAGTGGGGTAGGGGAGTGGGATAGGGGAGTGGGGGAGGGGAGTGGGGGAGGCGAGTGGGGGAGGGGAGTGTGGTAGGGTGTAGTGACGGGGGGTTGGGTAGGGGAGTCGGGTAGGGGAGTTGTGGAGGGGAGTGCGGTTTATAGTGGAGTGGGGGAGGGGATTTGGGGGAGGGGATTTGGGGTAGGGGATTTGGGGTAGGGGATTTGGGGTAGGGGATTTGGGGTACGGAATTTGGGGTACGGAATTTGGGGGAGGGGAGTGGGGGAGGGGAGTGGGGGAGGAGTGTGGGGGAGGTTAGTGTAGGAGGGGAGTGGGAGAGCGGAGTGGGGGAGGGGAGTGTGGTAGGGGGTGTGGTGACGGGGGGTTGGGTAGGGGAGTCGGGTAGGGGAGTTGTGGAGGGCAGTGCGGTATGCGGGTGGAGTGGGGGAGGTTATTTGGGGGAGGAGATTTGGGGGAGTGGATTTGGGGGAAGGGATTTGGGGTAGGGGACTTGCGGTAGGGAAGTGGGGGAGGACTTTGGGGAGGAGTGTGGGGAGGAGTGTGGGGGAGATTAGTGTGGGGGAGGTTAGTGTGGGAGGTTAGTGTGGGAGCGGAGTGGGGGAGGGGAGTGGGGGAGGGGAGAGGGGGAGGGGAGCTGGGGAGGGTAGTGGGTTAGGGAAATGGGGGAGTGTAGTGGGTTAGGGGAGGGAGGGAGGGGAGTTGGGGAGGGGTGTTAGGGAGGGGAGTTAGGGAGGGTTGTTGAGGAGGGGTGTGAGGGAGTGGAGTGGAGTAAGGGAGTAGAGTGCAGAGTGGAGTAGGTGAGTGTAGTAGGGGAGTGAGGTAGGGGAGTTGGGGAGGGGAGTGGGGGAGGGGAGTGTGGTAGGGGGAGCGGTGACGGGGGTTGGGTAGAGGAGTCGTGTAGGGGAGTTGTGAAGGGGAGTTGTGGAGGGGAGTGCGGTATGCGGGTGGAGTGGGGGAGGGGATTTGGGGGAGGGGATTTGGTGGAGGGGATTTGGGGGAAGGGATTTGGGGTAGGGGACCTGGTGTAGGGGAGTGCGGGAGGACTTTGGGGAGGAGTGTGGGTAGGAGTGTGGGGTGGAGTGTGGGGGAGGTTAGTGTGGGAGGTTAGTGTGGGAGGGGGGAGGGAGAGGGGAGTGGGGGAGGGGATTGTGGAGGGGAGTGGGGGAGGGGAGTGGGGGAGGGGAGTTAGGGAGGGGAGTTGAGGAGGGGTGTGAGGGAGTGGAGTGGAGTAGGGGAGTTGTGTAGGGGAGTGGAGTAGGGGAGTGGGGCAGGGGAGTGGGGTAGGGGAGTGGGGTAGGGGAGTGGGTTGGGGAGTGGAAGAGGGGAGTGGGGGAGGAGAGTGGGGGAGTGGAGAGGGGGAGGGGAGTGGGGGAGGGCAGTGGGGGAGGGGAGTGGGGGAGGGGAGTGGAGGATGGGAGTGCGGGAGGGGAATTGGGGCAGGGGATTTGGGAGAGGGGAGTGTGGTAGGGGATTTGGTGTAGGGGATTTGGGGGAGGGGAGTGGGGGAGGGGATTTGGGGAGGGGAGTGAGTGAGGGGATTGGGGAGGGGAGTGGGGGAGAGGAGTGGGGGAGGGGTGTTGCAGAGAGGAGTGGGGGAGGAGAGTGGGGTAGAGGAGTGGGGGAGGGGATTAGTGGAGGGGCATGGGGGTGGGGAGTGGGGTTGGGGTGTGGGGGTGGGGAGTGGGGTCGGGTGAGTGGTGTCTGGTGAGTGGTGTCGGGTGAGTGGGGTCGGGTGAGTGGGGTCCGGTGAGTGGGGTCGGGTGAGTGGGGTCGGGTGAGTGGGGTCGGGGAGTGGGGTCGGGGAGTGGGATAGGGGAGTGGAGGAGGGGAGTGTGGTAGGGGTGTGGTGACGGGGAGTTGGGTAGGGGAGTGGGGTCAGGGAGTGGTGTCGGGGAGTGGGGTCGGGGAGTGGGGTCAGGGAGTGGGGTCAGAGAGTGGGGGAGGGGAGTGGGGGGAGGGGAGTGTGGTAGGGGTGTGGTGACGGGGGGTTGGGTAGGGGAGTCGGGTAGGGGAGTTGTGGAGGGGTGTGGGGGAGGGGATTTGGGGTAGGGGATTTGGGGTAGGTGAATTGGGGTACGGAATGTGTGGAACGGAATTTGGGGTACGAAATTTGGGGTAGGGGTGTGGGGGAGGGGAGTGGGGGAGGGGAGTGGGGGAGGTGTGTGCGGAGGAGTGTGGGGAGGAGTGTGGAGGAGGTTAGTGTGGGAGGGGAGAGGGGGAGGGGAGTGGGGGAGGGGAGTGTGGTAGGGGGTGTGGTGACGGACGGTTGCGTAGGGGAGTCGGGTAGGAGAGTTGTGGAGGGGAGTGCGGTATGCGGGTGGAGTGGGGAGGGTATTTGGGGGAGGGGATTTGGGGGAAGGGATTTGGGGTAGGGGACCTGGGGTAGGGGAGTGGGGGAGGACTTTGGGGAGGAGAGTGGGGAGGAGTGTGGGGAGGAGTGTGGGGGAGGTTAGTGTGGGAGGTTAGTGTGGGAGGGGAGTGGGGGAGGGGAGTGGGGGAGGGGAGTGGGCAGGGGAGTTGGGGAGGGTAGTGGGTTAGGGAAATGGGGGAGGGTAGTGGGTTAGGGGAGTGAGGGAGGGGAGTTTGGGAGGGGCGTTAGGGAGGGGAGTTAGGGACGGGAGTTGATGTGGGATGTGGGGGAGTGGAGTAGAGTAGGGGAGTGGAGTTCAGAGTGGAGTAGGGGAGTGGAGAAGGGGAGTGGGGTCTGGGAGTGGGGTAGGGGAGTGGGATAGGGGAGTTGTGAAGGGGAGTTGTGGAGGGGAGTGCGGTATGCGGGTGGAGTGGGGGAGGGGATTTGGGGGAGGGGATTTGGTGGAGGGGATTTGGGGGAAGGGATTTGGGGTAGGGGACCTGGTGTAGGGGAGTGCGGGAGGACTTTGGGGAGGAGTGTGGGTAGGAGTGTGGGGTGGAGTGTGGGGGAGGTTAGTGTGGGAGGTTAGTGTGGGAGGGGAGAGGGAGAGAGGAGAGGGGGCGGGGATTGTGGAGGGGAGTGGGGGAGGGGAGTGGGGGAGGGGAGGGTGGGAGGTTAGTGTGGGAGGGGAGAGGGAGAGGGGAGTGGGGGAGGGGATTGTGGAGGGGAGTGGGGGAGGGGAGTGGGGGAGGGGAGTGAGGGAGGGGAGTTGGGGAGGGGAGTTAGGGAGGGGTGTTAGGGAGGGGAGTTGAGGAGGGGTGTGGGGGAGTGGAGTGGAGTAAGGGAGGGGAGTTGAGGAGGGGTGTGGGGGAGTGGAGTGGTGTAAGGGAGTGGAGTGCAGAGTGGAGTAGGGGAGTGGAGTAGGGGAGTGGTGTCTGAGAGTGGTGTAGCGGAGTGGGGTAGGGGAGTGGGGGAGGAGAGTGGGGGAGGGGAGTGTGGTAGGGGTGTAGTGACGGGGGGTTGGGTAGGGGAGTCGGGTAGGGGAGTTGTGGAGGGTAGTGCGGTATGCGAGTGGAGTGGGGGAGGGGATTTGGGGTAGGGGATTTGGGGTAAGGGATTTGGGGTAGAGGATTTGGGGTACGGGATTTGGGGTACGGGATTTGGGGGAGGGGAGTGGGGGAGGGGAGTGGGGGAGGAGTGTGGGGAGGAGTGTGGGGGAGGTTAGTGTGGGAGGTTAGTGTGAGAGCGGAGTGGGGGAGGGGAGTGGGGGAGGGGAGTTGGGGCGGGGAGTTGGGGAGGGTAGTGGATTAGGGAAATGGGGGAGGGTAGTGGGTTAGGGGAGGGAGGGAGGGGAGTTGGGGAGGGGTGTTAGGGAGGGGAGTTAGGGAGGGGAGTTGATGAGGGGTGTGGGGGAGTGGAGTGGAGTATGGGAGTGGAGTGTAGAGTGCAGTAGGGGTGTGGAGTAGGGGAGTGGGTTAGGGGAGTGGGGTACGGGAGTGGGGTAGGCGAGTGGGGGAGGGGAGTGGGGGAGGGGAGTGTGGTAGGGGGTGTGGTGACGGGGGGTTGGGTAGGGGCGTCGGGTAGGGGAGTTGTGGAGGGGAGTGCGGTATGCGGGTGGAGTGGGGGAGGGGATTTGTGGGAGGGGATTTGGGGGAGGGGATTTGGGGGAAGGGATTTGGGGGAAGGGATTTGGGGTTGGGGACCTGGGGCAGGGGCGTGGGGGAGGACTTTGGGGAGGAGTGTGGGTAGGAGTGTGGGGAGGAGTGTGGGGGAGGTTAGTGTGGGGGAGGTTAGTGTGGGAGGTTAGTGTGGGAGGGGAGCGGGGTAGGGGAGTAAGGGAGGGGAGTTGGGGAGGGGTGTTAGGGAGGGGAGTTGAGGATGGGTGTGGGGGAGAGGAGTGGAGTAGGGGAGTGGTGTGCAGAGTGAAGTAGGGGAGTGGAGTAGGGGAGTGCCGTCTGGGAGTGGGGTAGGGGAGTGGGGTAGGGGAGTTGGGGAGGGGAGTGTGGTAGGGGTGTATTGACGGGGGGTTGGGTAGGGGAGTCGGGTAGGTCAGTTGTGGAGGGGAGTGCGTTATTCGAGTGGAGTGGGGGTGGGGATTTGGGGGAGGGGATTTGGGGTAGGGGATTTGGGGTAGGGGATTTGGGGTACGGAATTTGGGGTACGGAATTTGGGGGAGGGGAGTGGGGGAGGGCAGTGGGGGAGGGTAGTGAGGGAGGAGTGTGCGGAGGAGTGTGGGGAGGAGTGTGGGGGAGGTTAGTGTGGGAGGGGGTGGGGGAGCGGAGTGGGGAGGGGAGTGTGGTAGGGTGTGTGGTGACGGGGGTTGGGTTGGGGAGTCGGGTAGGGGAGTTGTGGAGGGGAGTGCGGTATACGGGTGGAGTGGGGGAGGTTATTTGGGGAAGGGGATTTGGGGGAGTGGATTTGGGGTAGGGGATTTGGTATACGGAATTTGGGGTACGGAATTTGGGGGAGGGGAGTGGGGGAGGGCAGTGGGGGAGGGTAGTGAGGGAGGAGTGTGCGGAGGAGTGTTTGGAGGAGTGTGGGGGAGGTTAGTGTGGGAGGGGGTGGGGGAGCGGAGTGGGGAGGGGAGTGTGGTAGGGTGTGTGGTGACGGGGGTTGGGTAGGGGAGTCGGGTAGGGGAGTTGTGGAGGGGAGTGCGGTATACGGGTGGAGTGGGGGAGGTTATTTGGGGAAGGGGATTTGGGGGAGTGGATTTGGGGGAAGGGATTTGGGGTCGGGGATTTGGGGTTGGGGATTGGGGAGGACTTTGGGGAGGAGTGTGGGGAGGAGTGTGGGGAGGAGTGTGGGGGAGGTTAGTGTGGGATGTTAGTGTGGGAGGGGAGTGGGGGAGGGGAGTGGGGGAGTGGAGTTGGGGAGGGTCGGGGGTTAGGGAAATGGGGGAGGGTATTGGGTTAGGGGAGGGAGGGAGGGGAGTTGGGGAGGGGTGTTAGGGAGGGGAGTTAGGGAGGGGAGTTGAGGATGGGTGTGTGGGAGAGGAGTGGAGTAAGGGAGTGGAGTGCAGAGTGGAGTAGGATTCTGGAGTTGGGAAGTGGGGTCTGGGAGTGGGGTAGGGGAGTGGGGTAGGGGAGTGGGGGAGGGGAGTGGGGGAGGGGAGTGTGGTAGGGGTGTATTGACGGGGGGTTGGGTAGGGGAGTCGGGTCGGGGAGTTGTGGAGGGGAGTGCGGTATGCGAGTGGAGTGTGGGAGGGGATTTGGGGGAGGGGATTGGGGGTAGGGGATTTGGGGTACAGAATTTGGGGTACGGAATTTTGGGGAGGGGAGTGGGGGAGGGCAGTGGGGGAGGGGAGTGGGGGAGGAGTGTGTGGAGGAGTGTGGGGAGGAGTGTGGGGGAGGTTAGTGTGGGAGGGGAGTGGGGGAGCGGGGTGGGGGAGCGGGGTGGGGGAGGGGAGTGTGGTAGGGGGTGTTGGGACGGGGGGAGGGGAGTGGGGGAGGGGATTGGGGGAGGGGTGTTGCAGAGAGGAGAGGTGAGGATAGTGGGGTAGAGGTGTGGGGGAGGGGACTAGGGGAGGGGCATGGGAGTGAGGAGTGGGGTTGGGGTGTGGGGGTGGGGAGTGTGATCGGGTGAGTGGGGTCGGGTGAGTGGGGTCGGGTGAGTGCGGTCATGGAGTGGGGTCGTGGAGTGCGGTCGGGGAGTGGGGTCGGGGAGTGGGGTAGGGGTGTGGGGTATGGGAGTCGGGTAGCGGAGTGGGGGAGGGGAGTGTGGTAGGGGTGTGGTGACGGGGGGTTGGGTAGGGGAGTCGGGTGGGGGAGTTGTGGAGGGGAGTGCGGTATGTAAATGGAGTGGGGGCGGGGATTTGGGGGAGGGGATTTGGGGAGGGGATTTGGGGTAGGGGATTTGTGCAAGGGGATTTGGGGTAGGGGAGTGGGGGAGGGGTGTGGAGGAGGGTAGTGGGGAGGACTGTGTGGAGGAGTGTGGGGAGGTAAGTGTGGGGGAGGTTAGTGGGGGAGGGGAGTGTGGTAGGGGTGTGTTGACGGGGGGCTGGTTCGGGGAGTCGGGTAGGGGAGTTGTGGAGGGGAGAGCGGTATGCGTGTGGAGTGGGGGAGGGGATTTGGGGAGGGGATTTGGGGGAGGGGATTTGGGGGAGGGGATTTGAGTCGGGGATTTGGGGTAGGGGATTTGGGGTAGGGGAGTGGGGGAGGACAGTGGGGAGGAATGTGGGGGAGGTTAGTGTGGGAGGGGAGTGGGGGAGTGGGGGAGTGGGGGAGGGGAGTGGGGGAGGGGAGTGGGGAGGGGAGTGGGGGCGGGGAGTGGGGGAGAAGTGTTGGAGAGGGTAGTGGGTTAGGGGAGTGAGGGAGGGGAGTTGAGGAGGGGTGTGGGGGAGTGGAGCGCAGTAGGGGAGTGGAGTAGGGGAGTGGCGTATTGGAGTGGGGTAGGGGATTAGGTGAGGGGAGTGGGGGAGGAGAGTTTGGGAGGAGAGTGGGGAGGAGAGTGGAGGAGGAGAGTGGGGGAGGGGAGTGGGGGAGGGGAGTGCGGGAGGGGAGTGGGGGAGGGGAGTGGGGGAGGAGTGGGGGTGGGGAGGGGGGAGTGGAGTAGGGAAGGGGAGTGGGTGAGTCGAGTTGGGGAAGTGTGTGGGGTAGGGGCGTTGGGTTGAGGAGGGCAGTGAGGAGGTGGAAGGAAGGGGAGTGGGGGAGGGGTGTGAGGTAGGAGAGTTGGGGAGCGGAGTGGGGGATGGGAGTGTAGTAGGGGAGGGCAGTGAGGAGGTGCAGGGAAGCGGAGTGTTGGACGGGAGGGGAGTGGGGGACGGGAGTGGGGGAGGGGTGAGGGGGAGGGGAGGGGAGTGGGGGAGGAGTGTCGGAAGTGGAGTGGGCGAGGGGTGTGGGGGAGTGGAGTGGGGGAGGGGAGTGTAGTAGGGGAGGGGAGTGGGCGAGGGGAGTGGGCGAGGGGAGTGGGGGAGGGGAAGGGGGGAGGGTTGAGGGGCGGAGTGGGGGAGGGGAGTGGGGGAGGGGAGTGGTGGAGCCGGTGTGGTGTCAGGGAGTGGGGGAGGGGAGGGGAGCGGGGGAGGGGAGCGGGGGAGGGGAGTGGGTTAGCGGAGTGGGGGAGGTGAGTGGGGTAGGGGAGTGGGGTTTGTGTGTGGTGATGGGGAGTGGGGTAGGGGATTGGTGGAGGGGAGTGCAGGAGTGGAGTGCGCTACTGGAGTACGGTAGGGGAGTGGGGTAGGGGAGTGGTGTAGGGGAGTGGGGTAGGGGTGTGCGTGAGGGTAGTGAGGGATGGGAGTGTGGTAGGGGAGGGCAGTGAAGAGGTGCAGGGAAGCGCAGAGGTGGACTGGAGTGGGGGGAGGTGAGTGTGGGACGTGGTGGGCTAGGGGAGTGGGATAGGGGAATGGGATTGGGGAGCGCAGTGATGAGGTGGAGGGAAGGGCAGTGGGTGACTGGAGTTGGGGACGTGTGTGGGGTAGGGGAGTTGGATTGTGGAGGGCAGTGAGGAGGTGGAGGGAAGGGGAGTGGGGGAGGGATGTGAGGTAGGAGAGTTGGGGAGGGGTGTCGGGAGTGGAGTGGGGGAGCGGATTTGGGGAGCGGAGTGGGGTAGGGTAGTGGGGTAGGGGAGTTGTGGATGGGAATTAGGTATGGGAGTGGGGGTGTGGAGTGGGGGAGGGGAGTGGGGTAGGGGAGTGGGGTAGGGGAGTGGGGGAGGGGAGTGGGGGAGGGGAGTGGGGTGGGGTAGAGGAGTGGTGGAGGGGATGGGGTGTGAGGAGAGGAGGAGTGGAGTGGGGGAGTGGAGTGGGGGAGTAGAGTGGGGGAGTGGAGTGGGGGTGAGGAGTGTGGTACGGGTGGGCAGTGAGGAGGTGCAGGGATGCGGATTGGGGGAGAAGAGTTGTGTAGGGGAGTGGGGGAGCGGAGTGGGGGAGGAGAGTGGGGGAGTAGAGTGGGGGAGGAGAGTTGGGGAGGGGTGTTGGGGAGGAGAGTGGCGGAGGAGGGAGGGGGAGGGGAGTGTCTGAGGGGAGCGGAGTGTGGAGGGGTGTGGGGGAGGTTAGTGTGGGAGGGGAGCGGGGGAGGGGAGCGGGGGAGTGGAGCGGGGGAGGGGATCTGGGGAGGTGAGAGAGGGAGTAGAGTGTGGGAGGAGAGTGGCGGAATGGAGTTGGGGAGGGGAGTGGTGGAGGGGAGTGGGGGAGGGGGGTTGACGAGGGGGGTGGGGTGGGGTGTGGGGGAGGGGAGCGGGGGAGGGGAGCGGGGGAGCGGAGTGACGGAGGGGAGCGGGGGAGGGGAGCGAGGGAGGGGCGTTGGGGAGGGGAGTTGGGGTGGAGGAGTGGGAGAGGGGAGTGGGGTTTGTGAGTGCGGTAGGGGAGTGAGGGTGGGGGGTGAGGGACAGGGAATGGGTAGGGGAGTGGCGTCAGTGAGTGGGGGCTTGGAGAGGGGAGTGGAGTGGGGGAGGGGTGTGGAGGGAATGGGAGTTGTGGAGTGGAGTGGGGGAGGTGTGTGAGGTAGGAGAGTTGGGTAGTGGAAGGCAGTGAGGAGGTGGAGGGGAGGGGAGTGGGCTAGGAAAGTTGGGGAGCAGACTGCGTTGGGGAGGTGAGTGGGGGAGGTGAGTGGGGGAGCGGAGTGGGGTAGCAGAGTGGGGTAGCAGAGTGGGGCAGGGGAGTGGGGCAGGGGAGTGGGGCAGGGGAGTGGATCATGGGAGTGGAGCAGGGGAGTGGAGCAGGGGACTGGGGCAGGGGAGGGGAGTGGGGGAGGGGAGTGGGGAAGGGGAGTGGGGCAGCGGGTGTGGTGTCAGGGAGTGGGGGAGGGGAGTGGGGTTGGGGAGTGGGGTTGGGGGAGTGGGGCTGGGGAGTGGGGCTGGGGCGTTGTGTCAGGGAGTGGGGGAGGGGAGTGGGGTTGGGGAGTGGGGCTGGGGAGTGGGGCCGGGGAGTGGGGTCGGGGAGAGGGGCCGGGGAGAGGGGCCGGGGAGTGGGGTCGGGGAGTGGGGTCGGGGAGTGGGATCGGGGAGATGTGAAGGGGAGTGCGGAAGGGGAGTGCGATAGGGGAGTGGGGGAGTGGAGAGCGGTAGTGGAGTGCGGTAGGGGAGTGGGGTAGGGGAGTGGGGTAGGGGAGTGGGGGAGGGGAGTGGGGTAGGGGAGTGGGGGAGGGGAATGGGGGATGGGAGTGGGGTAGTGGGATTGGGTAGGGTAGTGGATGAGGGGAGTGCGGAGTGGGGGTGCGGAGAGGGGGTGCGGAGTGGGGGAGTGGGGGAGTGGGGTAGGGGAGCGGGGTAGGGGAGTTGTGGAGGGGAGTGATGTATGGGAGTGGGGGAGTGGAGTGGGGTATGAGAGTGGGGGAGTGGAGTGGGGTATGAGATTGGAGTAGGGGAGTGGGGGAGGGAGTGTGGTACGGGAGGGCAGTGAGGAGGTGCAGGATGCGGAGTGGTGGACGGGAGTGGGGGAGGAGAGTGGAGTGGGGAGGAGGTGGGGGCGGGAAGTGGGGAGGGGTGTTCGGAAGGAGAGTGGCGGTGGAGAGAGGACGAGGGGAGTGTCGGAGGGGAGGGGAGTGGGAAGGGGTGTGTGGGAGGTTAGTGTGGGAGGGGAGCGGGGGAGGGGAGTTGGGGAGGTGAGTGAGGGAGTAGAGTGTGGTAGGAGTGTGGCGGAGGGCGTGGGGAGGGGAGTGGGGGAGCGGAGTGGGGGAGGGGAGTGTGGGAGAGGAGCGGAGTAGGGGAGTGGGTAGGGGAGTTTGTGATGGGTGTGGGGGAGGGGGGTGGGGGAGGGGAGTGGGGGAGGGAAGTGGGGGAGGGGAGTGGGAAGGGGAGTGGTTTAGGGGAGTGGGGAGGGGAGTTGAGGTAGGGAGTGGGGGAGAGGAGTGGTGTAGTGATTTGGAGTGCTGTAGGGGAGTTGTGGAGGGGAGTGCGGTAGGGGAGTGGGGGGTGGAGTGCGGTAGGGGAGTGGGGTAGGGGAATGAAGGAGCGTAGTGGGGGATGGAGTGTGTTAGGGGAGGGCAGTGAAGAGATGCAGGGGAGCGCAGAGGTGGACTGGTGTGGGGGGAGGTGAGTGTGGGAGGGTTTGGCTAGGGGAGGGGGGTAGGGGAATGGTGGAGTGGAGAGGGGGTACTGGAGTTGGGGAGGGAGTGAGTTAGGGGAGTGGGGTAGGGAAGTGGGAAAGTGGAGTCGGATAGGGGAGTGGGATAGTGGAGTGAGATAGGGGAGTGGGATAGGGGAGTGGGATAGGGGAGCGCAGTGAGGAGGTGGAGGGAAGGGGAGTGGGTGAGTCGAGTTGGTGATGTGTGTGGGTAGCGGAGTTGGGTTGAGGAGGCAGTGAGGAGATGGAGGGAAGGGCAGTGGGGAAGGGGTGTGAGGCAGGAGAGTTGGGGAGCGGAGTGGGGGATGGGAGTGTGGTAGGGGAGGGCAGTGAGGAGGTGCAGGGAAGTGGAGTGTTGGACGGGAGGAGAGTGGGGGAGGGGAGTGGGGGAGGGGTGAGGGGGAGGGGATTGGGGGAGGGGAGTGGAGTGGGGGAGGAGTGTGGTAGGGGAGGGCAGTGAGGAGGTGCAGGGAAGTGGAGTGTTGGACGGGAGGAGAGTGGGGGAGGGGAGTGGGGAGGGGTGAGGGGGAGGGGAGTGGGGAGGGGAGTGGAGTGGGGGAGGAGTGTCGGGAGTGGAGTGGGCGAGGGGTGTGGGGGAGTGGAGTGGGGGAGGGGAGTGGGCGAGGGGAGTGGGCGAGGGGAGTGGGGGAGGGGAAAGGGGGAGGGGAAAGGGGGAGGGTTGTGGGCGGAGTGGGGGAGGGGAGTGGGTGAGGGGAGTGGGGGAGGGGATTGGGGGAGGGGTGAGGGGGAGGGGATTGGGGGAGGGGAGTGGAGTGGGGAGGAGTGTCGGAGTGGAGTGGGCGAGGGGTGTGGGGGAGGGGAAAGGGGGAGGGTTGTGGGGCGGAGTGGGGGAGGGGAGTGGGTGAGGGGAGTGGGGGAGCCGGTGTGGTGTCAGGGAGCGGGGGAGGGGAGCGGGGGAGGGGAGTGGGGGAGGGGAGTGGGTTAGCGGAGTGAGGGAGGTGAGTGGGTAGGGGAGTGGGGTTGGTGTGTGGTGATTGGGAGTGGGGGAGGGGAGTGGTGGAGGGGGTGGGGTAGGGGTGTGCGTGAGGGTAGTGAGGGATGGGAGTGTGTCGGGGAGGGCAGTGAAGAGGTGCAGGGAAGCGCAGAGGTGGACTGGAGTGGGGGAAGGGGAGTGTGGACGGAGTGGGCTAGGGGAGGGGGTTAGGGGAATGGTGGAGTGGAGAGGGGTAATGGTGTTGGGGAGGGTAGTGAGTTAGGGGAGTGGGTAGGGAAGTGGAAAGTGGAGTCGGATAGGGCAGTGGGATAGTGGAGTGGATAGGGGAGTGGGATAGGGGAGCGCAGTGAGGAGGTGGAGGGAAGGGGAGTGGGTGAGTGGAGTGGGTGAGGTGTGTGGGTAGGGGAGTTGTGTTGAGGAGGGCAGTGAGGAGGTGGAGGGAAGGGGAGTGGGGGAGGGGTGTGAGGTAGGAGAGTTGGGGAGCGGAGTGGGGGATGGGAGTGTGGTGGGAGGGCAGTGTGGAGGAGAAGGAAGGGGAGTAGGGGAGGGGATTGGAGGACAGTGAAGAGGTGGAGGAAAAGGGATTGGGTGAGGGGAGTGGTGCATGGGAGGGCAGTGAGGATTTGGAGGGAAGGGATGCGGGTAAGGGGAGTGGGGAGGGGAGTGGGGGAGGGGGGAGGGGGAGAGGGGTAGGGGAGTTGGGGAGCGGAGTGGGGTAGGGGTGTGGGGTAGGGGTGTGGGGGAGGGGAGTGGGGGATGGGAGTGGGGGAGGGGAGTGGGGTACGGGAGCACAGTGAGGAGGTGCAGGGATACGGAGTGGTGGACAGGAGCGGGGGAGGGGGGCAGGGGAGGGGAGCAGGTGTGGGGTGTGGGGGAGGGGAGTGGGGGAGGGGAGTGAGGGAGGGGTGTGAGGGAGGGGAGTGAGGGAGGGGAGTTGACGAGGGGATTGAGGGAGGGGAGTGGGGGAGGGGAGTGGGGGTGGGGTGTGGGGGAGGGGAGGGGGAAGGGAGTGGTTTAGGGGGTGGGGGAGGGGAGTTGAGGCAGGGATGTGTGGAGAGGAGTGGGGAAGGGGAGATGCGGAGAGGAGAGGCAGAGGGGAGTGGGGTGGAGGAGTGGGGGAGGGCACTGGGGGGAGGGGAGTGGGGGGAGGGGAGTAGGGGGAGGGGAGTTGGGGAGGGGAGTGGGGTAGGGGGTGAGGTAGGGGAGTTGGGGAGTTGAGTGGGGGAGTTGAGTGGGGGAGTTGAGTGTGGGAAGGGAGTGTGGGAGGGGAGTGTGGAAGGGGAGTGTGGAAGGGGAGTGTGGAAGGGGACTTGGGGTGGGGAGTTGGGGTGTGGAGTTGGGGAGGGTATGTTGGGGATGGTAGTTGGGGAGGGTAGTTGGTGAGGGTAGTGGGGTAGGGGAGTGAGGAAGGGGAGTGTGGAAGGGGAGAGTGGAAGGGGAGTTGGGGTGGGGAGTTGGGGAGGGTAGTTGGGGAGGGTAGTTGGGACGGTAGTGGGGTAGGGGAGTGAGGGAGGGGAGTGGGGGATGGGAGTGGGGGAGGGGTGTGGGGAGGGGTGTGGGAGAGGGGAGTGGAGTAGGGGTGTGGGGTAGGGGAGATGGTTAGGGAGTGGGGCGGGGAGTGGGGTAGGAGAGTGGGGGAGGAGAGTGGGGGAGGAGAGTGGGGGAGGAGACTGGGGGTGGAGAGTGTGGGAGGAGAGTGGGGTAGGGGTGCTGTTTAGGGGAGTGGGGTCGGGGTGTGGGGTCGGGGTGTGGGGTAGGGGTGTGGGGTCAGGGAGTGGGGTCGGGGTGTGGGGTCGTGGTGTGGGGTCGGGGAGTGGGGTAGTGGCGTTGGGGGGCGGAGTGAGTTAGGGGAGTGGGGTAGGGAAGTGGGAAAGTGGAGTGGGATAGGGGAGTGGGATAGGGGAGTGGGATAGGGAAGCGCAGTGAGGAGGTGGAGGGAAGGGGAGTGGGATAGGGGAGTGGGGGAGGTGTGTGGGGTAGGGCAGTTGGGTTGTGGAGGGCAGTGAGGAGGTGGAGGGAAGGGGATTGGGGGAGGGGTGTGAGGTAGGAGAGTTGGGGAGCGGAGTGGGGGATGGGAGTGTTGTAGGGGAGGGCTATGAGGAGGTACAGGGAAGCGGAGTGGTGGACGGGAGGGGAGTCGGGTAGTGGAGAGGGGCAGGGGAGAGGGGGAGGGGAGTTGGGGAGGGGATTGGGGGAGGAAAGTTGGGGAGGGGAGTCGGTCTGGGAGTGGAGTGTGGGAGTGGAGTGGGGGCGTGGAGTGGGGGCGTGGAGTGGGGAGGGATGTGAGGGTGGTTAGTGGGGGAGGGGAGTGGGGGAGGGGTGCGGGGGAGGGCAGAGCGGAAGGGGTGTGCGGGAGGGGAGTGCGGGAGGGGAGTGGGAGGAGGGGAGTGGGGGAAGGGGAGTTGGTGAGGCAAGATGGTGAGGGGAGATAGTGAGGGGAGATGGTGAGGGTAGATAGTGCGGGGAGATGGGGAGGGGAGCTGGGGAGGGGACCTGGGGAGGGGACATGGGGAGGGGACATGGGGAGGGGACATGGGGAGGGGTCTTGGGGAGGGGACTTGGGGAGGGGACTTGGGGTGGGGACTTGGGGTGGGGACTTGGGGAGGGGACTTGGGGAGGGGACTTGGGGTAGAGGAGTGGGCTAGAGGAGTGGGGTAGAGGAGTTGGGTAGAGGAGTGGGGAAGGAGTTTTGCAGAGATGAGAGGGGGAGGAGAGAGGGGGAGGAGAGAGGGGGAGGGGAGAGGGGGAGGGGAGAGGGGGAGGGGAGTGGGGGAGGGGAGTGGAGTGGGGGAGGGGAGTGATGTAGGGGAGTGATGTAGGGGAGTGATGTAGGGGAGTGGGGGATGTGTGGTGTAGGGGAGTTGGGGACTGGAGCACAGTGAGGATGTGGAGAGAAGTGGAGTGAGGGAGGGGCCTGGGGGAGGTGTTTGGGGTAGGGGAGTTGGGGACCGGGGTGCAGTGAGGAGGTGGAGGGAAGGGGAGTGGGGAAGGGGAGTGGGGTAGGAGAGGTGACTAGGGGAGTATGGGAGGGGAGTGAGGTAGGTAATTGGGGACTGGAGTGGGGTAGTGGAGTGGGGTAGTGGAGTGGGGTAGTGGAGTGGGGCAGGGGTGTGGGGCAGGGGTGTGGGGTAGGGGTTTGGGGGAGGGGAGTGGCGGAGGGTAGCGGGGGAT
The DNA here is from genome assembly GCF_036365525.1 of Heterodontus francisci. Taxonomy (NCBI): domain Eukaryota; kingdom Metazoa; phylum Chordata; class Chondrichthyes; order Heterodontiformes; family Heterodontidae; genus Heterodontus; species Heterodontus francisci. Next base: position 679,043 of record NW_027140282.1, read on the forward strand.
GGGAGTGGGGAGGGGAGTTGGGAATTGGGGGAGGGGAGTTTTGGAGGGGAGTGTGATAGGGGATTTGGGAGGAGAGTGGGGTAGGGGAGAGGTGCAGGGGTGTGGGGGAGGGGATTTGAGGGTGGGGTGTTTGGGAGTGGGGGAGGGGAGTGGGTGAGGGGAGTTAGGGAGGGGAGTTGGGGAGGGATCTGGGGGTGGTGTGAGGGGGAGGGGAGTAGGGGAGGGGAGTGGGGTTGGGGACTGGTGGAAGTGGGGGAGGGCAGTGAGGAGGTGGAGTGAAGGGGAGTGGCGTGGGGAGTGGGCAGGGCAGTGGCGTAGGGGAGTTGGGCAGGGGAGGGCAGTGTGGAGGAGAAGGAAGGGGAGTAGGGGAGGGGATTGGAGGACAGTGAGGAGGTGGAGGAAAAGGGAGTGGGGGAGGGGAGTGGTGTAGGGGAGGGCAGTGAGGATTTGGAGGGAAGGGATGTGGGTAAGGGGAGTGGTGTCGGGGAGTGGGAAAGTGGAGTGGGGAAGGGGAGTGGGGAAGGGGAGTGGGGGAGGGGAGTGGGGGAGGGGGAGGGGAGTGGGTGAGTCGAGTTGGGGAAGTGTGTGGGGTAGGGGCGTTGGGTTGAGGAGGGCAGTGAGGAGGTGGAAGGAAGGGGAGTGGGGGAGGGGTGTGAGGTAGGAGAGTTGGGGAGCGGAGTGGGGGATGGGAGTGTAGTAGGGGAGGGCAGTGAGGAGGTGCAGGGAAGCGGAGTGTTGGACGGGAGGGGAGTGGGGGACGGGAGTGGGGGAGGGGTGAGGGGGAGGGGAGGGGAGTGGGGGAGGAGTGTCGGAAGTGGAGTGGGCGAGGGGTGTGGGGGAGTGGAGTGGGGGAGGGGAGTGTAGTAGGGGAGGGGAGTGGGCGAGGGGAGTGGGCGAGGGGAGTGGGGGAGGGGAAGGGGGGAGGGTTGAGGGGCGGAGTGGGGGAGGGGAGTGGGGGAGGGGAGTGGGGGAGCCGGTGTGGTGTCAGGGAGTGGGGGAGGGGAGCGGGGGAGGGGAGCGGGGGAGGGGAGTGGGTTAGCGGAGTGGGGGAGGTGAGTGGGGTAGGGGAGTGGGGTTTGTGTGTGGTGATGGGGAGTGGGGTAGGGGATTGGTGGAGGGGAGTGCAGGAGTGGAGTGCGCTACTGGAGTACGGTAGGGGAGTGGGGTAGGGGAGTGGTGTAGGGGAGTGGGGTAGGGGTGTGCGTGAGGGTAGTGAGGGATGGGAGTGTGGTAGGGGAGGGCAGTGAAGAGGTGCAGGGAAGCGCAGAGGTGGACTGGAGTGGGGGGAGGTGAGTGTGGGACGTGGTGGGCTAGGGGAGTGGGATAGGGGAATGGGATTGGGGAGCGCAGTGATGAGGTGGAGGGAAGGGCAGTGGGTGACTGGAGTTGGGGACGTGTGTGGGGTAGGGGAGTTGGATTGTGGAGGGCAGTGAGGAGGTGGAGGGAAGGGGAGTGGGGGAGGGATGTGAGGTAGGAGAGTTGGGGAGGGGTGTCGGGAGTGGAGTGGGGGAGCGGATTTGGGGAGCGGAGTGGGGTAGGGGAGTGGGGTAGGGGAGTTGTGGATGGGAATTAGGTATGGGAGTGGGGGTGTGGAGTGGGGGAGGGGAGTGGGGTAGGGGAGTGGGGTAGGGGAGTGGGGGAGGGGAGTGGGGGAGGGGAGTGGGGTGGGGTAGAGGAGTGGTGGAGGGGATGGGGTGTGAGGAGAGGAGGAGTGGAGTGGGGGAGTGGAGTGGGGGAGTAGAGTGGGGGAGTGGAGTGGGGGTGAGGAGTGTGGTACGGGTGGGCAGTGAGGAGGTGCAGGGATGCGGATTGGGGGAGAAGAGTTGTGTAGGGAAGTGGGGGAGCGGAGTGGGGGAGGAGAGTGGGGGAGTAGAGTGGGGGAGGAGAGTTGGGGAGGGGTGTTGGGGAGGAGAGTGGCGGAGGAGGGAGGGGGAGGGGAGTGTCTGAGGGGAGCGGAGTGTGGAGGGGTGTGGGGGAGGTTAGTGTGGGAGGGGAGCGGGGGAGGGGAGCGGGGGAGTGGAGCGGGGGAGGGGATCTGGGGAGGTGAGAGAGGGAGTAGAGTGTGGGAGGAGAGTGGCGGAATGGAGTTGGGGAGGGGAGTGGTGGAGGGGAGTGGGGGAGGGGGGTTGACGAGGGGGGTGGGGTGGGGTGTGGGTTACGGGAGCAGAGTAGGGGAGTGGGGGAGGGTAGTGGGGGAGGGGAGTTGACGAGGGGTGTGGGGGAGGGGAGTGGGGGAGGGGAGTGACGGAGGGGAGCGGGGGAGGGGAGCGAGGGAGGGGCGTTGGGGAGGGGAGTTGGGGTGGAGGAGTGGGAGAGGGGAGTGGGGTTTGTGAGTGCGGTAGGGGAGTGAGGGTGGGGGGTGAGGGACAGGGAATGGGTAGGGGAGTGGCGTCAGTGAGTGGGGGCTTGGAGAGGGGAGTGGAGTGGGGGAGGGGTGTGGAGGGAATGGGAGTTGTGGAGTGGAGTGGGGGAGGTGTGTGAGGTAGGAGAGTTGGGTAGTGGAAGGCAGTGAGGAGGTGGAGGGGAGGGGAGTGGGCTAGGAAAGTTGGGGAGCGGACTGCGTTGGGGAGGTGAGTGGGGGAGGTGAGTGGGGGAGCGGAGTGGGGTAGCAGAGTGGGGTAGCAGAGTGGGGCAGGGGAGTGGGGCAGGGGAGTGGGGCAGGGGAGTGGGGCAGGGGAGTGGATCATGGGAGTGGAGCAGGGGAGTGGAGCAGGGGACTGGGGCAGGGGAGGGGAGTGGGGGAGGGGAGTGGGGAAGGGGAGTGGGGCAGCGGGTGTGGTGTCAGGGAGTGGGGGAGGGGAGTGGGGTTGGAGAGTGGGGTTGGGGGAGTGGGGCTGGGGAGTGGGGCTGGGGCGTTGTGTCAGGGAGTGGGGGAGGGGAGTGGGGTTGGGGAGTGGGGCTGGGGAGTGGGGCCGGGGAGTGGGGTCGGGGAGAGGGGCCGGGGAGAGGGGCCGGGGAGTGGGGTCGGGGAGTGGGGTCGGGGAGTGGGATCGGGGAGATGTGAAGGGGAGTGCGGAAGGGGAGTGCGATAGGGGAGTGGGGGAGTGGAGAGCGGTAGTGGAGTGCGGTAGGGGAGTGGGGTAGGGGAGTGGGGTAGGGGAGTGGGGGAGGGGAGTGGGGTAGGGGAGTGGGGGAGGGGAGTGGGGGATGGGAGTGGGGTAGTGGGATTGGGTAGGGTAGTGGATGAGGGGAGTGCGGAGTGGGGGTGCGGAGAGGGGGTGCGGAGTGGGGGAGTGGGGGAGTGGGGTAGGGGAGCGGGGTAGGGGAGTTGTGGAGGGGAGTGATGTATGGGAGTGGGGGAGTGGAGTGGGGTATGAGAGTGGGGGAGTGGAGTGGGGTATGAGATTGGAGTAGGGGAGTGGGGGAGGGGAGTGTGGTACGGGAGGGCAGTGAGGAGGTGCAGGGATGCGGAGTGGTGGACGGGAGTGGGGGAGGAGAGTGGAGTGGGGGAGGAGGTGGGGGCGGGAAGTGGGGAGGGGTGTTCGGAAGGAGAGTGGCGGTGGAGAGAGGACGAGGGGAGTGTCGGAGGGGAGGGGAGTGGGAAGGGGAGTGTGGGAGGTTAGTGTGGGAGGGGAGCGGGGGAGGGGAGTTGGGGAGGTGAGTGAGGGAGTAGAGTGTGGTAGGAGTGTGGCGGAGGGCGTGGGGGAGGGGAGTGGGGGAGCGGAGTGGGGGAGGGGAGTGTGGGAGAGGAGCGGAGTAGGGGAGTGGGGTAGGGGAGTTTGTGATGGGTGTGGGGGAGGGGGGTGGGGGAGGGGAGTGGGGGAGGGAAGTGGGGGAGGGGAGTGGGAAGGGGAGTGGTTTAGGGGAGTGGGGAGGGGAGTTGAGGTAGGGAGTGGGGGAGAGGAGTGGTGTAGTGATTTGGAGTGCTGTAGGGGAGTTGTGGAGGGGAGTGCGGTAGGGGAGTGGGGGGTGGAGTGCGGTAGGGGAGTGGGGTAGGGGAATGAAGGAGCGTAGTGGGGGATGGGAGTGTGTTAGGGGAGGGCAGTGAAGAGATGCAGGGGAGCGCAGAGGTGGACTGGTGTGGGGGGAGGTGAGTGTGGGAGGGTTTGGCTAGGGGAGGGGGGTAGGGGAATGGTGGAGTGGAGAGGGGTACTGGAGTTGGGGAGGGGAGTGAGTTAGGGGAGTGGGGTAGGGAAGTGGGAAAGTGGAGTCGGATAGGGGAGTGGGATAGTGGAGTGAGATAGGGGAGTGGGATAGGGGAGTGGGATAGGGGAGCGCAGTGAGGAGGTGGAGGGAAGGGGAGTGGGTGAGTCGAGTTGGTGATGTGTGTGGGGTAGCGGAGTTGGGTTGAGGAGGGCAGTGAGGAGATGGAGGGAAGGGCAGTGGGGAAGGGGTGTGAGGCAGGAGAGTTGGGGAGCGGAGTGGGGGATGGGAGTGTGGTAGGGGAGGGCAGTGAGGAGGTGCAGGGAAGTGGAGTGTTGGACGGGAGGAGAGTGGGGGAGGGGAGTGGGGGAGGGGTGAGGGGGAGGGGAGTGGGGGAGGGGAGTGGAGTGGGGGAGGAGTGTCGGGAGTGGAGTGGGCGAGGGGTGTGGGGGAGTGGAGTGGGGGAGGGGAGTGGGCGAGGGGAGTGGGCGAGGGGAGTGGGGGAGGGGAAAGGGGGAGGGGAAAGGGGGAGGGTTGTGGGGCGGAGTGGGGGAGGGGAGTGGGTGAGGGGAGTGGGGGAGGGGATTGGGGGAGGGGTGAGGGGGAGGGGATTGGGGGAGGGGAGTGGAGTGGGGGAGGAGTGTCGGGAGTGGAGTGGGCGAGGGGTGTGGGGGAGGGGAAAGGGGGAGGGTTGTGGGGCGGAGTGGGGGAGGGGAGTGGGTGAGGGGAGTGGGGGAGCCGGTGTGGTGTCAGGGAGCGGGGGAGGGGAGCGGGGGAGGGGAGCGGGGGAGGGGAGTGGGGGAGGGGAGTGGGTTAGCGGAGTGAGGGAGGTGAGTGGGTAGGGGAGTGGGGTTGGTGTGTGGTGATTGGGAGTGGGGGAGGGGAGTGGTGGAGGGGGTGGGGTAGGGGTGTGCGTGAGGGTAGTGAGGGATGGGAGTGTGGTCGGGGAGGGCAGTGAAGAGGTGCAGGGAAGCGCAGAGGTGGACTGGAGTGGGGGAAGGGGAGTGTGGGACGGAGTGGGCTAGGGGAGGGGGTTAGGGGAATGGTGGAGTGGAGAGGGGTAATGGTGTTGGGGAGGGTAGTGAGTTAGGGGAGTGGGGTAGGGAAGTGGGAAAGTGGAGTCGGATAGGGCAGTGGGATAGTGGAGTGGGATAGGGGAGTGGGATAGGGGAGCGCAGTGAGGAGGTGGAGGGAAGGGGAGTGGGTGAGTGGAGTGGGTGAGGTGTGTGGGGTAGGGGAGTTGTGTTGAGGAGGGCAGTGAGGAGGTGGAGGGAAGGGGAGTGGGGGAGGGGTGTGAGGTAGGAGAGTTGGGGAGCGGAGTGGGGGATGGGAGTGTGGTGGGGAGGGCAGTGTGGAGGAGAAGGAAGGGGAGTAGGGGAGGGGATTGGAGGACAGTGAAGAGGTGGAGGAAAAGGGATTGGGTGAGGGGAGTGGTGCATGGGAGGGCAGTGAGGATTTGGAGGGAAGGGATGCGGGTAAGGGGAGTGGGGGAGGGGAGTGGGGGAGGGGGGAGGGGAGAGGGGTAGGGGAGTTGGGGAGCGGAGTGGGGTAGGGGTGTGGGGTAGGGGTGTGGGGGAGGGGAGTGGGGGATGGGAGTGGGGGAGGGGAGTGGGGTACGGGAGCACAGTGAGGAGGTGCAGGGATACGGAGTGGTGGACAGGAGCGGGGGAGGGGGGCAGGGGAGGGGAGCAGGTGTGGGGTGTGGGGGAGGGGAGTGGGGGAGGGGAGTGAGGGAGGGGTGTGAGGGAGGGGAGTGAGGGAGGGGAGTTGACGAGGGGATTGAGGGAGGGGAGTGGGGGAGGGGAGTGGGGGTGGGGTGTGGGGGAGGGGAGGGGGAAAGGGAGTGGTTTAGGGGGTGGGGGAGGGGAGTTGAGGCAGGGAGTGTGGGAGAGGAGTGGGGAAGGGGAGATGCGGAGAGGAGAGGCAGAGGGGAGTGGGGTGGAGGAGTGGGGGAGGGCACTGGGGGGAGGGGAGTGGGGGGAGGGGAGTAGGGGGAGGGGAGTTGGGGAGGGGAGTGGGGTAGGGGGTGAGGTAGGGGAGTTGGGGAGTTGAGTGGGGGAGTTGAGTGGGGGAGTTGAGTGTGGGAAGGGAGTGTGGGAGGGGAGTGTGGAAGGGGAGTGTGGAAGGGGAGTGTGGAAGGGGACTTGGGGTGGGGAGTTGGGGTGTGGAGTTGGGGAGGGTATGTTGGGGATGGTAGTTGGGGAGGGTAGTTGGTGAGGGTAGTGGGGTAGGGGAGTGAGGAAGGGGAGTGTGGAAGGGGAGAGTGGAAGGGGAGTTGGGGTGGGGAGTTGGGGAGGGTAGTTGGGGAGGGTAGTTGGGACGGTAGTGGGGTAGGGGAGTGAGGGAGGGGAGTGGGGGATGGGAGTGGGGGAGGGGTGTGGGGGAGGGGTGTGGGAGAGGGGAGTGGAGTAGGGGTGTGGGGTAGGGGAGATGGTTAGGGGAGTGGGGCGGGGAGTGGGGTAGGAGAGTGGGGGAGGAGAGTGGGGGAGGAGAGTGGGGGAGGAGACTGGGGGTGGAGAGTGTGGGAGGAGAGTGGGGTAGGGGTGCTGTTTAGGGGAGTGGGGTCGGGGTGTGGGGTCGGGGTGTGGGGTAGGGGTGTGGGGTCAGGGAGTGGGGTCGGGGTGTGGGGTCGTGGTGTGGGGTCGGGGAGTGGGGTAGTGGCGTTGGGGGGCGGAGTGAGTTAGGGGAGTGGGGTAGGGAAGTGGGAAAGTGGAGTGGGATAGGGGAGTGGGATAGGGGAGTGGGATAGGGAAGCGCAGTGAGGAGGTGGAGGGAAGGGGAGTGGGATAGGGGAGTGGGGGAGGTGTGTGGGGTAGGGCAGTTGGGTTGTGGAGGGCAGTGAGGAGGTGGAGGGAAGGGGATTGGGGGAGGGGTGTGAGGTAGGAGAGTTGGGGAGCGGAGTGGGGGATGGGAGTGTTGTAGGGGAGGGCTATGAGGAGGTACAGGGAAGCGGAGTGGTGGACGGGAGGGGAGTCGGGTAGTGGAGAGGGGCAGGGGAGAGGGGGAGGGGAGTTGGGGAGGGGATTGGGGGAGGAAAGTTGGGGAGGGGAGTCGGTCTGGGAGTGGAGTGTGGGAGTGGAGTGGGGGCGTGGAGTGTGGGCGTGGAGTGGGGAGGGATGTGAGGGTGGTTAGTGGGGGAGGGGAGTGGGGGAGGGGTGCGGGGGAGGGCAGAGCGGAAGGGGTGTGCGGGAGGGGAGTGCGGGAGGGGAGTGGGAGGAGGGGAGTGGGGGAAGGGGAGTTGGTGAGGCAAGATGGTGAGGGGAGATTGTGAGGGGAGATGGTGAGGGTAGATAGTGCGGGGAGATGGGGAGGGGAGCTGGGGAGGGGACCTGGGGAGGGGACATGGGGAGGGGACATGGGGAGGGGACATGGGGAGGGGTCTTGGGGAGGGGACTTGGGGAGGGGACTTGGGGTGGGGACTTGGGGTGGGGACTTGGGGAGGGGACTTGGGGAGGGGACTTGGGGTAGAGGAGTGGGCTAGAGGAGTGGGGTAGAGGAGTTGGGTAGAGGAGTGGGGAAGGAGTTTTGCAGAGATGAGAGGGGGAGGAGAGAGGGGGAGGAGAGAGGGGGAGGGGAGAGGGGGAGGGGAGAGGGGGAGGGGAGTGGGGGAGGGGAGTGGAGTGGGGGAGGGGAGTGATGTAGGGGAGTGATGTAGGGGAGTGATGTAGGGGAGTGGGGGATGTGTGGTGTAGGGGAGTTGGGGACTGGAGCACAGTGAGGATGTGGAGAGAAGTGGAGTGAGGGAGGGGCCTGGGGGAGGTGTTTGGGGTAGGGGAGTTGGGGACCGGGGTGCAGTGAGGAGGTGGAGGGAAGGGGAGTGGGGAAGGGGAGTGGGGTAGGAGAGGTGACTAGGGGAGTATGGGAGGGGAGTGAGGTAGGTAATTGGGGACTGGAGTGGGGTAGTGGAGTGGGGTAGTGGAGTGGGGTAGTGGAGTGGGGCAGGGGTGTGGGGCAGGGGTGTGGGGTAGGGGTTTGGGGGAGGGGAGTGGCGGAGGGTAGCGGGGGATGGGAGTGGGGAGGGGAGTTGGGAATTGGGGGAGGGGAGTTTTGGAGGGGAGTGTGATAGGGGATTTGGGAGGAGAGTGGGGTAGGGGAGAGGTGCAGGGGTGTGGGGGAGGGGATTTGAGGGTGGGGTGTTTGGGAGTGGGGGAGGGGAGTGGGTGAGGGGAGTTAGGGAGGGGAGTTGGGGAGGGATCTGGGGGTGGTGTGAGGGGGAGGGGAGTTGGGGAGGGGAGTGGGGTTGGGGACTGGTGGAAGTGGGGGAGGGCAGTGAGGAGGTGGAGTGAAGGGGAGTGGCGTGGGGAGTGGGCAGGGCAGTGGCGTAGGGGAGTTGGGCAGGGGAGGGCAGTGTGGAGGAGAAGGAAGGGGAGTAGGGGAGGGGATTGGAGGACAGTGAGGAGGTGGAGGAAAAGGGAGTGGGGGAGGGGAGTGGTGTAGGGGAGGGCAGTGAGGATTTGGAGGGAAGGGATGTGGGTAAGGGGAGTGGTGTCGGGGAGTGGGAAAGTGGAGTGGGGAAGGGGAGTGGGGAAGGGGAGTGGGGGAGGGGAGTGGGGGAGGGGGAGGGGAGAGAGGTAGGGGAGTTGGGGAGCGGAGTGGGGTAGGGGTAGGGGTATGGGGCAGGGGAGTGAGGGAGGGGAATGGGGAGGGGAGTGGGGAGGGGAGTGGGGAGGGGAGTGGGGGAGGGTAGTGGGGTACGGGAGGGCAGTGAGGAGGTGCAGGGATACGGAGTGGTGGACGGGAGCGGGGGAGGGGTGTGGGGGAGGGGAGCGGGGGAAGTGAGTGGGCGGAGAGGAGTTGGGGGAGTGGATTTTGGGAGTGGAGTGGGGGAGGGGAGTGGGGAGGGGAGTTGGGGAGGGGAGTTGGGGAGGGGAGTTGGGGAGGGGAGTTGGGGAGGGGAGTGGGGTAGGGAAGTTGGGGAGTGGAGTGGGGTAGGGAAGTGGGGGAGGGGAGTGAGGGATGGGAGTGAGGGAGGGGAGTTAACGAGGGGATTGAGGGAGGGGAGTGGGGGAGGGTGTTGGCGAGGGGAGGGGGAAGGGGAGTGGTTTAGGGGGGTGGGGGAGGGGAGTTGAGGCAGGGAGTGTGGGAGAGGAGTGGGGAAGGGGAGATGCAGTGAGGAGAGACAGAGGGGAGTGGGGGGAGGGGAGTGGGAGAGGGGAGTGGGGGATGGGAGTGGGGGTGGGGAGTAGGGGGAGGGGAGTTGGGGGGGAGTTGGGGAGGGTAGTCGGGTAGGGGAGTTGGGGAGTTGAGTGGGGGAGTTGAGTGGGGGAGTTGAGCGTGGGAGGGAAATGTGGGAGGGGAGTGTAGGAGGGGAGTTGGGGTGGGGAGTTGGGGTGGGGAGTTGGGGAGGGGAGTTGGGGAGGGTAGTTGGGGAGGGTAGTTGGGGAGGTTAGTGGGGGAGGGTAGTGAGGGAGGGGAGTGTGGAAGGGGAGTGGTGGAGGGGAGGGCGGTCGTGGAGTGCGGTAGGGGAGTGCGGTAGGGGAGTGCGGGTGTGGAGTGGAGTAGGGGCGTTGTGTAGGGGAGGGCAGTGAGGATTTGGAGGGAAGGGGAGTGGGATAGTGTATTGGGGAGGGGAGTGGGCGAGGGGTGTGTGTTATGTGAGTGAGGTAGGGGAGTCTGGAAGGGGAGTGGGGAGGGGAGTGAGGTAGGGTAATCGGGGTAGGGGAGTGGATGACGTGCATGGGGTGGGGGAGGGGAGTGGGGGAGTGGAGTGAGTTAGGGGAGTGGGGGAGGGGAGTGGGGGAGGGGAGTGGTGGAGCGGAGTGGGGAAGGGGAGTGCGGTAGGTGAGTGCGGTAACGAGTGGGATAGGGGAGTGGGGTAGGGGTGTGGTGATTTGGAATGGGGTAGTGGAGTTGTTGTGGGAAGTGGGGGAGTGGAGTGCGGTAGGGGAGTGCGTGAGGGTAGTGGGTGATGGGAGTGTGGCAGGAGAGGGCTGCGAAGAGTTGCAGGGAAGCGCAGAGGTGGACTGGAGTGGGGGGAGGGGAGTGTGGGGGGGAGGGGTGTGTGGGAGGGGGTGGCTAGGGGAGGGGGTAGGGGAATGTGGGAGGGGAGTGGGGTAGTGGAGTTGGGGAGCGGAGTGAGTTAGGGGAGTGGGGTAGGGATGTGGGAAAGTGGAGTGGGATAGGGGAGTGGCATAGGGGAGTGGGATAGGGGAGTGGGGGAGGTGTGTGGGGTAGGGGAGTTGGGTTGTGGAGGGCGGTGAGGAGGTGGAGGGAAGGGGAGTGGGGAAGGGGTGTGAGGTAGGAGAGTTGGGGAGTGGAGTGGGGGATCGGAGTGTTGTAGGGGAGGGCAGTGAGGAGGTGCAGGGAAGCGGAGTGGTGGACGGGAGGGGAGTGGGGTAGTGGAGAGGGGCAGGTGAGAGGGGGAGGGGAGTCGGGGAGGGGATTGGGGAGGAGAGTTGGGGAGGGGAGTGGGGGGGTAGTGGAGTGGGGGAGTGGGGTGGGGGAGTGGAGTGGGGGAGTGGAGTGGTGTGGGGGAGTGGGGTGTGGGGAGGGGGGTGAGGGGAGTGTGGGGAGGGGAGTTGGGGAAGGGGTGTGGGGGAGGGGAGTGGGGGAGGGGAGGTGGGGAGGGGAGTGGGGAGGGGAGTGGGGAGGGATGTGAGGGTAGTTAGTGGGGGAGGGGAGTGGGTGAGGGGAGTGGGGGAGGGGAGTGTGTGAGGGGAGCGGGGGAGGGGAGCGGGGGAGGGGAGAGCGGGAGGGGTGTGCGGGAGGGGAGTGGGATAGGGGAGTGAGGAATGGGAGTGAGGGAGGGGAGTGGGGTAAGGGGAGATGGTGAGGGGAGTTGGGGAGGTGACCTGGGAAGGGGACCTGGGGAGGGGACTTGGGGAGGGTACTTGGGGTAGAGGAGTGGGGTAGAGGAGTGCGGTAGAGGAGTGGGGAAGGAGATGAGAGGGGGAGGAGAAAGGGGGAGGAGAGAGGGGGAGGGGCGTGGGGGAGGTATGTGGGGTAGGGGAGTTGGGGACTGGAGCACAGTGAGGATGTGGAGAGAAGTGGAGTGAGGGAGGTGCTGGGGGAGGTGTGTGGGGTAGGGGAGTTGGGGACTGGAGTGCAGTGAGGAGGTGGAGGTAAGGGGAGTGGGGAAGGGGAGTGGGGAAGGGGAGTGGGGAAGGGGAGTGGGGAAGGCGAGGTGGGTAGGGGAGTATGGGAGGGGAGTGAGGTAGGTAATTGGGGATGGGAGTGGGGTAGCGGTGTGGGGTAGTGGAGTGGGGTAGCGGAGTGGGGTAGTGGAGTGGGGTAGGGGTGTGGGGCAGGGGTGTGGGGCACGGGTGTGGGGGAGGGGAGTGGGGGAGGGGAGTGGCGGAGGGTAGCGGGGGATGGGAGTGGGGGAGGGGAGTTAGAGAGTGGGGGAGGGGAGTTTTGGAGGGGAGTTTTGGAGGGGAGTGTGACAGGGGAATTGTGAGGAGAGTGGGGTCGGGGAGAGGTGCAGGGGAGTGGGGGAGGGGATTTGGGGTGGGGTGTGGGAGAGTGGGGGAGTGGGGAGGGGAGTGGGGGAGGGGAGTGGGGGAGGGGAGTTGGGGCGGGGAGTTGGGGAGGGGAGGGGAGTGGGGTTGGGGACTGGTGGAAGGAAGTCGGGTAGGGGAGTGAGGGAGGGGAGTGGTGTAGGGGAGTGGGGGAGTTGTGTAGGGGAGTGGGGGAGTGGGGGAGGGGAGGGCAGAGAGAAGGTGGGGTGAAGGGGAGTTGTGTAGGGAGTGGGCAGGGCAGTGGCGTAGGGCAGTTGGGTAGGGGAGGGCATTGTGGAGGAGAAGGAAGGGGAGTAGGGGAGGGGAGTGGAGGAGGGTAGTGGGGGAGGGGAGGGCAGTGAGGAGGTGGAGGAAAAGGGAGTGGGGAGGGGAGTGGTGTAGGGGAGGGCAGTGAGGATTTGGAGGGAAGGGATGTGGGGGAAGGGATGTGGGGAAGGGGAGTCGGGTCGGGGAGTGGGAAAGTGGAGTGGGATAGGGGAGTGGGGGAGGGGAGTGGGGGAGGGGAGTGGGGGAGTGGGGGAGTGGAGCGGGGGAGGGGATGTGGAAAGCGGAGTGGGCTAGTGGGGTGGAGTAGGGGTGTGGGGTAGGGTTGTGGGGGAGGGGAGTGGGGGAGGGGAGTGGGGTACGGTGGGCAGTGAGGAGGTGCAGGGATGCTGAATGGTGGACGGGAGTGGGGGATGGGAGGGGAGCGGGGGAGGGGGTGGGAAGGGGGCGGGGGAGGGGAGCGGGGGAGGGGGTTTGTGAAGGTGAGTGGCGGACAGGAGTTGGGGGAGGAGATTTGGGGAGTAGAGGAGAGGGGAGTGGGGGAGGGGAGTGGGGGAGGGGAGTTGGGGGAGGGGAGTTGGCGGAGGGGAGTTGGCGGAGGGGAGTTGGCGGAGGGGAGTGAGGGAGGGGAGTTGACGAGGGAAGTGAGGGAGGGGAGTGGGGGAGGGGAGTGGGATAGGGGAGTTGGATAGGGAATGGGGGATGGGAGTGGGGGAGGGGATTGGGGGAGGGGAGGGGGAAGGGGAGTTGTTTAGGGGAGTGAGAGACGGGAGTTGAGGCAGGGAGTGTGGGAGAGGAGTGGGGAAGGGGAGATGCGGAGAGGAGAGGAGAGGGGGAGGGGAGTCGGGTGGAGGAATGGGAGAGGGGAGTGGGTTTGTGAGTGCGGTAAGGGAGTGTGGGAGGGGAGTGGGGGACAGTGAATGGGGTAGGGGAGTGGCGTAAGTGAGTGGGGGCAGGGAGAGGGGAGGGGAGTGGAGGGAAGGGGAGTTGGGGAGTGGAGTGGGGGAGGTGTGTGGGTTAGGAGAGTTGGGTAGTGGAGGGCAGTGAGGAGGTGGAGGGGAAGGGAGTGGGGTAGGAAAGTTGGGGAGCGGACTGCGGTAGGGATGTGATGTCAGGGAGTGGGGTAGCGGAGTGGGGTAAGGGTGTGGTGACGGGGAGTGGGGTAGGGGAGTGGAGTAGGGGAGTTGTGGAGGGGAGTGCGGTGGGGGAGTGGGGGTGTAGAGTGGGGTAGGGGCGTGGTGTATTGGAGGGCAGTGAGGATTTGGAGGGAAGGGGAGTGGAATCGGGTAGGGGAGTGGGGGAGGGGAGTGGGGTACGGTGGGCAGTGAGGAGGTGCAGGGATGCGGAATGGTGGACGGGAGTGGGGGAGGGGAGGGGAGCGGGGGAGGGGGTGGGGAGGGGGCGGGGGAGGGGAGCGGGGGAGGGGGTTTGTGAAGGTGAGTGGCGGACAGGAATTGGGGGAGGAGATTTGGGGAGTAGAGGAGAGGGGAGTGGGGGAGGGGAGTTGGGGGAGGGGAGTTGGCGGAGGGGAGTTGGCGGAGGGGAGTGAGGGAGGGGAGTTGACGAGGGAAGTGAGGGAGGGGAGTGGGGGAGGGGAGTGGGATAGGGGAGTGTGATAGGGGAGTGGGGGATGGGAGTGGGGGTGGGGAGTGGGGGAGGGGAGGGGGAAGGGGAGTTGTTTAGGGGAGTGAGAGACGGGAGTTGAGGCAGGGAGTGTGGGAGAGGAGTGGGGAAGGGGAGATGCGGAGAGGAGAGGAGAGGGGGAGGGGAGTCGGGTGGAGGAGTGGGAGAGGGGATTGGGGTTTGTGAGTGCGGTAGGGGAATGTGGGAGGGGAGTGGGGGACAGTGAATGGGGTAGGGGAGTGGCGTAAGTGAGTGGGGGCAGGGAGAGGGGAGGGGAGTGGAGGGAAGGGGAGTTGGGGAGTAGAGTGGGGGAGGTGTGTGGGTTAGGAGAGTTGGGTAGTGGAGGGCAGTGAGGAGGTGGAGGGGAGGGGAGTGGGGTAGGAAAGTTGGGGAGCGGACTGCGGTAGGGATGTGGTGTCAGGGAGTGGGGTAGCGGAGTGGGGTAGGGGAGTGGGGGTAGGGGAGTGGGGGTAGGGGAGTGGGGGAAGCGAGTGGGGGAAGCGAGTGGGGGAAGGGAGTGGGGGAAGGGAGTGGGGGAAGGGAGTGGGTTAGGAGAGTGGAGTGGTGTAGGGGATTGGGGTAGGGGAGTGCTGTCGGGGAGTGGAGTAGGGGAGTGGGGTATGGGAGATTGTGAGGGAAGTGCGGGAGGAGTGTTGGGGGAGGGGACTTGGGGAGGGGAGTGGGGTAGAGGAGTGGGGTAGTACAGTGGGGGAGGGGAGTTGCGGCAGGGGTTGGGGAGCGGAGTGGTTGCGGGGAGTTGCGGAGAGGAGAGGGGGAGGGGAGTGTAGTAGGGTGCAGGTGTGAGGTAGGGGAGTGGGGGAGGCTTGTTGGGTATGGGAGTGGGTGTGAGGAGTGGGGTATGGGTGTGCAGTAGGGGAGTGGGGAAGGGGACTGGGGGAGGGGAATGAGGGAGGGGAGTGGGGGACTGGGAGTGGGGTAGGGGAGTGGCAAAGGTCCGTGGGGGAGGGGAGAGGGGAGTGGAATGGGGGAGGGGCGTGGGGAGGGGAGTGGGGTGGGGAGTAGGGTGGGATGTGGAGCATGGGAGTTGGGTATGGGAGTTGGTGAGGGGGGTGGGGATGGAGAGTTCGGGAGAGGAGTGGGTGAGCGGAGTGGGGCAGGGGAGTGAGTGAGGGGAGTGAGGGTGGGGAATTGGGGATGGGAGTGGGGGTGGGGAGTGGGGTAGGGGTGTGGGGTAGGGGTGTGGGGTACGGGATGGGGTAGGGGAGTGGGGTATGGGAGTGGGGGAGGGGAAAGAGGGAGGGAATTGAGGGAGGGGAGTGAGGGAGGGGAAATGGGGAGGATGTGAGAAGGGGAGTGAAGGAGGGGAGTGGAGTAGGGGAGTCGGGTATGGAAGTTAGTGCGGGGAGTTGAGGAGGACAGTGGGGGAGTGTAGTATGGGAGGGGAGTTGGGGAGTGGAGTTGGGGAGGGGAGTGAGGGAGGGGAGTTGAGAAGGGGGGTGGGGGAAGGGAGTGGGGTGGTAAGTGGTGCAGGGGAGTTGGGTATGGGAATTGGTGGGGGAGTGGGGGAGGAGAGTTGGGGATGGTAGTTGGGAAGGGGAGATGGGGAGGGTTGGATAGGGGACCGCGGTAGGGGAGTGGGGGAAGTGAGTGGGGGAGGGGCATGGGGAGAGGTGGTTGCGGGGAGTTGCGGAGAGGAGAGGGGGAGGGGAGTGTGTGAGAGGAGTGGGGGAGTTAGTGGGGTGTGAGAGTGGGGTAGGGGAGTGGGGAGGGGAGTTGGGGATGGGAGTGGGGGTATAGAGTGGGGTAGGGGTGTGGGGTAGGGGAGTGGGGTATGGAGTGTGGGAGGGGAGGAAGGGGAGTGGGGGAGAGGGAGTGGGGTAGGGGAGTGGCATAGGTCCGTGGGGGTGGGGAGAGAGGAGTGGAGTAGGGGAGAGGAGTGGGGTAGAATAGTGGTGGATGGGAATGGGGAGGGGAGTTGGGGCGGGGAGTGGGGGAGGGGAGTAAGGCAGGGGTGTGGGGTAGGGGAGTACGTTAGGGGAGTGGGAGCGGGGAGTGGGAGAGGGGAGTGGGGGACAAGGGGTGGGGTAGGGGAGTGATGTAGGGGAGTGGGTGAGGGGACTTGGTGTGAGGAGTGGGGGAGGGGAGTGGGGGAGGGGAGTGGGAGAGGGGAGTGGGGGAGGGGAGTGAGGTAGGGGAATGGGAAAGGCGACTGCGTTAGGGGAGTGGCAGAGGGGAGTGGGAGAGGGGAGTGGGCGACAAGGAATGGGGTAGGGGAGTGATGTAGGGGAGTGGGTGAGGGGAGTTGGTGAGGGGAGTGGGGGAGGGGAATGGGGGAGGGGAGTGATGCAGGGAGTGGGAAAGGGGCGTGGGATCGGGGAGCGCAGTGAGGAGGTGGAGGGAAGGGGAGTGGGGAAGGGAGTGAGGATGTGTGTAGGGCCGAGGAGTTGGGTAGTGGAGGGCAGTGAGGAGGTGGAGGGAAGGGGAGTGGGGAAGGGGTGTGGTAGGAGAGGTGGGTACGGGAGTAGGGGAGGGTAGTGAGGTATGGGAGTTGGTGAGGGGAGTGGGGGAGTGGAGTGGGGGAGGGGAGTGATGTAGGGAGTGGGAAAGGGGCGTGGGATAGGGAAGCGCAGTGAGGAGGTGGAGGGAAGGGGAGTGGGGAGGGGAGTGAGGATGTGGGGAGTGGGGGAGGGTAGTGGAGGATGGGATTGTCTTAGGTGAGGGCAGTGAAGAGGTGGAGGGAAGCGGAGTGGTGGATCGGAGTAGGGGAGGGGATTGGTGGTGGGGTGTGGTAAGGGAGTGGGTTCAGCGAATGGGGTAGGGGAGTGTGGTAGCGGAGTTGGGGAGGCTAGTTGGGGAGGGGAGTGGGGAGGAGAGTGGGGGAAGTTAATGTGGGAGGGGAGTGGACGAGGGGAGCTGGGGCGGGGAGAGGGGGAGGGGAGTGGGGAGAGGAGTTGGGGAGGGGAGTGGGGGAGGGGTGTGGGGGAGGGAGGTGGGGGAGGGCTGTTGGGGGGATTTGGGGAGGGGTGTTCTGGAGGGAAGTGAGGGAGGGGAGTTGTGCAGGGGAGTGGGGGAGGTGAGTTTGGTAGGGGAGTGGAGTAGGGGCTGGTGGTAAGGGAGTTGGTGAGGGGTGTGGGGTAGGGGAGTGGGGTAATGAGTTGGGTGGGGAGTGGGGAGGGGAGGGGGGAGGGGAGTTGGGGAGGGGAGTTGGGGAGGGGAGTTGGGTAGAGGAGTGGGGGTAAGGAGTGGGAGGCGGGAGTGGAGTAGGGAGTGGGGGAGGTGAGTTGTGGAGGGGAGTGGGGGACAGGGAATGGGGGACAGGGGGAGTGGGGTAGGGGAGTGATATAGGGGGGTGGGTTAGGGGAGTGGTCGAGGGGAGTGGGGTAGGGGAGTGGGGTAGGGGAGTGGGGGAGGGGAGTGGGGGACAGGGAGTGGGGGATAGGTAATGGGGTAGGGGAGTGATATAGGGGAGTGGGGGAGGGGAGTGGGGGACAGGAAGTGGTGTAGGGGAGTGCGGTAGGTGAGTTGGGGTGGGGGGAGGGTAGTGGGGGAGGGGAGTGTGGTAGGGGAGTGTAGTCGGGGAGTGTGGGAGGGGAGTTCGGTAGGGGGAGTGTGGGAAGGGAGTAGGGAAGGGGTGTGTTGTAAGGGAGTGGGGGATGGGAGTGGGGTAGGGGAGTGGGGTAGGGCAGTGATGTAGGGGTGTGTGGGAGTGGAGTGGAAAGGGGACTGGCGAGGGGGAGTGGGGTAGGGGAGTGGGGCAGTGAGACGGGTGTGGAGTAGGGGAGGGGAGTGGGGGAGGGGAGTGGCGGCAGGAATGGGGTAGGGGAGTGCGGGAGGGAGTGAGCTGGGGAGTGAGGGAGGGTAGAGTGGGAGGGGAGCGGAGAGGGGAGTAGGGGCGCGGAGTTGGGGAGGGGAGTGGGGAGGGGTCTGGGGGAGGGGATTGGTGGAGGGGATTGGTGCAGGGGAGTTGGGGAAGGGAGTGGGGGAGAGGAGATGCTGGTGGAGTTGGGGAGTGGAGCGGTTGAGGGGAGTTGGGGAGGGGAGTGTGGCGGGGAGTGGGGGAGGAGTGTGGGGTAGGAGAGTGAGGAGGGGAGTGGGGGAGGGGAGTGGGGGACAGGGAGTGGGGGAACAGGGATTGGGGGACAGGGGGTCTGGTAGAGGAGTGATAAAGGGGAGTGGGGTAGGGGAGTGGGTTAGGGGAGTGGGGGAGGGGAGTGGGGGACAGGGAGTGGGAGAGGGGAGTGGGTATGGGAGTGGGGTAAGGGAGTGGGTGAAGGGAGTGGGAGTGGGGAGTGGGGGAAAGGAAGTGGGGTAGGGGAGTGCGGTAGGTGAGTCAGGGCTGGGAGAGGGGAGTGGGGGAGGGGAGCGTGGTAGGGGAGTGTGGTCGGGGAGTGTGGGAGGGGAGTTCGGTAGGGGGAGTGTGGGAAGGGAGTAGGGAAGGGGAGTGTGGGAGGGGAGTGGGGGATGGGAGTGGTGTAGGGGAGTGAGGTAGGGGAATGATGTAGGGGAGTGTGGGAGTGGAGTGGTAAGGGGACTGGGGAGGGGAGTGCGGTAGGGGAGTGGAGGCATTGAGAGGGGAGTGGAGTGGGGAAGGGGAGTAGGGTAGGGGAGTGGCAGCAGGAATGGGGTAGGGGAGTGGGGGAGGGAAGTGGGCTGGGGACTGTGGGAGGGTAGTGTGGGAGGGGAGGGGAGGGAAGAGGTGTGTAGGGGAGCGGAGTTGGGGAGGGGAGTGTGGAGGGGAGTGGGGGAGCGGATTGGCGGAGGGGATTGGCGGAGGGGAGTGGGGGAGGGGAGTGCGGGAGGGGCGATAGTGATGGAGTTGGGGAGTGGAGCGGTTGAGGGGAGTTGGGGAGGGGAGTGGGGGAGGGGAGTGGGGGAGGGGTGTGGGGTAGGAGAGTGAGGGAGGGCAGTGGGGGAAGCAGTGGGATAGGGGAGTGTGGTTGGGGGTGGGGTTGGGAAGTGGGGGAGGGGAATGAAGTAGGGAAGTTGGGAGGGGAGTGGGGAAGGGGAGTGGGCGAGGGGTGGCTGGGTGGGATGTGGGGTATGGGAGTGAGGGAGGGGTGTTAGGGGGTAGTGGTATCGGGGAATGGTGTATGGGAGTGGGGGATGGGATTTGGGGAACAAAGTGATGAGCTCAAAGGAGGAGAAGGTGCAAGAGGAGTTGTGGGGGGAGAGAGAGAGTAAAATGTGATAGGGGCGATTTGGCTAGTGTGGAATATTAACACCTGACAGAGAACACAGATTAATATTAACACACTCACTGACACACTGTGTATATCATGACCCACAGTCAGATACACCCTGTGAAGTGTAAAACACCCCCACTGTCCTCAGTAATATTAACACACTGACAGAGAACACAGATTAATATTAACACACTCACTGACACACTGTGCATATCATGACCCACAGTCAGATAAACCCTGTGAAGTGTAAAACACCCCCACTGTCCTCAGGAATATTAACACACTGACAGAGAACACAGATTAATATTAACACACTCACTGACACACTGTGTATATCATGACCCACAGTCAGATACACCCTGTGAAGTGTAAAACACCCCACTGTCCTCAGGAATATTAACACACTGACAGAGAACACAGATTAATATTAACACACTCACTGACACACTGTGTATATCATGACCCAGAGTCAGATACACCCTGTGAAGTGTAAAACACCCCCACTGTCCTCAGGAATATTAACACACTGACAGAGAACACAGATTAATATTAACACACTCACTGACACACTGTGTATATCATGACCCACAGTCAGATAAACCCTGTGAAGTGTAAAACACCCCCACTGTCCTCAGGAATATTAACACACTGACAGAGAACACAGATTAATATTAACACACTCACTGACACACTGTGTATATCATGACTCACAGTCAGATACACCCTGTGAAGTGCAAAACACCCCCACTGTCCTCAGTAATATTAACACACTGACAGAGAACACAGATTAATATTAACACACTCACTGACACACTGTGTATATCATGACCCACAGTCAGATACACCCTGTGAAGTGTAAAACATCCCCACTGTCCTCAGTAATATTAACACAATGACAGAGAACACAGATTAATATTAACACACTCACTGACACACTGTGTATATCATGACCCACAGTCAGATACACCCTGTGAAGTGTAAAACACCCCCACTGTCCTCAGTAATATTAACACACTGACAGAGAACACAGATTAATATTAACACACTCACTGACACACTGTGTATATCATGACCCACAGTCAGATACACCCTGTGAAGTGTAAAACACCCCCACTGTCCTCAGTAATATTAACACACTGACAGAGAACACAGATTAAAATTAAAACACTCACTGACACACTGTGTACATCATGACCCAGAGTCAGATACACCCTGTGAAGTGTAAAACACCCCCACTGTCCTCAGTAATATGAACACACTGACAGAGAACACAGATTAATATTAAAACACTCACTGACACACTGTGTACATCATGACCCAGAGTCAGATACACCCTGTGAAGTGTAAAACACCCCCACTGTCCTCAGGAATATTAACACACTGACAGAGAACACAGATTAATATTAACACACTCACTGACACACTGTGTACATCATGACCCACAGTCAGATACACCCTGTGAAGTGTAAAACACCCCCACTGTCCTCAGCAATATTAACACACTGACAAAGAACACAGATTAATATTAACACACTCACTGATACACTGTGTATATCCTGACCCACAGTCAGATAAACACTGTGAAGTGTAAAACACCCCCACTGTCCTCAGTAGTATTAACACACTGACAGAGTACACAGATTAATATTAACACACTCACTGACACACTGTGTATATCATGACCCACAGTCAGATACACCCTGTGAAGTGTAAAACACCCCCACTGTCCTCAGTAATATTAACACACTGACAGAGTACACAGATTAATATTAAAACACTCACTGACACACTGTGTACATCATGACCCAGAGTCAGATACACCCTGTGAAGTGTAAAACACCCCCACTGTCCTCAGGAATATTAACACACTGACAGAGAACACAGATTAATATTAACACACTCACTGACACACTGTGTATATCATGACCCACAGTCAGATACACCCTGTGAAGTGTAAAACACCCCCACTGTCCTCAGGAATATTAACACACTGACAGAGAACACAGATTAATATTAACACACTCACTGACACACTGTGTATATCATGACCCACAGTCAGATACACCCTGTGAAGTGTAAAACACCCCCACTGTCCTCAGTAATATTAACACACTGACAGAGAACACAGATTAATATTAACACACTCACTGACACACTGTGTACATCATGACCCAGAGTCAGATACACCCGGTGAAGTGTAAAACACCCCCACTGTCCTCAGTAATATTAACACACTGACAGAGAACACAGATTAATATTAAAACACTCACTGACACACTGTGTACATCATGACCCAGAGTCAGATACACCCTGTGAAGTGTAAAACACCCCCACTGTCCTCAGGAATATTAACACACTGACAGAGAACACAGATTAATATTAACACACTCACTGACACAAGGTGTACATCATGACCCACAGTCAGATACACCCTGTGAAGTGTAAAACACCCCCACTGTCCTCAGTAATATGAACACACTGACAGAGTACACAGATTAATATTAACACACTCACTGACACACGGTGTATATCATGACCCACAGTCAGATACACCCTGTGAAGTGTAAAACACCCCCACTGTCCTCAGTAATATTAACACACTGACAGAGTACACAGATTAATATTAACACACTCACTGACACACTGTGTATATCATGACCCACAGTCAGATACACCCTGTGAAGTGTAAAACACCCCCACTGTCCTCATCAATGTTAACACACTGACAGAGAACACAGATTAATATTAACACACTCACTGACACACTGTGTATATCATGACCCACAGTCAGATACACCCTGTGAAGTGTAAAACACCCCCACTGTCCTCAGTAATATTAACACACTGACAGAGAACACAGATTAAAATTAAAACACTCACTGACACACTGTGTACATCATGACCCAGAGTCAGATACACCCTGTGAAGTGTAAAACACCCCCACTGTCCTCAGTAATATTAACACACTGACAGAGAACACAGATTAATATTAAAACACTCACTGACACACTGTGTACATCATGACCCAGAGTCAGATACACCCTGTGAAGTGTAAAACACCCCCACTGTCCTCAGGAATATTAACACACTGACAGAGAACACAGATTAATATTAACACACTCACTGACACACTGTGTACATCATGACCCACAGTCAGATACACCCTGTGAAGTGTAAAACACCCCCACTGTCCTCAGCAATATTAACACACTGACAGAGAACACAGATTAATATTAACACACTCACTGATACACTGTGTATATCATGACCCACAGTCAGATAAACACTGTGAAGTGTAAAACACCCCCATTGTCCTCAGTAATATTAACACACTGACAGAGGACACAGATTAATACTAACACACTCACTGACACACTGTGTATATCATGACCCACAGTCAGATACACCCTGTGAAGTGTAAAACACCCTCACTGTCCTCAGTAATATTAACACACTGACAGAGTACACAGATTAATATTAACACACTCATTGACACACTGTGTATATCATGACCCACAGTCAGATACACCCTGTGAAGTGTAAAACACCCCCACTGTCCTCAGCAATATTAACACACTG
Organism: Heterodontus francisci; assembly: GCF_036365525.1. Taxonomy (NCBI): domain Eukaryota; kingdom Metazoa; phylum Chordata; class Chondrichthyes; order Heterodontiformes; family Heterodontidae; genus Heterodontus; species Heterodontus francisci. The sequence goes on from NW_027140282.1 coordinate 701,193, forward strand.
ACAGAGAACACAGATTAATATTAACACACTCACTGACACACTGTGTATATCATGACCCACAGTCAGATACACCCTGTGAAGTGTAAAACACCCCCACTGTCCTCAGTAATATTAACACACTGACAGAGAACACAGATTAATATTAACACACTCACTGACACACTGTGTACATCATGACCCAGAGTCAGATACACCCGGTGAAGTGTAAAACACCCCCACTGTCCTCAGTAATATTAACACATTGACAGAGAACACATATTAATATTAACACACTCACTGACACACTGTGTACATCATGACCCACAGTCAGATACACCCTGTGAAGTGTAAAACACCCCCACTGTCCTTCAGAAATATTAACACACTGACAGAGTACACAGATTAATATTAACACACTCACTGACACACTGTGTACATCATGACCCACAGTCAGATACACCCTGTGAAGTGTCAAACACCCCCACTGTCCTCAGCAATATTAACATACTGACAGAGAACACAGATTAATATTAACACACTCACTGACACACTGTGTACATCATGACCCACAGTCAGATACACCCTGTGAAGTGTAAAACACCCCCACTGTCCTCAGTAGTATTAACACACTGACAGAGAACACAGATTAATATTAACACACTCAATGACACACTGTGTATATCATGACCCACAGTCAGATACACCCTGTGAAGTGTAAAACACCCCCACTGTCCTCAGTAATATTAGCACAATGACAGAGAACACAGATTAATATTAACACACTCACTGACACACTGTGTACTATCATGACCCACAGTCAGATACACCCTGTGAAGTGTAAAACACCCCCACTGTCCTCAGTAATATTAACACACTGACAGAGTACACAGATTAATATTAACACACTCACTGACACACTGTGTACATCATGACCCACAGTCAGATACACCCTGTGAAGTGTAAAACACCCCCACTGTCCTCAGTAATATTAACACACTGACAGAGAACACAGATTAATATTAAGACACTCACTGACACACTGTGTATATCATGACCCACAGTCAGATACACACTGTGAAGTGTAAAACACCCCCACTGTCCTCAGTAATATTAACACACTGACAGAGAACACAGATTAATATTAACACACTCACGGACACACTGTGTATATCATGACCCACAGTCAGATACACACTGTGAAGTGTAAAACACCCCCACTGTCCTCAGTAATATTACACACTGACAGAGAACACAGATTAATATTAACAGACTCACTGACACACTGTGTATATCATGACCCACTGTCAGATACACCCTGTGAAGTGTAAAACACCCCCACTGTCCACGGTAATATTAACACACTGACAGAGAACACAGATTAATATTAACCACACTCACTGACACACTGTGTATATCATGACCCACAGTCAGATAAACCCTGTGAAGTGTAAAACACCCCCACTGTCCTCAGGAATATTAACACGCTGACAGAGAACACAGATTAATATTAACACACTCACTGACACACTGTGTACATCATGACCCACAGTCAGATAAACCCTGTGAAGTGTAAAACACCCCCACTGTCCTCAGGAATATTAACACACTGACAGAGAACACAGATTAATATTAACACACTCACTGACACACTGTGTACATCATGACCACAGTCAGATACACCCTGTGAAGTGTAAAACACCCCCACTGTCCTCAGCAATATTAACACACTGACAGAGAACACAGATTAATATTAACACACTCACTGACACACTGTGTACATTATGACCCACAGTCAGATACACCCTGTGAAGTGTAAAACATCCCCACTGCCCTCAGGAATATTAACACACTGACAGAGAACACAGATTAATATTAACACACTCACTGACACACTGTGTACATCATGACCCAGAGTCAGATACACCCGGTGAAGTGTAAAACACCCCCACTGTCCTCAGTAATATTAACACACTGACAGAGAACACAGATTAATATTAAAACACTCACTGACACACTGTGTACATCATGACCCAGAGTCAGATACACCCTGTGTAGTGTAAAACACCCCCACTGTCCTCAGGAATATTAACACACTGACAGAGAACACAGATTAATATTAACACACTCACTGACACACTGTGTACATCATGACCCACAGTCAGATACACCCTGTGAAGTGTAAAACACCCCCACTGTCCTCAGCAATATTAACACACTGACAGAGAACACAGATTAATATTAACACACTCACTGATACACTGTGTATATCATGACCCACAGTCAGATAAACACTGTGAAGTGTAAAACACCCCCACTGTCCTCAGTAATATTAACACACTGACAGAGGACACAGATTAATATTAACACACTCACTGACACACTGTGTACATCATGACCCACAGTCAGATACACCCTGTGAAGTGTAAACACCCCCACTGTCCTCAGGAATATTAACACACTGACAGAGAACACAGATTAATATTAACACACTCACTGACACACTCTGTATATCATGACCCACAGTCAGATACACCCTGTGAAGTGTAAAACACCCCCACTGTCCTCAGGAATATTAACACACTGACAGAGAACACAGATTAATATTAACACACTCACTGACACACTCTGTATATCATGACCCACAGTCAGATACACCCTGTGAAGTGTAAAACACCCCCGCTGTCCTCAGTAATATTAACACACTGACAGAGAACACAGATTAATATTAACACACTCACTGACACACTGTGTATATCATGACCCACAGTCAGATACACCCTGTGAAGTGTAAAACACCCCCACCGTCCTCAGTAATATTAACACACTGACAGAGTACACAGATTAATATTAACACACTCACTGACACACTGTGTATATCATGACCCACAGTCAGATACACCCTGTGAAGTGTAAAACACCCCCACTGTCCTCAGTAATATTAACACACTGACAGAGAACACAGATTAATATTAACACACTCACTGACACACTGTGTACATCATGACCCAGAGTCAGATACACCCGGTGAAGTGTATAACACCCCCACTGTCCTCAGTAATATTAACACACTGACAGAGAACACAGATTAATATTAACACACTCACTGACACACTGTGTACATCATGACCCACAGTCAGATACACCCTGTGAAGTGTAAAACACCCCCACTGTCCTCAGTAATATTAACACACTGACAGAGAACACAGATTAATATTAACACACTCACTGACACACTGTGTATATCATGACCCACAGTCAGATACACACTGTGAAGTGTAAAACACCCCCACTGTCCTCAGTAATATTAACACACTGACAGAGAACACAGATTAATATTAACACACTCACGGACACACTGTGTATATCATGACCCACAGTCAGATACACACTGTGAAGTGTAAAACACCCCCACTGTCCTCAGTAATATTAACACACTGACAGAGAACACAGATTAATATTAACAGACTCACTGACACACTGTGTATATCATGACCCACTGTCAGATACACCCTGTGAAGTGTAAAACACCCCCACTGTCCACGGTAATATTAACACACTGACAGAGAACACAGATTAATATTAACACACTCACTGACACACTGTGTATATCATGACCCACAGTCAGATAAACCCTGTGAAGTGTAAAACACCCCCACTGTCCTCAGGAATATTAACACCCTGACAGAGAACACAGATTAATATTAACACACTCACTGACGCACTGTGTACATCATGACCCACAGTCAGATAAACCCTGTGAAGTGTAAAACACCCCCACTGTCCTCAGGAATATTAACACACTGACAGAGAACACAGATTAATATTAACACACTCACTGACACACTGTGTACATCATGACCCACAGTCAGATACACCCTGTGAAGTGTAAAACACCCCCACTGTCCTCAGCAATATTAACACACTGACAGAGAACACAGATTAATATTAAGACACTCACTGACACACTGTGTATATCATGACCCACAGTCAGATACACACTGTGAAGTGTAAAACACCCCCACTGTCCTCAGTAATATTAACACACTGACAGAGAACACAGATTAATATTAACACACTCACGGACACACTGTGTATATCATGACCCACAGTCAGATACACACTGTGAAGTGTAAAACACCCCCACTGTCCTCAGTAGTATTAACACACTGACAGAGAACACAGATTAATATTAACAGACTCACTGACACACTGTGTATATCATGACCCACTGTCAGATACACCCTGTGAAGTGTAAAACACCCCCACTGTCCACGGTAATATTAACACACTGACAGAGAACACAGATTAATATTAACACACTCACTGACACACTGTGTATATCATGACCCACAGTCAGATAAACCCTGTGAAGTGTAAAACACCCCCACTGTCCTCAGGAATATTAACACACTGACAGAGAACACAGATTAATATTAACACACTCACTGACACACTGTGTACATCATGACCCACAGTCAGATACACCCTGTGAAGTGTAAAACACCCCCACTATCCTCAGCAATATTAACACACTGACAGAGAACACAGATTAATATTAACACACTCACTGACACACTGTGTACATTATGACCCACAGTCAGATACACCCTGTGAAGTGTAAAACATCCCCACTGCCCACAGGAATATTAACACACTGACAGAGAACACAGATTAATATTAACACACTCACTGACACACTGTGTACATCATGACCCAGAGTCAGATACACCCGGTGAAGTGTAAAACACCCCCACTGTCCTCAGTAATATTAACACACTGACAGAGAACACAGATTAATATTAAAACACTCACTGACACACTGTGTACATCATGACCCAGAGTCAGATACACCCTGTGTAGTGTAAAACACCCCCACTGTCCTCAGGAATATTAACACACTGACAGAGAACACAGATTAATATTAACACACTCACTGACACACTGTGTACATCATGACCCACAGTCAGATACACCCTGTGAAGTGTAAAACACCCCCACTGTCCTCAGCAATATTAACACACTGACAGAGAACACAGATTAATATTAACACACTCACTGATACACTGTGTATATCATGACCCACAGTCAGATACACACTGTGAAGTGTAAAACACCCCCACTGTCCTCAGTAATATTAACACACTGACAGAGAACACAGATTAATATTAACACACTCACGGACACACTGTGTATATCATGACCCACAGTCAGATACACACTGTGAAGTGTAAAACACCCCCACTGTCCTCAGTAATATTAACACACTGACAGAGAACACAGATTAATATTAACAGACTCACTGACACACTGTGTATATCATGACCCACTGTCAGATACACCCTGTGAAGTGTAAAACACCCCCACTGTCCACGGTAATATTAACACACTGACAGAGAACACAGATTAATATTAACACACTCACTGACACACTGTGTATATCATGACCCACAGTCAGATAAACCCTGTGAAGTGTAAAACACCCCCACTGTCCTCAGGAATATTAACACCCTGACAGAGAACACAGATTAATATTAACACACTCACTGACGCACTGTGTACATCATGACCCACTGTCAGATAAACCCTGTGAAGTGTAAAACACCCCCACTGTCCTCAGGAATATTAACACACTGACAGAGAACACAGATTAATATTAACACACTCACTGACACACTGTGTACATCATGACCCACAGTCAGATACACCCTGTGAAGTGTAAAACACCCCCACTGTCCTCAGCAATATTAACACACTGACAGAGAACACAGATTAATATTAAGACACTCACTGACACACTGTGTATATCATGACCCACAGTCAGATACACACTGTGAAGTGTAAAACACCCCCACTGTCCTCAGTAATATTAACACACTGACAGAGAACACAGATTAATATTAACACACTCACGGACACACTGTGTATATCATGACCCACAGTCAGATACACACTGTGAAGTGTAAAACACCCCCACTGTCCTCAGTAGTATTAACACACTGACAGAGAACACAGATTAATATTAACAGACTCACTGACACACTGTGTATATCATGACCCACTGTCAGATACACCCTGTGAAGTGTAAAACACCCCCACTGTCCACGGTAATATTAACACACTGACAGAGAACACAGATTAATATTAACACACTCACTGACACACTGTGTATATCATGACCCACAGTCAGATAAACCCTGTGAAGTGTAAAACACCCCCACTGTCCTCAGTAATATTAACACACTGACAGAGAACACAGATTAATATTAAAACACTCACTGACACACTGTGTACATCATGACCCAGAGTCAGATACACCCTGTGTAGTGTAAAACACCCCCACTGTCCTCAGGAATATTAACACACTGACAGAGAACACAGATTAATATTAACACACTCACTGACACACTGTGTACATCATGACCCACAGTCAGATACACCCTGTGAAGTGTAAAACACCCCCACTGTCCTCAGCAATATTAACACACTGACAGAGAACACAGATTAATATTAACACACTCACTGACACACTCTGTATATCATGACCCACAGTCAGATACACCCTGTGAAGTGTAAAACACCCCCACTGTCCTCAGTAATATTAACACACTGACAGAGAACACAGATTAATATTAACACACTCACTGACACACTGTGTATATCATGACCCACAGTCAGATACACCCTGTGAAGTGTAAAACACCCCCACCGTCCTCAGTAATATTAACACACTGACAGAGTACACAGATTAATATTAACACACTCACTGACACACTGTGTATATCATGACCCACAGTCAGATACACCCTGTGAAGTGTAAAACACCCCCACTGTCCTCAGCAATATTAACACACTGACAGAGAACACAGATTAATATTAACACACTCACTGACACACTGTGTACATCATGACCCACAGTCAGATACACCCTGTGAAGTGTAAAACACCCCCACTGTCCTCAGTAATATTAACACACTGACAGAGAACACAGATTAATATTAACACACTCACTGACACACTGTGTACATCATGACCCAGAGTCAGATACACCCGGTGAAGTGTATAACACCCCCACTGTCCTCAGTAATATTAACACACTGACAGAGAACACAGATTAATATTAACACACTCACTGACACACTGTGTACATCATGACCCACAGTCAGATACACCCTGTGAAGTGTAAAACACCCCCACTGTCCTCAGTAATATTAACACACTGACAGAGAACACAGATTAATATTAACACACTCAATGACACACTGTGTACATCATGACCCACAGTCAGATACACCCTGTGAAGTGTAAAACACCCCCACTGTCCTCAGTAATATTAGCACAATGACAGAGAACACAGATTAATATTAACACACTCACTGACACACTGTGTATATCATGACCCACAGTCAGATACACCCTGTGAAGTGTAAAACACCCCCACTGTCCTCAGTAATATTAACACACTGACAGAGAACACAGATTAATATTAACAGACTCACTGACACACTGTGTATATCATGACCCACTGTCAGATACACCCTGTGAAGTGTAAAACACCCCCACTGTCCTCGGTAATATTAACACACTGACAGAGTACTCAGATTAATATTAACACACTCACTGACACACTGTGTACATCATGACCCACAGTCAGATAAACCCTGTGAAGTGTAAAACACCCCCACTGTCCTCAGGAATATTAACACACTGACAGAGAACACAGATTAATATTAACACACTCACTGACACACTGTGTACATCATGACCCACAGTCAGATACACCCTGTGAAGTGTAAAACACCCCCACTGTCCTCAGGAATATTAACACACTGACAGAGAACACAGATTAATATTAACACACTCACTGATACACTGTGTATATCATGATCCACAGTCAGATAAACACTGTGAAGTGTAAAACACCCCCACTGTCCTCAGTAATATTAACACACTGACAGAGGACACAGATTAATATTAACACACTCACTGACACACTGTGTACATCATGACCCAGAGTCAGATACACCCTGTGAAGTGTAAAACACCCCCACTGTCCTCAGGAATATTAACACACTGACAGAGAACACAGATTAATATTAACACACTCACTGACACACTCTGTATATCATGACCCACAGTCAGATACACCCTGTGAAGTGTAAAACACCCCCACTGTCCTCAGCAATATTAACACACTGACAGAGAACACAGATTAATATTAACACACTCACTGACACACTGTGCATATCATGACCCACAGTCAGATACACCCTGTGAAGTGTAAAACACACCCACTGTCCTCAGTAATATTAACACACTGACAGAGAACACAGATTAATATTAACACACTCACTGACACACTGTGTATATCATGACCCACAGTCAGATACACACTGTGAAGTGTAAAACACCCCCACTGTCCTCAGTAATATTAACACACTGACAGAGTACACAGATTAATATTAACACACTCACTGACACACTGTGTATATCATGACCCACAGTCAGATACACCCTGTGAAGTGTAAAACACCCCCACTGTCCTCAGCAATATTAACACACTGACAGAGAACACAGATTAATATTAACACACTCACTGACACACTGTGTATATCATGACCCAGAGTCAGATACACCCTGTGAAGTGTAAAACACCCCCACTGTCCTCAGTAATATTAACACACTGACAGAGAACACAGATTAATATTAACACACTCACTGACACACTGTGTACATCATGACCCAGAGTCAGATACACCCGGTGAAGTGTAAAACACCCCCACTGTCCTCAGTAATATTAACACACTGACAGAGAACACAGATTAATATTAACACACTCACTGACACACTGTGTACATCATGACCCACAGTCAGATACACCCTGTGAAGTGTAAAACACCCCCACTGTCCTCAGTAATATTAACACACTGACAGAGAACACAGATTAATATTAACACACTCACTGACACACTGTGTACATCATGACCCACAGTCAGATACACCCTGTGAAGTGTAAAACACCCCCACTGTCCTCAGTAATATTAGCACAATGACAGAGAACACAGATTAATATTAACACACTCACTGACACACTTTGTATATCATGACCCACAGTCAGATACACCCTGTGAAGTGTAAAACACCCCCACTGTCCTCAGTAATATTAACACACTGACAGAGAACACAGATTAATATTAACAGACTCACTGACACACTGTGTATATCATGACCCACTGTCAGATACACCCTGTGAAGTGTAAAACACCCCCACTGTCCTCGGTAATATTAACACACTGACAGAGTACACAGATTAATATTAACACACTCACTGACACACTGTGTACATCATGACCCACAGTCAGATAAACCCTGTGAAGTGTAAAACACCCCCACTGTCCTCAGGAATATTAACACACTGACAGAGAACACAGATTAATATTAACACACTCACTGACACACTGTGTACATCATGACCCACAGTCAGATACACCCTGTGAAGTGTAAAACACCCCCACTGTCCTCAGTAATATTAACACACTGACAGAGAACACAGATTAATATTAACACACTCACTGACACACTGTGTATATCATGACCCACAGTCAGATACACCCTGTGAAGTGTAAAACACCCCCACTGTCCTCAGTAATATTAACACACTGACAGAGTACACAGATTAATATTAACACACTCACTGACACACTGTGTATATCATGACCCACAGTCAGATACACCCTGTGAAGTGTAAAACACCCCCACTGTCCTCAGCAATATTAACACACTGACAGAGAACACAGATTAATATTAACACACTCACTGACACACTGTGTATATCATGACCCAGAGTCAGATACACCCTGTGAAGTGTAAAACACCCCCACTGTCCTCAGTAATATTAACACACTGACAGAGAACACAGATTAATATTAACACACTCACTGACACACTGTGTACATCATGACCCAGAGTCAGATACACCCGGTGAAGTGTAAAACACCCCCACTGTCCTCAGTAATATTAACACACTGACAGAGAACACAGATTAATATTAACACACTCACTGACACACTGTGTACATCATGACCCACAGTCAGATACACCCTGTGAAGTGTAAAACACCCCCACTGTCCTCAGTAATATTAACACACTGACAGAGAACACAGATTAATATTAACACACTCACTGACACACTGTGTACATCATGACCCACAGTCAGATACACCCTGTGAAGTGTAAAACACCCCCACTGTCCTCAGTAATATTAGCACAATGACAGAGAACACAGATTAATATTAACACACTCACTGACACACTTTGTATATCATGACCCACAGTCAGATACACCCTGTGAAGTGTAAAACACCCCCACTGTCCTCAGTAATATTAACACACTGACAGAGAACACAGATTAATATTAACAGACTCACTGACACACTGTGTATATCATGACCCACTGTCAGATACACCCTGTGAAGTGTAAAACACCCCCACTGTCCTCGGTAATATTAACACACTGACAGAGTACACAGATTAATATTAACACACTCACTGACACACTGTGTACATCATGACCCACAGTCAGATAAACCCTGTGAAGTGTAAAACACCCCCACTGTCCTCAGGAATATTAACACACTGACAGAGAACACAGATTAATATTAACACACTCACTGACACACTGTGTACATCATGACCCACAGTCAGATACACCCTGTGAAGTGTAAAACACCCCCACTGTCCTCAGTAATATTAACACACTGACAGAGAACACAGATTAATATTAACACACTCACTGACACACTGTGTATATCATGACCCACAGTCAGATACACCCTGTGAAGTGTAAAACACCCCCACTGTCCTCAGTAATATTAACACACTGACAGAGTACACAGATTAATATTAACACACTCACTGACACACTGTGTATATCATGACCCACAGTCAGATACACCCGGTGAAGTGTAAAACACCCCCACTGTCCTCAGTAATATTAACACACTGACAGAGACAACAGATTAATATTAACACACTCACTGACACACTGTGTACATCATGACCCACAGTCAGATACACCCTGTGAAGTGTAAAACACCCCCACTGTCCTCAGTAATATTAACACACTGACAGAGAACACAGATTAATATTAACACACTCACTGACACACTGTGTACATCATGACCCACAGTCAGATACACCCTGTGAAGTGTAAAACACCCCCACTGTCCTCAGTAATATTAGCACAATGACAGAGAACACAGATTAATATTAACACACTCACTGACACACTGTGTATATCATGACCCACAGTCAGATACACCCTGTGAAGTGTAAAACACCCCCACTGTCCTCAGTAATATTAACACACTGACAGAGAACACAGATTAATATTAACACACTCACTGACACACTGTGTACATCATGACCCACAGTCAGATAAACCCTGTGAAGTGTAAAACATTCCCACTGTCCTCAGTAATATTAACACACTGACAGAGAACACAGATTAATATTAACACACTCACTGACACACTGTGTATATCATGACCCACTGTCAGATACACCCTGTGAAGTGTAAAACACCCCCACTGTCCTCAGTAATATTAACACACTGACAGAGAACACAGATTAATATTAACACACTCACTGACACACTGTGTACATCATGACCCACAGTCAGATAAACCCTGTGAAGTGTAAAACATTCCCACTGTCCTCAGTAATATTAACACACTGACAGAGAACACAGATTAATATTAACACACTCACTGACACACTGTGTATATCATGACCCACAGTCAGATACACCCTGTGAAGTGTAAAACACCCCCACTGTCCTCAGTAATATTAACACACTGACAGAGAACACAGATTAATATTAACACACTCACTGACACACTGTGTACATCATGACCCACAGTCAGATAAACCCTGTGAAGTGTAAAACATTCCCACTGTCCTCAGTAATATTAACACACTGACAGAGAACACAGATTAATATTAACACACTCACTGACACACTGTGTATATCATGACCCACTGTCAGATACACCCTGTGAAGTGTAAAACACCCCCACTGTCCTCGGTAATATTAGCACAATGACAGAGAACACAGATTAATATTAACACACTCACTGACACACTGTGTACATCATGACCCACAGTCAGATACACCCTGTGAAGTGTAAAACACCCCCACTGTCCTCAGGAATATTAACACACTGACAGAGAACACAGATTAATATTAACACACTCACTGACACACTGTGTACATTATGACCCACAGTCAGATATACCCTGTGAAGTGTAAAACATCCACACTGCCCTCAGGAATATTAACACACTGACAGAGAACACAGATTAATATTAACACACTCACTGACACACTGTGTATATCATGACCCACAGTCAGATACACCCTGTGAAGTGTAAAACACCCCCACTGTCCTCAGTAATATTAACACACTGACAGAGGACACAGATTAATATTAACACACTCACTGACACACTGTGTACATCATGACCCACAGTCAGATACACCCTGTGAAGTGTAAAACACCCCCACTGTCCTCAGGAATATTAACACACTGACAGAGAACACAGATTAATATTAACACACTCACTGACACACTCTGTATATCATGACCCACAGTCAGATACACCCTGTGAAGTGTAAAACACCCCCACTGTCCTCAGCAATATTAACACACTGACAGAGAACACAGATTAATATTAACACACTCACTGACACACTGTGCATATCATGACCCACAGTCAGATACACCCTGTGAAGTGTAAAACACACCCACTGTCCTCAGTAATATTAACACACTGACAGAGAACACAGATTAATATTAACACACTCACTGACACACTGTGTATATCATGACCCACAGTCAGATACACCCTGTGAAGTGTAAAACACCCCCACTGTCCTCAGTAATATTAACACACTGACAGAGTACACAGATTAATATTAACACACTCACTGACACACTGTGTATATCATGACCCACAGTCAGATACACACTGTGAAGTGTAAAACACCCCCACTGTCCTCAGCAATATTAACACACTGACAGAGAACACAGATTAATATTAACACACTCACTGATACACTGTGTATATCATGACCCAGAGTCAGATACACCCTGTGAAGTGTAAAACACCCCCACTGTCCTCAGTAATATTAACACACTGACAGAGAACACAGATTAATATTAACACACTCACTGACACACTGTGTACATCATGACCCAGAGTCAGATACACCCGGTGAAGTGTAAAACACCCCCACTGTCCTCAGTAATATTAACACACTGACAGAGAACACAGATTAATATTAACACACTCACTGACACACTGTGTACATCATGACCCACAGTCAGATACACCCTGTGAAGTGTAAAACACCCCCACTGTCCTCAGTAATATTAACACACTGACAGAGAACACAGATTAATATTAACACACTCACTGACACACTGTGTACATCATGACCCACAGTCAGATACACCCTGAGAAGTGTAAAACACCCCCACTGTCCTCAGTAATATTAGCACAATGACAGAGAACACAGATTAATATTAACACACTCACTGACACACTTTGTATATCATGACCCACAGTCAGATACACCCTGTGAAGTGTAAAACACCCCCACTGTCCTCAGTAATATTAACACACTGACAGAGAACACAGATTAATATTAACAGACTCACTGACACACTGTGTATATCATGACCCACTGTCAGATACACCCTGTGAAGTGTAAAACACCCCCACTGTCCTCGGTAATATTAACACACTGACAGAGTACACAGATTAATATTAACACACTCACTGACACACTGTGTACATCATGACCCACAGTCAGATAAACCCTGTGAAGTGTAAAACACCCCCACTGTCCTCAGGAATATTAACACACTGACAGAGAACACAGATTAATATTAACACACTCACTGACACACTGTGTACATCATGACCCACAGTCAGATACACCCTGTGAAGTGTAAAACACCCCCACTGTCCTCAGTAATATTAACACACTGACAGAGTACACAGATTAATATTAACACACTCACTGACACACTGTGTATATCATGACCCACAGTCAGATACACCCTGTGAAGTGTAAAACACCCCCACTGTCCTCAGCAATATTAACACACTGACAGAGAACACAGATTAATATTAACACACTCACTGACACACTGTGTATATCATGACCCAGAGTCAGATACACCCTGTGAAGTGTAAAACACCCGCACTGTCCTCAGTAATATTAACACACTGACAGAGAACACAGATTAATATTAACACACTCACTGACACACTGTGTACATCATGACCCACAGTCAGATACACCCTGTGAAGTGTAAAACACCCCCACTGTCCTCAGTAATATTAACACACTGACAGAGAACACAGATTAATATTAACACACTCACTGACACACTGTGTACATCATGACCCACAGTCAGATACACCCGGTGAAGTGTAAAACACCCCCACTGTCCTCAGTAATATTAACACACTGACAGAGACAACAGATTAATATTAACACACTCACTGACACACTGTGTACATCATGACCCACAGTCAGATACACCCTGTGAAGTGTAAAACACCCCCACTGTCCTCAGTAATATTAACACACTGACAGAGAACACAGATTAATATTAACACACTCACTGACACACTGTGTACATCATGACCCACAGTCAGATACACCCTGTGAAGTGTAAAACACCCCCACTGTCCTCAGTAACATTAGCACTATGACAGAGAACACAGATTAATATTAACACACTCACTGACACACTGTGTATATCATGACCCACAGTCAGATACACCCTGTGAAGTGTAAAACACCCCCACTGTCCTCAGGAATATTAACACACTGACAGAGAACACAGATTAATATTAACACACTCACTGACACACTGTGTACATCATGACCCACAGTCAGATAAACCCTGTGAAGTGTAAAACATTCCCACTGTCCTCAGTAATATTAACACACTGACAGAGAACACAGATTAATATTAACACACTCACTGACACACTGTGTATATCATGACCCACTGTCAGATACACCCTGTGAAGTGTAAAACACCCCCACTGTCCTCAGTAATATTAACACACTGACAGAGAACACAGATTAATATTAACACACTCACTGACACACTGTGTACATCATGACCCACAGTCAGATAAACCCTGTGAAGTGTAAAACATTCCCACTGTCCTCAGTAATATTAACACACTGACAGAGAACACAGATTAATATTAACACACTCACTGACACACTGTGTATATCATGACCCACAGTCAGATACACCCTGTGAAGTGTAAAACACCCCCACTGTCATCAGTAATATTAACACACTGACAGAGAACACAGATTAATATTAACACACTCACTGACACACTGTGTACATCATGACCCACAGTCAGATAAACCCTGTGAAGTGTAAAACATTCCCACTGTCCTCAGTAATATTAACACACTGACAGAGAACACAGATTAATATTAACACACTCACTGACACACTGTGTATATCATGACCCACTGTCAGATACACCCTGTGAAGTGTAAAACACCCCCACTGTCCTCGGTAATATTAGCACAATGACAGAGAACACAGATTAATATTAACACACTCACTGACACACTGTGTACATCATGACCCACAGTCAGATACACCGTGTGAAGTGTAAAACACCCCCACTGTCCTCAGGAATATTAACACACTGACAGAGAACACAGATTAATATTAACACACTCACTGACACACTGTGTACATTATGACCCACAGTCAGATACACCCTGTGAAGTGTAAAACATCCACACTGCCCTCAGGAATATTAACACACTGACAGAGAACACAGATTAATATTAACACACTCACTGACACACTGTGTATATCATGACCCACAGTCAGATAAACCCTGTGAAGTGTAAAACACCCCCACTGTCCTCAGCAATATTAACACACTGACAGAGAACACAGATTAATATTAACACACTCACTGACACACTGTGTATATCATGATCCACAGTCAGATACACCCTGTGAAGTGTAAAACACCCCCACTGTCCTCAGTAATATTAACACACTGACAGAGAACACAGATTAATATTAACACACTCACTGACACACTGTGTATATCATGACCCACAGTCAGATAAACCCTGTGAAGTGTAAAACACCCCCACTGTCCTCAGTAATATTAACACACTGACAGAGAACACAGATTAATATTAACACACTCACTGACACACTGTGTACATCATGACCCACAGTCAGATAAACCCTGTGAAGTGTAAAACACCCCCACTGTCCTCAGTAATATTAACACACTGACAGAGAACACAGATTAATATTAACACACTCACTGAGACACTGTGTATATCATGACCCACAGTCAGATACACCCTGTGAAGTGTAAAACACCCCTACTGTCCTCAGGAATATTAACACACTGACAGAGAACACAGATTAATATTAACACACTCACTGATACAATGTGTATATCATGACCCACAGTCAGATAAACACTGTGAAGTGTAAAACACCCCCACTGTCCTCAGTAATATTAACACACTGACAGAGGACACAGATTAATATTAACACACTCACTGACACACTGTGTACATCATGACCCACAGTCAGATACACCCTGTGAAGTGTAAAACACCCTAACTGTCCACAGGAATATTAACACACTGACAGAGAACACAGATTAATATAAATACACTCACTGACACACTCTGTATATCATGACCCACAGTCAGATACACCCTGTGAAGTGTAAAACACCCCCACTGTCCTCAGCAATATTAACACACTGACAGAGAACACAGATTAATATTAACACACTCACTGACACACTGTGCATATCATGACCCACAGTCAGATACACCCTGTGAAGTGTAAAACACCCCCACTGTCCTCAGTAATATTAACACACTGACAGAGAACACAGATTAATATTAACACACTCACTGACACACTGTGTATATCATGACCCACAGTCAGATACACCCTGTGAAGTGTAAAACATCCCCACTGTCCTCAGTAATATTAACACACTGACAGAGAACACAGATTAATATTAACACACTCACTGACACACTGTGTATATCATGACCCACAGTCAGATACACCCTGTGAAGTGTAAAACACCCCCACTGTCCTCAGTAATATTAACACACTGACAGAGTACACAGATTAATATTAACACACTCACTGACACACTGTGTATATCATGACCCACAGTCAGATACACCCTGTGAAGTGTAAAACACCCCCACTGTCCTCAGCAATGTTAACACACTGACAGAGAACACAGATTAATATTAACACACTCACTGACACACTGTGTATATCATGACCCACAGTCAGATACACCCTGTGAAGTGTAAAACACCCCCACTGTCCTCAGTAATATTAACACACTGACAGAGAACACAGATTAATATTAACACACTCACTGACACACTGTGTACATCATGACCCAGAGTCAGATACACCCGGTGAAGTGTAAAACACCCCCACTGTCCTCAGTAAAATTAACACACTGACAGAGAACACAGATTAATATTAACACACTCACTGACACACTGTGTACATCATGACCCACAGTCAGATACACCCTGTGAAGTGTTAAAGACCCCCACTGTCCTCAGTAATATTAACACACTGACAGAGAACACAGATTAATATTAACACACTCAATGACACACTGTGTACATCTTGACCCACAGTCTGATACACCCTGTGAAGTGTAAAACACCCCCACTGTCCTCAGTAATATTAGCACAATGACAGAGAACACAGATTAATATTAACACACTCACTGACACACTGTGTATATCATGACCCACTGTCAGATACACCCTGTGAAGTGTAAAACACCCCCCACTGTCCTCAGTAATATTAACACACTGACAGAGAACACAGATTAATATTAACACACTCACTGACACACTGTGTACATCATGACCCACAGTCAGATAAACCCTGTGAAGTGTAAAACATTCCCACTGTCCTCAGTAATATTAACACACTGACAGAGAACACAGATTAATATTAACACACTCACTGACACACTGTGTATATCATGACCCACTGTCAGATACACCCTGTGAAGTGTAAAACACCCCCACTGTCCTCGGTAATATTAGCACAATGACAGAGAACACAGATTAATATTAACACACTCACTGACACACTGTGTATATCATGACCCACAGTCAGATACACCCTGTGAAGTGTAAAACACCCCCACTGTCCTCGGTAATATTAACACACTGACAGAGTACACAGATTAATATTAACACACTCACTGACACACTGTGTACATCATGACCCACAGTCAGATAAACCCTGTGAAGTGTAAAACACCCCCACTGTCCTCAGGAATATTAACACACTGACAGAGAACACAGATTAATATTAACACACTCACTGACACACTGTGTACATCATGACCCACAGTCAGATACACCCTGTGAAGTGTAAAACACCCCCACTGTCCTCAGTAATATTAACACACTGACAGAGAACACAGATTAATATTAACACACTCACTGACACACTGTGTACATCATGACCCAGAGTCAGATACACCCGGTGAAGTGTAAAACACCCCCACTGTCCTCAGGAATATTAACACACCGACAGAGAACACAAATTAATATTAACACACTCACTGACACACTGTGTACATTATGACCCACAGTCAGATACACCCTGTGAAGTGTAAAACATCCACACTGCCCTCAGGAATATTACCACACTGACAGAGAACACAGATTAATATTAACACACTCACTGACACACTGTGTATATCATGACCCACAGTCAGATAAACCCTGTGAAGTGTAAAACACCCCCACTGTCCTCAGCAATATTAACACACTGACAGAGAACACAGATTAATATTAACACACTCACTGACACACTGTGTATATCATGACCCAGAGTCAGATACACCCTGTGAAGTGTAAAACACCCCCACTGTCCTCAGGAATATTAACACACTGACAGAGAACACAGATTAATATTAACACACTCACTGACACACTGTGTACATTATGACCCACAGTCAGATACACCCTGTGAAGTGTAAAACATCCACACTGCCCTCAGGAATATTAACACACTGACAGAGAACACAGATTAATATTAACACACTCACTGACACACTGTGTATATCATGACCCACAGTCAGATAAACCCTGTGAAGTGTAAAACACCCCCACTGTCCTCAGCAATATTAACACACTGACAGAGAACACAGATTAATATTAACACACTCACTGACACACTGTGTATATCATGATCCACAGTCAGATACACCCTGTGAAGTGTAAAACACCCCCACTGTCCTCAGTAATATTAACACACTGACAGAGAACACAGATTAATATTAACACACTCACTGACACACTGTGTATATCATGACCCACAGTCAGATACACCCTGTGAAGTGTAAAACACCCCCACTGTCGTCAGTAATATTAACACACTGACAGAGAACACAGATTAATATTAACACACTCACTGACACACTGTGTATATCATGACCCACAGTCAGATAAACCCTGTGAAGTGTAAAACACCCCCACTGTCCTCAGTAATATTAACACACTGACAGAGAACACAGATTAATATTAACACACTCACTGACACACTGTGTATATCATGACCCACAGTCAGATAAACCCTGTGAAGTGTAAAACACCCCCACTGTCCTCAGTAATCTTAACACACTGACAGAGAACACAGATTAATATTAACACACTCACTGACACACTGTGTACATCATGACCCACAGTCAGATAAACCCTGTGAAGTGTAAAACACCCCCACTGTCCTCAGTAATATTAACACACTGACAGAGAACACAGATTAATATTAACACACTCACTGACACACTGTGTATATCATGACTCACAGTCAGATAAACCCTGTGAAGTGTAAAACACCCCCACTGTCCTCAGTAATATTAACACAGTGACAGAGAACACAGATTAATATTAACACACTCACTGACACACTGTGTATATAATGACCCACAGTCAGATAAACCCTGTGAAGTGTAAAACACCCCCACTGTCCTCAGTAATATTAACACAGTGACAGAGAACACAGATTAATATTAACACACTCACTGACACACTGTGTATATCATGACTCACAGTCAGATACACCCGGTGAAGTGTAAAACATCCCCACTGTCCTCAGGAATATTAACACACTGACAGAGAACACAGATTAATATTAACACACTCACTGACACACTGTGTACATCATGACCCACAGTCAGATAAACCCTGTGAAGTGTAAAACACCCCCACTGTCCTCAGGAATATTAACACACTGACAGAGAACACAGATTAATATTAACACACTCACTGACACACTGTGTATATCATGACCCACAGTCAGATACACCCTGTGAAGTGTAAAACACCCCCACAGTCCTCAGGAATATTAACACACTGACAGAGAACACAGATTAATATTAACACACTCACTGACACACTGTGTACATCATGACCCACAGTCAGATAAACCCTGTGAAGTGTAAAACACCCCCACTGTCCTCAGGAATATTAACACACTGACAGAGAACACAGATTAATATTAACACACTCACTGACACACTGTGTATATCATGACCCACAGTCAGATACACCCTGTGAAGTGTAAAACACCCCCACTGTCCTCAGTAATATTAACACACTGACAGAGAACACAGATTAATATTAACACACTCACTGACACACTGTGTATATCATGACCCACAGTCAGATACACCCTGTAAAGTGTAAAACACCCCCACTGTCCTCAGGAATATTAACACACTGACAGAGAACACAGATTAATATTAACACACTCACTGACACACTGTGTATATCATGACCCACAGTCAGATACACTCTGTGAAGTGTAAAACACCCCCACTGTCCTCAGTAATATTAACACACTGACAGAGAACACAGATTAATATTAACAGACTCACTGACACACTGTGTACATCATGACCCACAGTCAGATAAACCCTGTGAAGTGTAAAATACCCCCCCTGTCCTCAGTAATATTAACACACTGACAGAGAACACAGATTAATATTAACACACTCACTGACACACTGTGTATATCATGACCCACAGTCAGATACACCCTGTGAAGTGTAAAACACCCCCACTGTCCTCAGTAATATTAACACACTGACAGAGAACACAGATTAATATTAACACACTCACTGACACACTGTGTACATCATGACCCACAGTCAGATACACCCTGTGAAGTGTAAAACACCCCCACTGTCCTCAGTAATATTAACACACTGACAGAGAACACAGATTAATATTAACACACTCACTGACACACTGTGTACATCATGACCCACAGTCAGATACACCCTGTGAAGTGTAAAACGCCCCCACTGTCCTCAGTAATATTAGCACACTGACAGAGAACACAGATTAATATTAACACACTCACTGACACACGGTGTATATCATGACCCACAGTCAGATACACCCTGTGAAGTGTAAAACACCCCCACTGTCCTCAGTAATATTAACACACTGACAGAGAACACAGATTAATATTAACACTCTCACTGACACACTGTGTATATCATGACCCACAGTCAGATACACCCTGTGAAGTGTAAAACATCCCCACTGTCCTCAGGAATATTAACACACTGACAGAGAACACAGATTAATATTAACACTCTCACTGACACACTGTGTATATCATGACCCACAGTCAGATACACCCGGTGAAGTGTAAAACACCCCCACTGTCCTCAGGAATATTAACACACTGACAGAGTACACAGATTAATATTAACACACTCACTGACACACTGTGTATATCATGAGCCACAGTCAGATACACCCTGTGAAGTGTAAAACACCCCCACTGTCCTCAGTAATATTAACACACTGACAGAGTACACAGATTAATATTAACACACTCACTGACACACTGTGTACATCATGACCCACAGTCAAATAAACCCTGTGAACTGTAGAACACCCCCACTGTCCTCAGGAATATTAACACACTGACAGAGAACACAGATTAATATTAACACACTCACTGACACACTGTGTATATCATGACCCACAGTCAGATAAACCCTGTGAAGTCTAAAACACCCCCACTGTCCTCAGCAATATTAACACACTGACAGAGAACACAGATTAATATTAACACACTCACTGACACACTGTGTATATCATGACCCACAGTCAGATACACGCTGTGAAGTGTAAAACACCCCCACTGTCCTGAGTAATATTAGCACACTGACAGAGAACACAGATTAATATTAACACACTCACTGACACACTGTGTCCATCATGACCCACAGTCAGATACACCCTGTGAAGTGTAAAACACGCTCACTGTCCTCAGTAATATTAACACACTGACAGAGAACACAGATTAATATTAACACACTCACTGACACACTGTGTACATCATGACCCACAGTCAGATACACCCTGTGAAGTGTAAAGCACTCCCACTGTCCTCAGTAATATTAACACACTGACAGAGAACACAGATTAATATTAACACACTCACTGACACACTGTGTACATCATGACCCACAGTCAGATACACCCTGTGAAGTGTAAAACACACTCACTGTCCTCAGTAATATTAACACACTGACAGAGAACACAGATTAATATTAACACACTCACTGACACACTGTGTATATCATGACCCACAGTCAGATACACCCTGTGAAGTGTAAAACACCCCCACTGTCCTCAGTAATATTAACACACTGACAGAGATTACAGATTAATATTAACACACTCACTGACACACTGTGTATATCATGACTCACAGTCAGATAAACCCTGTGAAGTGTCAAACACCCCCACTGTCCTCAGTAATATTAACACACTGACAGAGAACACAGATTAATATTAACACACTCACTGACACACTGTGTATATCATGACTCACAGTCAGATAAACCCTGTGAAGTGTAAAACACCCCCACTGTCCTCAGTAATATTAACACACTGACAGAGAACACAGATTAATATTAACACACTCACTGACACACTGTGTACATCATGACCCACAGTCAGATAAACCCTGTGAAGTGTAAAACACCCCCACTGTCCTCAGTAATATTAACACACTGACAGAGAACACAGATTAATATTAACACACTCACTGACACACTGTGTACATCATGACCCACAGTCAGATAAACCCTGTGAAGTGTAAAACACCCCCACTGTCCTCAGGAATATTAACACACTGACAGAGAACACAGATTAATATTAACACACTCGCTGACACACTGTGTACATCATGACCCACATTCAGATACACCCAGTGAAGTGTAAAACACCCCCACTGTCCTCATTAATATTAACACATTGACAGAGAACACAGATTAATATTAACACGCTCACTGACACACTGTGTACATCATGACCCACAGTCAGATACACCCTGTGAAGTGTAAAACACCCCCACTGTCCTCAGTAATATTAACACACTGACAGAGTACACAGATTAATATTAACACACTCACTGACACACTGTGTACATCATGACCCACAGTCAGATACACCATGTGAAGTGTAAAACACACCCACTGTCCTCAGTAATATTAACACCTGACAGAGAACACAGATTAATATTAACACACTCACTGACACACTGTGTACATCATGACCCACAGTCAGATAAACCCTGTGAAGTGTAAAACACCCCCACTGTCCTCAGTAATATTAACACACTGACAGAGACCACAGATTAATATTAACACACTCACTGACACACTGTGTATATCATGACTCACAGTCAGATAAACCCTGTGAAGTGTAAAACACCCCCACTGTCCTCAGTAATATTAACACACTGACAGAGAACACAGATTAATATTAACACACTCACTGACACACTGTGTACATCATGACCCACAGTCAGATAAACCCTGTGAAGTGTAAAATACCCCCACTGTCCTCAGTAATATTAACACACTGACAGAGAACACAGATTAATATTAACACACTCACTGACACACTGTGTACATCATGACCCACAGTCAGATACACCCTGTGAAGTGTAAAACACCCCCACTGTCCTCAGGAATATTAACACACTGACAGAGAACACAGATTAATATTAACACACTCACTGACACACTGTGTATATCATGACCCACAGTCAGATACACCCTGTGAAGTGTAAAACACCCCCACTGTCCTCAGGAATATTAACACACTGACAGAGAACACAGATTAATATTAACACTCTCACTGACACATTGTGTATATCATGACCCACAGTCAGATACACCCTGTGAAGTGCAAAACACCCCCACTGTCCTCAGGAATATTAACACACTGACAGAGAACACAGATTAATATTAACACACTCACTGACACACTGTGTATATCATGACCCACAGTTAGATACACCCTGTGAAGTGTAAAACACCCCCACTGTCCTCAGGAATATTAACACACTGACAGAGAACACAGATTAATATTAACACACTCACTGACACACTGTGTATATCATGACCCACAGTCAGATACACTCTGTGAAGTGTAAAACACCCCCACTGTCCTCAGGAATATTAACACACTGACAGAGAACACAGATTAATATTAACACACTCACTGACACACTGTGTATATCATGACCCACAGTCAGATACACCCTGTGAAGTGTAAAACACCCCCACTGTCCTCAGGAATATTAACACACTGACAGAGAATACAGATTAATATTAACACACTCACTGACACACTGTGTATATAATGACCCACAGTCAGATACACCCTGTGAAGTGTAAAACACCCCCACTGTCCTCAGCAATATTAACACACTGACAGAGAACACAGATTAATATTAACACACTCACTGACACACTGTGTATATCATGACCCACAGTCAGATACACCCTGTGAATTGTAAAACACCCCTGCTGTCCTCAGGAATATTAACACACTGACAGAGAACACAGATTAATATTAACACACTCACTGACACACTGTGTATGTCATGACCCACAGTCAGATACACCCTGTGAAGTGTAAAACACCCCCGCTGTCCTCAGGAATATTAACACACTGACAGAGAACACAGATTAATATTAACACACTCACTGACACACTGTGTATATCATGACCCACAGTCAGATACACCCTGTGAAGTGGAAAACACCCCCACTGTCCTCAGGAATATTAACACACTGACAGAGAACACAGATTAATATTAACACTCTCACTGACACATTGTGTATATCATGACCCACAGTCAGATACACCCTGTGAAGTGCAAAACACCCCCACTGTCCTCAGGAATATTAACACACTGACAGAGAACACAGATTAATATTAACACACTCACTGACACACTGTGTATATCATGACCCACAGTGAGATACACCCTGTGAAGTGTAAAACACCCCCACTGTCCTCAGGAATATTAACACACTGACAGAGAACACAGATTAATATTAACACACTCACTGACACACTGTGTACATCATGACCCACAGTCAGATACACCCTGTGAAGTGTAAAACACCCCCACTGTCCTCAGTAATATTAACACACTGACAGAGAACACAGATTAATATTAACACACTCACTGACACACTGTGTACATCATGACCCACAGTCAGATAAACTCTGTGAAGTGTAAAACACCCCCACTGTCCTCAGTAATATTAACACACTGACAGAGAACACAGAATAATATTAACACACTCACTGACACACTGTGTACATCATGACCCACAGTCAGATACACCCTGTGAAGTGTAAAACGCCCCCACTGTCCTCAGTAATATTAGCACACTGACAGAGAACACAGATTAATATTAACACACTCACTGACACACTGTGTATATCATGACCCACAGTCAGATACACCCTGTGAAGTGTAAAACACCCCCACTGTCCTCAGTAATATTAACACACTGACAGAGAACACAGATTAATATTAACACTCTCACTGACACACTGTGTATATCATGACCCACAGTCAGATACACCCTGTGAAGTGTAAAACATCCCCACTGTCCTCAGGAATATTAACACACAGACAGAGAACACAGATTAATATTAACACTCTCACTGACACACTGTGTATATCATGACCCACAGTCAGATACACCCAGTGAAGTGTAAAACACCCCCACTGTCCTCAGGAATATTAACACACTGACAGAGAACACAGATTAATATTAACACACTCACTGACACACTGTGTATATCATGACCCACAGTCAAATAAACTCTGTGAAGTGTAGAACACCCCCACTGTCCTCAGGAATATTAACACACTGACAGAGAACACAGATTAATATTAACACACTCACTGACACACTGTGTATATCATGACCCACAGTCATATAAACCCTGTGAAGTGTAAAACACCCCCACTGTCCTCAGCAATATTAACACACTGACAGAGAACACAGATTAATATTAACACACTCACTGACACACTGTGTACATCATGACCCACAGTCAGATACACCCTGTGAAGTGTAAAACACCCCCACTGTCCTCAGTAATATTAACACACTGACAGAGAACACAGATTAATATTAACACACTCACTGACACACTGTGTATATCATGACCCACAGTCAGATAAACCCTGTGAAGTGTAAAACACCCCCACTGTCCTCAGCAATATTAACACACTGACAGAGAACACAGATTAATATTAAGACACTCACTGACACACTGTGTATATCATGATCCACAGTCAGATACACCCTGTGAAGTGTAAAACACCCCCACTGTCCTCAGTAATATTAACACACTGACAGAGAACACAGATTAATATTAACACACTCACTGACACACTGTGTACATCATGACCCACAGTCAGATACACCCTGTGAAGTGTAAAACACCCCCACTGTCCTCAGTAATATTAACACACTGACAGAGAACACAGATTAATATTAACACACTCACTGACACACTGTGTACATCATGACCCACAGTCAGATAAACTCTGTGAAGTGTAAAACACCCCCACTGTCCTCAGTAATATTAACACACTGACAGAGAACACAGAATAATATTAACACACTCACTGACACACTGTGTACATCATGACCCACAGTCAGATACACCCTGTGAAGTGTAAAACGCCCCCACTGTCCTCAGTAATATTAGCACACTGACAGAGAACACAGATTAATATTAACACACTCACTGACACACTGTGTATATCATGACCCACAGTCAGATACACCCTGTGAAGTGTAAAACACCCCCACTGTCCTCAGTAATATTAACACACTGACAGAGAACACAGATTAATATTAACACTCTCACTGACACACTGTGTATATCATGACCCACAGTCAGATACACCCTGTGAAGTGTAAAACATCCCCACTGTCCTCAGGAATATTAACACACAGACAGAGAACACAGATTAATATTAACACTCTCACTGACACACTGTGTATATCATGACCCACAGTCAGATACACCCAGTGAAGTGTAAAACACCCCCACTGTCCTCAGGAATATTAACACACTGACAGAGAACACAGATTAATATTAACACACTCACTGACACACTGTGTATATCATGACCCACAGTCAAATAAACTCTGTGAAGTGTAGAACACCCCCACTGTCCTCAGGAATATTAACACACTGACAGAGAACACAGATTAATATTAACACACTCACTGACACACTGTGTATATCATGACCCACAGTCATATAAACCCTGTGAAGTGTAAAACACCCCCACTGTCCTCAGCAATATTAACACACTGACAGAGAACACAGATTAATATTAACACACTCACTGACACACTGTGTACATCATGACCCACAGTCAGATACACCCTGTGAAGTGTAAAACACCCCCACTGTCCTCAGTAATATTAACACACTGACAGAGAACACAGATTAATATTAACACACTCACTGACACACTGTGTATATCATGACCCACAGTCAGATAAACCCTGTGAAGTGTAAAACACCCCCACTGTCCTCAGCAATATTAACACACTGACAGAGAACACAGATTAATATTAAGACACTCACTGACACACTGTGTATATCATGATCCACAGTCAGATACACCCTGTGAAGTGTAAAACACCCCCACTGTCCTCAGTAATATTAACACACTGACAGAGAACACAGATTAATATTAACACACTCACTGACACACTGTGTATATCATGACCCACAGTCAGATACACCCTGTGAAGTGTAAAACACCCCCACTGTCCTCAGTAATATTAACACACTGACAGAGAACACAGATTAATATTAACACACTCACTGACACACTGTGTACATCATGACCCACAGTCAGATACACCCTGTGAAGTGTAAAACACCCCCACTGTCCTCAGGAATATTAACACATTGACAGAGAACACAGATTAATATTAACACACTCACTGACACACTGTGTATATCATGACCCACAGTCAGATAAACCCTGTGAAGTGTAAAACACCCCCACTGTCCTCAGGAATATTAACACACTGACAGAGAACACAGATTAATATTAACACACTCACTGACACACTGTGTATATCATGACCCACAGTCAGATACACCCTGTGAACTGTAAAACACCCCCACTGCCCTCAGGAATATTAACACACTGACAGAAAACACAGATTAATATTAACACACTCACTGACACACTGTGTATATCATGACCCACAGTCAGATACACCCTGTGAAGTGTAAAACACCCCCACTGTCCTCAGGAATATTAACACACTGACAGAGAACACAGATTAATATTAACACACTCACTGACACACTGTGTACATCATGACCCACAGTCAGATACACCCTGTGAAGTGTAAAACACCCCCACTGTCCTCAGTAATATTAACACACTGACAGAGAACACAGATTAATATTAACACACTCACTGACACACTGTGTATATCATGACCCACAGTCAGATACACCCTGTGAAGTTTAAAACACCCCCGCTGTCCTCAGTAATATTAACACACTGACAGAGTACACAGATTAATATTAACACACTCACCGACACACTGTGTATATCATGACCCACAGTCAGATACACCCTGTGAAGTGTAAAACACCCCCACTGTCCTCAGGAATATTAACACACTGACAGAGAACACAGATTAATATTAACACACTCACTGACACACTGTGTATATCATGACCCACAGTCAGATACACCCTGTGAAGTGTAAAACACCCCCACTGTCCTCAGTAATATTAACACACTGACAGAGAACACAGATTAATATTAACACACTCACTGACACACTGTGTATATCATGACCCACAGTCAGATACATCCTGTGAAGTGTAAAACACCCCCACTGTCCTCTGTAATATTAACACACTGACAGAGAACACAGATTAATATTAACACACTCACTGACGCACTGTGTATATCATGACTCACAGTCAGATAATCCCTGTGAAGTGTAAAACACCCCCACTGTCCTCAGTAATATTAACACACTGACAGAGAACACAGATTAATATTAACACACTCACTGACACACTGTGTATATCATGACCCACAGTCAGATACACCCTGTGAAGTGTAAAACACCCCCACTGTCCTCAGCAATATTAACACACTGACAGAGAACACAGATTAATATTAACACACTCACTGACACACTGTGTATATCATGACCCACAGTCAGATACACCCTGTGAATTGTAAAACACCCCTGCTGTCCTCAGGAATATTAACACACTGACAGAGAACACAGATTAATATTAACACACTCACTGACACACTGTGTATGTCATGACCCACAGTCAGATACACCCTGTGAAGTGTAAAACACCCCCGCTGTCCTCAGGAATATTAACACACTGACAGAGAACACAGATTAATATTAACACACTCACTGACACACTGTGTATATCATGACCCACAGTCAGATACACCCTGTGAAGTGGAAAACACCCCCACTGTCCTCAGGAATATTAACACACTGACAGAGAACACAGATTAATATTAACACTCTCACTGACACATTGTGTATATCATGACCCACAGTCAGATACACCCTGTGAAGTGCAAAACACCCCCACTGTCCTCAGGAATATTAACACACTGACAGAGAACACAGATTAATATTAACACACTCACTGACACACTGTGTATATCATGACCCACAGTGAGATACACCCTGTGAAGTGTAAAACACCCCCACTGTCCTCAGGAATATTAACACACTGACAGAGAACACAGATTAATATTAACACACTCACTGACACACTGTGTACATCATGACCCACAGTCAGATACACCCTGTGAAGTGTAAAACACCCCCACTGTCCTCAGTAATATTAACACACTGACAGAGAACACAGATTAATATTAACACACTCACTGACACACTGTGTACATCATGACCCACAGTCAGATAAACTCTGTGAAGTGTAAAACACCCCCACTGTCCTCAGTAATATTAACACACTGACAGAGAACACAGAATAATATTAACACACTCACTGACACACTGTGTACATCATGACCCACAGTCAGATACACCCTGTGAAGTGTAAAACGCCCCCACTGTCCTCAGTAATATTAGCACACTGACAGAGAACACAGATTAATATTAACACACTCACTGACACACTGTGTATATCATGACCCACAGTCAGATACACCCTGTGAAGTGTAAAACACCCCCACTGTCCTCAGTAATATTAACACACTGACAGAGAACACAGATTAATATTAACACTCTCACTGACACACTGTGTATATCATGACCCACAGTCAGATACACCCTGTGAAGTGTAAAACATCCCCACTGTCCTCAGGAATATTAACACACAGACAGAGAACACAGATTAATATTAACACTCTCACTGACACACTGTGTATATCATGACCCACAGTCAGATACACCCAGTGAAGTGTAAAACACCCCCACTGTCCTCAGGAATATTAACACACTGACAGAGAACACAGATTAATATTAACACACTCACTGACACACTGTGTATATCATGACCCACAGTCAAATAAACTCTGTGAAGTGTAGAACACCCCCACTGTCCTCAGGAATATTAACACACTGACAGAGAACACAGATTAATATTAACACACTCACTGACACACTGTGTATATCATGACCCACAGTCATATAAACCCTGTGAAGTGTAAAACACCCCCACTGTCCTCAGCAATATTAACACACTGACAGAGAACACAGATTAATATTAACACACTCACTGACACACTGTGTACATCATGACCCACAGTCAGATACACCCTGTGAAGTGTAAAACACCCCCACTGTCCTCAGTAATATTAACACACTGACAGAGAACACAGATTAATATTAACACACTCACTGACACACTGTGTATATCATGACCCACAGTCAGATAAACCCTGTGAAGTGTAAAACACCCCCACTGTCCTCAGCAATATTAACACACTGACAGAGAACACAGATTAATATTAAGACACTCACTGACACACTGTGTATATCATGATCCACAGTCAGATACACCCTGTGAAGTGTAAAACACCCCCACTGTCCTCAGTAATATTAACACACTGACAGAGAACACAGATTAATATTAACACACTCACTGACACACTGTGTATATCATGACCCACAGTCAGATACACCCTGTGAAGTGTAAAACACCCCCACTGTCCTCAGTAATATTAACACACTGACAGAGAACACAGATTAATATTAACACACTCACTGACACACTGTGTACATCATGACCCACAGTCAGATACACCCTGTGAAGTGTAAAACACCCCCACTGTCCTCAGGAATATTAACACATTGACAGAGAACACAGATTAATATTAACACACTCACTGACACACTGTGTATATCATGACCCACAGTCAGATAAACCCTGTGAAGTGTAAAACACCCCCACTGTCCTCAGGAATATTAACACACTGACAGAGAACACAGATTAATATTAACACACTCACTGACACACTGTGTATATCATGACCCACAGTCAGATACACCCTGTGAACTGTAAAACACCCCCACTGCCCTCAGGAATATTAACACACTGACAGAAAACACAGATTAATATTAACACACTCACTGACACACTGTGTATATCATGACCCACAGTCAGATACACCCTGTGAAGTGTAAAACACCCCCACTGTCCTCAGGAATATTAACACACTGACAGAGAACACAGATTAATATTAACACACTCACTGACACACTGTGTACATCATGACCCACAGTCAGATACACCCTGTGAAGTGTAAAACACCCCCACTGTCCTCAGTAATATTAACACACTGACAGAGAACACAGATTAATATTAACACACTCACTGACACACTGTGTATATCATGACCCACAGTCAGATACACCCTGTGAAGTTTAAAACACCCCCGCTGTCCTCAGTAATATTAACACACTGACAGAGTACACAGATTAATATTAACACACTCACCGACACACTGTGTATATCATGACCCACAGTCAGATACACCCTGTGAAGTGTAAAACACCCCCACTGTCCTCAGGAATATTAACACACTGACAGAGAACACAGATTAATATTAACACACTCACTGACACACTGTGTATATCATGACCCACAGTCAGATACACCCTGTGAAGTGTAAAACACCCCCACTGTCCTCAGTAATATTAACACACTGACAGAGAACACAGATTAATATTAACACACTCACTGACACACTGTGTATATCATGACCCACAGTCAGATACATCCTGTGAAGTGTAAAACACCCCCACTGTCCTCTGTAATATTAACACACTGACAGAGAACACAGATTAATATTAACACACTCACTGACACACTGTGTATATCATGACTCACAGTCAGATAATCCCTGTGAAGTGTAAAACACCCCCACTGTCCTCAGTAATATTAACACACTGACAGAGAACACAGATTAATATTAACACACTCACTGACACACTGTGTATATCATGACCCACAGTCAGATACACCCTGTGAAGTGTAAAACACCCCCACTGTCCTCAGGAATATTAACACACTGACAGAGAACACAGATTAATATTAACACACTCACTGACACACTGTGTATATCATGACCCACAGTCAGATACACCCGGTGAAGTGTAAAACACCCCCACTGTCCTCAGGAATATTAACACACTGACAGAGAACACAGATTAATATTAACACACTCACTGACACACTGTGTACATCATGACCCACAGTCAGATAAACCCTGTGAAGTGTAAAACACCCCCACTGTCCTCAGTAATATTAACACACTGACAGAGAACACAGATTAATATTAACAGTCTCACTGACACATTGTGTATATCATGACCCACAGTCAGATACACCCTGTGAAGTGTAAAACACCCCCACTGTCCTCAGGAATATTAACACACTGACAGAGAACACAGATTAATATTATCACACTCACTGACACACTGTGTATATCATGACCCACAGTCAGATACACCCTGTGAAGTGTAAAACATCCTCACTGTCTTCAGGAATATTAACACACTGACAGAGAACACAGATTAATATTAACACACTCACTGACACACTGTGTATATCATGACCCACAGTCAGATACACCCTGTGAAGTGTAAAACACCCCCACTGTCCTCAGGAATATTAACACACTGACAGAGAACACAGATTAATATTAACACACTCACTGACACACTGTGTACATCATGACCCACAGTCAGATACACCCTGTGAAGTGTAAAACACCCCCACTGTCCTCAGCAATATTAACACACTGACAGAGAACACAGATTAATATTAACACACTCACTGACACACTGTGTATATCATGACCCACAGTCAGATACACCCTGTGAAGTGTAAAACACCCCCACTGTCCTCAGTTATATTAACACACTGACAGAGAACACAGATTAATATTAACACACTCACTGACACACTGTGTATATCATGACCCACAGTCAGATACACCCTGTGAAGTGTAAAACACCCCCACTGTCCTGAGGAATATTAACACACTGACAGTGAACACAGATTAATATTAACACACTCACTGACACACTGTGTACATCATGACCCACAGTCAGATACACCCTGTGAAGTGTAAAACACCCCCACTGTCCTCAGGAATATTAACACGCTGACAGAGAACACAGATTAATATTAACACACTCACTGACACACTGTGTATATCATGACCCACAGTCAGATAAACCCCATGAAGTGTAAAAGACCCCCACTGTCCTCAGCAATATTAACACACTGACAGAGAACACAGATTAATAGTAACACACTCACTGACACACTGTGTATATCATGACCCACAGTCAGATACACCCTGTGAAGTGTAAAACATCCCACTGTCCTCAGTAATATTAACACACTGACAGAGTACACAGATTAATATTAACAGACTCACTGACACACTGTGTATATCATGACCCACAGTCAGATACACCCTGTGAAGTGTAAAACACCCCCACTGTCCTCAGTAATATTAACACACTGACAGAGAACACAGATTAATATTAACATACTCACTGACACACTGTGTACATCATGACCCACAGTCAGATACACCCTGTGAAGTGTAAAACACCCCCACTGTCCTCAGTAATATTAACACACTGACAGAGAACACAGATTAATATTAACACACTCACTGACACACTGTGTACATCATGACCCACAGTCAGATACACCCTGTGAAGTGTAAAACACCCCCACTGTCCTCAGTAAGATTAACACACTGACAGAGAACACAGATTAATATTAACATACTCACTGACACACTGTGTACATCATGACCCACAGTCAGATACACCCTGTGAAGTGTAAAACACCCCCACTGTCCTCAGTAATATTAACACACTGACAGAGAACACAGATTAATATTAACACACTCACTGACACACTGTGTACATCATGACCCACAGTCAGATACACCCTGTGAAGTGTAAAACACCCCCACTGTCCTCAGTAATATTAACACACTGACAGAGAACACAGATTAATATTAACACACTCACTGACACACTGTGTATATCATGACCCACAGTCAGATACACCCTGTGAAGTGTAAAACACCCCCACTGTCCTCAGTAATATTAACACACTGACAGAGAACACAGATTAATATTAACATACTCACTGACACACTGTGTACATCATGACCCACAGTCAGATACACCCTGTGAAGTGTAAAACACCCCCACTGTCCTCAGGAATATTAACACACTGACAGAGAACACAGATTAATATTAACACACTCACTGACACACTGTGTACATCATGACCCACAGTCAGATACACCCTGTGAAGTGTAAAACACCCCCACTGTCCTCAGGAATATTAACACACTGACAGAGAACACAGATTAATATTAACACACTCACTGACACACTGTGTACATCATGACCCACAGTCAGATACACCCTGTGAAGTGTAAAACATCCCCACTGCCCTCAGGAATATTAACACACTGACAGAGAACACAGATTAATATTAACACACTCACTGACACACTGTGTATATCATGACCCACAGTCAGATACACCCTGTGAAGTTTAAAACACCCCCGCTGTCCTCAGTAATATTAACACACTGACAGAGTACACAGATTAATATTAACACACTCACCGACACACTGTGTATATCATGACCCATAGTCAGATACACCCTGTGAAGTGTAAAACACCCCCACTGTCCTCAGGAATATTAACACACTGACAGAGAACACAGATTAATATTAACACACTCACTGACACACTGTGTATATCATGACCCACAGTCAGATACACCCTGTGAAGTGTAAAACACCCCCACTGTCCTCAGTAATATTAACACACTGACAGAGAACACAGATTAATATTAACACACTCACTGACACACTGTGTATATCATGACCCACAGTCAGATACATCCTGTGAAGTGTAAAACACCCCCACTGTCCTCAGTAATATTAACACACTGACGGAGAACACAGATTAATATTAACACACTCACTGACACACTGTGTATATCATGACCCACAGTCAGATAATCCCTGTGAAGTGTAAAACACCCCCACTGTCCTCAGTAATATTAACACACTGACAGAGAACACAGATTAATATTAACATCCTCACTGACACACTGTGTATATCATGACCCACAGTCAGATAAACCCTGTGAAGTGTAAAACACCCCCACTGTCCTGAGTAATATTAGCACACTGACAGAGAACACAGATTAATATTAACACACTCACTGACACACTGTGTACATCATGACCCACAGTCAGATAAACCCTGTGAAGTGTAAAACACCCCCACTGTCCTCAGTAATATTAACACACTGACAGAGAACACAGATTAATAATAACACACTCACTGACACACTGTGTATATCATGACCCACAGTCAGATACACCCGGTGAAGTGTAAAACACCCCCACTGTCCTCAGGAATATTAGCACACTGACAGAGAACACAGATTAATATTAACACACTCACTGACACACTGTGTACATCATGACCCACAGTCAGATACACCCTGTGAAGTGTAAAACACCCCCACTGTCCTCAGCAATATTAACACACTGACAGAGAACACAGATTAATATTAACACACTCACTGACACACTGTGTATATCATGACCCACTGTCAGATAAACCCTGTGAAGTGTAAAACACCCCCACTGTCCTCAGTAATATTAACACACTGACAGAGAACACAGATTAATATTAACACACTCACTGACACACTGTGTATATCATGACCCACAGTCAGATACACCCTGTGAAGTGTAAAACACCCCCACTGTCCTGAGGAATATTAACACACTGACAGTGAACACAGATTAATATTAACACACTCACTGACACACTGTGTACATCATGACCCACAGTCAGATACACCCTGTGAAGTGTAAAACACCCCCACTGTCCTCAGCAATATTAACACACTGACAGAGAACACAGATTAATATTAACACACTCACTGACACACTGTGTATATCATCACCCACAGTCAGATACACCCTGTGAAGTGTAAAACACCCCCACTGTCCTCAGTAATATTAACACACTGACAGAGAACACAGATTAATATTAACACACTCACTGACACACTGTGTATATCATGACCCACAGTCAGATACACCCTGTGAAGTGTAAAACACCCCCACTGTCCTGAGGAATATTAACACACTGACAGTGAACACAGATTAATATTAACACACTCACTGACACACTGTGTACATCATGACCCACAGTCAGATACACCCTGTGAAGTGTAAAACACCCCCACAGTCCTCAGGAATATTAACACACTGACAGAGAACACAGATTAATATTAACACACTCACTGACACACTGTGTATATCATGACCCACAGTCAGATACACCCTGTGAAGTGTAAAACATCCCCACTGTCCTCAGTAATATTAACACACTGACAGAGAACACAGATTAATATTAACACACTCACTGACACACTGTGTATATCATGACCCACAGTCAGATAAACCCCGTGAAGTGTAAAACACCCCACTGTCCTCAGTAATATTAACACACTGACAGAGAACACAGATTAATATTAACACACTCACTGACACACTGTGTATATCATGACCCACAGTCAGATACACCCTGTGAAGTGTAAAACATCCCCACTGTCCTCAGTAATATTAACACACTGACAGAGAACACAGATTAATAGTAACACACTCACTGACACACTGTGTATATCATGACCCACAGTCAGATACACCCTGTGAAGTGTAAAACACCCCCACTGTCCTCAGCAATATTAACACACTGACAGAGAACACAGATTAATATTAACACACTCACTGACACACTGTGTATATCATGACCCACAGTCAGATACACCCTGTGAAGTGTAAAACACCCCCACTGTCCTCAGTAATATTAACACACTGACAGAGAACACAGATTAATAGTAACACACTCACTGACACACTGTGTATATCATGACCCACAGTCAGATACACCCTGTGAAGTGTAAAACATCCCACTGTCCTCAGTAATATTAACACACTGACAGAGTACACAGATTAATATTAACAGACTCACTGACACACTGTGTATATCATGACCCACAGTCAGATACACCCTGTGAAGTGTAAAACACCCCCACTGTCCTCAGTAATATTAACACACTGACAGAGAATACAGATTAATATTAACATACTCACTGACACACTGTGTACATCATGACCCACAGTCAGATACACCCTGTGAAGTGTAAAACACACCCACTGTCCTCAGTAATATTAACACACTGACAGAGAACACAGATTAATATTAACACACTCACTGACAAACTGTGTACATCATGACCCACAGTCAGATACACCCTGTGAAGTGTAAAACACCCCCACTGTCCTCAGTAATATTAACACACTGACAGAGAACACAGATTAATATTAACACACTCACTGACACACTGTGTATATCATGACCCACAGTCAGATAAACCCTGTGAAGTGTAAAACACCCCCACTGTCCTCAGTAATATTAATACACTGACAGAGAACACAGATTAATATTAACACACTCACTGACACACTGTGTACATCATGACCCACAGTCAGATACACCCTGTGAAGTGTAAAACACCCCCACTGTCCTCAGTAATATTAACACACTGACAGAGAACACAGATTAATATTAACATACTCACTGACACACTGTGTACATCATGACCCACAGTCAGATACACCCTGTGAAGTGTAAAACACCCCCACTGTCCTCAGTAATATTAACACACTGACAGAGAACACAGATTAATATTAACACACTCACTGACACACTGTGTACATCATGACCCACAGTCAGATACACCCTGTGAAGTGTAAAACACCCCCACTGTCCTCAGTAATATTAACACACTGACAGAGAACACAGATTAATATTAACACACTCACTGACACACTGTGTATATCATGACCCACAGTCAGATAAACCCTGTGAAGTGTAAAACACCCCCACTGTCCTCAGGAATATTAACACACTGACAGAGAACACAGATTAATATTAACACACTCACTGACACACTGTGTATATCATGACCCACAGTCAGATAAACCCTGTGAAGTGTAAAACACCCCCACTGTCCTCAGGAATATTAACACACTGACAGAGAACACAGATTAATATTAACACACTCACTGACACACTGTGTATATCATGACCCACAGTCAGATAAACCCTGTGAAGTGTAAAACACCCCCACTGTCCTCAGCAATATTAACACACTGACAGAGAACACAGATTAATATTAACACACTCACTGACACACTGTGTACATCATGACCCACAGTCAGATACACCCTGTGAAGTGTAAAACACCCCCACTGTCCTCAGCAATATTAACACACTGACAGAGAACACAGATTAATATTAACACACTCACTGACACACTGTGTATATCATGACCCACAGTCAGATACACCCTGTGAAGTGTAAAACACCCCCACTGTCCTCAGGAATATTAACACACTGACAGAGAACACAGATTAATATTAACATACTCACTGACACACTGTGTATATCATGACCCACAGTAAGATACACCCTGTGAAGTGTAAAACACCCCCACTGTCCTCAGTAATATTAACACACTGACAGAGAACACAGATTAATATTAACACACTCACTGACGCACTGTGTATATCATGACTCACAGTCAGATACACCCTGTGAAGTGCAAAACACCCCCACTGTCCTCAGTAATATTAACAAACTGACAGAGAACACAGATTCATATTAACACGCTCACTGACACACTGTGTATATCATGACCCATAGTCAGATACACCCTGTGAAGTGTAAAACACCCCCACTGTCCTCAGTAATATTAACACACTGACAGAGAACACAGATTAATATTAACACACTCACTGACACACTGTGTATATCATGACCCACAGTCAGATAAACCCTGTGAAGTGTAAAACACCCCCACTGTCCACAGCAATATTAACACACTGACAGAGAACACAGATTAATATTAACACACTCACTGACACACTGTGTATATCATGACCCACAGTCAGATACACCCTGTGAAGTGTAAAACACACCCACTGTCCTCAGCAATATTAACACACTGACAGAGAACACAGATTAATATTAACACACTCACTGACACACTGTGTATATCATGACCCACAGTCAGATAAACCCTGTGAAGTGTAAAACAGGCCCACTGTCCTCAGTAATATTAACACACTGACAGAGAACACAGATTAATATTAACACACTCACTGACACACTGTGTATATCATGACCCACAGTCAGATACACCCTGTGAAGTGTAAAACACCCCCACTGTCATCAGGAATATTAACACACTGACAGAGAACACAGATTAATATTAACACACTCACTGACACACTGTGTATATCATGACCCACAGTCAGATACACCTTGTGAAGTGTAAAACACCCCCACTGTCCTCAGTAATATTAACACACTGACAGAGAACACAGATTAATATTAACACACTCACTGACACACTGTGTATATCATGACTCACAGTCAGATACACCCTGTGAAGTGTAAAACACCCCCACTGTCCTCAGTAATATTAACACACTGACAGAGAACACAGATTAATATTAACACGCTCACTGACACACTGTGTATATCATGACCCATAGTCAGATACACCCTGTGAAGTGTAAAACACCCCCACTGTCCTCAGGAATATTAACACACTGACAGAGAACACAGATTAATATTAACACACTCACTGACACACTGTGTATATCATGACCCAGAGTCAGAAACACCCTGTGAAGTGTAAAACACCCCCACTGTCCTCGGTAATATTAACACACTGACAGAGAACACAGATTAATATTAACACACTCACTGACACACTGTGTACATCATGACCCACAGTCAGATACACCCTGTGAAGTGTAAAACACCCCCACTGTCCTCAGGAATATTAACACACTGACAGAGAACACAGATTAATATTAACACACTCACTGACACACTGTGCATATCATGACCCACAGCCAGATAAACCCTGTGAAGTGTAAAACACCCCCACTGTCCTCAGTAATATTAACACACTGACAGAGAACACAGATTAATATTAACACACTCACTGACACACTGTGTATATCATGACCCACAGTCAGATACACCCTGTGAATTGTAAAACACCCCACTGTCCTCAGGAATATTAACACACTGACAGAGAACACAGATTAATATTAACACTCTCACTGACACACTGTGTATATCATGACCCACAGTCAGATACACCCTGTGAAGTGTAAAACACCCCCACTGTCCTCAGGAATATTAACACACTGACAGAGAACACAGATTAATATTAACACACTCACTGACACACTGTGTACATCATGACCCACAGTCAGATACACCCTGTGAAGTGTAAAACACCCCCACTGTCCTCAGGAATATTAACACACTGACAGAGAACACAGATTAATATTGACACACTCACTGACACACTGTGTACATCATGACCCACAGTCAGATACACCCTGTGAAATGTAAAACACCCCCACTGTCCTCAGTAATATTAACACACTGACAGAGAACACAGATTAATATTAACACACTCACTGACACACTGTGTATATCATGACCCACAGTCAGATACACACTGTGAAGTGTAAAACACCCCCACTGTCCTCAGTAATATTAACACACGGACAGAGAACACAGATTAATATTAACACACTCACTGACACACTGTGTACATCATGACCCACAGTCAGATACACCCTGTGAAGTGTAAAACACCCCCACTGTCCTCAGGAATATTAACACACTGACAGAGAACACAGATTAATATTGACACACTGACTGACACACTGTGTACATCATGACCCACAGTCAGATACACCCTGTGAAGTGTAAAACACCCCCACTGTCCTCAGTAATATTAACACACTGACAGAGAACACAGATTAATATTAACACACTCACTGACACACTGTGTATATCATGACCCACAGTCAGATACACCCTGTGAAGTGTAAAACACCCCCACTGTCCTCAGTAATATTAACACACTGACAGAGAACACAGATTAATGTTAACACACTCACTGACACACTGTGTACATCATGACCCACAGTCAGATACACCCTGTGAAGTGTAAAACACCCCCACTGTCCTCAGTAATATTAACACACTGACAGAGAACACAGATTAATATTAACACACTCACTGACACACTGTGTATATCATGATCCACAGTCAGATACACCCTGTGAAGTGTAAAACACCCCCACTGTCCTCAGTAATATTAACACACTGACAGAGAACACAGATTAATATTAACACATTCACTGACACACTGTGTACATCATGACCCACAGTCAGATAAACCCTGTGAAGTGTAAAACACACCCACTGTCCTCAATAATATTAACACACTGACAGAGAACACAGATTAATATTAACACACTCACTGACACACTGTGTACATCATGACCCACAGTCAGATACACCCTGTGAAGTGTAAAACACCCCCACTGTCCTCAGGAATATTAACACACTGACAGAGAACACAGATTAATATTAAAACACTCACTGACACACTGTGTATATCATGACCCACAGTCAGATACACCCTGTGAAGTGTAAAACACCCCCACTGTCCTCACGAATATTAACACACTGACAGAGAACACAGATTAATATTAACAGACTCACTGACACACTGTGTATATCATGACCCACAGTCAGATACACCCTGTGAAGTGTAAAACACCCCCACTGTCCTCAGTAATATTAACACACTGACAGAGAACACAGATTAATATTAACACACTCACTGACACACTGTGTATATCATGACCCACAGTCAGATAAACCCTGTGAAGTGTAAAACACCCCCACTGTCCTCAGTAATATTAACACACTGACAGAGAACACAGATTAATATTAACACACTCACTGACACACTGTGTATATCATGACCCAGAGTCAGATAAACCCTGTGAAGTGTAAAACACCCCCACTGTCCTCAGTAATATTAACACACTGACAGAGAACACAGATTAATATTAACACACTCACTGACACACTGTGTATATCATGACCCACTGTCAGATACACCCTGTGAAGTGTAAAACACCCCCACTGTCCTCAGTAATATTAACACACTGACAGAGAACACAGATTAATATTAACACACTCACTGACACACTGTGTACATCATGACCCACAGTCAGATACACCCTGTGAAGTGTAAAACATCCCCACTGTCCTCAGTAATATTAACACACTGACAGAGAACACAGATTAATATTAACACACTCACTGACACACTGTGTACATCATGACCCACAGTCAGATACACCCTGTGAAGTGTAAAACACCCCCACTGTCCTCAGTAATATTAACACACTGACAGAGAACACAGATTAATATTAACAAACTCACTGACACACTGTGTACATCATGACCCAGAGTCAGATACACCCTGTGAAGTGTAAAACACCCCCACTGTCCTCAGGAATATTAACACACTGACAGAGAACACAGATTAATATTAACACACTCACTGACACACTGTGTATATCATGACCCACAGTCAGATACACCCTGTGAAGTGTAAAACACCCCCACTGTCCTCAGGAATATTAACACACTGACAGAGAACACAGATTAATATTAACACACTCACTGACACACTGTGTATATCATGACCCACAGTCAGATACACCCTGTGAAGTGTAAAACACCCCCACTGTCCTCAGTAATATTAACACACTGACAGAGAACACAGATTAATATTAACACACTCACTGACACACTGTGTATATCATGATCCACAGTCAGATACACCCTGTGAAGTGTAAAACACCCCCACTGTCCTCAGTAATATTAACACACTGACAGAGAACACAGATTAATATTAACACATTCACTGACACACTGTGTACATCATGACCCACAGTCAGATAAACCCTGTGAAGTGTAAAACACACCCACTGTCCTCAATAATATTAACACACTGACAGAGAACACAGATTAATATTAACACACTCACTGACACACTGTGTACATCATGACCCACAGTCAGATACACCCTGTGAAGTGTAAAACACCCCCACTGTCCTCAGGAATATTAACACACTGACAGAGAACACAGATTAATATTAAAACACTCACTGACACACTGTGTATATCATGACCCACAGTCAGATACACCCTGTGAAGTGTAAAACACCCCCACTGTCCTCACGAATATTAACACACTGACAGAGAACACAGATTAATATTAACACACTCACTGACACACTGTGTATATCATGACCCACAGTCAGATAAACCCTGTGAAGTGTAAAACACCCCCACTGTCCTCAGTAATATTAACACACTGACAGAGAACACAGATTAATATTAACACACTCACTGACACACTGTGTATATCATGACCCAGAGTCAGATAAACCCTGTGAAGTGTAAAACACCCCCACTGTCCTCAGTAATATTAACACACTGACAGAGAACACAGATTAATATTAACACACTCACTGACACACTGTGTATATCATGACCCACTGTCAGATACACCCTGTGAAGTGTAAAACACCCCCACTGTCCTCAGTAATATTAACACACTGACAGAGAACACAGATT
This sequence comes from Heterodontus francisci, assembly GCF_036365525.1. Taxonomy (NCBI): domain Eukaryota; kingdom Metazoa; phylum Chordata; class Chondrichthyes; order Heterodontiformes; family Heterodontidae; genus Heterodontus; species Heterodontus francisci. The sequence continues at coordinate 745,857 of NW_027140282.1, forward strand.
AATATTAACACACTCACTGACACACTGTGTACATCATGACCCACAGTCAGATACACCCTGTGAAGTGTAAAACATCCCCACTGTCCTCAGTAATATTAACACACTGACAGAGAACACAGATTAATATTAACACACTCACTGACACACTGTGTACATCATGACCCACAGTCAGATACACCCTGTGAAGTGTAAAACACCCCCACTGTCCTCAGTAATATTAACACACTGACAGAGAACACAGATTAATATTAACAAACTCACTGACACACTGTGTACATCATGACCCAGAGTCAGATACACCCTGTGAAGTGTAAAACACCCCCACTGTCCTCAGGAATATTAACACACTGACAGAGAACACAGATTAATATTAACACACTCACTGACACACTGTGTATATCATGACCCACAGTCAGATACACCCTGTGAAGTGTAAAACACCCCCACTGTCCTCAGGAATATTAACACACTGACAGAGAACACAGATTAATATTAACACACTCACTGACACACTGTGTATATCATGACCCACAGTCAGATACACCCTGTGAAGTGTAAAACACCCCCACTGTCCTCAGTAATATTAACACACTGACAGAGAACACAGATTAATATTAACACACTCACTGACACACTGTGTACATCATGACCCACAGTCAGATACACCCTGTGAAGTGTAAAACACCCCCACTGTCCTCAGCAATATTAACACACTGACAGAGAACACAGATTAATATTAACACACTCACTGACACACTGTGTATATCATGACCCACAGCCAGATAAACCCTGTGAAGTGTAAAATACCCCCACTGCCCTCAGTAATATTAACACACTGACAGAGAACACAGATTAATATTAACACACTCACTGACACACTGTGTACATCATGACCCAGAGTCAGATACACCCTATGAAGTGTAAAACACCCCCACTGTCCTCAGTAATATTAACACACTGACAGAGAACACAGATTAATATTAACACACTCACTGACACACTGTGTATATCATGACCCACAGTCAGATAAACCCTGTGAAGTGTAAAACATCCCCACTGTCCTCAGTAATATTAACACACTGACAGAGAACACAGATTAATATTAACACTCTCACTGACACACTGTGTATATCATGACCCACAGTCAGATAAACCCTGTGAAGTGTAAAACACCCCCACTGTCCTCAGGAATATTAACACACTGACAGAGAACACAGATTAATATTAACACACTCACTGACACACTGTGTACATCATGACCCACAGTCAGATAAACCCTGTGAAGTGTAAAACACCCCCACTGTCCTCAGGAATATTAACACACTGACAGAGAACACAGATTAATATTAACAGACTCACTGACACACTGTGTACATCATGACCCACAGTCAGATACACCCTGTGAAGTGTAAAACATCCCCACTGTCCTCAGGAATATTAACACACTGACAGAGAACACAGATTAATATTAACACATTCACTGACACACTGTGTACATCATGACCCACAGTCAGATACACCCTGTGAAGTGTAAAACATCCCCACTGTCCTCAGGAATATTAACACACTGACAGAGAACACAGATTAATATAAACACACTCACTGACACACTGTGTACATCATGACCCACAGTCAGATAAACCCTGTGAAGTGTAAAACACCCCCACTGTCCTCAGGAATATTAACACACTGACAGAGAACACAGATTAATATTAACACACTCACTGACACACTGTGTATATCATGACCCACAGTCAGATACACCCTATGAAGTGTAAAACACCCCCACTGTCCTCAGGAATATTAACACACTGACAGAGAACACAGATTAATATTAACACACTCACTGACACACTGTGTATATCATGACCCACAGTCAGATACACCCTATGAAGTGTAAAACACCCCCACTGTCCTCAGTAATATTAACACACTGACAGAGAACACAGATTAATAGTAACACACTCACTGACACACTGTGTATATCATGACCCACAGTCAGAAACACCCTGTGAAGTGTAAAACATCCCACTGTCCTCAGTAATATTAACACACTGACAGAGTACACAGATTAATATTAACAGACTCACTGACACACTGTGTATATCATGACCCACAGTCAGATACACCCTGTGAAGTGTAAAACACCCCCACTGTCCTCAGTAATATTAACACACTGACAGAGAATACAGATTAATATTAACATACTCACTGACACACTGTGTACATCATGACCCACAGTCAGATACACCCTGTGAAGTGTAAAACACCCCCACTGTCCTCAGTAATATTAACACACTGACAGAGAACACAGATTAATATTAACACACTCACTGACAAACTGTGTACATCATGACCCACAGTCAGATACACCCTGTGAAGTGTAAAACACCCCCACTGTCCTCAGGAATATTAACACACTGACAGAGAACACAGATTAATATTAAAACACTCACTGACACACTGTGTATATCATGACCCACAGTCAGATACACCCTGTGAAGTGTAAAACACCCCCACTGTCCTCACGAATATTAACACACTGACAGAGAACACAGATTAATATTAACAGACTCACTGACACACTGTGTATATCATGACCCACAGTCAGATACACCCTGTGAAGTGTAAAACACCCCCACTGTCCTCAGTAATATTAACACACTGACAGAGAACACAGATTAATATTAACACACTCACTGACACACTGTGTATATCATGACCCACAGTCAGATAAACCCTGTGAAGTGTAAAACACCCCCACTGTCCTCAGTAATATTAACACACTGACAGAGAACACAGATTAATATTAACACACTCACTGACACACTGTGTATATCATGACCCAGAGTCAGATAAACCCTGTGAAGTGTAAAACACCCCCACTGTCCTCAGTAATATTAACACACTGACAGAGAACACAGATTAATATTAACACACTCACTGACACACTGTGTATATCATGACCCACTGTCAGATACACCCTGTGAAGTGTAAAACACCCCCACTGTCCTCAGTAATATTAACACACTGACAGAGAACACAGATTAATATTAACACACTCACTGACACACTGTGTACATCATGACCCACAGTCAGATACACCCTGTGAAGTGTAAAACATCCCCACTGTCCTCAGTAATATTAACACACTGACAGAGAACACAGATTAATATTAACACACTCACTGACACACTGTGTACATCATGACCCACAGTCAGATACACCCTGTGAAGTGTAAAACACCCCCACTGTCCTCAGTAATATTAACACACTGACAGAGAACACAGATTAATATTAACAAACTCACTGACACACTGTGTACATCATGACCCAGAGTCAGATACACCCTGTGAAGTGTAAAACACCCCCACTGTCCTCAGGAATATTAACACACTGACAGAGAACACAGATTAATATTAACACACTCACTGACACACTGTGTATATCATGACCCACAGTCAGATACACCCTGTGAAGTGTAAAACACCCCCACTGTCCTCAGGAATATTAACACACTGACAGAGAACACAGATTAATATTAACACACTCACTGACACACTGTGTATATCATGACCCACAGTCAGATACACCCTGTGAAGTGTAAAACACCCCCACTGTCCTCGGTAATATTAACACACTGACAGAGAACACAGATTAATATTAACACACTCACTGACACACTGTGTACATCATGACCCACAGTCAGATACACCCTGTGAAGTGTAAAACACCCCCACTGTCCTCAGTAATATTAACACACTGACAGAGAACACAGATTAATATTAACACACTCACTGACACACTGTGTATATCATGACCCACAGCCAGATAAACCCTGTGAAGTGTAAAATACCCCCACTGCCCTCAGTAATATTAACACACTGACAGAGAACACAGATTAATATTAACACACTCACTGACACACTGTGTACATCATGACCCAGAGTCAGATACACCCTATGAAGTGTAAAACACCCCCACTGTCCTCAGTAATATTAACACACTGACAGAGAACACAGATTAATATTAACACACTCACTGACACACTGTGTATATCATGACCCACAGTCAGATAAACCCTGTGAAGTGTAAAACATCCCCACTGTCCTCAGTAATATTAACACACTGACAGAGAACACAGATTAATATTAACACTCTCACTGACACACTGTGTATATCATGACCCACAGTCAGATAAACCCTGTGAAGTGTAAAACACCCCCACTGTCCTCAGGAATATTAACACACTGACAGAGAACACAGATTAATATTAACACACTCACTGACACACTGTGTACATCATGACCCACAGTCAGATAAACCCTGTGAAGTGTAAAACACCCCCACTGTCCTCAGGAATATTAACACACTGACAGAGAACACAGATTAATATTAACAGACTCACTGACACACTGTGTACATCATGACCCACAGTCAGATACACCCTGTGAAGTGTAAAACATCCCCACTGTCCTCAGGAATATTAACACACTGACAGAGAACACAGATTAATATTAACACATTCACTGACACACTGTGTACATCATGACCCACAGTCAGATACACCCTGTGAAGTGTAAAACATCCCCACTGTCCTCAGGAATATTAACACACTGACAGAGAACACAGATTAATATAAACACACTCACTGACACACTGTGTACATCATGACCCACAGTCAGATAAACCCTGTGAAGTGTAAAACACCCCCACTGTCCTCAGGAATATTAACACACTGACAGAGAACACAGATTAATATTAACACACTCACTGACACACTGTGTATATCATGACCCACAGTCAGATACACCCTATGAAGTGTAAAACACCCCCACTGTCCTCAGGAATATTAACACACTGACAGAGAACACAGATTAATATTAACACACTCACTGACACACTGTGTATATCATGACCCACAGTCAGATACACCCTATGAAGTGTAAAACACCCCCACTGTCCTCAGTAATATTAACACACTGACAGAGAACACAGATTAATAGTAACACACTCACTGACACACTGTGTATATCATGACCCACAGTCAGAAACACCCTGTGAAGTGCAAAACATCCCACTGTCCTCAGTAATATTAACACACTGACAGAGTACACAGATTAATATTAACAGACTCACTGACACACTGTGTATATCATGACCCACAGTCAGATACACCCTGTGAAGTGTAAAACACCCCCACTGTCCTCAGTAATATTAACACACTGACAGAGAATACAGATTAATATTAACATACTCACTGACACACTGTGTACATCATGACCCACAGTCAGATACACCCTGTGAAGTGTAAAACACCCCCACTGTCCTCAGTAATATTAACACACTGACAGAGAACACAGATTAATATTAACACACTCACTGACAAACTGTGTACATCATGACCCACAGTCAGATACACCCTGTGAAGTGTAAAACACCCCCACTGTCCTCAGTAATATTAACACACTGACAGAGAACACAGATTAATATTAACACACTCACTGACACACTGTGTATATCATGACCCACAGTCAGATAAACCCTGTGAAGTGTAAAACACCCCCACTGTCCTCAGTAATATTAACACACTGACAGAGAACACAGATTAATATTAACACACTCACTGACACACTGTGTACATCATGACCCACAGTCAGATACACCCTGTGAAGTGTAAAACACCCCCACTGTCCTCAGTAATATTAACACACTGACAGAGAACACAGATTAATATTAACATACTCACTGACACACTGTGTACATCATGACCCACAGTCAGATACACCCTGTGAAGTGTAAAACACCCCCACTGTCCTCAGTAATATTAACACACTGACAGAGAACACAGATTAATATTAACACACTCACTGACACACTGTGTACATCATGACCCACAGTCAGATACACCCTGTGAAGTGTAAAACACCCCCACTGTCCTCAGTAATATTAACACACTGACAGAGAACACAGATTAATATTAACACACTCACTGACACACTGTGTATATCATGACCCACAGTCAGATACACCCTGTGAAATGTAAAACACCCCCACTGTCCTCAGTAATATTAACACACTGACAGAGAACACAGATTAATATTAACACACTCACTGACACACTGTGTACATCATGACCCACAGTCAGATACACCCTGTGAAGTGTAAAACACCCCCACTGTCCTCAGGAATATTAACACACTGACAGAGAACACAGATTAATATTAACATACTCACTGACACACTGTGTATATCATGACCCACAGTAAGATACACCCTGTGAAGTGTAAAACACCCCCACTGTCCTCAGTAATATTAACACACTGACAGAGAACACAGATTAATATTAACACACTCACTGACACACTGTGTATATCATGACTCACAGTCAGATACACCCTGTGAAGTGTAAAACACCCCCACTGTCCTCAGTAATATTAACACACTGACAGAGAACACAGATTAATATTAACACACTCACTGACACACTGTGTACATCATGACCCACAGTCAGATACACCCTGTGAAGTGTAAAACACCCCCACTGTCCTCAGTAATATTAACACACTGACAGAGAACACATTTTAATATTAACATACTCACTGACACACTGTGTACATCATGACCCACAGTCAGATACACCCTGTGAAGTGTAAAACACCCCCACTGTCCTCAGTAATATTAACACACTGACAGAGAACACAGATTAATATTAACACACTCACTGACACACTGTGTACATCATGACCCACAGTCAGATACACCCTGTGAAGTGTAAAACACCCCCACTGTCCTCAGTAATATTAACACACTGACAGAGAACACAGATTAATATTAACACACTCACTGACACACTGTGTATATCATGACCCACAGTCAGATACACCCTGTGAAATGTAAAACACCCCCACTGTCCTCAGTAATATTAACACACTGACAGAGAACACAGATTAATATTAACACACTCACTGACACACTGTGTACATCATGACCCACAGTCAGATACACCCTGTGAAGTGTAAAACACCCCCACTGTCCTCAGGAATATTAACACACTGACAGAGAACACAGATTAATATTAACATACTCACTGACACACTGTGTATATCATGACCCACAGTAAGATACACCCTGTGAAGTGTAAAACACCCCCACTGTCCTCAGGAATATTAACACACTGACAGAGAACACAGATTAATATTAACACACTCACTGACACACTGTGTATATAATGACCCACAGTCAGATACACCCTGTGAAGTGTAAAACACCCCCACTGTCCTCAGTAATATTAACACACTGACAGAGAACACAGATTAATATTAACACACTCACTGACACACTGTGTATATCATGACCCACAGTCAGATACACCCTGTGAAGTGTAAAACACCCCCACTGTCCTCAGTAATATTAACACACTGACAGAGAACACAGATTAATATTAACACACTCACTGACACACTGTGTATATCATGACCCACAGTCAGATACACCCTGTGAAGTGTAAAACATCCCCACTGTCCTCAGGAATATTAACACACTGACAGAGAACACAGATTAATATTAACACACTCACTGACACACTGTGTACATCATGAACCACAGTCAGATAAACCCTGTGCAGTGTAAAACACCCCCACTGTCCTCAGTAATATTAACACACTGACAGAGAACACAGATTAATATTAACACACTCACTGACACACTGTGTATATCATGACTCACAGTCAGATACACCCTGTGAAGTGTAAAACACCCCCACTGTCCTCAGTAATATTAACACACTGACAGAGAACACAGATTAATATTAACAGTCTCACTGACACATTGTGTATATCATGACCCATAGTCAGATACACCCTGTGAAGTGTAAAACACCCCCACTGTCCTCTGCAATATTAACACACTGACAGAGTACACAGATTAATATTAACACACTCACTGACACACTGTGTATATCATGACCCACAGTCAGATAAACCCTGTGAAGTGTAAAACACCCCACTGTCCTCAGTAATATTAACACACTGACAGAGAACACAGATTAATATTAACACACTCACTGACACACTGTGTATATCATGACCCACAGTCAGATACACCCTGTGAAGTGTAAAACACCCCCACTGTCCTCAGTAATATTAACACACTGACAGAGAACACAGATTAATATTAACACACTCACTGACACACTGTGTATATCATGACCCACAGTCAGATAAACCCTGTGAAGTGTAAAACACCCCCACTGTCCTCAGCAATATTAACACACTGACAGAGAACACAGATTAATATTAACACACTCACTGACACACTGTGTATATCATGACCCACAGTCAGATACACCCTGTGAAGTGTAAAACACACCCACTGTCCTCAGCAATATTAACACACTGACAGAGAACACAGATTAATATTAACACACTCACTGACACACTGTGTATATCATGACCCACAGTCAGATAAACCCGGTGAAGTGTAAAACACCCCCACTGTCCTCAGCAATATTAACACACTGACAGAGAACACAGATTAATATTAACACACTCACTGACACACTGTGTATATCATGACCCACAGTCAGATACACCCTGTGAAGTGTAAAACACCCCCACTGTCCTCAGTAATATTAACACACTGACAGAGAACACAGATTAATATTAACACACTCACTGACACACTGTGTATATCATGACTCACAGTCAGATACACCCTGTGAAGTGTAAAACACCCCCACTGTCCTCAGTAATATTAACACACGACAGAGAACACAGATTAATATTAACACGCTCACTGACACACTGTGTATATCATGACCCATAGTCAGATACACCCTGTGAAGTGTAAAACACCCCCACTGTCCTCAGGAATATTAACACACTGACAGAGAACACAGATTAATATTAACACACTCACTGACACACTGTGTAAATCATGACCCAGAGTCAGATACACCCTGTGAAGTGTAAAACACCCCCACTGTCCTCGGTAATATTAACACACTGACAGAGAACACAGATTAATATTAACACACTCACTGACACACTGTGTACATCATGACCCACAGTCAGATACACCCTGTGAAGTGTAAAACACCCCCACTGTCCTCAGGAATATTAACACACTGACAGAGAACACAGATTAATATTAACACACTCACTGACACACTGTGCATATCATGACCCACAGCCAGATAAACCCTGTGAAGTTTAAAACACCCCCACTGTCCTCAGTAATATTAACACACTGACAGAGAACACAGATTAATATTAACACACTCACTGACACACTGTGTATATCATGACCCACAGTCAGATACACCCTGTGAAGTGTAAAACACCCCACTGTCCTCAGGAATATTAACACACTGACAGAGAACACAGATTAATATTAACACTCTCACTGACACACTGTGTATATCATGACCCACAGTCAGATACACCCTGTGAAGTGTAAAACACCCCCACTGTCCTCAGGAATATTAACACACTGACAGAGAACACAGATTAATATTAACACACTCACTGACACACTGTGTACATCATGACCCACATTCAGATACACCCTGTGAAGTGTAAAACACCCCCACTGTCCTCAGGAATATTAACACACTGACAGAGAACTCAGATTAATATTGACACACTCACTGACACACTTTGTACATCATGACCCACAGTCAGATACACCCTGTGAAATGTAAAACACCCCCACTGTCCTCACTAATATTAACACACTGACAGAGAACACAGATTAATATTAACACACTCACTGACACACTGTGTATATCATGACCCACAGTCAGATACACACTGTGAAGTGTAAAACACCCCCACTGTCCTCAGTAATATTAACACACGGACAGAGAACACAGATTAATATTAACACACTCACTGACACACTGTGTACATCATGACCCACAGTCAGATACACCCTGTGAAGTGTAAAACACCCCCACTGTCCTCAGGAATATTAACACACTGACAGAGAACACAGATTAATATTGACACACTCACTGACACACTGTGTACATCATGACCCACAGTCAGATACACCCTGTGAAGTGTAAAACACCCCCACTGTCCTCAGTAATATTAACACACTGACAGAGAACACAGATTAATATTAACACACTCACTGACACACTGTGTATATCATGACCCACAGTCAGATACACCCTGTGAAGTGTAAAACACCCCCACTGTCCTCAGTAATATTAACACACTGACAGAGAACACAGATTAATGTTAACACACTCACTGACACACTGTGTACATCATGACCCACAGTCAGATACACCCTGTGAAGTGTAAAACACCCCCACTGTCCTCAGTAATATTAACACACTGACAGAGAACACAGATTAATATTAACACACTCACTGACACACTGTGTATATCATGATCCACAGTCAGATACACCCTGTGAAGTGTAAAACACCCCCACTGTCCTCAGTAATATTAACACACTGACAGAGAACACAGATTAATATTAACACATTCACTGACACACTGTGTACATCATGACCCACAGTCAGATAAACCCTGTGAAGTGTAAAACACCCCCACTGTCCTCAGTAATATTAACACACTGACAGAGAACACAGACTAATATTAACACACTCACTGACACACTGTGTACATCATGACCCACAGTCAGATACACCCTGTGAAGTGTAAAACACCCCCACTGTCCTCAGGAATATTAACACACTGACAGAGAACACAGATTAATATTAAAACACTCACTGACACACTGTGTATATCATGACCCAGAGTCAGATACACCCTGTGAAGTGTTAAACACCCCCACTGTCCTCACGAATATTAACACACTGACAGAGAACACAGATTAATATTAACAGACTCACTGACACACTGTGTATATCATGACCCACAGTCAGATACACCCTGTGAAGTGTAAAACACCCCCACTGTCCTCAGTAATATTAACACACTGACAGAGAACACAGATTAATATTAACACACTCACTGACACACTGTGTATATCATGACCCACAGTCAGATAAACCCTGTGAAGTGTAAAACACCCCCACTGTCCTCAGTAATATTAACACACTGACAGAGAACACAGATTAATATTAACACACTCACTGACACACTGTGTATATCATGACCCACAGGCAGATACACCCTGTGAAGTGTAAAACATCCCCACTGTCCTCAGTAATATTAACACACTGACAGAGAACACAGATTAATATTAACACACTCACTGACACACTGTGTATATCATGACCCACAGCCAGATAAACCCTGTGAAGTGTAAAACACCCCCACTGTCCTCAGTAATATTAACACACTGACAGAGAACACAGATTAATATTAACACACTCACTGACACACTGTGTACATCAAGACCCACAGTCAGATAAACCCTGTGAAGTGTAAAACACCCCCACTGTCCTCAGGAATATTAACACACTGACAGAGAACACAGATTAATATTAACACACTCACTGACACACTGTGTATATCATGACCCACAGTCAGATACACCCTATGAAGTGTAAAACACCCCCACTGTCCTCAGGAATATTAACACACTGACAGAGAACACAGATTAATATTAACACACTCACTGACACACTGTGTATATCATGACCCACAGTCAGATACGCCCTATGAAGTGTAAAACACCCCCACTGTCCTCAGTAATATTAACACACTGACAGAGAACACAGATTAATATTAACACACTCACTGACACACTGTGTATATCATGACCCACAGTCAGATACACCCTGTGAAGTGTAAAACATCCCCACTGTCCTCAGTAATATTAACACACTGACAGAGAACACAGATTAATATTAACACACTCACTGACACACTGTGTATATCATGACACACAGCCAGATAAACCCTGTGAAGTGTAAAACACCCCCACTGTCCTCAGTAATATTAACACACTGACAGGGAACACAGATTAATATTAACACACTCACTGACACACTGTGTATATCATGACCCACAGCCAGATACACCCTGTGAAGTGTAAAACACCCCCACTGTCCTCAGGAATATTAACACACTGACAGAGAACACAGATTAATATTAACACACTCACTGACACACTGTGTACATCATGACCCACAGTCAGATACACCCTGTGAAGTGTAAAACATCCCCACTGCCCTCAGGAATATTAACACACTGACAGAGAACACAGATTAATATTAACACACTCACTGACACACTGTGTATATCATGACCCACAGTCAGATAAACCCTGTGAAGTGTAAAACACCCCCACTGTCCTCAGCAATATTAACACACTGACAGAGAACACAGATTAATATTAACACACTCACTGACACACTGTGTACATCACGACCCACAGTTAGATACACCCTGTGAAGTGTAAAACACCCCCACTGTCCTCAGTAATATTAACACACTGACAGAGAACACAGATTAATATTAACACACTCACTGACACACTGTGTATATCATGACCCACAGTCAGATAAACCCTGTGAAGTGTAAAACACCCCCACTGTCCTCAGTAATATTAACACACTGACAGAGAACACAGATTAATATTAACACACTCACTGACACACTGTGTACATCAAGACCCACAGTCAGATAAACCCTGTGAAGTGTAAAACACCCCCACTGTCCTCAGGAATATTAACACACTGACAGAGAACACAGATTAATATTAACACACTCACTGACACACTGTGTATATCATGACCCACAGTCAGATACACCCTATGAAGTGTAAAACACCCCCACTGTCCTCAGGAATATTAACACACTGACAGAGAACACAGATTAATATTAACACACTCACTGACACACTGTGTATATCATGACCCACAGTCAGATACGCCCTATGAAGTGTAAAACACCCCCACTGTCCTCAGTAATATTAACACACTGACAGAGAACACAGATTAATATTAACACACTCACTGACACACTGTGTATATCATGACCCACAGTCAGATACACCCTGTGAAGTGTAAAACATCCCCACTGTCCTCAGTAATATTAACACACTGACAGAGAACACAGATTAATATTAACACACTCACTGACACACTGTGTATATCATGACACACAGCCAGATAAACCCTGTGAAGTGTAAAACACCCCCACTGTCCTCAGTAATATTAACACACTGACAGGGAACACAGATTAATATTAACACACTCACTGACACACTGTGTATATCATGACCCACAGCCAGATACACCCTGTGAAGTGTAAAACACCCCCACTGTCCTCAGGAATATTAACACACTGACAGAGAACACAGATTAATATTAACACACTCACTGACACACTGTGTACATCATGACCCACAGTCAGATACACCCTGTGAAGTGTAAAACATCCCCACTGCCCTCAGGAATATTAACACACTGACAGAGAACACAGATTAATATTAACACACTCACTGACACACTGTGTATATCATGACCCACAGTCAGATAAACCCTGTGAAGTGTAAAACACCCCCACTGTCCTCAGCAATATTAACACACTGACAGAGAACACAGATTAATATTAACACACTCACTGACACACTGTGTACATCACGACCCACAGTTAGATACACCCTGTGAAGTGTAAAACACCCCCACTGTCCTCAGTAATATTAACACACTGACAGAGAACACAGATTAATATTAACACACTCACTGACACACTGTGTATATCATGACCCACAGTCAGATAAACCCTGTGAAGTGTAAAACACCCCCACTGTCCTCAGTAATATTAACACACTGACAGAGAACACAGATTAATATTAACACACTCACTGACACACTGTGTACATCATGACCCACAGTCAGATAAACCCTGTGAAGTGTAAAACACCCCCACTGTCCTCAGGAATATTAACACACTGACAGAGAACACAGATTAATATTAACAAACTCACTGACACACTGTGTATATCATGACCCACAGTCAGATACACCCTGTGAAGTGTAAAACACCCCCACTGTCCTCAGGAATATTAACACACTGACAGAGAACACAGATTAATATTAACACACTCACTGACACACTGTGTATATCATGACCCACAGTCAGATACACCCTGTGAAGTGTAAAACACCCCCACTGTCCTCAGTAATATTAACACACTGACAGAGAACACAGATTAATATTAACACACTCACTGACACACTGTGTATATCATGACCCACAGTCAGATACACCCTATGAAGTGTAAAACACCCCCACTGTCCTCAGGAATATTAACACACTGACAGAGAACACAGATTAATATTAACACACTCACTGACACACTGTGTATATCATGACCCACAGTCAGATACACCCTGTGAAGTGTAAAACACCCCCACTGTCCTCAGTAATATTAACACACTGACAGAGAACACAGATTAATGTTAACACACTCACTGACACACTGTGTACATCATGACCCACAGTCAGATACACCCTGTGAAGTGTAAAACACCCCCACTGTCCTCAGTAATATTAACACACTGACAGAGAACACAGATTAATATTAACACACTCACTGACACACTGTGTATATCATGATCCACAGTCAGATACACCCTGTGAAGTGTAAAACACCCCCACTGTCCTCAGTAATATTAACACACTGACAGAGAACACAGATTAATATTAACACATTCACTGACACACTGTGTACATCATGACCCACAGTCAGATAAACCCTGTGAAGTGTAAAACACCCCCACTGTCCTCAGTAATATTAACACACTGACAGAGAACACAGATTAATATTAACACACTCACTGACACACTGTGTACATCATGACCCACAGTCAGATACACCCTGTGAAGTGTAAAACACCCCCACTGTCCTCAGGAATATTAACACACTGACAGAGAACACAGATTAATATTAAAACACTCACTGACACACTGTGTATATCATGACCCAGAGTCAGATACACCCTGTGAAGTGTAAAACACCCCCACTGTCCTCACGAATATTAACACACTGACAGAGAACACAGATTAATATTAACAGACTCACTGACACACTGTGTATATCATGACCCACAGTCAGATACACCCTGTGAAGTGTAAAACACCCCCACTGTCCTCAGTAATATTAACACACTGACAGAGAACACAGATTAATATTAACACACTCACTGACACACTGTGTATATCATGACCCACAGTCAGATAAACCCTGTGAAGTGTAAAACACCCCCACTGTCCTCAGTAATATTAACACACTGACAGAGAACACAGATTAATATTAACACACTCACTGACACACTGTGTATATCATGACCCACAGGCAGATACACCCTGTGAAGTGTAAAACATCCCCACTGTCCTCAGTAATATTAACACACTGACAGAGAACACAGATTAATATTAACACACTCACTGACACACTGTGTATATCATGACCCACAGCCAGATAAACCCTGTGAAGTGTAAAACACCCCCACTGTCCTCAGTAATATTAACACACTGACAGAGAACACAGATTAATATTAACACACTCACTGACACACTGTGTACATCAAGACCCACAGTCAGATAAACCCTGTGAAGTGTAAAACACCCCCACTGTCCTCAGTAATATTAACACACTGACAGAGAACACAGATTAATATTAACACACTCACTGACACACTGTGTACATCACGACCCACAGTTAGATACACCCTGTGAAGTGTAAAACACCCCCACTGTCCTCAGTAATATTAACACACTGACAGAGAACACAGATTAATATTAACACACTCACTGACACACTGTGTATATCATGACCCACAGTCAGATAAACCCTGTGAAGTGTAAAACACCCCCACTGTCCTCAGTAATATTAACACACTGACAGAGAACACAGATTAATATTAACACACTCACTGACACACTGTGTACATCATGACCCACAGTCAGATAAACCCTGTGAAGTGTAAAACACCCCCACTGTCCTCAGGAATATTAACACACTGACAGAGAACACAGATTAATATTAACAAACTCACTGACACACTGTGTATATCATGACCCACAGTCAGATACACCCTGTGAAGTGTAAAACACCCCCACTGTCCTCAGGAATATTAACACACTGACAGAGAACACAGATTAATATTAACACACTCACTGACACACTGTGTATATCATGACCCACAGTCAGATACACCCTGTGAAGTGTAAAACACCCCCACTGTCCTCAGTAATATTAACACACTGACAGAGAACACAGATTAATATTAACACACTCACTGACACACTGTGTATATCATGACCCACAGTCAGATACACCCTATGAAGTGTAAAACACCCCCACTGTCCTCAGGAATATTAACACACTGACAGAGAACACAGATTAATATTAACACACTCACTGACACACTGTGTATATCATGACCCACAGTCAGATACACCCTGTGAAGTGTAAAACACCCCCACTGTCCTCAGTAATATTAACACACTGACAGAGAACACAGATTAATGTTAACACACTCACTGACACACTGTGTACATCATGACCCACAGTCAGATACACCCTGTGAAGTGTAAAACACCCCCACTGTCCTCAGTAATATTAACACACTGACAGAGAACACAGATTAATATTAACACACTCACTGACACACTGTGTATATCATGATCCACAGTCAGATACACCCTGTGAAGTGTAAAACACCCCCACTGTCCTCAGTAATATTAACACACTGACAGAGAACACAGATTAATATTAACACATTCACTGACACACTGTGTACATCATGACCCACAGTCAGATAAACCCTGTGAAGTGTAAAACACCCCCACTGTCCTCAGTAATATTAACACACTGACAGAGAACACAGATTAATATTAACACACTCACTGACACACTGTGTACATCATGACCCACAGTCAGATACACCCTGTGAAGTGTAAAACACCCCCACTGTCCTCAGGAATATTAACACACTGACAGAGAACACAGATTAATATTAAAACACTCACTGACACACTGTGTATATCATGACCCAGAGTCAGATACACCCTGTGAAGTGTAAAACACCCCCACTGTCCTCACGAATATTAACACACTGACAGAGAACACAGATTAATATTAACAGACTCACTGACACACTGTGTATATCATGACCCACAGTCAGATACACCCTGTGAAGTGTAAAACACCCCCACTGTCCTCAGTAATATTAACACACTGACAGAGAACACAGATTAATATTAACACACTCACTGACACACTGTGTATATCATGACCCACAGTCAGATAAACCCTGTGAAGTGTAAAACACCCCCACTGTCCTCAGTAATATTAACACACTGACAGAGAACACAGATTAATATTAACACACTCACTGACACACTGTGTATATCATGACCCACAGGCAGATACACCCTGTGAAGTGTAAAACATCCCCACTGTCCTCAGTAATATTAACACACTGACAGAGAACACAGATTAATATTAACACACTCACTGACACACTGTGTATATCATGACCCACAGCCAGATAAACCCTGTGAAGTGTAAAACACCCCCACTGTCCTCAGTAATATTAACACACTGACAGAGAACACAGATTAATATTAACACACTCACTGACACACTGTGTACATCAAGACCCACAGTCAGATAAACCCTGTGAAGTGTAAAACACCCCCACTGTCCTCAGGAATATTAACACACTGACAGAGAACACAGATTAATATTAACACACTCACTGACACACTGTGTATATCATGACCCACAGTCAGATACACCCTATGAAGTGTAAAACACCCCCACTGTCCTCAGGAATATTAACACACTGACAGAGAACACAGATTAATATTAACACACTCACTGACACACTGTGTATATCATGACCCACAGTCAGATACGCCCTATGAAGTGTAAAACACCCCCACTGTCCTCAGTAATATTAACACACTGACAGAGAACACAGATTAATATTAACACACTCACTGACACACTGTGTATATCATGACCCACAGTCAGATACACCCTGTGAAGTGTAAAACATCCCCACTGTCCTCAGTAATATTAACACACTGACAGAGAACACAGATTAATATTAACACACTCACTGACACACTGTGTATATCATGACACACAGCCAGATAAACCCTGTGAAGTGTAAAACACCCCCACTGTCCTCAGTAATATTAACACACTGACAGGGAGCACAGATTAATATTAACACACTCACTGACACACTGTGTATATCATGACCCACAGCCAGATACACCCTGTGAAGCGTAAAACACCCCCACTGTCCTCAGGAATATTAACACACTGACAGAGAACACAGATTAATATTAACACACTCACTGACACACTGTGTACATCATGACCCACAGTCAGATACACCCTGTGAAGTGTAAAACATCCCCACTGCCCTCAGGAATATTAACACACTGACAGAGAACACAGATTAATATTAACACACTCACTGACACACTGTGTATATCATGACCCACAGTCAGATAAACCCTGTGAAGTGTAAAACACCCCCACTGTCCTCAGCAATATTAACACACTGACAGAGAACACAGATTAATATTAACACACTCACTGACACACTGTGTACATCATGACCCACAGTTAGATACACCCTGTGAAGTGTAAAACACCCCCACTGTCCTCAGTAATATTAACACACTGACAGAGAACACAGATTAATATTAACACACTCACTGACACACTGTGTATATCATGACCCACAGTCAGATAAACCCTGTGAAGTGTAAAACACCCCCACTGTCCTCAGTAATATTAACACACTGACAGAGAACACAGATTAATATTAACACACTCACTGACACACTGTGTACATCATGACCCACAGTCAGATAAACCCTGTGAAGTGTAAAACACCCCCACTGTCCTCAGGAATATTAACACACTGACAGAGAACACAGATTAATATTAACACACTCACTGACACACTGTGTATATCATGACCCACAGTCAGATACACCCTGTGAAGTGTAAAACACCCCCACTGTCCTCAGGAATATTAACACACTGACAGAGAACACAGATTAATATTAACATACTCACTGACACACTGTGTATATCATGACCCACAGTCAGATACACCCTGTGAAGTGTAAAACACCCCCACTGTCCTCAGTAATATTAACACACTGACAGAGAACACAGATTAATATTAACACACTCACTGACACACTGTGTATATCATGACCCACAGTCAGATACACCCTATGAAGTGTAAAACACCCCCACTGTCCTCAGGAATATTAACACACTGACAGAGAACACAGATTAATATTAACACACTCACTGACACACTGTGTATATCATGACCCACAGTCAGATACACCCTATGAAGTGGAAAACACCCCCACTGTCCGCAGTAATATTAACACACTGACAGAGAACACAGATTAATATTAACACACTCACTGACACACTGTGTATATCATGACCCACAGTCAGATACACCCTGTGAAGTGTAAAACATCCCCACTGTCCTCAGTAATATTAACACACTGACAGAGAACACAGAGTAATATTAACACACTCACTGACACACTGTGTATATCATGACCCACAGTCAGATACACCCTGTGAAGTGTAAAACACCCCCACTGTCCTCAGTAATATTAACACACTGACAGAGTACACAGATTAATATTAACACGCTCACTGACACACAGTGTATATCATGACCCACAGTCAGATACACCCTGTGAAGTGTAAAACATCCCCACTGTCCTCAGTAATATTAACACACTGACAGAGAACACAGATTAATATTAACACACTCACTGACACACTGTGTATATCATGACCCACAGTCAGATACACCCTATGAAGTGTAAAACACCCCCACTGTCCTCAGGAATATTAACACACTGACAGAGAACACAGATTAATATTAACACACTCACTGACACACTGTGTATATCATGACCCACAGTCAGATACGCCCTATGAAGTGTAAAACACCCCCACTGTCCTCAGTAATATTAACACACTGACAGAGAACACAGATTAATATTAACACACTCACTGACACACTGTGTATATCATGACCCACAGTCAGATACACCCTGTGAAGTGTAAAACATCCCCACTGTCCTCAGTAATATTAACACACTGACAGAGAACACAGATTAATATTAACACACTCACTGACACACTGTGTATATCATGACACACAGCCAGATAAACCCTGTGAAGTGTAAAACACCCCCACTGTCCTCAGTAATATTAACACACTGACAGGGAGCACAGATTAATATTAACACACTCACTGACACACTGTGTATATCATGACCCACAGCCAGATACACCCTGTGAAGCGTAAAACACCCCCACTGTCCTCAGGAATATTAACACACTGACAGAGAACACAGATTAATATTAACACACTCACTGACACACTGTGTACATCATGACCCACAGTCAGATACACCCTGTGAAGTGTAAAACATCCCCACTGCCCTCAGGAATATTAACACACTGACAGAGAACACAGATTAATATTAACACACTCACTGACACACTGTGTATATCATGACCCACAGTCAGATAAACCCTGTGAAGTGTAAAACACCCCCACTGTCCTCAGCAATATTAACACACTGACAGAGAACACAGATTAATATTAACACACTCACTGACACACTGTGTACATCATGACCCACAGTTAGATACACCCTGTGAAGTGTAAAACACCCCCACTGTCCTCAGTAATATTAACACACTGACAGAGAACACAGATTAATATTAACACACTCACTGACACACTGTGTATATCATGACCCACAGTCAGATAAACCCTGTGAAGTGTAAAACACCCCCACTGTCCTCAGTAATATTAACACACTGACAGAGAACACAGATTAATATTAACACACTCACTGACACACTGTGTACATCATGACCCACAGTCAGATAAACCCTGTGAAGTGTAAAACACCCCCACTGTCCTCAGGAATATTAACACACTGACAGAGAACACAGATTAATATTAACACACTCACTGACACACTGTGTATATCATGACCCACAGTCAGATACACCCTGTGAAGTGTAAAACACCCCCACTGTCCTCAGGAATATTAACACACTGACAGAGAACACAGATTAATATTAACATACTCACTGACACACTGTGTATATCATGACCCACAGTCAGATACACCCTGTGAAGTGTAAAACACCCCCACTGTCCTCAGTAATATTAACACACTGACAGAGAACACAGATTAATATTAACACACTCACTGACACACTGTGTATATCATGACCCACAGTCAGATACACCCTATGAAGTGTAAAACACCCCCACTGTCCTCAGGAATATTAACACACTGACAGAGAACACAGATTAATATTAACACACTCACTGACACACTGTGTATATCATGACCCACAGTCAGATACACCCTATGAAGTGGAAAACACCCCCACTGTCCGCAGTAATATTAACACACTGACAGAGAACACAGATTAATATTAACACACTCACTGACACACTGTGTATATCATGACCCACAGTCAGATACACCCTGTGAAGTGTAAAACATCCCCACTGTCCTCAGTAATATTAACACACTGACAGAGAACACAGAGTAATATTAACACACTCACTGACACACTGTGTATATCATGACCCACAGTCAGATACACCCTGTGAAGTGTAAAACACCCCCACTGTCCTCAGTAATATTAACACACTGACAGAGTACACAGATTAATATTAACACGCTCACTGACACACAGTGTATATCATGACCCACAGTCAGATACACCCTGTGAAGTGTAAAACATCCCCACTGTCCTCAGTAATATTAACACACTGACAGAGAACACAGATTAATATTAACACACTCACTGACACACTGTGTACATCATGACCCACAGTCAGATACACCCTGTGAAGTGTAAAACACCCCCACTGTCCTCAGTAATATTAACACACTGACAGAGAACACAGATTAATATTAACACACTCACTGACACACTGAGTATATCATGACCCACAGTCAGATACACCCTGTGAAGTGTAAAACATCCCCACTGTCCTCAGGAATATTAACACACTAACAGAGAACACAGATTAATATTAACACACTCACTGACACACTGTGTACATCATGACCCACAGTCAGATACACCCTGTGAAGTGTAAAACACCCCCACTGTCCTCAGTAATATTAACACACTGACAGAGAACACAGATTAATATTAACGCACTCACTGACACACTGTGTATATCATGACCAACAGCCAGATAAACCCTGTGAAGTGTAAAACACCCCCACTGTCCTCAGTAATATTAACACACTGACAGGGAACACAGATTAATATTAACACACTCACTGACACACTGTGTATATCATGACCCACAGCCAGATACACCCTGTGAAGTGTAAAACACCCCCACTGTCCTCAGGAATATTAACACACTGACAGAGAACACAGATTAATATTAACACACTCACTGACACACTGTGTACATCATGACCCACAGTCAGATACACCCTGTGAAGTGTAAAACATCCCCACTGCCCTCAGGAATATTAACACACTGACAGAGAACACAGATTAATATTAACACACTCACTGACACACTGTGTATATCATGACCCACAGTCAGATAAACCCTGTGAAGTGTAAAACACCCCCACTGTCCTCAGCAATATTAACACACTGACAGAGAACACAGATTAATATTAACACACTCACTGACACGCTGTGTATATCATGACCCACAGTCAGATACACCCTGTGAAGTGTAAAACACCCCCACTGTCCTCAGTAATATTAACACACTGACAGAGAACACAGATTAATATTAACACACTCACTGACACACTGTGTATATCATGACCCACAGTCAGATAAACCCTGTGAAGTGTAAAACACCCCCACTGTCCTCAGTAATATTAACACACTGACAGAGAACACAGATTAATATTAACACACTCACTGACACACTGTGTACATTATGACCCACAGTCAGATAAACCCTGTGAAGTGTAAAACACCCCCACTGTCCTCAGGAATATTAACATACTGACAGAGAACACAGATTAATATTAACACACTCACTGACACACTGTGTATATCATGACCCACAGCCAGATACACCCTGTGAAGTGTAAAACACCCCCACTGCCCTCAGGAATATTAACACACTGACAGAGAACTCAGATTAATATTAACACACTCACTGACACACTGTGTATATCATGACCCACAGCCAGATACACCCTGTGAAGTGTAAAACACCCCCACTGTCCTCAGGAATATTAACACACTGGCAGAGAACTCAGATTAATATTAACACACTCACTGACACACTGTGTACATCATGACCCACAGTCAGATACACCCTGTGAAGTGTAAAACACCCCCACTGTCCTCAGGAATATTAACACACTGACAGAGAACTCAGATTAATATTAACACACTCACTGACACACTGTGTGTATCATGACCCACAGTCAGATACACCCTGTGAAGTGTAAAACACCCCCACTGTCCTCAGTAATATTAACACACTGACAGAGAACACAGATTAATATTAACACACTCACTGACACACTGTGTACATCATGACCCACAGTCAGATAAACCCTGTGAAGTGTAAAACACCCCCACTGTCCTCAGTAATATTAACACACTGACAGGGAACACAGATTAATATTAACACACTCACTGACACACTGTGTATATCATGACCCACAGCCAGATACACCCTGTGAAGTGTAAAACACCCCCACTGTCCTCAGGAATATTAACACACTGACAGAGAACTCAGATTAATATTAACACACTCACTGACACACTGTGTACATCATGACCCACAGTCAGATACACCCTGTGAAGTGTAAAACATCCCCACTGCCCTCAGGAATATTAACACACTGACAGAGAACACAGATTAATATTAACACACTCACTGACACACTGTGTATATCATGACCCACAGTCAGATAAACCCTGTGAAGTGTAAAACACCCCCACTGTCCTCAGCAATATTAACACACTGACAGAGAACACAGATTAATATTAACACACTCACTGACACACTGTGTACATCATGACCCACAGTTAGATACACCCTGTGAAGTGTAAAACACCCCCACTGTCCTCAGTAATATTAACACACTGACAGAGAACACAGATTAATATTAACACACTCACTGACACACTGTGTATATCATGACCCACAGTCAGATAAACCCTGTGAAGTGTAAAACACCCCCACTGTCCTCAGTAATATTAACACACTGACAGAGAACACAGATTAATATTAACACACTCACTGACACACTGTGTATATCATGACCCACAGTCAGATACACCCTGTGAAGTGTAAAACACCCCCACTGTCCTCAGTAATATTAACACACTGACAGAGAACACAGATTAATATTAACACACTCACTGACACACTGTGTATATCATGACCCACAGTCAGATACACCCTGTGAAGTGTAAAACACCCCCACTGTCCTCAGTAATATTAACACACTGACAGAGAACACAGATTAATATTAACACACTCACTGACACACTGTGTATATCATGACCCACAGTCAGATAAACACTGTGAAGTGTAAAACACCCCCACTGTCCTCAGTAATATTAACACACTGACAGAGAACACAGATTAATATTAACACACTCACTGACACACTGTGTATATCATGACCCACAGTCAGATACACCCTGTGAAGTGTAAAACACCCCCACTGTCCTCAGTAATATTAACACACTGACAGAGAACACAGATTAATATTAACACACTCACTGACACACTGTGTATATCATGACCCACAGTCAGATACACCCTGTGAAGTGTAAAACACCCCCACTGTCCTCAGTAATATTAACACACTGAGAGAGAACACAGATTAATATTAACACTCTCACTGACACACTGTGTATATCATGACCCACAGTCAGATACACCCTGTGAAGTGTAAAACATCCCCACTGTCCTCAGGAATATTAACACACTGACAGAGAACACAGATTAATATTAACACACTCACTGACACACTGTGTATATCATGACCCACAGTCAGATACACCCTGTGAAGTGCAAAACACCCCCACTGTCCTCAGTAATATTAACACACTGATAGAGAACACAGATTAATATTAACACACTCACTGACACACTGTGTACATCATGACCCTCAGTCAGATACACCCTGTGAAGTGTAAAACACCCCCACTGTCCTCAGGAATATTAACACACTGACAGAGAACACAGATTAATATTAACACACTCACTGACACACTGTGTATATCATGACCCACAGTCAGATAAACCCTGTGAAGTGTAAAACACCCCCACTGTCCTCAGTAATATTAACACACTGACAGAGAACACAGATTAATATTAACACACTCACTGACACACTGTGTATATCATGACCCACAGTCAGATACACCCTGTGAAGTGTAAAACACCCCCACTGTCCTCAGGAATATTAACACACTGACAGAGTACACAGATTAATATTAACACACTCACTGACACACTGTGTATGTCATGACCCACAGTCAGATACACCCTGTGAAGTGTAAAACACCCCCACTGTCCTCAGTAATATTAACACACTGACAGAGTACACAGATTAATATTAACACACTCACTGACACACTGTGTATATCATGAACAACAGTCAGATACACCCTGTGAAGTGTAAAACACGCCCACTGTCCTCAGTAAAATTAACACACTGACAGAGTACACAGATTAATATTAACACACTCACTGACACACTGTGTACATCATGACCCACAGTCAGATACACCCTGTGAAGTGTAAAACATCCCCACTGTCCTCAGGAATATTAACACACTGACAGAGAACACAGATTAATATTAACACACTCACTGACACACTGTGTATATCATGACCCACAGCCAGATACAACCTGTGAAGTGTAAAACACCCCCACTGTCCTCAGGAATATTAACACACTGACAGAGAACACAGATTAATATTAACACACTCACTGACACACTGTGTACATCATGACCCACAGTCAGATACACCCTTTGAAGTGTAAAACATCCCCACTGCCCTCAGGAATATTAACACACTGACAGAGAACACAGATTAATATTAACACACTCACTGACACACTGTGTATATCATGACCCACAGTCAGATAAACCCTGTGAAGTGTAAAACACCCCCACTGTCCTCAGCAATATTAACACACTGACAGAGAACACAGATTAATATTAACACACTCACTGACACGCTGTGTATATCATGACCCACAGTCAGATACACCCTGTGAAGTGTTAAACACCCCCACTGTCCTCAGTAATATTAACACACTGACAGAGAACACAGATTAATATTAACACACTCACTGACACACTGTGTATATCATGACCCACAGTCAGATACACCCTGTGAAGTGTAAAACACCCCCACTGTCCTCAGTAATATTAACACACTGACAGAGAACACAGATTAATATTAACACACTCACTGACACACTGTGTATATCATGACCCACAGTCAGATAAACCCTGTGAAGTGTAAAACACCCCCACTGTCCTCAGGAATATTAACATACTGACAGAGAACACAGATTAATATTAACACACTCACTGACACACTGTGTATATCATGACCCACAGTCAGATACACCCTATGAAGTGTAAAACACCCCCACTGTCCTCAGGAATATTAACACACTGACAGAGAACACAGATTAATATTAACACACTCACTGACACACTGTGTATATCATGACCCACAGTCAGATACACCCTATGAAGTGTAAAACACCCCCACTGTCCTCAGTAATATTAACACACTGACAGAGAACACAGATTAATATTAACACACTCACTGACACACTGTGTATATCATGACCCACAGTCAGATACACCCTGTGAAGTGTAAAACATCCCCACTGTCCTCAGTAATATTAACACACTGACAGAGAACACAGATTAATATTAACACACTCACTGACACACTGTGTATATCATGACCCACAGCCAGATAAACCCTGTGAAGTGTAAAACACTCCCACTGTCCTCAGCAATATTAACACACTGACAGAGAACACAGATTAATATTAACACACTCACTGACACGCTGTGTATATCATGACCCACAGTCAGATACACCCTGTGAAGTGTAAAACACCCCCACTGTCCTCAGTAATATTAACACACTGACAGAGAACACAGATTAATATTAACACACTCACTGACACACTGTGTATATCATGACCCACAGTCAGATAAACCCTGTGAAGTGTAAAACACCCCCACTGTCCTCAGGAATATTAACATACTGACAGAGAACACAGATTAATATTAACACACTCACTGACACACTGTGTATATCATGACCCACAGTCAGATACACCCTATGAAGTGTAAAACACCCCCACTGTCCTCAGGAATATTAACACACTGACAGAGAACACAGATTAATATTAACACACTCACTGACACACTGTGTATATCATGACCCACAGTCAGATACACCCTATGAAGTGTAAAACACCCCCACTGTCCTCAGTAATATTAACACACTGACAGAGAACACAGATTAATATTAACACACTCACTGACACACTGTGTATATCATGACCCACAGTCAGATACACCCTGTGAAGTGTAAAACATCCCCACTGTCCTCAGTAATATTAACACACTGACAGAGAACACAGATTAATAGTAACACACTCACTGACACACTGTGTATATCATGACCCACAGTCAGATACACCCTGTGAAGTGTAAAGCATCCCCACTGTCCTCAGGAATATTAACACACTGACAGAGAACACAGATTAATATTAACACACTCACTGACACACTGTGTATATCATGACCCACAGTCAGATACACCCTGTGAAGTGTAAAACACCCCCACCGTCCTCAGCAATATTAACACACTGACAGAGAACACAGATTAATATTAACACACTCACTGACACACTGTGTATATCATGACCCACAGCCAGATAAACCCTGTGAAGTGTAAAACACCCCCACTGTCCTCAGTAATATTAACACACTGACAGGGAACACAGATTAATATTAACACACTCACTGACACACTGTGTATATCATGACCCACAGCCAGATACACCCTGTGAAGTGTAAAACACCCCCACTGTCCTCAGGAATATTAACACACTGACAGAGAACTCAGATTAATATTAACACACTCACTGACACACTGTGTATATCATGACCCACAGCCAGATACACCCTGTGAAGTGTAAAACACCCCCACTGTCCTCAGGAATATTAACACACTGACAGAGAACTCAGATTAATATTAACACACTCACTGACACACTGTGTACATCATGACCCACAGTCAGATACACCCTGTGAAGTGTAAAACACCCCCACTGTCCTCAGGAATATTAACACACTGACAGAGAACTCAGATTAATATTAACACACTCACTGACACACTGTGTGTATCATGACCCACAGTCAGATACACCCTGTGAAGTGTAAAACACCCCCACTGTCCTCAGTAATATTAACACACTGACAGAGAACACAGATTAATATTACCACACTCACTGACACACTGTGTACATCATGACCCACAGTCAGATAAACCCTGTGAAGTGTAAAACACCCCACTGTCCTCAGTAATATTAACACACTGACAGGGAACACAGATTAATATTAACACACTCACTGACACACTGTGTATATCATGACCCACAGCCAGATACACCCTGTGAAGTGTAAAACACCCCCACTGTCCTCAGGAATATTAACACACTGACAGAGAACTCAGATTAATATTAACACACTCACTGACACACTGTGTACATCATGACCCACAGTCAGATACACCCTGTGAAGTGTAAAACATCCCCACTGCCCTCAGGAATATTAACACACTGACAGAGAACACAGATTAATATTAACACACTCACTGACACACTGTGTATATCATGACCCACAGTCAGATAAACCCTGTGAAGTGTAAAACACCCCCACTGTCCTCAGCAATATTAACACACTGACAGAGAACACAGATTAATATTAACACACTCACTGACACGCTGTGTATATCATGACCCACAGTCAGATACACCCTGTGAAGTGTAAAACACCCCCACTGTCCTCAGTAATATTAACACACTGACAGAGAACACAGATTAATATTAACACACTCACTGACACACTGTGTATATCATGACCCACAGTCAGATAAACCCTGTGAAGTGTAAAACACCCCCACTGTCCTCAGGAATATTAACATCCTGACAGAGAACACAGATTAATATTAACACACTCACTGACACACTGTGTATATCATGACCCACAGTCAGATACACCCTATGAAGTGTAAAACACCCCCACTGTCCTCAGGAATATTAACACACTGACAGAGAACACAGATCAATATTAACACACTCACTGACACACTGTGTATATCATGACCCACAGTCAGATACACCCTATGAAGTGTAAAACACCCCCACTGTCCTCAGTAATATTAACACACTGACAGAGAACACAGATTAATATTAACACACTCACTGACACACTGTGTATATCATGACCCACAGTCAGATACACCCTGTGAAGTGTAAAACATCCCCACTGTCCTCAGTAATATTAACACACTGACAGAGAACACAGATTAATATTAACACACTCACTGACACACTGTGTATATCATGACCCACAGCCAGATAAACCCTGTGAAGTGTAAAACACCCCCACTTTCCTCAGCAATATTAACACACTGACAGAGAACACAGATTAATATTAACACACTCACTGACACGCTGTGTATATCATGACCCACAGTCAGATACACCCTGTGAAGTGTAAAACACCCCCACTGTCCTCAGTAATATTAACACACTGACAGAGAACACAGATTAATATTAACACACTCACTGACACACTGTGTATATCATGACCCACAGTCAGATAAACCCTGTGAAGTGTAAAACACCCCCACTGTCCTCAGGAATATTAACATACTGACAGAGAACACAGATTAATATTAACACACTCACTGACACACTGTGTATATCATGACCCACAGTCAGATACACCCTATGAAGTGTAAAACACCCCCACTGTCCTCAGGAATATTAACACACTGACAGAGAACACAGATTAATATTAACACACTCACTGACACACTGTGTATATCATGACCCACAGTCAGATACACCCTATGAAGTGTAAAACACCCCCACTGTCCTCAGTAATATTAACACACTGACAGAGAACACAGATTAATATTAACACACTCACTGACACACTGTGTATATCATGACCCACAGTCAGATACACCCTGTGAAGTGTAAAACATCCCCACTGTCCTCAGTAATATTAACACACTGACAGAGAACACAGATTAATAGTAACACACTCACTGACACACTGTGTGTATCATGACCCACAGTCAGATACACCCTGTGAAGTGTAAAGCATCCCCACTGTCCTCAGGAATATTAACACACTGACAGAGAACACAGATTAATATTAACACACTCACTGACACACTGTGTATATCATGACCCACAGCCAGATAAACCCTGTGAAGTGTAAAACACCCCCACTGTCCTCAGTAATATTAACACACTGACAGGGAACACAGATTAATATTAACACACTCACTGACACACTGTGTATATCATGACCCACAGCCAGATACACCCTGTGAAGTGTAAAACACCCCCACTGTCCTCAGGAATATTAACACACTGACAGAGAACTCAGATTAATATTAACACACTCACTGACACACTGTGTATATCATGACCCACAGCCAGATACACCCTGTGAAGTGTAAAACACCCCCACTGTCCTCAGGAATATTAACACACTGACAGAGAATTCAGATTAATATTAACACACTCACTGACACACTGTGTACATCATGACCCACAGTCAGATACACCCTGTGAAGTGTAAAACACCCCCACTGTCCTCAGGAATATTAACACACTGACAGAGAACTCAGATTAATATTAACACACTCACTGACACACTGTGTGTATCATGACCCACAGTCAGATACACCCTGTGAAGTGTAAAACACCCCCACTGTCCTCAGTAATATTAACACACTGACAGAGAACACAGATTAATATTACCACACTCACTGACACACTGTGTACATCATGACCCACAGTCAGATAAACCCTGTGAAGTGTAAAACACCCCACGGTCCTCAGTAATATTAACACACTGACAGGGAACACAGATTAATATTAACACACTCACTGGCACACTGTGTATATCATGACCCACAGCCAGATACACCCTGTGAAGTGTAAAACACCCCCACTGTCCTCAGGAATATTAACACACTGACAGAGAACTCAGATTAATATTAACACACTCACTGACACACTGTGTACATCATGACCCACAGTCAGATACACCCTGTGAAGTGTAAAACATCCCCACTGCCCTCAGGAATATTAACACACTGACAGAGAACACAGATTAATATTAACACACTCACTGACACACTGTGTATATCATGACCCACAGTCAGATAAACCCTGTGAAGTGTAAAACACCCCCACTGTCCTCAGCAATATTAACACACTGACAGAGAACACAGATTAATATTAACACACTCACTGACACACTGTGTACATCATGACCCACAGTTAGATACACCCTGTGAAGTGTAAAACACCCCCACTGTCCTCAGTAATATTAACACACTGACAGAGAACACAGATTAATATTAACACACTCACTGACACACTGTGTATATCATGACCCACAGTCAGATAAACCCTGTGAAGTGTAAAACACCCCCACTGTCCTCAGTAATATTAACACACTGACAGAGAACACAGATTAATATTAACACACTCACTGACACACTGTGTACATCATGACCCACAGTCAGATAAACCCTGTGAAGTGTAAAACACCCCCACTGTCCTCAGGAATATTAACACACTGACAGAGAACACAGATTAATATTAACACACTCACTGACACACTGTGTATATCATGACCCACAGTCAGATACACCCTATGAAGTGTAAAACACCCCCACTGTCCTCAGTAATATTAACAGCCCGACAGAGAACACAGATTAATATTAACACACTCACTGACACACTGTGTATATCATGACTCACAGTCAGATACACCCTGTGAAGTGTAAAACACCCCCGCTGTCCTCAGTAATATTAACACACTGACAGAGAACACAGATTAATATTAACACACTCACTGACACACTGTGTATATCATGACCCACAGTCAGATACACCCTGTGAAGTGTAAAACACCCCCACTGTCCTGAGTAATATTAACACACTGACAGAGAACACAGATTAATATTAACACACTCACTGACACACTTTGTACATCATGACCCATAGTCAGATACACCCTGTGAAGTGTAAAACACCCCCACTGTCCTCAGGAATATTAACACACTGACAGAGAACACAGATTAATATTAACACACTCACTGACACACTGTGTATATCATGACCCAGAGTCAGATACACCCTGTGAAGTGTAAAACACCCCCACTGTCCTCGGTAATATTAACACACTGACAGAGAACACAGATTAATATTAACACACTCACTGACACACTGTGTACATCATGACCCACAGTCAGATACACCCTGTGAAGTGTAAAACACCCCCACTGTCCTCAGGAATATTAACACACTGACCGAGAACACAGATTAATATTAACACACTCACTGACACACTGTGCATATCATGACCCACAGCCAGATAAACCCTGTGAAGTGTAAAACACCCCCACTGTCCTCAGTAATATTAACACACTGACAGAGAACACAGATTAATATTAACACACTCACTGACACACTGTGTATATCATGACCCACAGTCAGATACACCCTGTGAAGTGTAAAACACCCCACTGTCCTCAGGAATATTAACACACTGACAGAGAACACAGATTAATATTAACACTCTCACTGACACACTGTGTATATCATGACCCACAGTCAGATACACCCTGTGAAGTGTAAAACACCCCCACTGTCCTCAGGAATATTAACACACTGACAGAGAACACAGATTAATATTAACACACTCACTGACACACTGTGTACATCATGACCCACAGTCAGATACACCCTGTGAAGTGTAAAACACCCCCACTGTCCTCAGGAATATTAACACACTGACAGAGAACACAGATTAATATTGACACACTCACTGACACACTGTGTACATCATGACCCACAGTCAGATACACCCTGTGAAGTGTAAAACACCCCCACTGTCCTCAGTAATATTAACACACTGACAGAGAACACAGATTAATATTAACACACTCACTGACACACTGTGTACATCATGACCCACAGTCAGATACACCCTGTGAAGTGTAAAACATCCCCACTGCCCTCAGGAATATTAACACACTGACAGAGAACACAGATTAATATTAACACACTCACTGACACACTGTGTATATCATGACCCACAGTCAGATAAACCCTGTGAAGTGTAAAACACCCCCACTGTCCTCAGCAATATTAACACACTGACAGAGAACACAGATTAATATTAAAACACTCACTGACACGCTGTGTATATCATGACCCACAGTCAGATACACCCTGTGAAGTGTAAAACACCCCCACTGTCCTCAGTAATATTAACAGCCCGACAGAGAACACAGATTAATATTAACACACTCACTGACACACTGTGTATATCATGACTCACAGTCAGATACACCCTGTGAAGTGTAAAACACCCCCGCTGTCCTCAGTAATATTAACACACTGACAGAGAACACAGATTAATATTAACACACTCACTGACACACTGTGTATATCATGACCCACAGTCAGATACACCCTGTGAAGTGTAAAACACCCCCACTGTCCTGAGTAATATTAACACACTGACAGAGAACACAGATTAATATTAACACACACACTGACACACTTTGTACATCATGACCCATAGTCAGATACACCCTGTGAAGTGTAAAACACCCCCACTGTCCTCAGGAATATTAACACACTGACAGAGAACACAGATTAATATTAACACACTCACTGACACACTGTGTATATCATGACCCAGAGTCAGATACACCCTGTGAAGTGTAAAACACCCCCACTGTCCTCGGTAATATTAACACACTGACAGAGAACACATATTAATATTAACACACTCACTGACACACTGTGTACATCATGACCCACAGTCAGATACACCCTGTGAAGTGTAAAACACCCCCACTGTCCTCAGGAATATTAACACACTGACAGAGAACACAGATTAATATTAACACACTCACTGACACACTGTGTATATCATGACTCACAGTCAGATGCACCCTGTGAAGTGTAAAACATCCCCACTGTCCTCAGTAATATTAACACACTGACAGAGAACACAGATTAATATTAACACACTCACTGACACACTGTGTATATCATGACCCACAGTCAGATACACCCTGTGAAGTGTAAAACACCCCCACTGTCCTCAGGAATATTAACACACTGACAGAGAACACAGATTAATATTAACACACTCACTGACACACTGTGCATATCATGACCCACAGCCAGATAAACCCTGTGAAGTGTAAAACACCCCCACTGTCCTCAGTAATATTAACACACTGACAGAGAACACAGATTAATATTAACACACTCACTGACACACTGTGTATATCATGACCCACAGTCAGATACACCCTCTGAAGTGTAAAACACCCCACTGTCCTCAGGAATATTAACACACTGACAGAGAACACAGATTAATATTAACACTCTCACTGACACACTGTGTATATCATGACCCACAGTCAGATACACCCTGTGAAGTGTAAAACACCCCCACTGTCCTCAGGAATATTAACACACTGACAGAGAACACAGATTAATATTAACACACTCACTGACACACTGTGTACATCATGACCCACAGTCAGATACACCCTGTGAAGTGTAAAACACACCCACTGTCCTCAGGAATATTAACACACTGACAGAGAACACAGATTAATATTGACACACTCACTGACACACTGTGTACATCATGACCCACAGTCAGATACACCCTGTGA
Source organism: Heterodontus francisci (assembly GCF_036365525.1). Taxonomy (NCBI): domain Eukaryota; kingdom Metazoa; phylum Chordata; class Chondrichthyes; order Heterodontiformes; family Heterodontidae; genus Heterodontus; species Heterodontus francisci. The sequence continues at coordinate 780,925 of NW_027140282.1, forward strand.
AGTGTAAAACACCCCCACTGTCCTCAGTAATATTAACACACTGACAGAGAACACAGATTAATATTAACACACTCACTGACACACTGTGTATATCATGACCCACAGTCAGATGCACCCTGTGAAGTGTAAAACACCCCCACTGTCCTCAGTAATATTAACACACTGACAGAGAACACAGATTAATATTAACACACTCACTGACACACTGTGTATATCATGATCCACAGTCAGATACACCCTGTGAAGTGTAAAACACCACCACTGTCCTCAGTAATATTAACACACTGACAGAGAACACAGATTAATATTAACACACTCACTGACACACTGTGTACATCATGACCCACAGTCAGATACACCCTGTGAAGTGTAAAACACCCCCACTGCCATCAGGAATATTAACACACTGACAGAGAACACAGATTAATATTAAAACACTCACTGACACACTGTATATATCATGACCCACAGTCAGATACACCCTGTGAAGTGTAAAACACCCCCACTGTCCTCAGGAATATTAACACACTGACAGAGAACACAGATTAATATTAACACACTCACTGACACACTGTGTACATCATGACCCACAGTCAGATACACCCTGTGAAGTGTAAAACACCCCCACTGTCCTCAGTAATATTAACACACTGACAGAGAACACAGATTAATATTAACACACTCACTGACACACTGTGTACATCATGACCCACAGTCAGATACACCCTGTGAAGTGTAAAACACCCCCACTGTCCTCAGGAATATTAACACTCTGACAGAGAACACAGATTAATATTAACACACTCACTGACACACTGTGCATATCATGACCCACAGTCAGATAAACCCTGTGAAGTGTAAAACACCCCCACTGTCCTCAGTAATATTAACACACTGACAGAGAACACAGATTAATATTAACACACTCACTGACACACTGTGTATATCATGACCCACAGTCAGATACACCCTGTGAAGTGTAAAATACCCCACTGTCCTCAGGAATATTAACACACTGACAGAGAACACAGATTAATATTAACACTCTCACTGACACACTGTGTATATCATGACCCACAGTCAGATACACCCTGTGAAGTGTAAAACACCCCCACTGTCCTCAGGAATATTAACACACTGACAGAGAACACAGATTAATATTAACACACTCACTGACACACTGTGTACATCATGACCCACAGTCAGATACACCCTGTGAAGTGTAAAACACCCCCACTGTCCTCAGGAATATTAACACACTGACAGAGAACACAGATTAATATTGACACACTCACTGACACACTGTGTACATCATGACCCACAGTCAGATACACCCTGTGAAGTGTAAAACACCCCCACTGTCCTCAGTAATATCAACACACTGACAGAGAACACAGATTAATATTAACACACTCACTGACACACTGTGTATATCATGACCCACAGTCAGATGCACCCTGTGAAGTGTAAAACACCCCCACTGTCCTCAGTAATATTAACACACTGACAGAGAACACAGATTAATATTAACACACTCACTGACACACTGTGTACATCATGACCCACAGTCAGATACACCCTGTGAAGTGTAAAACACCCCCACTGTCCTCAGTAATATTAACACACTGACAGAGAACACAGATTAATATTAACACACTCACTGACACACTGTGTATATCATGATCCACAGTCAGATACACCCTGTGAAGTGTAAAACACCCCCACTGTCCTCAGTAATATTAACACACTGAGAGAGAACACAGATTAATATTAACACACACACTGACACGCTGTGTACATCATGACCCACAGTCAGATACCCCCTGTGAAGTGTAAAACACCCCCACTGTCCTCAGGAATATTAACACACTGACAGAGAGCATAGATTAATATTAACACACTCACTGACACACTGTGTATATCATGACCCACAGTCAGATACACCCTGTGAAGTGTAAAACACCCCCACTGTCCTCAGTAATATTAACACACTGACAGAGAACACAGATTAATATTAACACACTCACTGACACACTGTGTATATCATGACCCACAGTCAGATACACCCTGTGAAGTGTAAAACACCCCCACTGTCATCAGGAATATTAACACACTGACAGAGAACACAGATTAATATTAAAACACTCACTGACACACTGTGTATATCATGACCCACAGTCAGATACACCCTGTGAAGTGTAAAACACCCCCACTGTCCTCAGGAATATTAACACACTGACAGAGAACACAGATTAATATTAACACACTCACTGACACACTGTGTATATCATGACCCACAGTCAGATACACCCTGTGAAGTGTAAAACACCCCCAACGTCCTCAGTAATATTAACACACTGACAGAGAACACAGATTAATATTAACACACTCACTGACACACTGTGTATATCATGACCCACAGTCAGATACACCCTGTGAAGTGTAAAACACCCCCACTGTCCTCAGGAATATTAACACACTGACAGAGAACACAGATTAATATTAACACACTCACTGACACACTGTGTACATCATGACCCACAGTCAGATACACCCTGTGAAGTGTAAAACACACCCACTGTCCTCAGGAATATTAACACACTGACAGAGAACACAGATTAATATTGACACACTCACTGACACACTGTGTACATCATGACCCACAGTCAGATACACCCTGTGAAGTGTAAAACACCCCCACTGTCCTCAGTAATATTAACACACTGACAGAGAACACAGATTAATATTAACACACTCACTGACACACTGTGTATATCATGACCCACAGTCAGATGCACCCTGTGAAGTGTAAAACACCCCCACTGTCCTCAGTAATATTAACACACTGACAGAGAACACAGATTAATATTAACACACTCACTGACACACTGTGTATATCATGATCCACAGTCAGATACACCCTGTGAAGTGTAAAACACCACCACTGTCCTCAGTAATATTAACACACTGACAGAGAACACAGATTAATATTAACACACTCACTGACACACTGTGTACATCATGACCCACAGTCAGATACACCCTGTGAAGTGTAAAACACCCCCACTGCCATCAGGAATATTAACACACTGACAGAGAACACAGATTAATATTAAAACACTCACTGACACACTGTGTATATCATGACCCACAGTCAGATACACCCTGTGAAGTGTAAAACACCCCCACTGTCCTCAGGAATATTAACACACTGACAGAGAACACAGATTAATATTAACACACTCACTGACACACTGTGTACATCATGACCCACAGTCAGATACACCCTGTGAAGTGTAAAACACCCCCACTGTCCTCAGTAATATTAACACACTGACAGAGAACACAGATTAATATTAACACACTCACTGACACACTGTGTACATCATGACCCACAGTCAGATACACCCTGTGAAGTGTAAAACACCCCCACTGTCCTCAGGAATATTAACACTCTGACAGAGAACACAGATTAATATTAACACACTCACTGACACACTGTGCATATCATGACCCACAGTCAGATAAACCCTGTGAAGTGTAAAACACCCCCACTGTCCTCAGTAATATTAACACACTGACAGAGAACACAGATTAATATTAACACACTCACTGACACACTGTGTATATCATGACCCACAGTCAGATACACCCTGTGAAGTGTAAAATACCCCACTGTCCTCAGGAATATTAACACACTGACAGAGAACACAGATTAATATTAACACTCTCACTGACACACTGTGTATATCATGACCCACAGTCAGATACACCCTGTGAAGTGTAAAACACCCCCACTGTCCTCAGGAATATTAACACACTGACAGAGAACACAGATTAATATTAACACACTCACTGACACACTGTGTACATCATGACCCACAGTCAGATACACCCTGTGAAGTGTAAAACACCCCCACTGTCCTCAGGAATATTAACACACTGACAGAGAACACAGATTAATATTGACACACTCACTGACACACTGTGTACATCATGACCCACAGTCAGATACACCCTGTGAAGTGTAAAACACCCCCACTGTCCTCAGTAATATCAACACACTGACAGAGAACACAGATTAATATTAACACACTCACTGACACACTGTGTATATCATGACCCACAGTCAGATGCACCCTGTGAAGTGTAAAACACCCCCACTGTCCTCAGTAATATTAACACACTGACAGAGAACACAGATTAATATTAACACACTCACTGACACACTGTGTACATCATGACCCACAGTCAGATACACCCTGTGAAGTGTAAAACACCCCCACTGTCCTCAGTAATATTAACACACTGACAGAGAACACAGATTAATATTAACACACTCACTGACACACTGTGTATATCATGATCCACAGTCAGATACACCCTGTGAAGTGTAAAACACCCCCACTGTCCTCAGTAATATTAACACACTGAGAGAGAACACAGATTAATATTAACACACACACTGACACGCTGTGTACATCATGACCCACAGTCAGATACCCCCTGTGAAGTGTAAAACACCCCCACTGTCCTCAGGAATATTAACACACTGACAGAGAGCATAGATTAATATTAACACACTCACTGACACACTGTGTATATCATGACCCACAGTCAGATACACCCTGTGAAGTGTAAAACACCCCCACTGTCCTCAGTAATATTAACACACTGACAGAGAACACAGATTAATATTAACACACTCACTGACACACTGTGTATATCATGACCCACAGTCAGATACACCCTGTGAAGTGTAAAACACCCCCACTGTCATCAGGAATATTAACACACTGACAGAGAACACAGATTAATATTAAAACACTCACTGACACACTGTGTATATCATGACCCACAGTCAGATACACCCTGTGAAGTGTAAAACACCCCCACTGTCCTCAGGAATATTAACACACTGACAGAGAACACAGATTAATATTAACACACTCACTGACACACTGTGTATATCATGACCCACAGTCAGATACACCCTGTGAAGTGTAAAACACCCCCAACGTCCTCAGTAATATTAACACACTGACAGAGAACACAGATTAATATTAACACACTCACTGACACACTGTGTATATCATGACCCACAGTCAGATAAACCCTGTGAAGTGTAAAACACCCCCACTGTCCTCAGGAATATTAACACACTGACAGAGAACACAGATTAATATTAACACACTCACTGACACACTGTGTATATCATGACCCACAGTCAGATACACCCTATGAAGTGTAAAACACCCCCACTGTCCTCAGTAATATTAACACACTGACAGAGAACACAGATTAATATTAACACACTCACTGACACACTGTGTATATCATGACCCACAGTCAGATACACCCTATGAAGTGTAAAACACCCCCACTGTCCTCAGTAATATTAACACACTGACAGAGAACACAGATTAATATTAACACACTCACTGACACACTGTGTATATCATGACCCACAGTCAGATAAACCCTGTGAAGTGTAAAACACCCCCACTGTCCTCAGTAATATTAACACACTGACAGAGAACACAGATTAATATTAACACACTCACTGACACACTGTGCATATTATGACCCACAGCCAGATAAACCCTGTGAAGTGTAAAACACCCCCACTGTCCTCAGTAATATTAACACACTGACAGAGAACACAGATTAATATTAACACACTCACTGACACACTGTGTATATCATGACCCACAGTCAGATACACCCTGTGAAGTGTAAAACACCCCACTGTCCTCAGGAATATTAACACACTGACAGAGAACACAGATTAATATTAACACTCTCACTGACACACTGTGTATATCATGACCCACAGTCAGATACACCCTGTGAAGTGTAAAACACCCCCACTGTCCTCAGGAATATTAACACACTGACAGAGAACACAGATTAATATTAACACACTCACTGACACACTGTGTACATCATGACCCACAGTCAGATACACCCTGTGAAGTGTAAAACACCCCCACTGTCCTCAGGAATATTAACACACTGACAGAGAACACAGATTAATATTGACACACTCACTGACACACTGTGTACATCATGACCCACAGTCAGATACACCCTGTGAAGTGTAAAACACCCCCACTGTCCTCAGTAATATCAACACACTGACAGAGAACACAGATTAATATTAACACACTCACTGACACACTGTGTATATCATGACCCACAGTCAGATGCACCCTGTGAAGTGTAAAACACCCCCACTGTCCTCAGTAATATTAACACACTGACAGAGAACACAGATTAATATTAACACACTCACTGACACACTGTGTACATCATGACCCACAGTCAGATACACCCTGTGAAGTGTAAAACACCCCCACTGTCCTCAGTAATATTAACACACTGACAGAGAACACAGATTAATATTAACACACTCACTGACACACTGTGTATATCATGATCCACAGTCAGATACACCCTGTGAAGTGTAAAACACCCCCACTGTCCTCAGTAATATTAACACACTGACAGAGAACACAGATTAATATTAACACACTCACTGACACGCTGTGTACATCATGACCCACAGTCAGATACACCCTGTGAAGTGTAAAACACCCCCACTGTCATCAGGAATATTAACACACTGACAGAGAACACAGATTAATATTAAAACACTCACTGACACACTGTGTATATCATGACCCACAGTCAGATACACCCTGTGAAGTGTAAAACACCCCCACTGTCCTCAGGAATATTAACACACTGACAGAGAACACAGATTAATATTAACACACTCACTGACACACTGTGTATATCATGACCCACAGTCAGATACACCCTGTGAAGTGTAAAACACCCCCACTGTCCTCAGTAATATTAACACACTGACAGAGAACACAGATTAATATTAACACACTCACTGACACACTGTGTATATCATGACCCACAGTCAGATAAACACTGTGAAGTGTAAAACACCCCCACTGTCCTCAGTAATATTAACACACTGACAGAGAACACAGATTAATATTAACACACTCACTGACACACTGTGTATATCATGATCCACAGTCAGATACACCCTGTGAAGTGTAAAACACCCCCACTGTCCTCAGTAATATTAACACACTGACAGAGAACACAGATTAATATTAACACACTCACTGACACACTGTGTATATCATGACCCACAGTCAGATACACCCTGTGAAGTGTAAAACACCCCCACTGTCCTCAGGAATATTAACACACTGACAGAGAACACAGATTAATATTAAAACACTCACTGACACACTGTGTATATCATGACCCACAGTCAGATACACCCTGTGAAGTGTAAAACACCCCCACTGTCATCAGGAATATTAACACACTGACAGAGAACACAGATTAATATTAAAACACTCACTGACACACTGTGTATATCATGACCCACAGTCAGATACACCCTGTGAAGTGTAAAACACCCCACTGTCCTCAGGAATATTAACACACTGACAGAGAACACAGATTAATATTAACACACTCACTGACACGCTGTGTATATCATGACCCACAGTCAGATACACCCTGTGAAGTGTAAAACACCCCCACTGTCCTCAGTAATATTAACACACTGACAGAGAACACAGATTAATATTAACACACTCACTGACACACTGTGTATATCATGACCCACAGTCAGATAAACCCTGTGAAGTGTAAAACACCCCCACTGTCCTCAGTAATATTAACACACTGACAGAGAACACAGATTAATATTAACACACTCACTGACACACTGTGTACATTATGACCCACAGTCAGATAAACCCTGTGAAGTGTAAAACACCCCCACTGTCCTCAGGAATATTAACATACTGACAGAGAACACAGATTAATATTAACACACTCACTGACACACTGTGTATATCATGACCCACAGTCAGATACACCCTATGAAGTGTAAAACAGCCCCACTGTCCTCAGGAATATTAACACACTGACAGAGAACACAGATTAATATTAACACACTCACTGACACACTGTGTATATCATGACCCACAGTCAGATACACCCTATGAAGTGCAAAACACCCCCACTGTCCTCAGTAATATTAACACACTGACAGAGAACACAGATTAATATTAACACACTCACTGACACACTGTGTATATCATGACCCACAGTCAGATACACCCTGTGAAGTGTAAAACATCCCCACTGTCCTCAGTAATATTAACACACTGACAGAGAACACAGATTAATATTAACACACTCACTGACACACTGTGTATATCATGACCCACAGCCAGATAAACCCTGTGAAGTGTAAAACACCCCCACTGTCCTCAGTAATATTAACACACTGACAGGGAACACAGATTAATATTAACACACTCACTGACACACTGTGTATATCATGACCCACAGCCAGATACACCCTGTGAAGTGTAAAACACCCCCACTGTCCTCAGGAATATTAACACACTGACAGAGAACTCAGATTAATATTAACACACTCACTGACACACTGTGTATATCATGACCCACAGCCAGATACACCCTGTGAAGTGTAAAACACCCCCACTGTCCTCAGGAATATTAACACACTGACAGAGAACTCAGATTAATATTAACACACTCACTGACACACTGTGTACATCATGACCCACAGTCAGATACACCCTGTGAAGTGTAAAACACCACCACTGTCCTCAGGAATATTAACACACTGACAGAGAACTCAGATTAATATTAACACACTCACTGACACACTGTGTGTATCATGACCCACAGTCAGATACACCCTGTGAAGTGTAAAACACCCCCACTGTCCTCAGTAATATTAACACACTGACAGAGAACACAGATTAATATTAACACACTCACTGACACACTGTGTACATCATGACCCACAGTCAGATAAACCCTGTGAAGTGTAAAACACCCCCACTGTCCTCAGTAATATTAACACACTGACAGGGAACACAGATTAATATTAACACACTCACTGACACACTGTGTAAATCATGACCCACAGTCAGATACACCCTGTGAAGTGTAAAACACCCCCACTGTCCTCAGGAATATTAACACACTGACAGAGAACTCAGATTAATATTAGCACACTCACTGACACACTGTGTACATCATGACCCACAGTCAGATACACCCTGTGAAGTGTAAAACATCCCCACTGCCCTCAGGAATATTAACACACTGACAGAGAACACAGATTAATATTAACACACTCACTGACACACTGTGTATATCATGACCCAAAGTCAGATAAACCCTGTGAAGTGTAAAACACCCCCACTGTCCTCAGCAATATTAACACACTGACAGAGAACACAGATTAATATTAACACACTCACTGACACACTGTGTACATCATGACCCACAGTTAGATACACCCTGTGAAGTGTAAAACACCCCCACTGTCCTCAGTAATATTAACACACTGACAGAGAACACAGATTAATATTAACACACTCACTGACACACTGTGTATATCATGACCCACAGTCAGATAAACCCTGTGAAGTGTAAAACACCCCCACTGTCCTCAGTAATATTAACACACTGACAGAGAACACAGATTAATATTAACACACTCACTGACACACTGTGTATATCATGACCCACAGTCAGATACACCCTGTGAAGTGTAAAACACCCCCACTGTCCTCAGTAATATTAACACACTGACAGAGAACACAGATTAATATTAACACACTCACTGACACACTGTGTATATCATGACCCACAGTCAGATACACCCTGTGAAGTGTAAAACACCCCCACTGTCCTCAGTAATATTAACACACTGACAGAGAACACAGATTAATATTAACACACTCACTGACACACTGTGTATATCATGACCCACAGTCAGATAAACACTGTGAAGTGTAAAACACCCCCACTGTCCTCAGTAATATTAACACACTGACAGAGAACACAGATTAATATTAACACACTCACTGACACACTGTGTATATCATGACCCACAGTCAGATACACCCTGTGAAGTGTAAAACACCCCCACTGTCCTCAGTAATATTAACACACTGACAGAGAACACAGATTAATATTAACACACTCACTGACACACTGTGTATATCATGACCCACAGTCAGATACACCCTGTGAAGTGTAAAACACCCCCACTGTCCTCAGTAATATTAACACACTGAGAGAGAACACAGATTAATATTAACACTCTCACTGACACACTGTGTATATCATGACCCACAGTCAGATACACCCTGTGAAGTGTAAAACATCCCCACTGTCCTCAGGAATATTAACACACTGACAGAGAACACAGATTAATATTAACACACTCACTGATACACTGTGTATATCATGACCCACAGTCAGATACACCCTGTGAAGTGCAAAACACCCCCACTGTCCTCAGTAATATTAACACACTGATAGAGAACACAGATTAATATTAACACACTCACTGACACACTGTGTACATCATGACCCACAGTCAGATACACCCTGTGAAGTGTAAAACACCCCCACTGTCCTCAGGAATATTAACACACTGACAGAGAACACAGATTAATATTAACACACTCACTGACACACTGTGTATATCATGACCCACAGTCAGATAAACCCTGTGAAGTGTAAAACACCCCCACTGTCCTCAGTAATATTAACACACTGACAGAGAACACAGATTAATATTAACACACTCACTGACACACTGTGTATATCATGACCCACAGTCAGATACACCCTGTGAAGTGTAAAACACCCTCACTGTCCTCAGGAATATTAACACACTGACAGAGTACACAGATTAATATTAACACACTCACTGACACACTGTGTATATCATGACCCACAGTCAGATACACCCTGTGAAGTGTAAAACACCCCCACTGTCCTCAGTAATATTAACACACTGACAGAGTACACAGATTAATATTAACACACTCACTGACACACTGTGTATATCATGAACAACAGTCAGATACACCCTGTGAAGTGTAAAACACCCCCACTGTCCTCAGTAATATTAACACACTGATAGAGAACACAGATTAATATTAACACACTCACTGACACACTGTGTACATCATGACCCACAGTCAGATACACCCTGTGAAGTGTAAAACACCCCCACTGTCCTCAGGAATATTAACACACTGACAGAGAACACAGATTAATATTAACACACTCACTGACACACTGTGTACATCATGACCCACAGTCAGATACACCCTGTGAAGTGTAAAACACCCCCACTGTCCTCAGGAATATTAACACACTGACAGAGAACACAGATTAATATTAACACACTCACTGACACACTGTGTATATCATGACCCACAGTCAGATAAACCCTGTGAAGTGTAAAACACCCCCACTGTCCTCAGTAATATTAACACACTGACAGAGAACACAGATTAATATTAACACACTCACTGACACACTGTGTATATCATGACCCACAGTCAGATACACCCTGTGAAGTGTAAAACACCCTCACTGTCCTCAGGAATATTAACACACTGACAGAGTACACAGATTAATATTAACACACTCACTGACACACTGTGTATATCATGACCCACAGTCAGATACACCCTGTGAAGTGTAAAACACCCCCACTGTCCTCAGTAATATTAACACACTGACAGAGTACACAGATTAATATTAACACACTCACTGACACACTGTGTATATCATGAACAACAGTCAGATACACCCTGTGAAGTGTAAAACACCCCCACTGTCCTCAGTAATATTAACACACTGACAGAGTACACAGATTAATATTAACACACTCACTGACACACTGTGTACATCATGACCCACAGTCAGATACACCCTGTGAAGTGTAAAACATCCCCACTGTCCTCAGGAATATTAACACACTGACAGAGAACACAGATTAATATTAACACACTCACTGACACACTGTGTATATCATGACCCACAGCCAGATACAACCTGTGAAGTGTAAAACACCCCCACTGTCCTCAGGAATATTAACACACTGACAGAGAACACAGATTAATATTAACACACTCACTGACACACTGTGTACATCATGACCCACAGTCAGATACACCCTGTGAAGTGTAAAACATCCCCACTGCCCTCAGGAATATTAACACACTGACAGAGAACACAGATTAATATTAACACACTCACTGACACACTGTGTATATCATGACCCACAGTCAGATAAACCCTGTGAAGTGTAAAACACCCCCACTGTCCTCAGCAATATTAACACACTGACAGAGAACACAGATTAATATTAACACACTCACTGACACGCTGTGTATATCATGACCCACAGTCAGATACACCCTGTGAAGTGTAAAACACCCCCACTGTCCTCAGTAATATTAACACACTGACAGAGAACACAGATTAATATTAACACACTCACTGACACACTGTGTATATCATGACCCACAGTCAGATACACCCTGTGAAGTGTAAAACACCCCCACTGTCCTCAGTAATATTAACACACTGACAGAGAACACAGATTAATATTAACACACTCACTGACACACTGTGTATATCATGACCCACAGTCAGATAAACCCTGTGAAGTGTAAAACACCCCCACTGTCCTCAGGAATATTAACATACTGACAGAGAACACAGATTAATATTAACACACTCACTGACACACTGTGTATATCATGACCCACAGTCAGATACACCCTATGAAGTGTAAAACACCCCCACTGTCCTCAGGAATATTAACACACTGACAGAGAACACAGATTAATATTAACACACTCACTGACACACTGTGTATATCATGACCCACAGTCAGATACACCCTATGAAGTGTAAAACACCCCCACTGTCCTCAGTAATATTAACACACTGACAGAGAACACAGATTAATATTAACACACTCACTGACACACTGTGTATATCATGACCCACAGTCAGATACACCCTGTGAAGTGTAAAACATCCCCACTGTCCTCAGTAATATTAACACACTGACAGAGAACACAGATTAATATTAACACACTCACTGACACACTGTGTATATCATGACCCACAGCCAGATAAACCCTGTGAAGTGTAAAACACTCCCACTGTCCTCAGCAATATTAACACACTGACAGAGAACACAGATTAATATTAACACACTCACTGACACACTGTGTATATCATGACCCACAGTCAGATACACCCTGTGAAGTGTAAAACACCCCCACTGTCCTCAGGAATATTAACATACTGACAGAGAACACAGATTAATATTAACACACTCACTGACACACTGTGTATTTCATGACCCACAGTCAGATACACCCTATGAAGTGTAAAACACCCCCACTGTCCTCAGGAATATTAACACACTGACAGAGAACACAGATTAATATTAACACACTCACTGACACACTGTGTATATCATGACCCACAGTCAGATACACCCTATGAAGTGTAAAACACCCCCACTGTCCTCAGTAATATTAACACACTGACAGAGAACACAGATTAATATTAACACACTCACTGACACACTGTGTATATCATGACCCACAGTCAGATACACCCTGTGAAGTGTAAAACATCCCCACTGTCCTCAGTAATATTAACACACTGACAGAGAACACAGATTAATAGTAACACACTCACTGACACACTGTGTATATCATGACCCACAGTCAGATACACCCTGTGAAGTGTAAAGCATCCCCACTGTCCTCAGGAATATTAACACACTGACAGAGAACACAGATTAATATTAACACACTCACTGACACACTGTGTATATCATGACCCACAGTCAGATACACCCTGTGAAGTGTAAAACACCCCCACCGTCCTCAGTAATATTAACACACTGACAGAGAACACAGATTAATATTAACACACTCACTGACACACTGTGTATATCATGACCCACAGCCAGATAAACCCTGTGAAGTGTAAAACACCCCCACTGTCCTCAGTAATATTAACACACTGACAGGGAACACAGATTAATATTAACACACTCACTGACACACTGTGTATATCATGACCCACAGCCAGATACACCCTGTGAAGTGTAAAACACCCCCACTGTCCTCAGGAATATTAACACACTGACAGAGAACTCAGATTAATATTAACACACTCACTGACACACTGTGTATATCATGACCCACAGCCAGATACACCCTGTGAAGTGTAAAACACCCCCACTGTCCTCAGGAATATTAACACACTGACAGAGAACTCAGATTAATATTAACACACTCACTGACACACTGTGTACATCATGACCCACAGTCAGATACACCCTGTGAAGTGTAAAACATCCCCACTGCCCTCAGGAATATTAACACACTGACAGAGAACACAGATTAATATTAACACACTCACTGACACGCTGTGTATATCATGACCCACAGTCAGATACACCCTGTGAAGTGTAAAACACCCCCACTGTCCTCAGTAATATTAACACACTGACAGAGAACACAGATTAATATTAACACACTCACTGACACACTGTGTATATCATGACCCACAGTCAGATAAACCCTGTGAAGTGTAAAACACCCCCACTGTCCTCAGGAATATTAACATCCTGACAGAGAACACAGATTAATATTAACACACTCACTGACACACTGTGTATATCATGACCCACAGTCAGATACACCCTATGAAGTGTAAAACACCCCCACTGTCCTCAGGAATATTAACACACTGACAGAGAACACAGATTAATATTAACACACTCACTGACACACTGTGTATATCATGACCCACAGTCAGATACACCCTATGAAGTGTAAAACACCCCCACTGTCCTCAGTAATATTAACACACTGACAGAGAACACAGATTAATATTAACACACTCACTGACACACTGTGTATATCATGACCCACAGTCAGATACACCCGGTGAAGTGTAAAACATCCCCACTGTCCTCAGTAATATTAACACACTGACAGAGAACACAGATTAATATTAACACACTCACTGACACACTGTGTATATCATGACCCACAGCCAGATAAACCCTGTGAAGTGTAAAACACCCCCACTGTCCTCAGCAATATTAACACACTGACAGAGAACACAGATTAATATTAACACACTCACTGACACGCTGTGTATATCATGACCCACAGTCAGATACACCCTGTGAAGTGTAAAACACCCCCACTGTCCTCAGTAATATTAACACACTGACAGAGAACACAGATTAATATTAACACACTCACTGACACACTGTGTATATCATGACCCACAGTCAAATAAACCCTGTGAAGTGTAAAACACCCCCACTGTCCTCAGGAATATTAACATACTGACAGAGAACACAGATTAATATTAACACACTCACTGACACACTGTGTATATCATGACCCACAGTCAGATACACCCTATGAAGTGTAAAACACCCCCACTGTCCTCAGGAATATTAACACACTGACAGAGAACACAGATTAATATTAACACACTCACTGACACACTGTGTATATCATGACCCACAGTCAGATACACCCTATGAAGTGTAAAACACCCCCACTGTCCTCAGTAATATTAACACACTGACAGAGAACACAGATTAATATTAACACACTCACTGACACACTGTGTATATCATGACCCACAGTCAGATACACCCTGTGAAGTGTAAAACATCCCCACTGTCCTCAGTAATATTAACACACTGACAGAGAACACAGATTAATAGTAACACACTCACTGACACACTGTGTATATCATGACCCACAGTCAGATACACCCTGTGAAGTGTAAAGCATCCCCACTGTCCTCAGGAATATTAACACACTGACAGAGAACACAGATTAATATTAACACACTCACTGACACACTGTGTATATCATGACCCACAGCCAGATAAACCCTGTGAAGTGTAAAACACCCCCACTGTCCTCAGTAATATTAACACACTGACAGGGAACACAGATTAATATTAACACACTCACTGACACACTGTGTATATCATGACCCACAGCCAGATACACCCTGTGAAGTGTAAAACACCCCCACTGTCCTCAGGAATATTAACACAATGACAGAGAACTCAGATTAATATTAACACACTCACTGACACACTGTGTATATCATGACCCACAGCCAGATACACCCTGTGAAGTGTAAAACACCCCCACTGTCCT
This sequence comes from Heterodontus francisci, assembly GCF_036365525.1. NCBI lineage: Eukaryota > Metazoa > Chordata > Chondrichthyes > Heterodontiformes > Heterodontidae > Heterodontus > Heterodontus francisci. The sequence goes on from NW_027140282.1 coordinate 797,049, forward strand.
CAGGAATATTAACACACTGACAGAGAACTCAGATTAATATTAACACACTCACTGACACACTGTGTACATCATGACCCACAGTCAGATACACCCTGTGAAGTGTAAAACACCCCCACTGTCCTCAGGAATATTAACACACTGACAGAGAACTCAGATTAATATTAACACACTCACTGACACACTGTGTGTATCATGACCCACAGTCAGATACACCCTGTGAAGTGTAAAACACCCCCACTGTCCTCAGTAATATTAACACACTGACAGAGAACACAGATTAATATTACCACACTCACTGACACACTGTGTACATCATGACCCACAGTCAGATAAACCCTGTGAAGTGTAAAACACCCCACTGTCCTCAGAAATATTAACACACTGACAGGGAACACAGATTAATATTAACACACTCACTGGCACACTGTGTATATCATGACCCACAGCCAGATACACCCTGTGAAGTGTAAAACACCCCCACTGTCCTCAGGAATATTAACACACTGACAGAGAACTCAGATTAATATTAACACACTCACTGACACACTGTGTACATCATGACCCACAGTCAGATACACCCTGTGAAGTGTAAAACATCCCCACTGCCCTCAGGAATATTAACACACTGACAGAGAACACAGATTAATATTAACACACTCACTGACACACTGTGTATATCATGACCCACAGTCAGATAAACCCTGTGAAGTGTAAAACACCCCCACTGTCCTCAGCAATATTAACACACTGACAGAGAACACAGATTAATATTAACACACTCACTGACACACTGTGTACATCATGACCCACAGTTAGATACACCCTGTGAAGTGTAAAACACCCCCACTGTCCTCAGTAATATTAACACACTGACAGAGAACACAGATTAATATTAACACACTCACTGACACACTGTGTATATCATGACCCACAGTCAGATAAACCCTGTGAAGTGTAAAACACCCCCACTGTCCTCAGTAATATTAACACACTGACAGAGAACACAGATTAATATTAACACACTCACTGACACACTGTGTACATCATGACCCACAGTCAGATAAACCCTGTGAAGTGTAAAACACCCCCACTGTCCTCAGGAATATTAACACACTGACAGAGAACACAGATTAATATTAACACACTCACTGACACACTGTGTATATCATGACCCACAGTCAGATACACCCTATGAAGTGTAAAACACCCCCACTGTCCTCAGGAATATTAACACACTGACAGAGAACACAGATTAATATTAACACACTCACTGACACACTGTGTATATCATGACCCACAGTCAGATACACCCTATGAAGTGTAAAACATCCCCACTGTCCTCAGTAATATTAACACACTGACAGAGAACACAGATTAATATTAACACACTCACTGATACACTGTGTATATCATGACCCACAGCCAGATAAACCCTGTGAAGTGTAAAACACCCCCACTGTCCTCAGTAATATTAACACACTGACAGGGAACACAGATTAATATTAACACACTCACTGACACACTGTGTATATCATGACCCACAGCCAGATACACCCTGTGAAGTGTAAAACACCCCCACTGTCCTCAGGAATATTAACACACTGACAGAGAACACAGATTAATATTAACACACTCACTGACACACTGTGTACATCATGACCCACAGTCAGATACACCCTGTGAAGTGTAAAACATCCCCACTGCCCTCAGGAATATTAACACACTGACAGAGAACACAGATTAATATTAACACACTCACTGACACACTGTGTATATCATGACCCACAGTCAGATAAACCCTGTGAAGTGTAAAACACCCCCACTGTCCTCAGCAATATTAACACACTGACAGAGAACACAGATTAATATTAAAACACTCACTGACACGCTGTGTATATCATGACCCACAGTCAGATACACCCTGTGAAGTGTAAAACACCCCCACTGTCCTCAGTAATATTAACAGCCCGACAGAGAACACAGATTAATATTAACACACTCACTGACACACTGTGTATATCATGACTCAAAGTCAGATACACCCTGTGAAGTGTAAAACACCCCCGCTGTCCTCAGTAATATTAACACACTGACAGAGAACACAGATTAATATTAACACACTCACTGACACACTGTGTATATCATGACCCACAGTCAGATACACCCTGTGAAGTGTAAAACACCCCCACTGTCCTGAGTAATATTAACACACTGACAGAGAACACAGATTAATATTAACACACTCACTGACACACTTTGTACATCATGACCCATAGTCAGATACACCCTGTGAAGTGTAAAACACCCCCACTGTCCTCAGGAATATTAACACACTGACAGAGAACACAGATTAATATTAACACACTCACTGACACACTGTGTATATCATGACCCAGAGTCAGATACACCCTGTGAAGTGTAAAACACCCCCACTGTCCTCGGTAATATTAACACACTGACAGAGAACACAGATTAATATTAACACACTCACTGACACACTGTGTACATCATGACCCACAGTCAGATACACCCTGTGAAGTGTAAAACACCCCCACTGTCCTCAGGAATATTAACACACTGACCGAGAACACAGATTAATATTAACACACTCACTGACACACTGTGCATATCATGACCCACAGCCAGATAAACCCTGTGAAGTGTAAAACACCCCCACTGTCCTCAGTAATATTAACACACTGACAGAGAACACAGATTAATATTAACACACTCACTGACACACTGTGTATATCATGACCCACAGTCAGATACACCCTGTGAAGTGTAAAACACCCCACTGTCCTCAGGAATATTAACACACTGACAGAGAACACAGATTAATATTAACACTCTCACTGACACACTGTGTATATCATGACCCACAGTCAGATACACCCTGTGAAGTGTAAAACACCCCCACTGTCCTCAGGAATATTAACACACTGACAGAGAACACAGATTAATATTAACACACTCACTGACACACTGTGTACATCATGACCCACAGTCAGATACACCCTGTGAAGTGTAAAACACCCCCACTGTCCTCAGGAATATTAACACACTGACAGAGAACACAGATTAATATTGACACACTCACTGACACACTGTGTACATCATGACCCACAGTCAGATACACCCTGTGAAGTGTAAAACACCCCCACTGTCCTCAGTAATATTAACACACTGACAGAGAACACAGATTAATATTAACACACTCACTGACACACTGTGTACATCATGACCCACAGTCAGATACACCCTGTGAAGTGTAAAACATCCCCACTGCCCTCAGAAATATTAACACACTGACAGAGAACACAGATTAATATTAACACACTCACTGACACACTGTGTATATCATGACCCACAGTCAGATAAACCCTGTGAAGTGTAAAACACCCCCACTGTCCTCAGCAATATTAACACACTGACAGAGAACACAGATTAATATTAAAACACTCACTGACACGCTGTGTATATCATGACCCACAGTCAGATACACCCTGTGAAGTGTAAAACACCCCCACTGTCCTCAGTAATATTAACAGCCCGACAGAGAACACAGATTAATATTAACACACTCACTGACACACTGTGTATATCATGACTCACAGTCAGATACACCCTGTGAAGTGTAAAACACCCCCGCTGTCCTCAGTAATATTAACACACTGACAGAGAACACAGATTAATATTAACACACTCACTGACACACTGTGTATATCATGACCCACAGTCAGATACACCCTGTGAAGTGTAAAACACCCCCACTGTCCTGAGTAATATTAACACACTGACAGAGAACACAGATTAATATTAACACACTCACTGACACACTTTGTACATCATGACCCATAGTCAGATACACCCTGTGAAGTGTAAAACACCCCCACTGTCCTCAGGAATATTAACACACTGACAGAGAACACAGATTAATATTAACACACTCACTGACACACTGTGTATATCATGACCCAGAGTCAGATACACCCTGTGAAGTGTAAAACACCCCCACTGTCCTCGGTAATATTAACACACTGACAGAGAACACATATTAATATTAACACACTCACTGACACACTGTGTACATCATGACCCACAGTCAGATACACCCTGTGAAGTGTAAAACACCCCCACTGTCCTCAGGAATATTAACACACTGACAGAGAACACAGATTAATATTAACACACTCACTGACACACTGTGTATATCATGACTCACAGTCAGATGCACCCTGTGAAGTGTAAAACATCCCCACTGTCCTCAGTAATATTAACACACTGACAGAGAACACAGATTAATATTAGCACACTCACTGACACACTGTGTATATCATGACCCACAGTCAGATACACCCTGTGAAGTGTAAAACACCCCCACTGTCCTCAGGAATATTAACACACTGACAGAGAACACAGATTAATATTAACACACTCACTGACACACTGTGCATATCATGACCCACAGCCAGATAAACCCTGTGAAGTGTAAAACACCCCCACTGTCCTCAGTAATATTAACACACTGACAGAGAACACAGATTAATATTAACACACTCACTGACACACTGTGTATATCATGACCCACAGTCAGATACACCCTGTGAAGTGTAAAACACCCCACTGTCCTCAGGAATATTAACACACTGACAGAGAACACAGATTAATATTAACACTCTCACTGACACACTGTGTATATCATGACCCACAGTCAGATACACCCTGTGAAGTGTAAAACACCCCCACTGTCCTCAGGAATATTAACACACTGACAGAGAACACAGATTAATATTAACACACTCACTGACACACTGTGTACATCATGACCCACAGTCAGATACACCCTGTGAAGTGTAAAACACCCCCACTGTCCTCAGGAATATTAACACACTGACAGAGAACACAGATTAATATTGACACACTCACTGACACACTGTGTACATCATGACCCACAGTCAGATACACCCTGTGAAGTGTAAAACACCCCCACTGTCCTCAGTAATATTAACACACTGACAGAGAACACAGATTAATATTAACACACTCACTGACACACTGTGTATATCATGACCCACAGTCAGATGCACCCTGTGAAGTGTAAAACACCCCCACTGTCCTCAGTAATATTAACACACTGACAGAGAACACAGATTAATATTAACACACTCACTGACACACTGTGTATATCATGATCCACAGTCAGATACACCCTGTGAAGTGTAAAACACCCCCACTGTCCTCGGTAATATTAACACACTGACAGAGAACACAGATTAATATTAACACACTCACTGACACACTGTGTACATCATGACCCACAGTCAGATACACCCTGTGAAGTGTAAAACACCCCCACTGTCCTCAGGAATATTAACACACTGACAGAGAACACAGATTAATATTAACACACTCACTGACACACTGTGCATATCATGACCCACAGTCAGATAAACCCTGTGAAGTGTAAAACACCCCCACTGTCCTCAGTAATATTAACACACTGACAGAGAACACAGATTAATATTAACACACTCACTGACACACTGTGTATATCATGACCCACAGTCAGATACACCCTGTGAAGTGTAAAACACCCCACTGTCCTCAGGAATATTAACACACTGACAGAGAACACAGATTAATATTAACACTCTCACTGACACACTGTGTATATCATGACCCACAGTCAGATACACCCTGTGAAGTGTAAAACACCCCCACTGTCCTCAGGAATATTAACACACTGACAGAGAACACAGATTAATATTAACACACTCACTGACACACTGTGTACATCATGACCCACAGTCAGATACACCCTGTGAAGTGTAAAACACCCCCACTGTCCTCAGGAATATTAACACACTGACAGAGAACACAGATTAATATTGACACACTCACTGACACACTGTGTACATCATGACCCACAGTCAGATACACCCTGTGAAGTGTAAAACACCCCCACTGTCCTCAGTAATATCAACACACTGACAGAGAACACAGATTAATATTAACACACTCACTGACACACTGTGTATATCATGACCCACAGTCAGATGCACCCTGTGAAGTGTAAAACACCCCCACTGTCCTCAGTAATATTAACACACTGACAGAGAACACAGATTAATATTAACACACTCACTGACACACTGTGTACATCATGACCCACAGTCAGATACACCCTGTGAAGTGTAAAACACCCCCACTGTCCTCATTAATATTAACACACTGACAGAGAACACAGATTAATATTAACACACTCACTGACACACTGTGTATATCATGATTCACAGTCAGATACACCCTGTGAAGTGTAAAACACCCCCACTGTCCTCAGTAATATTAACACACTGAGAGAGAACACAGATTAATATTAACACACACACTGACACGCTGTGTACATCATGACCCACAGTCAGATACCCCCTGTGAAGTGTAAAACACCCCCACTGTCCTCAGGAATATTAACACACTGACAGAGAGCACAGATTAATATTAACACACTCACTGACACACTGTGTATATCATGACCCACAGTCAGATACACCCTGTGAAGTGTAAAACACCCCCACTGTCCTCAGTAATATTAACACACTGACAGAGAACACAGATTAATATTAACACACTCACTGACACACTGTGTATATCATGACCCACAGTCAGATACACCCTGTGAAGTGTAAAACACCCCCACTGTCATCAGGAATATTAACACACTGACAGAGAACACAGATTAATATTAAAACACTCACTGACACACTGTGTATATCATGACCCACAGTCAGATACACCCTGTGAAGTGTAAAACACCCCCACTGTCCTCAGGAATATTAACACACTGACAGAGAACACAGATTAATATTAACACACTCACTGACACACTGTGTATATCATGACCCACAGTCAGATACACCCTGTGAAGTGTAAAACACCCCCAACGTCCTCAGTAATATTAACACACTGACAGAGAACACAGATTAATATTAACACACTCACTGACACACTGTGTATATCATGACCCACAGTCAGATAAACCCTGTGAAGTGTAAAACACCCCCACTGTCCTCAGGAATATTAACACACTGACAGAGAACACAGATTAATATTAACACACTCACTGACACACTGTGTATATCATGACCCACAGTCAGATACACCCTATGAAGTGTAAAACACCCCCACTGTCCTCAGTAATATTAACACACTGACAGAGAACACAGATTAATATTAACACACTCACTGACACACTGTGTATATCATGACCCACAGTCAGATACACCCTATGAAGTGTAAAACACCCCCACTGTCCTCAGTAATATTAACACACTGACAGAGAACACAGATTAATATTAACACACTCACTGACACACTGTGTATATCATGACCCACAGTCAGATAAACCCTGTGAAGTGTAAAACACCCCCACTGTCCTCAGTAATATTAACACACTGACAGAGAACACAGATTAATATTAACACACTCACTGACACACTGTGCATATTATGACCCACAGCCAGATAAACCCTGTGAAGTGTAAAACACCCCCACTGTCCTCAGTAATATTAACACAATGACAGAGAACACAGATTAATATTAACACACTCACTGACACACTGTGTATATCATGACCCACAGTCAGATACACCCTGTGAAGTGTAAAACACCCCACTGTCCTCAGGAATATTAACACACTGACAGAGAACACAGATTAATATTAACACTCTCACTGACACACTGTGTATATCATGACCCACAGTCAGATACACCCTGTGAAGTGTAAAACACCCCCACTGTCCTCAGGAATATTAACACACTGACAGAGAACACAGATTAATATTAACACACTCACTGACACACTGTGTACATCATGACCCACAGTCAGATACACCCTGTGAAGTGTAAAACACCCCCACTGTCCTCAGGAATATTAACACACTGACAGAGAACACAGATTAATATTGACACACTCACTGACACACTGTGTACATCATGACCCACAGTCAGATACACCCTGTGAAGTGTAAAACACCCCCACTGTCCTCAGTAATATCAACACACTGACAGAGAACACAGATTAATATTAACACACTCACTGACACACTGTGTATATCATGACCCACAGTCAGATGCACCCTGTGAAGTGTAAAACACCCCCACTGTCCTCAGTAATATTAACACACTGACAGAGAACACAGATTAATATTAACACACTCACTGACACACTGTGTACATCATGACCCACAGTCAGATACACCCTGTGAAGTGTAAAACACCCCCACTGTCCTCAGTAATATTAACACACTGACAGAGAACACAGATTAATATTAACACACTCACTGACACACTGTGTATATCATGATCCACAGTCAGATACACCCTGTGAAGTGTAAAACACCCCCACTGTCCTCAGTAATATTAACACACTGACAGAGAACACAGATTAATATTAACACACTCACTGACACGCTGTGTACATCATGACCCACAGTCAGATACACCCTGTGAAGTGTAAAACACCCCCACTGTCATCAGGAATATTAACACACTGACAGAGAACACAGATTAATATTAAAACACTCACTGACACACTGTGTATATCATGACCCACAGTCAGATACACCCTGTGAAGTGTAAAACACCCCCACTGTCCTCAGGAATATTAACACACTGACAGAGAACACAGATTAATATTAACACACTCACTGACACACTGTGTATATCATGACCCACAGTCAGATACACCCTGTGAAGTGTAAAACACCCCCACTGTCCTCAGTAATATTAACACACTGACAGAGAACACAGATTAATATTAACACACTCACTGACACACTGTGTATATCATGACCCACAGTCAGATAAACCCTGTGAAGTGTAAAACACCCCCACTGTCCTCAGTAATATTAACACACTGACAGAGAACACAGATTAATATTAACACACTCACTGACACACTGTGTATATCATGATCCACAGTCAGATACACCCTGTGAAGTGTAAAACACCCCCACTGTCCTCAGTAATATTAACACACTGACAGAGAACACAGATTAATATTAACACACTCACTGACACACTGTGTATATCATGACCCACAGTCAGATACACCCTGTGAAGTGTAAAACACCCCCACTGTCCTCAGGAATATTAACACACTGACAGAGAACACAGATTAATATTAAAACACTCACTGACACACTGTGTATATCATGACCCACAGTCAGATACACCCTGTGAAGTGTAAAACACCCCCACTGTCATCAGGAATATTAACACACTGACAGAGAACACAGATTAATATTAAAACACTCACTGACACACTGTGTATATCATGACCCACAGTCAGATACACCCTGTGAAGTGTAAAACACCCCCACTGTCCTCAGCAATATTAACACACTGACAGAGAACACAGATTAATATTAACACACTCACTGACACACTGTGTATATCATGACCCACAGTCAGATACACCCTGTGAAGTGTAAAACACCCCCACTGTCCTCAGTAATATTAACACACTGACAGAGAACACAGATTAATATTAACACACTCACTGACACACTGTGTATATCATGACCCACAGTCAGATAAACCCTGTGAAGTGTAAAACACCACCACTGTCCTCAGGAATATTAACACACTGACAGAGAACACAGATTAATATTAACACACTCACTGACACACTGTGTATATCATGACCCACAGTCAGATACACCCTATGAAGTGTAAAACACCCCCACTGTCCTCAGTAATATTAACACACTGACAGAGAACACAGATTAATATTAACACACTCACTGACACACTGTGTATATCATGACCCACAGTCAGATACACCCTATGAAGTGTAAAACACCCCCACTGTCCTCAGTAATATTAACACACTGACAGAGAACACAGATTAATATTAACACACTCACTGACACACTGTGTATATCATGACCCACAGTCAGATACACCCTGTGAAGTGTAAAACACCCCCACTGTCCTCAGGAATATTAACACACTGACAGAGAACACAGATTAATATTAACACACTCACTGACAAACTGTCTATATCATGACCCACAGTCAGATACACCCTGTGAAGTGTAAAACACCCCCACTGTCATCAGGAATATTAACACACTGACAGAGAACACAGATTAATATTAAAACACTCACTGACACACTGTGTATATCATGACCCACAGTCAGATACACCCTGTGAAGTGTAAAACACCCCCACTGTCCTCAGCAATATTAACACACTGACAGAGAACACAGATTAATATTAACACACTCACTGACACACTGTGTATATCATGACCCACAGTCAGATACACCCTGTGAAGTGTAAAACACCCCCACTGTCCTCAGTAATATTAACACACTGACAGAGAACACAGATTAATATTAACACACTCACTGACACACTGTGTATATCATGACCCACAGTCAGATAAACCCTGTGAAGTGTAAAACACCCCCACTGTCCTCAGGAATATTAACACACTGACAGAGAACACAGATTAATATTAACACACTCACTGACACACTGTGTATATCATGACCCACAGTCAGATACACCCTATGAAGTGTAAAACACCCCCACTGTCCTCAGTAATATTAACACACTGACAGAGAACACAGATTAATATTAACACACTCACTGACACACTGTGTATATCATGACCCACAGTCAGATACACCCTATGAAGTGTAAAACACCCCCACTGTCCTCAGTAATATTAACACACTGACAGAGAACACAGATTAATATTAACACACTCACTGACACACTGTGTATATCATGACCCACAGTCAGATACACCCTGTGAAGTGTAAAACACCCCCACTGTCCTCAGGAATATTAACACACTGACAGAGAACACAGATTAATATTAACACACTCACTGACACACTGTGTATATCATGACCCACAGTCAGATACACCCTGTGAAGTGTAAAACACCCCCACTGTCCTCAGTAATATTAACACACTGACAGAGAACACAGATTAATATTAACACACTCACTGACACACTGTGTATATCATGACCCACAGTCAGATAAACCCTGTGAAGTGTAAAACACCCCCACTGTCCTCAGTAATATTAACACACTGACAGAGAACACAGATTAATATTAACACACTCACTGACACACTGTGTATATCATGATCCACAGTCAGATACACCCTGTGAAGTGTAAAACACCCCCACTGTCCTCAGTAATATTAACACACTGACAGAGAACACAGATTAATATTAACACACTCACTGACACGCTGTGTACATCATGACCCACAGTCAGATACACCCTGTGAAGTGTAAAACACCCCCACTGTCCTCTGTAATATTAACACACTGACAGAGAACACAGATTAATATTAAAACACTCACTGACACACTGTGTATATCATGACCCACAGTCAGATACACCCTGTGAAGTGTAAAACACCCCCACTGTCCTCAGGAATATTAACACACTGACAGAGAACACAGATTAATATTAACACACTCACTGACACACTGTGTATATCATGACCCACAGACAGATACACCCTGTGAAGTGCAAAACACCCCCACTGTCCTCAGTAATATTAACACACTGACAGAGAACACAGATTAATATTAACACACTCACTGACACACTGTGTATATCATGACCCACAGTCAGATACACCCTATGAAGTGTAAAACACCCCCACTGTCCTCAGTAATATTAACACACTGACAGAGAACACAGATTAATATTAACACACTCACTGACACACTGTGTATATCATGACCCACAGTCAGATACACCCTATGAAGTGTAAAACACCCCCACTGTCCTCAGTAATATTAACACACTGACAGAGAACACAGATTAATATTAACACACTCACTGACACACTGTGTATATCATGACCCACAGTCAGATACACTCTGTGAAGTGTAAAACACCCCCACTGTCCTCAGTAATATTAACACATTGACAGAGAACACAGATTAATATTAACACACTCACTGACACACTGTGTACATCATGACCCACAGTCAGATACACCCTGTGAAGTGTAAAACACCCCCACTGTCCTCAGCAATATTAACACACTGACAGAGAACACAGATTAATATTAACACACTCACTGACACACTGTGTACATCATGACCCACAGTCAGATATTCCCTGTGAAGTGTAAAACACCCCCACTGTCCTCAGGAATATTAACACACTGACAGAGAACACAGATTAATATTAACACACTCACTGACACACTGTGTATATCATGACCCAGAGTCAGATACACCCTGTGAAGTGTAAAACACCCCCACTGTCCTCAGTAATATTAACACACTGACAGAGAACACAGATTAATATTAACACACTCACTGACACACTGTGTATATCATGACCCAGAGTCAGATACACCCTGTGAAGTGTAAAACACCCCCACTGTCCTCAGTAATATTAACACACTGACAGAGAACACAGATTAATATTAACACACTCACTGACACACTGTGTATATCATGACCCACAGGCAGATACACCCTGTGAAGTGTAAAACATCCCCACTGTCCTCAGTAATATTAACACACTGACAGAGAACACAGATTAATATTAACACACTCACTGACACACTGTGTATATCATGACCCACAGTCAGATAAACCCTGTGAAGTGTAAAACACCCCCACTGTCCTCAGTAATATTAACACACTGACAGAGAACACAGATTAATATTAACACACTCACTGACACACTGTGTACATCATGACCCACAGTCAGATACACCCTGTGAAGTGTAAAACACCCCCACTGTCCTCAGGAATATTAACACACTGACAGAGAACACAGATTAATATTAAAACACTCACTGACACACTGTGTATATCATGACCCACAGTCAGATACACCCTGTGAAGTGTAAAACACCCCACTGTCCTCAGCAATATTAACACACTGACAGAGAACACAGATTAATATTAACACACTCACTGACACACTGTGTATATCATGACCCACAGTCAGATACACCGTATGAAGTGTAAAACACCCCCACTGTCCTCAGTAATATTAACACACTGACAGAGAACACAGATTAATATTAACACACTCACTGACACACTGTGTATATCATGACCCACAGGCAGATACACCCTGTGAAGTGTAAAACATCCCCACTGTCCTCAGTAATATTAACACACTGACAGAGAACACAGATTAATATTAACACACTCACTGACACACTGTGTATATCATGACCACAGCCAGATAAACCCTGAGAAGTGTAAAACACCCTCACTGTCCTCAGTAATATTAACACACTGACAGAGAACACAGATTAATATTAACACACTCACTGACACACTGTGTACATCATGACCCACAGTCAGATAAACCCTGTGAAGTGTAAAACACCCCCACTGTCCTCAGGAATATTAACACACTGACAGAGAACACAAATTAATATTAACACACTCACTGACACACTGTGTATATCATGAACCACAGTCAGATACACCCTGTGAAGTGTAAAACACCCCCACTGTCCTCAGTAATATTAACACACTGACAGAGAACACAGATTAATATTAACACACTCACTGACACACTGTGTATATCATGACCCACAGTCAGATAAACCCTGTGAAGTGTAAAACACCCCCACTGTCCTCAGTAATATTAACACACTGACAGAGAACACAGATTAATATTAACACACTCACTGACACACTGTGTATATCATGACCCACAGTCAGATACACCCTGTGAAGTGTAAAACACCCCCACTGTCCTCAGTAATATTAACACACTGACAGAGAACACAGATTAATATTAACACACTCACTGACACACTGTGTACATCATGACCCACAGTCAGATAAACCCTGTGAAGTGTAAAACACCCCCACTGTCCTCAGGAATATTAACACACTGACAGAGAACACAGATTAATATTAACACACTCACTGACACACTGTGTATATCATGACCCACAGTCAGATGCACCCGGTGAAGTGTAAAACACCCCCACTGTCCTCAGTAATATTAACACACTGACAGAGAACACAGATTAATATTAACACACTCACTGACACACTATGTATATCATGACCCACAGTCAGATACACCCGGTGAAGTGTAAAACACCCCCACTGTCCTCAGTAATATTAACACACTGACAGAGAACACAGATTAATATTAACACACTCACTGACACACTGTGTATATCATGACCCACAGTCAGATACACCCTGTGAAGTGTAAAACACCCCCACTGTCCTCAGTAATATTAACACACTGACAGAGAACACAGATTAATATTAACACACTCACTGACACACTGTGTATATCATGACCCACAGTCAGATACACCCTATGAAGTGTAAAACACCCCCACTGTCCTCAGGAATATTAACACACTGACAGAGAACACAGATTAATATTAACACACTCACTGACACACTGTGTATATCATGACCCACAGTCAGATACACCCTTTGAAGTGTAAAACACCCCCACTGTCCTCAGTAATATTAACACACTGACAGAGAACACAGATTAATATTAACACACTCACTGACACACTGTGTATATCATGACCCACAGTCAGATACACCCTGTGAAGTGTAAAACATCCCCACTGTCCTCAGTAATATTAACACACTGACAGAGAACACAGATTAATATTAACACACTCACTGACACACTGTGTATATCATGACCCACAGCCAGATAAACCCTGTGAAGTGTAAAACACCCCCACTGTCCTCAGTGATATTAACACACTGACAGGGAACACAGATTAATATTAACACACTCACTGACACACTGTGTATATCATGACCCACAGCCAGATACACCCTGTGAAGTGTAAAACACCCCCACTGTCCTCAGGAATATTAACACACTGACAGAGAACACAGATTAATATTAACACACTCACTGACACACTGTGTACATCATGACCCACAGTCAGATACACCCTGTGAAGTGTAAAACACCCCCACTGTCCTCAGTAATATTAACACACTGACAGAGAACACAGATTAATATTTACACACTCACTGACACACTGTGTATATCATGACCCACATTCAGATACACCCGGTGAAGTGTAAAACACCCCCACTGTCCTCAGTAATATTAACACACTGACAGAGAACACAGATTAATATTAACACACTCACTGACACACTGTGTTTGTCATGACCCACAGTCAGATACACCCTGTGAAGTGTAAAACATCCCCACTGTCCTCAGGAATATTAACACACTGACAGAGAACACAGATTAATATTAACACACTCACTGACACACTGTGTATATCATGACCCACAGTCAGATAAACCCTGTGAAGTGTAAAACACCCCCACTGTCCTCAGTGATATTAACACACTGACAGAGAACACAGATTAATATTAACACTCTCACTGACACACTGTGTACATCATGACCCACAGTCAGATACACCCTGTGAAGTGTAAAACACCCCCACTGTCCTCAGCAATATTAACACACTGACAGAGAACACAGATTAATATTAACACACTCACTGACACACTGTGTATATCATGACCCACAGTCAGATACACCCTGTGAAGTGCAAAACACCCCCACTGTCCTCAGGAATATTAACACACTGACAGAGAACACAGATTAATATTAACACACTCACTGACACACTGTGTCTATCATGACCCACAGTCAGATACACCCTGTGAAGTGTAAAACACCCCCACTGTCCTCAGGAATATTAACACACTGACAGAGAACACAGATTAATATTAACACTCTCACTGACACACTGTGTATATCATGACCCACAGCCAGATACACCCTGTGAAGTGTAAAACACCCCCACTGTCCTCAGGAATATTAACACACTGACAGAGAACACAGATTAATATTAACACACTCACTGACACACTGTGTATATCATGACCCACAGTCAGATACACCCTGTGAAGTGTAAAACATCCCCACTGTCCTCAGGAATATTAACACACTGACAGAGAACACAGATTAATATTAACACACTCACTGACAAACTATGTATATCATGACCCACAGTCAGATACACCCTGTGAAGTGTAAAACACCCCCACTGTCCTCAGTAATATTAACACACTGACAGAGAACACAGATTAATATTAACACACTCACTGACACACTGTGTATATCATGACCCACAGTCAGATAAACCCTGTGAAGTGTAAAACATCCCACTGTCCTCAGTAATATTAACACACTGACAGAGAACACAGATTAATATTAACACACTCACTGACACACGGTGTACATCATGACCCACAGTCAGATACACCCTGTGAAGTGTAAAACACCCCCACTGTCCTCAGGAATATTAACACACTGACAGAGAACACAGAATAATATTAACACTCTCACTGACACACTGTGTATATCATGACCCACAGTCAGATACACCCTGTGAAGTGTAAAACACCCCCACTGTCCTCAGTAATATTAACACACTGACAGAGAACACAGATTAAAATTAACACACTCACTGACACACTGTGTACATCATGACCCACAGTCAGATACACCCTGTGAAGTGTAAAACACCCCACTGTCCTCGGTAATATTAACACCTGACAGAGAACACAGATTAATATTAACACACACACTGACACACTGTGTATATCATGACCCACAGTCAGATACACTCTGTGAAGTGTAAAACACCCCCTCTGTCCTCAGTAATATTAATACACTGACAGAGAACACAGATTAATATTAACACACTCACTGACACACTGTGTACATCATGACCCACAGTCAGATACACCCTGTGAAGTGTAAAACACCCCCACTGTCCTCAGTAATATTAACACACTGACAGAGAACACACATTAATATTAACACACTCACTGACACACTGTGTATATCATGACCCACAGTCAGATAAACCCTGTGAAGTGTAAAACACCCCCACTGTCCTCAGGAATATTAACACACTGACAGAGAACACAGATTAATATTAACACACTCACTGACACACTGTGTATATCATGACCCACAGTCAGATACACCCGGTGAAGTGTAAAACACACCCACTGTCCTCAGTAATATTAACACACTGACAGAGAACACAGATTAATATTAACACACACACTGACACACTGTGTATATCATGACCCACAGTCAGATACACCCTGTGAAGTGTAAAACACCCCCACTGTCCTCAGGAATATTAACACACTGACAGAGTACACAGATTAATATTAACACACTCACTGACACACTGTGTATATCATGACCCACAGTCAGATGCACCCTGTGAAGTGTAAAACACCCCCACTGTCCTCAGCAATATTAGCACACTGACAGAGAACACAGATTAATATTAACACACTCACTGACACACTGTGTATATCATGACTCACAGTCAGATACACCCTGTGAAGTGTAAAACACCCCCACTGTCCTGAGTAATATTAACACACTGACAGAGAACACAGATTAATATTAACACACTCACTGACACACTTTGTACATCATGACCCATAGTCAGATACACCCTGTGAAGTGTAAAACACCCCCACTGTCCTCAGGAATATTAACACATGACAGAGAACACAGATTAATATTAACACACTCACTGACACACTGTGTATATCATGACCCACAGTCAGATACACCCTGTGAAGTGTAAAACACCCCCACTGTCCTCAGTAATATTAACACACTGACAGAGAACACAGATTAATATTAACACACTCACTGACACACTGTGTATATCATGACCCACAGTCAGATACACCCTGTGAAGTGTAAAACACCCCCACTGTCCTCAGGAATATTAACACACTGACAGAGAACACAGATTAATATTAACACACTCACTGACACACTGTGTACATCATGACTTAGAGTCAGATACACCCTGCGAAGTGTAAAACACCCCCACTGTCCTCAGGAATATTAACACACTGACAGAGAAAACAGATTAATATTAACACACTCACTGACACACTGTGTACATCATGACCCACAGTCAGATACACCCTGTGAAGTGTAAAACACCCCCACTGTGCTCAGTAATATTAACACACTGACAGAGAACACAGATTAATATTAACACACTCACTGACACACTGTGTACATCATGACCCACAGTCAGATACACCCTGTGAAGTGTAAAACACCCCCACTGTCCTCAGGAATATTAACACACTGACAGAGAACACAGATTAATATTAACACACTCACTGACACACTGTGTAAATCATGACCCACAGTCAGATACACCCTGTGAAGTGTAAAACATCCCCACTGTCCTCAGTAATATTAACACACTGACAGAGAACACAGATTAATATTAACACACTCACTGACACACTTTGTACATCATGACCCATAGTCAGATACACCCTGTGAAGTGTAAAACACCCCCACTGTCCTCAGGAACATTAACACACTGACAGAGAACACAGATTAATATTAACACACTCACTGACACACTGTGTATATCATGACCCACAGTCAGATAAACCCTGTGAAGTGTAAAACACCCCCACTGTCCTCAGTAATATTAACACACTGACAGAGAACACAGATTAATATTAACACACTCACTGACACACTGTGTACATCATGACCCACAGTCAGATACACCCTGTGAAGTGTAAAACACCCCACTGTCCTCAGGAATATTAACACACTGACAGAGAACACAGATTAATATTAACACACTCACTGACACACTGTGTATATCATGACCCAGAGTCAGATACACCCTGTGAAGTGCAAAACACCCCCACTGTCCTCAGTAATATTAACACACTGACAGAGAACACAGATTAATATTAACACTCTCACTGACACACTGTGTATATCATGACCCACAGTCAGATACACCCTGTGATGGGTAAAACACCCCCACTGTCCTCAGTAATATTAACACACTGACAGAGAACACAGATTAATATTAACACACTCACTGACACACTGAGTATATCATGACCCAGAGTCAGATACACCCTGTGAAGTGTAAAACATCCCCACTGTCCTCAGTAATATTAACACACTGACAGAGAACACAGATTAATATTAACACACTCACTGACACACTGTGTATATCATGACCCACAGTCAGATACACCCTGTGAAGTGTAAAACACCCCCACTGTCCTCAGTAATATTAACACACTGACAGAGAACACAGATTAATATTAACACACTCACTGACACACTGTGTACATCATGACCCACAGTCAGATAAACCCTGTGAAGTGTAAAACACCCCCACTGTCCTCAGGAATATTAACACACTGACAGAGAACACAGATTAATATTAACACACTCACTGACACACTGTGTATATCATGACCCACAGTCAGATACACCCTGTGAAGTGTAAAACATCCCCACTGTCCTCAGGAATATTAACACACTGACAGAGAACACAGATTAATATTAACACACTCACTGACACACTATGTATATCATGACCCACAGTCAGATACACCCTGTGAAGTGTAAAACACCCCCACTGTCCTCAGTAATATTAACACACTGACAGAGAACACAGATTAATATTAACACACTCACTGACACACTGTGTATATCATGACCCACAGTCAGATAAACCCTGTGAAGTGTAAAACATCCCACTGTCCTCAGTAATATTAACACACTGACAGAGAACACAGATTAATATTAACACACTCACTGACACACGGTGTACATCATGACCCACAGTCAGATACACCCTGTGAAGTGTAAAACACCCCCACTGTCCTCAGGAATATTAACACACTGACAGAGAACACAGAATAATATTAACACTCTCACTGACACACTGTGTATATCATGACCCACAGTCAGATACACCCTGTGAAGTGTAAAACACCCCCACTGTCCTCAGTAATATTAACACACTGACAGAGAACACAGATTAAAATTAACACACTCACTGACACACTGTGTACATCATAACCCACAGTCAGATACACCCTGTGAAGTGTAAAACACCCCACTGTCCTCGGTAATATTAACACCTGACAGAGAACACAGATTAATGTTAACACACACACTGACACACTGTGTATATCATGACCCACAGTCAGATACACTCTGTGAAGTGTAAAACACCCCCACTGTCCTCAGTAATATTAATACACTGACAGAGAACACAGATTAATATTAACACACTCACTGACACACTGTGTACATCATGACCCACAGTCAGATACACCCTGTGAAGTGTAAAACACCCCCACTGTCCTCAGTAATATTAACACACTGACAGAGAACACACATTAATATTAACACACTCACTGACACACTGTGTATATCATGACCCACAGTCAGATAAACCCTGTGAAGTGTAAAACACCCCCACTGTCCTCAGGAATATTAACACACTGACAGAGAACACAGATTAATATTAACACACTCACTGACACACTGTGTATATCATGACCCACAGTCAGATACACCCGGTGAAGTGTAAAACACACCCACTGTCCTCAGTAATATTAACACACTGACAGAGAACACAGATTAATATTAACACACACACTGACACACTGTGTATATCATGACCCACAGTCAGATACACCCTGTGAAGTGTAAAACACCCCCACTGTCCTCAGGAATATTAACACACTGACAGAGTACACAGATTAATATTAACACACTCACTGACACACTGTGTATATCATGACCCACAGTCAGATGCACCCTGTGAAGTGTAAAACACCCCCACTGTCCTCAGCAATATTAGCACACTGACAGAGAACACAGATTAATATTAACACACTCACTGACACACTGTGTATATCATGACTCACAGTCAGATACACCCTGTGAAGTGTAAAACACCCCCACTGTCCTGAGTAATATTAACACACTGACAGAGAACACAGATTAATATTAACACACTCACTGACACACTTTGTACATCATGACCCATAGTCAGATACACCCTGTGAAGTGTAAAACACCCCCACTGTCCTCAGGAATATTAACACATGACAGAGAACACAGATTAATATTAACACACTCACTGACACACTGTGTATATCATGACCCACAGTCAGATACACCCTGTGAAGTGTAAAACACCCCCACTGTCCTCAGTAATATTAACACACTGACAGAGAACACAGATTAATATTAACACACTCACTGACACACTGTGTATATCATGACCCACAGTCAGATACACCCTGTGAAGTGTAAAACACCCCCACTGTCCTCAGGAATATTAACACACTGACAGAGAACACAGATTAATATTAACACACTCACTGACACACTGTGTACATCATGACTTAGAGTCAGATACACCCTGCGAAGTGTAAAACACCCCCACTGTCCTCAGGAATATTAACACACTGACAGAGAAAACAGATTAATATTAACACACTCACTGACACACTGTGTACATCATGACCCACAGTCAGATACACCCTGTGAAGTGTAAAACACCCCCACTGTGCTCAGTAATATTAACACACTGACAGAGAACACAGATTAATATTAACACACTCACTGACACACTGTGTACATCATGACCCACAGTCAGATACACCCTGTGAAGTGTAAAACACCCCCACTGTCCTCAGGAATATTAACACACTGACAGAGAACACAGATTAATATTAACACACTCACTGACACACTGTGTAAATCATGACCCACAGTCAGATACACCCTGTGAAGTGTAAAACATCCCCACTGTCCTCAGTAATATTAACACACTGACAGAGAACACAGATTAATATTAACACACTCACTGACACACTTTGTACATCATGACCCATAGTCAGATACACCCTGTGAAGTGTAAAACACCCCCACTGTCCTCAGGAACATTAACACACTGACAGAGAACACAGATTAATATTAACACACTCACTGACACACTGTGTATATCATGACCCACAGTCAGATAAACCCTGTGAAGTGTAAAACACCCCCACTGTCCTCAGTAATATTAACACACTGACAGAGAACACAGATTAATATTAACACACTCACTGACACACTGTGTACATCATGACCCACAGTCAGATACACCCTGTGAAGTGTAAAACACCCCACTGTCCTCAGGAATATTAACACACTGACAGAGAACACAGATTAATATTAACACACTCACTGACACACTGTGTATATCATGACCCAGAGTCAGATACACCCTGTGAAGTGTAAAACACCCCCACTGTCCTCAGTAATATTAACACACTGACAGAGAACACAGATTAATATTAACACTCTCACTGACACACTGTGTATATCATGACCCACAGTCAGATACACCCTGTGATGGGTAAAACACCCCCACTGTCCTCAGTAATATTAACACACTGACAGAGAACACAGATTAATATTAACACACTCACTGACACACTGAGTATATCATGACCCAGAGTCAGATACACCCTGTGAAGTGTAAAACATCCCCACTGTCCTCAGTAATATTAACACACTGACAGAGAACACAGATTAATATTAACACACTCACTGACACACTGTGTATATCATGACCCACAGTCAGATACACCCTGTGAAGTGTAAAACACCCCCACTGTCCTCAGTAATATTAACACACTGACAGAGAACACAGATTAATATTAACACACTCACTGACACACTGTGTACATCATGACCCACAGTCAGATAAACCCTGTGAAGTGTAAAACATCCCACTGTCCTCATTAATATTAACACATTGACAGAGAACACAGATTAATATTAACACACTCACTGACACACTGTGTACATCATGACCCACAGTCAGATACACCCTGTGAAGTGTAAAACATCCCCACTGTCCTCAGGAATATAAACACACTGACAGAGAACACAGATTAATATTAACACACTCACTGACACACTGTGTATATCATGACCCACAGTCAGATAAACCCTGTGAAGTGTAAAACACCCCCACTGTCCTCAGTAATATTAACACACTGACAGAGAACACAGATTAATATTAACACACTCACTGACACACTGTGTATATCATGACCCACAGTCAGATAAACCCTGTGAAGTGTAAAACACCCCCACTGTCCTCAGTAATATTAACACACTGACAGAGAACACAGATTAATATTAACACACTCACTGACACACTGTGTATATCATGACCCACAGTCAGATACACCCTGTGAAGTGTAAAACACCCCCACTGTCCTCAGTAACATTAACACACTGACAGAGAACACAGATTAATATTAACACACTCACTGACACACTGTGTACATCATGACCCACAGTCAGATACACCCTGTGAAGTGTAAAACACCCCACTGTCCTCAGGAATATTAACACACTGACAGAGAACACAGATTAATATTAACACTCTCACTGACACACTGTGTATATCATGACCCACAGTCAGATAAACCCTGTGAAGTGTAAAACACCCCCACTGTCCTCAGTAATATTAACACACTGACAGAGAACACAGATTAATATTAACACTCTCACTGACACACTGTGTATATCATGACCCACAGTCAGATACACCCTGTGAAGGGTAAAACACCCCCACTGTCCTCAGTAATATTAACACACTGACAGAGAACACAGATTAATATTAACACACTCACTGACACACTGTGTATATCATGACCCAGAGTCAGATACACCCTGTGAAGTGTAAAACATCCCCACTGTCCTCAGTAATATTAACACACTGACAGAGAACACAGATTAATATTAACACACTCACTGACACACTGTGTATATCATGACCCAGAGTCAGATACACCCTGTGAAGTGTAAAACACCCCCACTGTCCTCAGTAATATTAACACACTGACAGAGAACACAGATTAATATTAACACACTCACTGACACACTGTATATATCATGAGCCACAGTCAGATACACCCTGTGAAGTGTAAAGCACTCCCACTGTCCTCAGTAATATTAACACACTGACAGAGAACACAGATTAATATTAACACACTCACTGACACACTGTGTACATCATGACCCACAGTCAGATACACCCTGTGAAGTGTAAAACACCCTCACTGTCCTCTGTAATATTAACACACTGACAGAGAACACAGATTAATATTAACACACTCACTGACACACTGTGTATATCATGACCCACTGTCAGATACACCCTGTGAAGTGTAAAACACCCCCACTGTCCTCAGTAATATTAACACACTGACAGAGATCACAGATTAATATTAACACACTCACTGACACACTGTGTATATCATGACTCACAGTCAGATAAACCCTGTGAAGTGTAAAACACCCCCACTGTCCTCAGTAATATTAACACCTGACAGAGAACACAGATTAATATTAACACACTCACTGACACACTGTGTATATCATGACCCACAGTCAGATACACCCTGTGAAGTGTAAAACAGCCCCACTGTCCTCAGGAATATTAACACACTGACAGAGAACACAGATTAATATTAACACACTCACTGACACACTGTGTACATCATGACCCACAGTCAGATACACCCTGTGAAGTGTAAAACACCCCCACTGTCCTCAGTAATATTAACACACTGACAGAGAACACAGATTAATATTAACACACTCACTGACACACTGTGTATATCATGACCCACAGTCAGATGCACCCTGTGAAGTGTAAAACACCCCCAATGTCCTCAGCAATATTAGCACACTGACAGAGAACACAGATTAATATTAACACACTCACTGACACACTGTGTATATCATGACCCACAGTCAGATAAACCCTGTGAAGTGTAAAACACCCCCACTGTCCTCAGGAATATTAACACACTGACAGAGAACACAGATTAATATTAACACAATCACTGACACACTGTGTATATCATGACCCACAGTCAGATACACCCTGTGAAGGGTAAAACACCCCCACTGTCCTCAGGAATATTAACACACTGACAGAGAACACAGATTAATATTAACACACTCACTGACACACTGTGTAAATCATGACCCACAGTCAGATACACCCTGTGAAGTGTAAAACATCCCCACTGTCCTCAGTAATATTAACACACTGACAGAGAACACAGATTAATATTAACACACTCACTGACACACTTTGTACATCATGACCCATAGTCAGATACACCCTGTGAAGTGTAAAACACCCCCACTCTCCTCAGGAATATTAACACACTGACAGAGAACACAGATTAATATTAACACACTCACTGACACACTGTGTATATCATGACCCACAGTCAGATAAACCCTGTGAAGTGTAAAACACCCCCACTGTCCTCAGTAATATTAACACACTGACAGAGAACACAGATTAATATTAACACACTCACTGACACACTGTGTACATCATGACACACAGTCAGATACACCCTGTGAAGTGTAAAACACCCCACAGTCCTCAGGAATATTAACACACTGACAGAGAACACAGATTAATATTAACACTCTCACTGACACACTGTGTATATCATGACCCACAGTCAGATAAACCCTGTGAAGTGTAAAACACCCCCACTGTCCTCAGTAATATTAACACACTGACAGAGAACACAGATTAATATTAACACACTCACTGACACACTGTGTATATCATGACCCACAGCCAGATACACCCTGTGAAGTGTAAAACACCCCCACTGTCCTCAGTAATATTAACACACTGACAGAGAACACAGATTAATATTAACACTCTCACTGACACACTGTGTATATCATGACCCACAGTCAGATACACCCTGTGATGGGTAAAACACCCCCACTGTCCTCAGTAATATTAACACACTGACAGAGAACACAGATTAATATTAACACACTCACTGACACACTGTGTATATCATGACCCAGAGTCAGATACACCCTGTGAAGTGTAAAACATCCCCACTGTCCTCAGTAATATTAACACACTGACAGAGAACACAGATTAATATTAACACACTCACTGACACACTGTGTATATCATGACCCACAGTCAGATAAACCCTGTGAAGTGTAAAACATCCCACTGTCCTCAGTAATATTAACACATTGACAGAGAACACAGATTAATATTAACACACTCACTGACACACTGTGTACATCATGACCCACAGTCAGATACACCCTGTGAAGTGTAAAACATCCCCACTGTCCTCAGGAATATTAACACACTGACAGAGAACACAGATTAATATTAACACACTCACTGACACACTGTGTATATCATGACCCACAGTCAGATAAACCCTGTGAAGTGTAAAACACCCCCACTGTCCTCAGTAACATTAACACACTGACAGAGAACACAGATTAATATTAACACACTCACTGACACACTGTGTACATCATGACCCACAGTCAGATACACCCTGTGAAGTGTAAAACACCCCACTGTCCTCAGGAATATTAACACACTGACAGAGAACACAGATTAATATTAACACTCTCACTGACACACTGTGCATATCATGACCCACAGTCAGATAAACCCTGTGAAGTGTAAAACACCCCCACTGTCCTCAGTAATATTAACACACTGACAGAGAACACAGATTAATATTAACACTCTCACTGACACACTGTGTATATCATGACCCACAGTCAGATACACCCTGTGAAGGGTAAAACACCCCCACTGTCCTCAGTAATATTAACACACTGACAGAGAACACAGATTAATATTAACACACTCACTGACACACTGTGTATATCATGACCCAGAGTCAGATACACCCTGTGAAGTGTAAAACATCCCCACTGTCCTCAGTAATATTAACACACTGACAGAGAACACAGATTAATATTAACACACTCACTGACACACTGTGTATATCATGACCCACAGTCAGATAAACCCTGTGAAGTGTAAAACATCCCACTGTCCTCAGTAATATTAACACATTGACAGAGAACACAGATTAATATTAACACACTCACTGACACACTGTGTACATCATGACCCACAGTTAGATACACCCTGTGAAGTGTAAAACACCCCCACTGTCCTCAGTAATATTAACACCTGACAGAGAACACAGATTAATATTAACACACTCACTGACACACTGTGTATATCATGACCCACAGTCAGATACACTCTGTGAAGTGTAAATCACCCCCACTGTCCTCAGTAATATTAACACACTGACAGAGAACACAGATTAATATTAACACACTCACTGACACACTGTGTATATCATGACCCACAGTCAGATACACCCTGTGAAGTGTAAAACACCCCCACTGTCCTCAGTAATATTAACACACTGACAGAGAAAACAGATTAATATTAACACACTCACTGACACACTGTGTATATCATGACCCACAGTCAGATACACGCTGTGAAGTGTAAAACACCCCCACTGTCCTGAGTAATATTAGCACACTGACAGAGAACACAGATTAATATTAACACACTCACTGACACACTTTGTATATCATGACCCACAGTCAGATACACCCTGTGAAGTGTAAAGCACTCCCACTGTCCTCAGTAATATTAACACACTGACAGAGAACACAGATTAATATTAACACACTCACTGACACACTGTGTACATCATGACCCACAGTCAGATACACCCTGTGAAGTGTAAAACACCCTCACTGTCCTCAGTAATATTAACACACTGACAGAGAACACAGATTAATATTAACACACTCACTGACACACTGTGTATATCATGACCCACAGTCAGATACACCCTGTGAAGTGTAAAACACCCCCACTGTCCTCAGTAATATTAACACACTGACAGAGATCACAGATTAATATTAACACACTCACTGACACACTGTGTATATCATGACTCACAGTCAGATAAACCCTGTGAAGTGTAAAACACCCCCACTGTCCTCAGTAATATTAACACCTGACAGAGAACACAGATTAATATTAACACACTCACTGACACACTGTGTATATCATGACCCACAGTCAGATACACCCTGTGAAGTGTATAACAGCCCCACTGTCCTCAGGAATATTAACACACTGACAGAGAACACAGATTAATATTAACACACTCACTGACACACTGTGTACATCATGACCCACAGTCAGATACACCCTGTGAAGTGTAAAACACCCCCACTGTCCTCAGTAATATTAACACACTGACAGAGAACACAGATTAATATTAACACACTCACTGACACACTGTGTATATCATGACCCACAGTCAGATGCACCCTGTGAAGTGTAAAACACCCCCAATGTCCTCAGCAATATTAGCACACTGACAGAGAACACAGATTAATATTAACACACTCACTGACACACTGTGTATATCATGACCCACAGTCAGATAAACCCTGTGAAGTGTAAAACACCCCCACTGTCCTCAGGAATATTAACACACTGACAGAGAACACAGATTAATATTAACACACTCACTGACACACTGTGTACATCATGACCCAGAGTCAGATACACCCTGTGAAGTGTAAAACACCCCCACTGTCCTCAGTAATATTAACACACTGACAGAGAACACAGATTAATATTAACACACTCACTGACACACTGTGTATATCATGACCCACAGTCAGATAAACCCTGTGAAGTGTAAAACACCCCCACTGTCCGCAGTAATATTAACACACTGACAGAGAACACAGATTAATATTAACACACTCACTGACACACTGTGTATATCATGACCCACAGTCAGATACACCCTGTGAAGTGTAAAACACCCCCACTGTCCTCAGGAATATTAACACACTGACAGAGAACACAGATTAATATTAACACACTCACTGACACACTGTGTGTATCATGACCCACAGTCAGATAAACCCTGTGAAGTGTAAAACACCCCCACTGTCCTCAGGAATATGAACACACTGACAGAGAACACAGATTAATATTAACACACTCACTGACACACTGTGTATATCATGACCCACAGTCAGATACACCCTGTGAAGTGTAAAACATCCCCACTGTCCTCAGTAATATTAACACACTGACAGAGAACACAGATTAATATTAACACACTCACTGACACACTGTGTACATCATGACCAACAGTCAGATACACCCTGTGAAGTGTAAAACACCCCCACTGCCCTCAGTAATATTAACACACTGACAGAGAACACAGATTAATATTAACACACTCACTGACACACTGTGTATATCATGACCCACAGTCAGATACACCCTGTGAAGTGTAAAACATCCCCACTGTCCTCAGGAATATTAACACACTGACAGAGAACACAGATTAATATTTACACACTCACTGACACACTATGTATATCATGACCCACAGTCAGATACACCCTGTGAAGTGTAAAACACCCCCACTGTCCTCTGTAATATTATCACACTGACAGAGAACACAGATTAATATTAACACACTCACTGACACACTGTGTATATCATGACCCACAGTCAGATACACCCTGTGAAGTGTAAAACACCCCCACTGTCCTCAGCAATATTAACACACTGACAGAGAACACAGATTAATATTAACACACTCACTGACACACTGTGTATATCATGACCCACAGTCAGATACACCCTGTGAAGTGTAAAACACCCCCACTGTCCTCAGGAATATTAACACACTGACAGAGAACACAGATTAATATTAACACACTCACTGACACACTGTGTACATCATGACCCAGAGTCAGATACACCCTGTGAAGTGTAAAACACCCCCACTGTCCTCAGGAATATTAACACACTGACAGAGAACACAGATTAATATTAACACACTCACTGACACACTGTGTACATCATGACCCACAGTCAGATACACCCGGTGAAGTGTAAAACATCCCCACTGTCCTCAGGAATATTAACACACTGACAGAGAACACAGATTAATATTAACACACTCACTGACACACTGTGTATATCATGACCCACAGTCAGATAAACCCTGTGAAGTGTAAAACACCCCCACTGTCCTCAGGAATATTAACACACTGACAGAGTACACAGATTAATATTAACACACTCACTGACACACTGTGTATATCATGACCCACAGTCAGATACACCCTGTGAAGTGTAAAACACCCCCACTGTCCTCAGTAATATTAACACACTGACAGAGAACACAGATTAATATTAACACACTCACTGACACACTGTGTATATCATGACCCACAGTCAGATACACCCTGTGAAGTGTAAAACACCCCCACTGTCCTCAGGAATATTAACACACTGACAGAGAACACAGATTAATATTAACACACTCACTGACACACTGTGTACATCATGACCCAGAGTCAGATACACCCTGTGAAGTGTAAAACACCCCCACTGTCCTCAGGAATATTAACACACTGACAGAGAACACAGATTAATATTAACACACTCACTGACACACTGTGTATATCATGACCCACAGTCAGATACACCCTGTGAAGTGTAAAACACCCCCACTGTCCTCAGGAATATTAACACACTGACAGAGAACACAGATTAATATTAACACACTCACTGACACACTGTGTATATCATGACCCACAGTCAGATACACCCTGTGAAGTGTAAAACACCCCCACTGTCCTCAGGAATATTAACACACTGACAGAGAACACAGATTAATATTAACACACTCACTGACACACTGTGTATATCATGACCCACAGTCAGATACACCCTGTGAAGTGTAAAACACCCCCACTGTCCTCAGTAATATTAACACCTGACAGAGAACACAGATTAATATTAACACACTCACTGACACACTGTGTATATCATGACCCACAGTCAGATACACCCTGTGAAGTGAAAAACACCCCCACTGTCCTCAGGAATATTAACACACTGACAGAGAACACAGATTAATATTAACACACTCACTGACACACTGTGTATATCATGACCCACAGTCAGATACACCCTGTGAAGTGTAAAACACCCCCACTGTCCTCAGTAATATTAACACACTGACAGAGAACACAGATTAATATTAACACACTCACTGACACACTGTGTATATCATGACCCACAGTCAGATAAACCCTGTGAAGTGTAAAACACCCCCACTGTCCTCAGTAATATTAACACCTGACAGAGAACACAGATTAATATTAACACACTCACTGACACACTGTGTACATCATGACCCACAGTCAGATAAACCCTGTGAAGTGTAAAACACCCCCACTGTCCTCAGCAATATTAACACACTGACAGAGAACACAGATTAATATTAACACACTCACTGACACACTGTGTATATCATGACCCACAGTCAGATACACCCTGTGAAGTGTAAAACACCCCCACTGTCCTCAGGAATATTAACACACTGACAGAGAACACAGATTAATATTAACACACTCACTGACACACTGTGTATATCATGACCCACAGTCAGATACACCCTGTGAAGTGTAAAACACCCCCACTGTCCTCAGGAATATTAACACACTGACAGAGAACACAGATTAATATTAACACACTCACTGACACACTGTGTATATCATGACCCACAGTCAGATACACCCTGTGAAGTGTAAAACACCCCCACTGTCCTCAGTAATATTAACACCTGACAGAGAACACAGATTAATATTAACACACTCACTGACACACTGTGTATATCATGACCCACAGTCAGATACACCCTGTGAAGTGAAAAACACCCCCACTGTCCACAGGAATATTAACACACTGACAGAGAACACAGATTAATATTAACACACTCACTGACACACTGTGTATATCATGACCCACAGTCAGATACACCCTGTGAAGTGTAAAACACCCCCACTGTCCTCAGGAATATTAACACCTGACAGAGAACACAGATTAATATTAACACACTCACTGACACACTGTGTATATCATGACCCACAGTCAGATACACCCTGTGAAGTGTAAAACACCCCTACTGTCCTCAGTAATATTAACACCTGACAGAGAACACAGATTAATATTAACACACTCACTGACACACTGTGTACATCATGACCCACAGTCAGATAAACCCTGTGAAGTGTAAAACACCCCCACTGTCCTCAGCAATATTAACACACTGACAGAGAACACAGATTAATATTAACACACTCACTGACACACTGTGTATATCATGACCCACAGTCAGATACACCCTGTGAAGTGTAAAACACCCCCACTGTCCTCAGGAATCTTAACACACTGACAGAGAACACAGATTAATATTAACACACTCACCGACACACTGTGTATATCATGACCCACAGTCAGATACACCCTGTGAAGTGTAAAACACCCCCACTGCCCTCAGGAATATTAACACACTGACAGAGAACACAGATTAATATTAACACACTCACTGACACACTGTGTACATCATGACCCAGAGTCAGATACACCCTGTGAAGTGTAAAACACCCCCACTGTCCTCAGGAATATTAACACACTGACAGAGAACACAGATTAATATTAACACACTCACTGACACACTGTGTATATCATGACCCAGAGTCAGATACACCCTGTGAAGTGTAAAACACCCCCACTGTCCTCAGGAATATTAACACACTGACAGAGAAAACAGATTAATATTAACACACTCACTGACACACTGTGTACATCATGACCCACAGTCAGATACACCCTGTGAAGTGTAAAACACCCCCACTGTCCTCAGGAATATTAACACACTGACAGAGAACACAGATTAATATTAACACACTCACTGACACACTGTGTATATCATGACTCACAGTCAGATACACCCTGTGAAGTGTAAAACACCACCACTGTCCTCAGGAATATTAACACACTGACAGAGAACACAGATTAATATTAACACACTCACTGACACACTGTGTATATCATGACCCACAGTCAGATACACCCTGTGAAGTGTAAAACATCCCACTGTCCTCAGTAATATTAACACACTGACAGAGAACACAGATTAGTATTAACACACTCACTGACACACTGTGTATATCATGACCCACAGTCAGATACACCCTGTGAAGTGTAAAACATCCCCACTGTCCTCAGGATTATTAACACACTGACAGAGAACACAGATTAATATTAACACACTCACTGACACACTGTGTACATCATGACCCACAGTCAGATACACCCTGTGAAGTGTAAAACACTCCCACTGTCCTCAGGAATATTAACACACTGACAGAGAACACAGATTAATATTAACACACTCACTGACACACTGTGTACATCATGACCCACTGTCAGATACACCCTGTGAAGTGTAAAACACCCCCACTGTCCTCAGGAATATTAACACACTGACAGAGAACACAGATTAATATTAACACACTCACTGACACACTGTGTATATCATGACCCACAGTCAGATACACCCGGTGAAGTGTAAAACACCCCCACTGTCCTCAGTAATATTAACACCTGACAGAGAACACAGATTAATATTAACACACTCACTGACACACTGTGTACATCATGACCCACAGTCAGATACACCCTGTGAAGTGTAAAACACCCCCACTGTCCACGGTAATATTAACACACTGACAGAGAACACAGATTAATATTAACACACTCACTGACACACTGTGTATATCATGACCCACAGTCAGATACACCCTGTGAAGTGTAAAACGCCCCCACTGTCCTCAGTAATATTAACACACTGACAGAGAACACAGATTAATATTAACACACTCACTGACACACTGTGTATATCATGACCCACAGTCAGATACACCCTGTGAAGTGTAAAACATCCCCACTGTCCTCAGTAATATTAACACACAGACAGAGAACACAGATTAATATTAACACACTCACTGACACACTGTGTATATCATGACCCATAGTCAGATACACCCTGTGAAGTGTAAAACACCCCCACTGTCCTCAGTAATATTAACACACTGACAGAGAACACAGATTAATATTAACACACTCACTGACACACTGTGTATATCATGACCCACAGTCAGATGCACCCTGTGAAGTGTAAAACACCCCCACTGTCCTCAGTAATATTAACACACTGACAGAGAACACAGATTAATATTAACACACTCACTGACACACTGTGTATATCATGACCCACAGTCAGATACACCCTGTGAAGTGTAAAACACCCCCACTGTCCTCAGTAATATTAACACACTGACAGAGAACACAGATTAATATTAACACACTCACTGACACACTGTGTATATCATGACCCACAGTCAGATACACCCTGTGAAGTGTAAAACATTCCCACTGTCCTCAGTAATATTAGCACACTGACAGAGAACACAGATTAATATTAACACACTCACTGACACACTGTGTATATCATGACCCACAGTCAGATACACCCTGTGAAGTGTAAAACACCCCCACTGTCCTCAGTAATATTAACACACTGATAGAGAACACAGATTAATATTAACACACTCACTGACACACTGTGTATATCATGACCCACAGTCAGATACACCCTGTGAAGTGTAAAACATTTCCACTGTCCTCAGTAATATTAGCACACTGACAGAGAACACAGATTAATATTAACACACTCACTGCCACACTGTGTACATCATGACCCACAGTCAGATACACCCTGTGAAGTGTAGAACACCCCCACTGTCCTCAGTAATATTAACACACTGACAGAGAACACAGATTAATATTAACACACTCACTGACACACTGTGTATATCATGACCCACAGACAGATACACCCTGTGAAGTGTAAAACGCCCCCACTGTCCTCAGTAATATTAACACACTGACAGAGAACACAGATTAATATTAACACACTCACTGACACACTGTGTATATCATGACCCACAGTCAGATAAACCCTGTGAAGTGTAAAACACCCCCACTGTCCTCAGTAATATTAACACACTGACAGAGAACACAGATTAATATTAACACACTCACTGACACACTGTGTATATCATGACCCACAGTCAGATGCACCCTGTGAAGTGTAAAACACCCCCACTGTCCTCAGTAATATTAACACCTGACAGAGAACACAGATTAATATTAACACACTCACTGACACACTGTGTATATCATGACCCACAGTCAGATACACCCTGTGAAGTGTAAAACACCCCCACTGTCCTCAGGAATATTAACACACTGACAGAGAACACAGATTAATATTAACACACTCACTGACACACTGTGTATATCATGACCCACAGTCAGATACACCCGGTGAAGTGTAAAACACCCCCACTGTCCTCGGTAATATTAACACCTGACAGAGAACACAGATTAATATTAACACACTCACTGACACACTGTGTACATCATGACCCACAGTCAGATACACCCTGTGAAGTGTAAAACACCCCCACTGTCCTCGGTAATATTAACACACTGACAGAGAACACAGATTAATATTAACACACTCACTGACACACTGTGTATATCATGACCCACAGTCAGATACACCCTGTGAAGTGCAAAACGCCCCCACTGTCCTCAGTAATATTAACACACTGACAGAGAACACAGATTAATATTAACACACTCACTGACACACTGTGTATATCATGACCCACAGTCAGATACACCCTGTGAAGTGTAAAACATCCCCACTGTCCTCAGTAATATTAACACACAGACAGAGAACACAGATTAATATTAACACACTCACTGACACACTGTGTATATCATGACCCACAGTCAGATACACCCTGTGAAGTGTAAAACACCCCCACTGTCCTCAGTAATATTAACACACTGACAGAGAACACAGATTAATATTAACACACTCACTGACACACTGTGTATATCATGACCCACAGTCAGATGCACCCTGTGAAGTGTAAAACACCCCCACTGTCCTCAGTAATATTAACACACTGACAGAGAACACAGATTAATATTAACACACTCACTGACACACTGTGTATATCATGACCCACAGTCAGATACACCCTGTGAAGTGTAAAACACCCCCACTGTCCTCAGTAATATTAACACACTGACAGAGAACACAGATTAATATTAACACACTCACTGACACACTGTGTATATCATGACCCACAGTCAGATACACCCTGTGAAGTGTAAAACATTCCCACTGTCCTCAGTAATATTAGTACACTGACAGAGAACACAGATTAATATTAACACACTCACTGACACACTGTGTATATCATGACCCACAGTCAGATACACCCTGTGAAGTGGAAAACACCCCCACTGTCCTCAGTAATATTAACACACTGATAGAGAACACAGATTAATATTAACACACTCACTGACACACTGTGTATATCATGACCCACAGTCAGATACACCCTGTGAAGTGTAAAACATTTCCACTGTCCTCAGTAATATTAGCACACTGACAGAGAACACAGATTAATATTAACACACTCACTGACACACTGTGTACATCATGACCCACAGTCAGATACACCCTGTGAAGTGTAAAACACCCCCACTGTCCTCAGTAATATTAACACACTGACAGAGAACACAGATTAATACTAACACACTCACTGACACACTGTGTATATCATGACCCACAGACAGATACACCCTGTGAAGTGTAAAACGCCCCCACTGTCCTCAGTAATATTAACACACTGTCAGAGAACACAGATTAATATTAACACACTCACTGACACACTGTGTATATCATGACCCACAGTCAGATAAACCCTGTGAAGTGTAAAACACCCCCACTGTCCTCAGTAATATTAACACACTGACAGAGAACACAGATTAATATTAACACACTCACTGACACACTGTGTATATCATGACCCACAGTCAGATGCACCCTGTGAAGTGTAAAACACCCCCACTGTCCTCAGTAATATTAACACCTGACAGAGAACACAGATTAATATTAACACACTCACTGACACACTGTGTATATCATGACCCACAGTCAGATACACCCTGTGAAGTGTAAAACACCCCCACTGTCCTCAGTAATATTAACACACTGACAGAGAACACAGATTAATATTAACACACTCACTGACACACTGTGTATATCATGACCCATAGTCAGATACACCCTGTGAAGTGTAAAACATTCCCACTGTCCTCAGTAATATTAGCACACTGACAGAGAACACAGATTAATATTAACACACTCACTGACACACTGTGTATATCATGACCCACAGTCAGATACACCCTGTGAAGTGTAAAACACCCCCACTGTCCTCAGGAATATTAACACACTGACAGAGAACACAGATTAATATTAACACACTCACTGACACACTGTGCATATCATGACCCACAGCCAGATAAACCCTGTGAAGTGTAAAACACCCCCACTGTCCTCAGTAATATTAACACACTGACAGAGAACACAGATTAATATTAACACACTCACTGACACACTGTGTATATCATGACCCACAGTCAGATACACCCTGTGAAGTGTAAAACACCCCCACTGTCCTCAGGAATATTAACACACTGATAGAGAACACAGATTAATATTAACACATTCACTGACACACTGTGTATATCATGACCCACAGTCAGATCCACCCTGTGAAGTGTAAAACACCCCCACTGTCCTACGTAATATTAACACACTGACAGAGAACACAGATTAATATTGACACACTCACTGACACACTGTGTATATCATGACCCACAGTCAGATACACCCTGTGAAGTGTAAAACACCCCCACTGTCCTCAGTAATATTAACACACTGACAGAGAACACAGATTAATATTGACACACTCACTGACACACTGTGTATATCATGACTCACAGCCAGATACACCCTGTGAAGTGTAAAACA
Source organism: Heterodontus francisci (assembly GCF_036365525.1). NCBI lineage: Eukaryota > Metazoa > Chordata > Chondrichthyes > Heterodontiformes > Heterodontidae > Heterodontus > Heterodontus francisci. The sequence goes on from NW_027140282.1 coordinate 834,698, forward strand.
TCCCCACTGTCCTCAGTAATATTAACACCTGACAGAGAACACAGATTAATATTAACACACTCACTGACACACTGTGTATATCATGACCCACAGTCAGATACACCCTGTGAAGTGTAAAACACCCCCACTGTCCTCAGTAATATTAACACACTGACAGAGAACACAGATTAATATTAACACACTCACTGACACACTGTGTATATCATGACCCATAGTCAGATACACCCTGTGAAGTGTAAAACATTCCCACTGTCCTCAGTAATATTAGCACACTGACAGAGAACACAGATTAATATTAACACACTCACTGACACACTGTGTATATCATGACCCACAGTCAGATACACCCTGTGAAGTGTAAAACACCCCCACTGTCCTCAGGAATATTAACACACTGACAGAGAACACAGATTAATATTAACACACTCACTGACACACTGTGCATATCATGACCCACAGCCAGATAAACCCTGTGAAGTGTAAAACACCCCCACTGTCCTCAGTAATATTAACACACTGACAGAGAACACAGATTAATATTAACACACTCACTGACACACTGTGTATATCATGACCCACAGTCAGATACACCCTGTGAAGTGTAAAACACCCCCACTGTCCTCAGGAATATTAACACACTGATAGAGAACACAGATTAATATTAACACATTCTCTGACACACTGTGTATATCATGACCCACAGTCAGATCCACCCTGTGAAGTGTAAAACACCCCCACTGTCCTACGTAATATTAACACACTGACAGAGAACACAGATTAATATTGACACACTCACTGACACACTGTGTATATCATGACCCACAGTCAGATACACCCTGTGAAGTGTAAAACACCCCCACTGTCCTCAGTAATATTAACACACTGACAGAGAACACAGATTAATATTGACACACTCACTGTCACACTGTGTATATCATGACTCACAGCCAGATACACCCAGTGAAGTGTAAAACATCCCCACTGTCCTCAGTAATATTAACACACTGACAGAGAACACAGATTAATATTAACACACTCACTGACACACTGTGTACATCATGACCCACAGTCAGATACACCCTGTGAAGTGTAAAACATCCCCACTGTCCTCAGGAATATTAACACACTGACAGAGAACACAGATTAATATTAACACACTCACTGACACACTGTGTATATCATGACCCACAGTCAGATACACCCTGTGAAGTGTAAAACACCCCCACTGACCTCAGGAATATTAACACACTGACAGAGAACACAGATTAATATTAACACACTCACTGACACACTGTGTACATCATGACCCACAGTCAGATACACCCTGTGAAGTGTAAAACATCCCCACTGTCCTCAGTAATATTAACACACTGACAGAGAACACAGATTAATATTAACACACTCACTGACACACTGTGTATATCATGACCCACAGTCAGATACACCCTGTGAAGTGTAAAACACCCCCACTGTCCTCAGTAATATTAACACACTGACAGAGAACACAGATTAATATTAACACACTCACTGACACACTGTGTATATCATGACCCACAGTCAGATAGACCCTGTGAAGTGTAAAACACCCCCACTGTCCTCAGGAATATTAACACACTGACAGAGAACACAGATTAATATTAACACACTCACTGACACACTGTGTATATCATGACCCACAGTCAGATACACCCGGTGAAGTGTAAAACACCCCCACTGTCCTCAGGAATATTAACACACTGACAGAGAACACAGATTAATATTAACACACTCACTGACACACTGTGTATATCATGACCCACAGTCAGATAAACCCTGTGAAGTGTAAAACATCCCACTGTCCTCAGTAATATTAACACATTGACAGAGAACACAGATTAATATTAACACACTCACTGACACACTGTGTACATCATGACCCACAGTCAGATACACCCTGTGAAGTGTAAAACACCCCACTGTCCTCGGTAATATTAACACCTGACAGAGAACACAGATTAATATTAACACACTCACTGACACACTGTGTATATCATGACCCACAGTCAGATACACCCTGTGAAGTGTAAAACACCCCCACTGTCCTCAGTAATATTAACACACTGACAGAGAACACAGATTAATATTAACACACTCACTGACACACTGTGTATATCATGACCCACAGTCAGATACACCCTGTGAAGTGTAAAACACCCCCACTGTCCTCAGAAATATTAACACACTGACAGAGAACACAGATTAATATTAACACACTCACTGACACACTGTGTATATCATGACCCACAGTCAGATAAACCCTGTGAAGTGTAAAACACCCCCACTGTCCTCAGGAATATTAGCACACTGACAGAGAACACAGATTAATATTAACACACTCACTGACACACTGTGTATATCATGACCCACAGTCAGATACACCCTGTGAAGTGTAAAACACCCCCACTGTCCTCAGGAATATTAACACACTGACAGAGAACACAGATTAATATTAACACACTCACTGACACACTGTGTATATCATGACCCACAGTCAGATACACCCTGTGAAGTGTAAAACACCCCCACTGTCCTCAGTAATATTAACACACTGACAGAGTACACAGATTAATATTAACACACTCACTGACACACTGTGACATCATGACCCACAGTCAGATACACCCTGTGAAGTGTAAAACACCCCCACTGTCCTCAGTAATATTAACACACTGACAGAGAACACAGATTAATATTAACACACTCACTGACACACTGTGTACATCATGACCCACAGTCAGATGCACCCTGTGAAGTGTAAAACACCCCCACTGTCCTCAGGAATATTAACACACTGACAGAGAACACAGATTAATATTAACACACTCACTGACACACTATGTATATCATGACCCACAGTCAGATACACCGTGTGAAGTGTAAAACACCCCCACTGTCCTCAGTAATATTAACACACTGACAGAGAACACAGATTAATATTAACACACTCACTGACACACTGTGTATATCATGACCCACAGTCAGATACACCCTGTGAAGTGTAAAACACCCCCACTGTCCTCAGGAATATTAACACACTGACAGAGAACACAGATTAATATTAACACACTCACTGACACACTGTGTACATCATGACTCACAGTCAGATGCACCCTGTGAAGTGTAAAACACCCCCACTGTCCTCAGTAATATTAACACACTGACAGAGAACACAGATTAATATTAACACACTCACTGACACACTGTGTACATCATGACCCACAGTCAGATGCACCCTGTGAAGTGTAAAACACCCCCACTGTCCTCAGGAATATTAACACACTGACAGAGAACACAGATTAATATTAACACACTCACTGACACACTGTGTATATCATGACCCACAGTCAGATACACCCTGTGAAGTGTAAAACACCCCAACTGTCCTCAGTAATATTAACACACTGACAGAGAACACAGATTAATATTAACACACTCACTGACACACTGTGTATATCATGACCCACAGTCAGATACACCCTGTGAAGTGTAAAACACCCCCACTGTCCTCAGGAATATTAAAACACTGACAGAGAACACAGATTAATATTAACACACTCACTGACAACCTGTGTATATCATGACCCACAGTCAGATAAACCCTGTGAAGTGTAAAACACGCCCACTGTCCTCAGTAATATTAACACACTGACAGAGAACACAGATTAATATTAACACACTCACTGACACACTGTGTATATCATGACCCACAGTCAGATACACCCTGTGAAGTGTAAAACACCCCTACTGTCCTCAGCAATATTAACACACTGACAGAGAACACAGATTAATATTAACACACTCACTGACACACTGTGTATATCATGACCCACAGTCAGATACACCCTGTGAAGATTAAAACATCCCCACTGTCCTCAGTAATATTAACACACTGACAGAGAACACAGATTAATATTAACACACTCACTGACACACTGTGTATATCATGACCCACAGTCAGATACACCCTGTGAAGTGTAAAACACCCCCACTGTCCTCAGTAACATTAACACACTGACAGAGAACACAGATTAATATTAAAACACTCACTGACACTGTGTATATCATGACCCACAGTCAGATAAACCCTGTGAAGTGTAAAACACCCCCACTGTCCTCAGTAATATTAACACACTGACAGAGAACACAGATTAATATTAACACACTCACTGACACACTGTGTATATCATGACCCACAGTCAGATAAACCCTGTGAAGTGTAAAACATCCCACTGTCCTCAGTAATATTAACACATTGACAGAGAACACAGATTAATATTAACACACTCACTGACACACTGTGTACATCATGACCCACAGTCAGATACACCCTGTGAAGTGTAAAACACCCCACTGTCCTCGGTAATATTAACACCTGACAGAGAACACAGATTAATATTAACACACTCACTGACACACTGTGTATATCATGACCCACAGTCAGATACACACTGTGAAGTGTAAAACACCCCCACTGTCCTCAGGAATATTAACACACTGACAGAGAACACAGATTAATATTAACACACTCACTGACACACTGTGTATATCATGACCCACAGTCAGATACACCCTGTGAAGTGTAAAACACCCCCACTGTCCTCAGTAATATTAACATACTGACAGAGTACACAGATTAATATTAACACACTCACTGACACACTGTGACATCATGACCCACCGTCAGATACACCCTGTGAAGTGTAAAACACCCCCACTGTCCTCAGGAATATTAACACACTGACAGAGAACACAGATTAATATTAACACACTCACTGACACACTGTGTACATCATGACCCACAGTCAGATACACCCTGTGAAGTGTAAAACACCCCCACTGTCCTCAGTAATATTAACACACTGACAGAGAACACAGATTAATATTAACACACTCACTGACACACTATGTATATCATGACCCACAGTCAGATAAACCCTGTGAAGTGTAAAACACCCCCACTGTCCTCAGTAATATTAACACACTGACAGAGAACACAGATTAATATTAACACACTCACTGACACACTGTGTATATCATGACCCACAGTCAGATAAACCCTGTGAAGTGTAAAACACCCCCACTGTCCTCAGTAATATTAACATACTGACAGAGAACACAGACTAATATTAACACACTCACTGACACACTGTGTACATCATGACCCACAGTCAGATACACCCTGTGAAGTGTAAAACACCCCCACTGTCCTCAGTAATATTAACACACTGACAGAGAACACAGATTAATATTAACACACTCACTGACACACTGTGTACATCATGACCCACAGTCAGATACACCCTGTGAAGTGTAAAACACCCCCACTGTCCTCAGTAATATTAACACACTGACAGAGAACACAGATTAATATTAACACACTCACTGACACACTGTGTATATCATGACTCACAGTCAGATAAACCCTGTGAAGTGTAAAACACCCCCACTGTCCTCAGTAATATTAACACACTGACAGAGAACACAGATTAATATTAACACACTCACTGACACACTATGTATATCATGACCCACAGTCAGATACACTCTGTGAAGTGTAAAACACCCCCACTGTCCTCAGGAATATTAACACACTGACAGAGAACACAGATTAATATTAACACACTCACTGACACACTATGTATATCATGACCCACAGTCAGATAAACCCTGTGAAGTGTAAAACACGCCCACTGTCCTCAGTAATATTAACACACTGACAGAGAACACAGATTAATATTAACACACTCACTGACACACTGTGTACATCATGACCCACAGTCAGATACACCCTGTGAAGTGTAAAACACCCCCACTGTCCTCAGTAATATTAACACACTGACAGAGAACACAGATTAATATTAACACACTCACTGACACACTGTGTACATCATGACCCACAGTCAGATAAACCCTGTGAAGTGTAAAACACGCCCACTGTCCTCAGGAATATTAACACACTGACAGAGAACACAGATTAATATTAACACATTCACTGACACACTGTGTACATCATGACCCACAGTCAGATACACCCTGTGAAGTGTAAAACACCCCCACTGTCCTCAGTAATATTAACACACTGACAGAGAACACAGATTAATATTAACACACTCACTGACACACTGTGTATATCATGACCCACAGTCAGATACACTCTGTGAAGTGTAAAACACCCCCACTGTCCTCAGGAATATTAACACACTGACAGAGAACACAGATTAATATTAACACACTCACTGACACACTATGTATATCATGACCCACAGTCAGATAAACCCTGTGAAGTGTAAAACACGCCCACTGTCCTCAGTAATATTAACACACTGACAGAGAACACAGATTAATATTAACACACTCACTGACACACTGTGTATATCATGACCCACAGTCAGATACACCCTGTGAAGTGTAAAACATCCCCACTGTCCTCAGTAATATTAACACACTGACAGAGAACACAGATTAATATTAACACACTCACTGACACACTGTGTATATCATGACCCACAGTCAGATACACCCTGTGAAGTGTAAAACACCCCCACTGTCCTCAGTAATATTAACACACTGACAGAGAACACAGATTAATATTAACACACTCACTGACACACTGTGTATATCATGACCCACAGTCAGATAAACCCTGTGAAGTGTAAAACACCCCCACTGTCCTCAGTAATATTAACACACTGACAGAGAACACAGATTAATATTAACACACTCACTGACAAACTGTGTACATCATGACCCACAGTCAGATACACCCTGTGAAGTGTAAAACACCCCCACTGTCCTCAGTAATATTAACACACTGACAGAGAACACAGCTTAATATTAACACACTCACTGACACACTATGTACATCATGACCCACAGTCAGATACACCCTGTGAAGTGTAAAACACCCCCACTGTCCTCAGTAATATTAACACACTGACAGAGAACACAGATTAATATTAACACACTCACTGACACACTGTGTATATCATGACCCACAGTCAGATACACCCTGTGAAGTGTAAAACACCCCCACTGTCCTCAGGAATATTAACACACTGACAGAGAACACAGATTAATATTAACACACTCACTGACACACTGTGTACATCATGACCCACAGTCAGATACACCCTGTGAAGTGTAAAACACCCCCACTGTCCTCAGGAATATTAACACACTGACAGAGAACACAGCTTAATATTAACACACTCACTGACACACTGTGTATATCATGACCCACAGTCAGATACACCCTGTGAAGTGTAAAACATCCCCACTGTCCTCAGTAATATTAACACACTGACAGAGAACACAGATTAATATTAACACACTCACTGACACACTGTGTACATCATGACCCACAGTCAGATACACCCTGTGAAGTGTAAAACATCCCCACTGTCCTCAGTAATATTAACACACTGACAGAGAACACAGATTAATATTAACACACTCACTGACACACTGTGTATATCATGACCCACAGTCAGATACACCCTGTGAAGTGTAAAACATCCCCACTGTCCTCAGTAATATTAACACACTGACAGAGAACACAGATTAATATTAACACACTCACTGACACAATGTGTACATCATGACCCACAGTCAGATACACCCTGTGAAGTGTAAAACATCCCCACTGTCCTCAGTAATATTAACACACTGACAGAGAACACAGATTAATATTAACACACTCACTGACACACTGTGTATATCATGACCCACAGTCAGATACACCCTGTGAAGTGTAAAACACCCCCACTGTCCTCAGTAATATTAACACACTGACAGAGAACACAGATTAATATTAACACACTCACTGACACACTGTGTATATCATGACCCACAGTCAGATACACCCTGTGAAGTGTAAAACACCCCCACTGTCCTCAGGAATATTAACACACTGACAGAGAACACAGATTAATATTAACACACTCACTGACACACTGTGTATATCATGACCCACAGTCAGATACACCCGGTGAAGTGTAAAACACCCCCACTGTCCTCAGGAATATTAACACACTGACAGAGAACACAGATTAATATTAACACACTCACTGACACACTGTGTATATCATGACCCACAGTCAGATAAACCCTGTGAAGTGTAAAACATCCCACTGTCCTCAGTAATATTAACACATTGACAGAGAACACAGATTAATATTAACACACTCACTGACACACTGTGTACATCATGACCCACAGTCAGATACACCCTGTGAAGTGTAAAACACCCCACTGTCCTCGGTAATATTAACACCTGACAGAGAACACAGATTAATATTAACACACTCACTGACACACTGTGTATATCATGACCCACAGTCAGATACACCCTGTGAAGTGTAAAACACCCCCACTGTCCTCAGTAATATTAACACACTGACAGAGAACACAGATTAATATTAACACACTCACTGACACACTGTGTATATCATGACCCACAGTCAGATACACCCTGTGAAGTGTAAAACACCCCCACTGTCCTCAGAAATATTAACACACTGACAGAGAACACAGATTAATATTAACACACTCACTGACACACTGTGTATATCATGACCCACAGTCAGATAAACCCTGTGAAGTGTAAAACACCCCCACTGTCCTCAGGAATATTAGCACACTGACAGAGAACACAGATTAATATTAACACACTCACTGACACACTGTGTATATCATGACCCACAGTCAGATACACCCTGTGAAGTGTAAAACACCCCCACTGTCCTCAGGAATATTAACACACTGACAGAGAACACAGATTAATATTAACACACTCACTGACACACTGTGTATATCATGACCCACAGTCAGATACACCCTGTGAAGTGTAAAACACCCCCACTGTCCTCAGTAATATTAACACACTGACAGAGTACACAGATTAATATTAACACACTCACTGACACACTGTGACATCATGACCCACAGTCAGATACACCCTGTGAAGTGTAAAACACCCCCACTGTCCTCAGGAATATTAACACACTGACAGAGAACACAGATTAATATTAACACACTCACTGACACACTGTGTACATCATGACCCACAGTCAGATGCACCCTGTGAAGTGTAAAACACCCCCACTGTCCTCAGGAATATTAACACACTGACAGAGAACACAGATTAATATTAACACACTCACTGACACACTATGTATATCATGACCCACAGTCAGATACACCGTGTGAAGTGTAAAACACCCCCACTGTCCTCAGTAATATTAACACACTGTCAGAGAACACAGATTAATATTAACACACTCACTGACACACTGTGTATATCATGACCCACAGTCAGATACACCCTGTGAAGTGTAAAACACCCCCACTGTCCTCAGGAATATTAACACACTGACAGAGAACACAGATTAATATTAACACACTCACTGACACACTGTGTACATCATGACTCACAGTCAGATGCACCCTGTGAAGTGTAAAACACCCCCACTGTCCTCAGTAATATTAACACACTGACAGAGAACACAGATTAATATTAACACACTCACTGACACACTGTGTACATCATGACCCACAGTCAGATGCACCCTGTGAAGTGTAAAACACCCCCACTGTCCTCAGGAATATTAACACACTGACAGAGAACACAGATTAATATTAACACACTCACTGACACACTATGTATATCATGACCCACAGTCAGATAAACCCTGTGAAGTGTAAAACACGCCCACTGTCCTCAGTAATATTAACACACTGACAGAGAACACAGACTAATATTAACACACTCACTGACACACTGTGTACATCATGACCCACAGTCAGATACACCGTGTGAAGTGTAAAACACCCCCACTGTCCTCAGTAATATTAACACACTGACAGAGAACACAGATTAATATTAACACACTCACTGACACACTGTGTACATCATGACCCACAGTCAGATACACCCTGTGAAGTGTAAAACACCCCCACTGTCCTCAGTAATATTAACACACTGACAGAGAACACAGATTAATATTAACACACTCACTGACACACTGTGTATATCATGACTCACAGTCAGATAAACCCTGTGAAGTGTAAAACACCCCCACTGTCCTCAGGAATATTAACACACTGACAGAGAACACAGATTAATATTAACACACTCACTGACACACTGTGTATATCATGACCCACAGTCAGATACACCCTGTGAAGTGTAAAACACCCCCACTGTCCTCAGTAATATTAACACACTGACAGAGAACACCGATTAATATTAACACACTCACTGACACACTGTGTATATCATGACCCACAGTCAGATACACCCTGTGAAGTTTAAAACATCCCCACTGTCCTCAGTAATATTAACACACTGACAGAGAACACAGATTAATATTAACACACTCACTGACACACTGTGTATATCATGACCCACAGTCAGATACACCCTGTGAAGTGTAAAACACCCCCACTGTCCTCAGTAACATTAACACACTGACAGAGAACACAGATTAATATTAAAACACTCACTGACACTGTGTATATCATGACCCACAGTCATATAAACACTGTGAAGTGTAAAACACCCCCACTGTCCTCAGTAATATTAACACACTGACAGAGAACACAGATTAATATTAACACACTCACTGACACACTGTGTATATCATGACCCACAGTCAGATAAACCCTGTGAAGTGTAAAACATCCCACTGTCCTCAGTAATATTAACACATTGACAGAGAACACAGATTAATATTAACACACTCACTGACACACTGTGTACATCATGACCCACAGTCAGATACACCCTGTGAAGTGTAAAACACCCCATTGTCCTCGGTAATATTAACACCTGACAGAGAACACAGATTAATATTAACACACTCACTGACACACTGTGTATATCATGACCCACAGTCAGATACACACTGTGAAGTGTAAAACACCCCCACTGTCCTCAGTAATATTAACATACTGACAGAGTACACAGATTAATATTAACACACTCACTGACACACTGTGACATCATGACCCACCGTCAGATACACCCTGTGAAGTGTAAAACACCCCCACTGTCCTCAGGAATATTAACACACTGACAGAGAACACAGATTAATATTAACACACTCACTGACACACTGTGTACATCATGACCCACAGTCAGATAAACCCTGTGAAGTGTAAAACACGCCCACTGTCCTCAGTAATATTAACATACTGACAGAGAACACAGATTAATATTAACACACTCACTGACACACTGAGTACATCATGACCCACAGTCAGATACACCCTGTGAAGTGTAAAACACCCCCACTGTCCTCAGGAATATTAACACACTGACAGAGAACACAGACTAATATTAACACACTCTCTGACACACTGTGTACATCATGACCCACAGTCAGATACACCCTGTGAAGTGTAAAACACCCCCACTGTCCTCAGGAATATTAACACACTGACAGAGAACACAGATTAATATTAACACGCTCACTCTGGCAGTGCCATAGACATTTATAAGTGCAAAGTAATAGAAACGTTTAACACACCATTCACTTACAATGCCCTGGACCTTTTTAGCATGCTTGACTATTGGAATGCAAAGGCCTATTGCAGTGTAATTGTACGTCGCAGTACAGGAACCTCTGACAGGGTAATTGTACCTCGCAGTACAGGAACCTCTGACAGGGTAATTGTACCTCGCAGTACAGGAACCTCTGACAGGGTAATTGTACCTCGCAGTACAGGAACCTCTGACAGTGTAATTGTACCTCGCAGTACAGGAACCTCTGACAGGATAATTGTACCTCGCAGTACAGGAACCTCTGACAGGGTAATTGTACCTCGCAGTACAGGAACGTCTGACAGGGTAATTGTACCTCGCAGTACAGGAACCTCTGACAGGGTAATTGTACCTCGCAGTCCAGGAACCTCTGACAGGGTAATTGTACCTCGCAGTGCAGGAACCTCTGACAGGGTAATTGTACCTCGCAGTACAGGAACCTCTGACAGTGTAATTGTACCTCGCAGTACAGGAACCTCTGACAGGGTAATTGTACCTCGCAGTACAGGAACCTCTGACAGGGTAATTGTACCTCACAGTACAGGAACCTCTGACAGGGTAATTGTACCTCGCAGTACAGGAACCTCTGACAGGGTAATTGTACCTCGCAGTACAGGAACCTCTGACAGGGTAATTGTACCTCGCAGTACAGGAACCTCTGACAGTGTAATTGTACCTCGCAGTACAGGAACCTCTGACAGGGTAATTGTACCTCGCAGTACAGGAACCTCTGACAGGGTAATTGTACCTCGCAGTGCAGGAACCTCTGACAGGGTAATTGTCCCTCGCAGTACAGGAACCTCTGACAGGGTAATTGTACCTCGCAGTGCAGGAACCTCTGACAGGGTAATTGTTCCTCGCAGTACAGGAACCTCTGACAGGGTAATTGTACCTCGCAGTACAGGAACCTCTGACAGGGTAATTGTACCTCGCAGTACAGGAACCTCTGACAGGGTAATTGTACCTCGCAGTACAGGAACCTCTGACAGTGTAATTGTACCTCGCAGTGCAGGAACCTCTGACAGGGTAATTGTACCTCGCAGTGCAGGAACCTCTGACAGGGTAATTGTACCTTGCAGTACAGGAACCTCTGACAGGGTAATTGTACCTCGCAGTGCAGGAACCTCTGACAGGGTAATTGTACCTCGCAGTACAGGAACCTCTGACAGGGTAATTGTACCTCGCAGTACAGGAACCTCTGACAGGGTAATTGCACCTCACAGTACAGGAACCTCTGACAGTGTAATTGTACCTCGCAGTACAGGAACCTCTGACAGGGTAATTGTACCTCGCAGTACAGGAACCTCTGACAGGGTAATTGTACCTCGCAGTACAGGAACCTCTGACAGGGTAATTGTACCTCGCAGTACAGGAACCTCTGACAGTGTAATTGTACCTCGCAGTACAGGAACCTCTGACAGTGTAATTGTACCTCGCAGTGCAGGAACCTCTGACAGGGTAATTGTACCTCGCAGTACAGGAACCTCTGACAGGGTAATTGTACCTCGCAGTACAGGAACCTCTGACAGGGTAATTGTACCTCGCAGTACAGGAACCTCTGACAGGGTAATTGTACCTCGCAGTGCAGGAACCTCTGACAGTGTAATTGTACCTCGCAGTACAGGAACCTCTGACAGGGTAATTGTACCTCGCAGGACAGGAACCTCTGACAGGGTAATTGTACCTCGCAGTACAGGAACCTCTGACAGGGTAATTGTACCTCGCAGTACAGGAACCTCTGACAGGGTAATTGTACCTCGCAGTACAGGAACCTCTGACAGGGTAATTGTACCTCGCAGTACAGGAACCTCTGACAGGGTAATTGCACCTCACAGTACAGGAACCTCTGACAGGGTAATTGTACCTCACAGTGCAGGAACCTCTGACAGGGTAATTGTACCTCGCAGTACAGGAACCTCTGACAGGGTAATTGTACCTCGCAGTACAGGAACCTCTGACAGGGTAATTGTACCTCGCAGTACAGGAACCTCTGACAGGGTAATTGTACCTCGCAGTGCAGGAACCTCTGACAGTGTAATTGTACCTCGCAGTACAGGAACCTCTGACAGGGTAATTGTACCTCACAGTGCAGGAACCTCTGACAGGGTAATTGTACCTCGCAGTACAGGAACCTCTGACAGGATAATTGTACCTCGCAGTGCAGGAACCTCTGACAGGGTAATTGTACCTCGCAGTACAGGAACCTCTGACAGGGTAATTGTACCTCGCAGTACAGGAACCTCTGACAGGGTAATTGTACCTCGCAGTGCAGGAACCTCTGACAGTGTAATTGTACCTCGCAGTACAGGAACCTCTGACAGGGTAATTGTACCTCGCAGTGCAGGAACCTCTGACAGGGTAATTGTACCTCGCAGTGCAGGAACCTCTGACAGGGTAATTGTACCTCGCAGTGCAGGAACCTCTGACAGGGTAATTGTACCTCGCAGTGCAGGAACCTCTGACAAGGTAATTGTACCTCACAGTGCAGGAACCTCTGACAGGGTAATTGTACCTCGCAGTACAGGAACCTCTGACAGGGTAATTGTACCTCGCAGTACAGGAACCTCTGACAGTGTAATTGTACCTCGCAGTACAGGAACCTCTGACAGGGTAATTGTACCTCGCAGTACAGGAACCTCTGACAGGGTAATTGTACCTCGCAGTACAGGAACCTCTGACAGGGTAATTGTACCTCGCAGTACAGGAACCTCTGACAGGGTAATTGTACCTCGCAGTACAGGAACCTCTGACAGGGTAATTGTACCTCGCAGTGCAGGAACCTCTGACAGGGTAATTGTACCTCGCAGTACAGGAACCTCTGACAGTGTAATTGTACCTCGCAGTGCAGGAACCTCTGACAGGGTAATTGTACCTCACAGTGCAGGAACCTCTGACAGGGTAATTGTACCTCACAGTGCAGGAACCTCTGACAGGGTAATTGTACCTCGCAGTACAGGAACCTCTGACAGGGTAATTGTACCTCGCAGTACAGGAACCTCTGACAGGGTAATTGTACCTCGCAGTGCAGGAACCTCTGACAGGATAATTGTACCTCGCAGTGCAGGAACCTCTGACAGGGTAATTGTACCTCACAGTGAAGGAACCTCTGACAGGGTAATTGTACCTCGCAGTACAGGAACCTCTGACAGGGTAATTGTACCTCGCAGTACAGGAACCTCTGACAGGGTAATTGTACCTCGCAGTACAGGAACCTCTGACAGGGTAATAGTACCTCGCAGTACAGGAACCTCTGACAGGGTAATTGTACCTCGCAGTGCAGGAACCTCTGACAGGGTAATTGTACCTCGCAGTACAGGAACCTCTGACAGGGTAATTGTACCTCGCAGTGCAGGAACCTCTGACAGGGTAATTGTACCTCGCAGTGCAGGAACCTCTGACAGGGTAATTGTACCTCACAGTGCAGGAACCTCTGACAGGGTAATTGTACCTCGCAGTGCAGGAACCTCTGACAGGGTAATTGTACCTCGCAGTACAGGAACCTCTGACAGGGTAATTGTACCTCGCAGTACAGGAACCTCTGACAGGGTAATTGTACCTCGCAGTACAGGAACCTCTGACAGGGTAATTGTACCTCGCAGTACAGGAACCTCTGACAGGGTAATTGTACCTCGCAGTACAGGAACCTCTGACAGGGTAATTGTACCTCGCAGTACAGGAACCTCTGACAGGGTAATTGTACCTCACAGTGCAGGAACCTCTGACAGGGTAATTGTACCTCGCAGTGCAGGAACCTCTGACAGGGTAATTGTACCTCGCAGTACAGGAACCTCTGACAGGGTAATTGTACCTCGCAGTGCAGGAACCTCTGACAGGGTAATTGTCCCTCTCAGTACAGGAACCTCTGACAGTGTAATTGTACCTCGCAGTACAGGAACCTCTGACAGGGTAATTGTACCTCGCAGTACAGGAACCTCTGACAGGGTAATTGTACCTCGCAGTACAGGAACCTCTGACAGGGTAATTGTACCTCGCAGTACAGGAACCTCTGACAGGGTAATTGTACCTCGCCTTACAGGAACCTCTGACAGGGTAATTGTACCTCGCAGTGCAGGAACCTCTGACAGGGTAATAGTACCTCGCAGTACAGGAACCTCTGACAGGGTAATTGTACCTCGCAGTACAGGAACCTCTGACAGGGTAATTGTACCTCGCAGTACAGGAACCTCTGACAGGGTAATTGTACCACGCAGTACAGGAACCTCTGACAGGGTAATTGTACCTCGCAGTACAGGAACCTCTGACAGGGTAATAGTACCTCGCAGTGCAGGAACCTCTGACAGGGTAATTGTACCTCGCAGTACAGGAACCTCTGACAGGGTAATTGTACCTCGCAGTACAGGAACCTCTGACAGGGTAATTGTACCTCGCAGTACAGGAACCTCTGACAGGGTAATTGTACCTCGCAGTACAGGAACCTCTGACAGGGTAATTGTACCTCGCAGTGCAGGAACCTCTGACAGGGTAATTGTACCTCGCAGTACAGGAATCTCTGACAGGGTAATTGTACCTCGCAGTGCAGGAACCTCTGACAGGGTAATTGTACCTCGCAGTGCAGGAACCTCTGACAGTGTAATTGTACCTCGCAGTGCAGGAACCTCTGACAGGGTAATTGTACCTCGCAGTACAGGAACCTCTGACAGGGTAATTGTACCTCGCAGTGCAGGAACCTTTGACAGGGTAATTGTACCTCGCAGTACAGGAACCTCTGACAGGGTAATTGTACCTCGCAGTACAGGAACCTCTGACAGGGTAATTGTACCTCGCAGTACAGGAACCTCTGACAGGGTAATTGTACCTCGCAGTGCAGGAACCTCTGACAGGGTAATTGTACCTCGCAGTACAGGAACCTCTGACAGTGTAATTGTACCTCGCAGTACAGGAACCTCTGACAGTGTAATTGTACCTCGCAGTACAGGAACCTCTGACAGGGTAATTGTACCTCGCAGTACAGGAACCTCTGACAGGGTAATTGTACCTCGCAGTACAGGAACCAAGGACAGGGTAATTGTACCTCGCAGTGCAGGAACCTCTGACAGTGTAATTGTACCTCGCAGTACAGGAACCTCTGAGAGGGTAATTGTACCTCGCAGTACAGGAACCTCTGACAGTGTAATTGTACCTCGCAGTACAGGAACCTCTGACAGGGTAATTGTACCTCGCAGTACAGGAACCTCTGACAGGGTAATTGTACCTCACAGTACAGGAACCTCTGACAGGGTAATTGTACCTCGCAGTACAGGAACCTCTGACAGGGTAATTGTACCTCGCAGTGCAGGAACCTCTGACAGGGTAATTGTACCTCGCAGTACAGGAACCTCTGACAGGGTAATTGTACCTCGCAGTACAGGAACCTCTGACAGGGTAATTGTACCTCGCAGTACAGGAACCTCTGACAGGGTAATTGTACCTCGCAGTACAGGAACCTCTGACAGGGTAATTGTACCTCGCAGTACAGGAACCTCTGACAGTGTAATTGTACCTCGCAGTACAGGAACCTCTGACAGGGTAATTGTACCTCGCAGTACAGGAACCTCTGACAGGGTAATTGTACCTCGCAGTGCAGGAACCTCTGACAGTGTAATTGTACCTCGCAGTACAGGCACCTCTGACAGGGTAATTGTACCTCGCAGTACAGGAACCTCTGACAGGGTAATTGTACCTCGCAGTACAGGAACCTCTGACAGGGTAATTGTACCTCGCAGTGCAGGAACCTCTGACAGTGTAATTGTACCTCGCAGTACAGGAACCTCTGACAGGGTAATTGTACCTCTCAGTACAGGAACCTCTGACAGTGTAATTGTACCTCGCAGTACAGGAACCTCTGACAGGGTAATTGTACCTCGCAGTACAGGAACCTCTGACAGGGTAATTGTACCTCACAGTACAGGAACCTCTGAAAGGGTAATTGTACCTCGCAGTACAGGAACCTCTGACAGTGTAATTGTACCTCGCAGTGCAGGAACCTTTGACAGGGTAATTGTACCTCGCAGTACAGGAACCTCTGACAGGGTAATTGTACCTCGCAGTACAGGAACCTCTGACAGGGTAATTGTACCTCACAGTACAGGAACCTCTGACAGGGTAATTGTACCTCGCAGTACAGGAACCTCTGACAGTGTAATTGTACCTCGCAGTACAGGAACCTCTGACAGGGTAATTGTACCTCGCAGTGCAGGAACTTCTGACAGGGTAATTGTACCTCGCAGTACAGGAACCTCTGATAGGGTAATTGTACCTCGCAGTGCAGGAACCTCTGACAGGGTAATTGTACCTCGCAGTGCAGGAACCTCTGACAGTGTAATTGTACCTCGCAGTACAGGAACCTCTGACAGGATAATTGTACCTCGCAGTACAGGAACCTCTGACAGTGTAATTGTACCTCGCAGTACAGGAACCTCTGACAGGGTAATTGTACCTCGCAGTACAGGAACCTCTGACAGGGTAATTGTACCTCGCAGTACAGGAACCTCTGACAGGGTAATTGTACCTCGCAGTACAGGAACCTCTGACAGTGTAATTGTACCTCGCAGTACAGGAACCTCTGACAGGGTAATTGTACCTCGCAGTACAGGAACCTCTGACAGGGTAATTGTACCTCGCAGTACAGGAACCTCTGACAGGGTAATTGTACCTCGCAGTGCAGGAACCTCTGACAGGGTAATTGTACCTCGCAGTGCAGGAACCTCTGACAGGGTAATTGTACCTCGCAGTACAGGAACCTCTGACAGGGTAATTGTACCTCGCAGTACAGGAACCTCTGACCGGGTAATTGTACCTCGCAGTACAGGAACCTCTGACAGGGTAATTGTACCTCGCAGTACAGGAACCTCTGTCAGGGTAATTGTACCTCGCAGTACAGGAACCACTGACAGGATAATTGTACCTCGCAGTACAGGAACCTCTGACAGTGTAATTGTACCTCGCAGTACAGGAACCTCTGACAGGGTAATTGTACCTCGCAGTACAGGAACCTCTGACAGGGTAATTGTACCTCACAGTGCAGGAAACTCTGACAGGGTAATTGTACCTCGCAGTACAGGAACCTCTGACAGGGTAATTGTACCTCGCAGTACAGGAACCTCTGACAGGGTAATTGTACCTCGCAGTGCAGGAACCTCTGACAGGGTAATTGTACCTCGCAGTACAGGAACCTCTGACCGGGTAATTGTACCTCGCAGTACAGGAACCTCTGACAGGGTAATTGTACCTCGCAGTACAGGAACCTCTGACAGGGTAATTGTACCTCGCAGTGCAGGAACCTCTGACAGGGTAATTGTACCTCGCAGTACAGGAACCTCTGACAGTGTAATTGTACCTCGCAGTACAGGAACCTCTGACAGGGTAATTGTACCTCGCAGTGCAGGAACCTCTGACAGGGTAATTGTACCTCACAGTACAGGAACCTCTGACAGGGTAATTGTACCTCGCAGTACAGGAACCTCTGACAGTGTAATTGTACCTCGCAGTACAGGAACCTCTGACAGTGTAATTGTACCTCGCAGTACAGGAACCTCTGACTGGGTAATTGTACCTCGCAGTACAGGAACCTCTGACAGGGTAATTGTACCTCGCAGTACAGGAACCTCTGACAGGGTAATTGTACCTCGCAGTACAGGAACCTCTGACAGGATAATTGTACCTCGCAGTACAGGAACCTCTGACAGGGTAATTGTACCTCGCAGTGCAGGAACCTCTGACAGTGTAATTGTACCTCGCAGTGCAGGAACCTCTGACAGTGTAATTGTACCTCGCAGTGCAGGAACCTCTGACAGGGTAATTGTACCTCACAGTACAGGAACCTCTGACAGGGTAATTGTACCTCGCAGTACAGGAACCTCTGACAGTGTAATTGTACCTCGCAGTACAGGAACCTCTGACAGGGTAATTGTACCTCGCAGTACAGGAACCTCTGACAGGGTAATTGTACCTCGCAGTACAGGAACCTCTGACAGGATAATTTACCTCGCAGTACAGGAACCTCTGACAGGGTAATTGTACCTCGCAGTGCAGGAACCTCTGACAGTGTAATTGTACCTCGCAGTACAGGAACCTCTGACAGGATAATTGTACCTCGCAGTGCAGGAACCTCTGACAGTGTAATTGTACCTCGCAGTACAGGAACCTCTGACAGTGTAATTGTACCTCACAGTACAGGAACCTCTGACAGGGTAATTGTACCTCGCAGTGCAGGAACCTCTGACAGGGTAATTGTACCTCGCAGTACAGGAACCTCTGACAGGGTAATTGTACCTCGCAGTACAGGAACCTCTGACAGGGTAATTGTACCTCACAGTACAGGAACCTCTGACAGGGTAATTGTACCTCGCAGTACAGGAACCTCTGACAGGGTAATTGTACCTCGCAGTGCAGGAACCTCTGACAGTGTAATTGTACCTCGCAGTACAGGAACCTCTGACAGGATAATTGTACCTCGCAGTGCAGGAACCTCTGACAGTGTAATTGTACCTCGCAGTACAGGAACCTCTGACAGGGTAATTGTACCTCGCAGTACAGGAACCTCTGACAGGGTAATTGTACCTCACAGTACAGGAACCTCTGACAGGGTAATTGTACCTCGCAGTACAGGAACCTCTGACAGGGTAATTGTACCTCGCAGTGCAGGAACCTCTGACAGGGTAATTGTACCTCGCAGTACAGGAACCTCTGACAGGGTAATTGTACCTCGCAGTACAGGAACCTCTGACAGGGTAATTGTACCTCGCAGTACAGGAACCTCTGACAGTGTAATTCTACCTCACAGTACAGGAACCTCTGACAGGGTAATTGTACCTCGCAGTACAGGAACCTCTGACAGGGTAATTGTACCTCGCAGTACAGGAACCTCTGACAGGGTAATTGTACCTCACAGTGCAGGAACCTCTGACAGGGTAATTGTACCTCGCAGTGCAGGAACCTCTGACAGGGTAATTGTACCTCGCAGTACAGGAACCTCTGACAGGGTAATTGTACCTCGCAGTACAGGAACCTCTGACAGGATAATTGTACCTCGCAGTGCAGGAACCTCTGACAGTGTAATTGTACCTCGCAGTACAGGAACCTCTGACAGGGTAATTGTACCTCGCAGTACAGGAACCTCTGACAGTGTAATTGTACCTCACAGTACAGGAACCTCTGACAGGGTAATTGTACCTCGCAGTACAGGAACCTCTGACAGGGTAATTGTACCTCGCAGTACAGGAACCTCTGACAGTGTAATTCTACCTCACAGTACAGGAACCTCTGACAGGGTAATTGTACCTCGCAGTACAGGAACCTCTGACAGGGTAATTGTACCTCGCAGTACAGGAACCTCTGACAGTGTAATTCTACCTCACAGTACAGGAACCTCTGACAGGGTAATTGTACCTCGCAGTACAGGAACCTCTGACAGGGTAATTGTACCTCGCAGTACAGGAACCTCTGACAGGGTAATTGTACCTCACAGTGCAGGAACCTCTGACAGGGTAATTGTACCTCGCAGTGCAGGAACCTCTGACAGGGTAATTGTACCTCGCAGTACAGGAACCTCTGACAGGGTAATTGTACCTCGCAGTACAGGAACCTCTGACAGGATAATTGTACCTCGCAGTGCAGGAACCTCTGACAGTGTAATTGTACCTCGCAGTACAGGAACCTCTGACAGGGTAATTGTACCTCGCAGTACAGGAACCTCTGACAGTGTAATTGTACCTCACAGTACAGGAACCTCTGACAGGGTAATTGTACCTCGCAGTACAGGAACCTCTGACAGGGTAATTGTACCTCGCAGTACAGGAACCTCTGACAGTGTAATTCTACCTCACAGTACAGGAACCTCTGACAGGGTAATTGTACCTCGCAGTACAGGAACCTCTGACAGGGTAATTGTACCTCGCAGTACAGGAACCTCTGACAGGGTAATTGTACCTCGCAGTACAGGAACCTCTGACAGTGTAATTGTACCTCGCAGTACAGGAACCTCTGACAGGGTAATTGTACCTCACAGTGCAGGAACCTCTGACAGGGTAATTGTACCTCGCAGTGCAGGAACCTCTGACAGTGTAATTCTACCTCACAGTACAGGAACCTCTGACAGGGTAATTGTACCTCGCAGTACAGGAACCTCTGACAGGGTAATTGTACCTCGCAGTACAGGAACCTCTGACAGTGTAATTGTACCTCGCAGTACAGGAACCTCTGACAGGGTAATTGTACCTCGCAGTACAGGAACCTCTGACAGGGTAATTGTACCTCGCAGTACAGGAACCTCTGACAGGGTAATTGTACCTCGCAGTACAGGAACCTCTGACAGGGTAATTGTACCTCGCAGTACAGGAACCTCTGACAGGGTAATTGTACCTCGCAGTACAGGAACCTCTGACAGGGTAATTGTACCACGCAGTACAGGAACCTCTGACAGGGTAATTGTACCTCACAGTGCAGGAACCTCCGACAGGGTAATTGTACCTCACAGTACAGGAACCTCTGACAGGGTAATTGTACCTCGCAGTGAAGGAACCTCTGACACGGTAATTGTACCTCACAGTGCAGGAACCTCTGACAGGGTAATTGTACCTCGCAGTACAGGAACCTCTGACAGGGTAATTGTACCTCGCAGTACAGGAACCTCTGACAGGGTAATTGTACCTCGCAGTGCAGGAACCTCTGACAGGGTAATTGTACCTCGCAGTACAGGAACCTCTGACAGGGTAATTGTACCTCACAGTACAGGAACCTCTGACAGGGTAATTGTACCTCGCAGTACAGGAACCTCTGACAGGGTAATTGTACCTCGCAGTACAGGAACCTCTGACAGGGTAATTGTACCTCGCAGTGCAGGAACCTCTGACAGGGTAATTGTAACTCGCAGTGCAGGAACCTCTGACAGGGTAATTGTACCTCGCAGTACAGGAACCTCTGACAGGGTAATATTACCTCACAGTACAGGAACCTCTGACAGGGTAATTGTACCTCGCAGTACAGGAACCTCTGACAGTGTAATTGTACCTCGCAGTACAGGAACCTCTGACAGGGTAATTGTACCTCGCAGTGCAGGAACCTCTGACAGGGTAATTGTACCTCGCAGTACAGGAACCTCTGACAGGGTAATTGTACCTCTCAGTGCAGGAACCTCTAGCAGCACAATAGCATCTTGCAATGCAGAGGCCTTTCCTGTGCATTTGCCCATGTAATGCAATGGGACTTGCTATGTAAAATCCAATTGTAATGCAAATTTCCCATGCAGTGCTGCAGCCCCTTGTAGTGCAAAAAGCACCTTGAGATGTCATAGAATGTTGCAATGCAACAAGCATTTGAAATCCCATTTAAGTTATGGTGCACTAGACCCTTACAATGCAACACAAAAACTTGTAGTACAATAGCCTTTGCAGTACAACATCCACTAACAAAGCAATAGCCCCATGCAGTGCAATCTCCACTCACAGTGTAAAAACAACATGCAATGTAATAGTCTCTAAGAGTGACATAGCAATAACGTGAAGAAATGCTCTAGCCTTTTGAACACAACAGACCATGACAATTCAATAGCCTCTTGCAGTGCAAAAGCTCTTTGGTGTACAATAGACCCTGACAATGTATTTTCCCCTGACAGTGCAACAGTTCTATGCTTTGCATAACATGCTTATGGTACAAAAGCCAGGTGCAGTCCAAGAGCAAATTGCCTTTTAATACCCTATTGAAATATAATATTATCTCACAATGGAAACCATCTCGCAATACAAAATTTCCCTGCAGTGCAATAGCTATTTGTTTTGCAATTGTGACTTTCAATACAATAGACACTTGCCATGTAACATCCAGTTGCAATGTAATGGAACCATTAGTGTGCATGATCCTTGTATTGCAATAGCCTCTTGCAGTGCAATAGCAGCTTGCAATGCAGGGACCTTTGGTAGTGCAATAACTCCTTCCAATGCAAAGGTCTTTGAGTTTGCAATGGAGCGTGGTGTGCAACATCCACTTGCAATGAAAATGCAAAGGCACCTTGCAATACAAGAACTATTTGCAGAGCAAAAACTCCAGCAATGCAACACGCATTTCATTGCAATAGCGCTTGCAGTCCAACAGTCCCTCCCTTGCAGACTATTATCCTTGCAATGTCAGAGCCCCTTTCAATGCAATGGCCCCTTTCAATACAACATCCACATGCAACGCAAGAAAACCAAGAATGTTTGGCAATGCACTGAAACAACTACTTGCAATGCAATAGGGCTAAGTCATGCAATAGCCCATTGATAACATTGCACACTGGCAAAGTAATGGACTTTTACAGAGCAATAGCTCATCGGAGTGCAATTGCCCTTTGCAATGCAATAACCTGAAGCAGTACATTGGGGGCTTACAATACAGTATCCATGATTAATACAATAACACTTTACATTACAATGGCCTCTTACACTGTAATATCTTCTTGTAGTGTGAACACTCTTGCAGTTCAATAGCTACGTGCTGGAAAGCAGAAGCCTTTTGCAAAGAAATACCCTTTGTAATTCAATCACCTCTTGCACGGTGACAGCACCTTGCAATGCAGGATACACTGACAGTTTAATAGTCCTTTGTAATTCAATCACCTCTTGCACGGTGACAGCACCTTGCAATGCAGGATACAATGACAGTTTAATAGTCCTTTGTAATTCAATCACCTCTTGCACGGTGACAGCACCTTGCAATGCAGGATACACTGACAGTTTAATAGTCCTTTGTAATTCAATCACCTCTTGCACGGTGACAGCACCTTGCAATGCAGGATACACTGACAGTTTAATAGTCCTTTGTAATTCAATCACCTCTTGCACGGTGACAGCACCTTGCAATGCAGGATACAATGACAGTTTAATAGTCCTTTGTAATTCAATCACCTCTTGCACGGTGACAGCACCTTGCAATGCAGGATACACTGACAGTTTAATAGTCCTTTGTAATTCAATCACCTCTTGCACGGTGACAGCACCTTGCAATGCAGGATACACTGACAGTTTAATAGTCCTTTGTAATTCAATCACCTCTTGCACGGTGACAGCACCTTGCAATGCAGGATACACTGACAGTTTAATAGTCCTTTGTAATTCAATCACCTCTTGCACGGTGACAGCACCTTGCAATGCAGGATACACTGACAGTTTAATAGTCCTTTGTAATTCAATCACCTCTTGCACGGTGACAGCACCTTGCAATGCAGGATACACTGACAGTTTAATAGTCCTTTGTAATTCAATCACCTCTTGCACGGTGACAGCACCTTGCAATGCAGGATACACTGACAGTTTAATAGTCCTTTGTAATTCAATCACCTCTTGCACGGTGACAGCACCTTGCAATGCAGGATACACTGACAGTTTAATAGTCCTTTGTAATTCAATCACCTCTTGCACGGTGACAGCACCTTGCAATGCAGGATACACTGACAGATTAATAGTCCTTTGTAATTCAATCACCTCTTGCACGGTGACAGCACCTTGCAATGCAGGATACACTGACAGTTTAATAGTCCTTTGTAATTCAATCACCTCTTGCACGGTGACAGCACCTTGCAATGCAGGATACAATGACAGTTTAATAGTCCTTTGTAATTCAATCACCTCTTGCACGGTGACAGCACCTTGCAATGCAGGATACACTGACAGTTTAATAGTCCTTTGTAATTCAATCACCTCTTGCACGGTGACAGCACCTTGCAATGCAGGATACACTGACAGTTTAATAGTCCTTTGTAATTCAATCACCTCTTGCACGGTGACCGCACCTTGCAATGCAGGATACAATGACAGTTTAATAGTCCTTTGTAATTCAATCACCTCTTGCACGGTGACAGCACCTTGCACTGCAGGATACACTGACAGTTTAATAGTCCTTTGTAATTCAATCACCTCTTGCACGGTGACAGCACCTTGCAATGCAGGATACACTGACAGTTTAATAGTCCTTTGTAATTCAATCACCTCTTCCACGGTGACAGCACCTTGCAATGCAGGATACACTGACAGTTTAATAGTCCTTTGTAATTCAATCACCTCTTGCACGGTGACAGCACCTTGCAATGCAGGATACAATGACAGTTTAATAGTCCTTTGTAATTCAATCACCTCTTGCACGGTGACAGCACCTTGCAATGCAGGATACACTGACAGTTTAATAGTCCTTTGTAATTCAATCACCTCTTGCACGGTGACAGCACCTTGCAATGCAGGATACACTGACAGTTTAATAGTCCTTTGTAATTCAATCACCTCTTGCACGGTGACAGCACCTTGCAATGCAGGATACACTGACAGTTTAATAGTCCTTTGTAATTCAATCACCTCTTGCACGGTGACAGCACCTTGCAATGCAGGATACACTGACAGTTTAATAGTCCTTTGTAATTCAATCACCTCTTGCACGGTGACAGCACCTTGCAATGCAGGATAAACTGACAGTTTAATAGTCCTTTGTAATTCAATCACCTCTTGCACGGTGACAGCACCTTGCAATGCAGGATACAATGACAGTTTAATAGTCCTTTGTAATTCAATCACCTCTTGCACGGTGACAGCACCTTGCAATGCAGGATGCACTGACAGTTTAATAGTCCTTTGTAATTCAATCACCTCTTGCACGGTGACAGCACCTTGCAATGCAGGATACACTGACAGTTTAATAGTCCTTTGTAATTCAATCACCTCTTGCACGGTGACAGCACCTTGCAATGCAGGATACACTGACAGTTTAATAGTCCTTTGTAATTCAATCACCTCTTGCACGGTGACAGCACCTTGCAATGCAGGATACAATGACAGTTTAATAGTCCTTTGTAATTCAATCACCTCTTGCACGGTGACAGCACCTTGCAATGCAGGATACACTGACAGTTTAATAGTCCTTTGTAATTCAATCACCTCTTGCACGGTGACAGCACCTTGCAATGCAGGATACACTGACAGTTTAATAGTCCTTTGTAATTCAATCACCTCTTGCACGGTGACAGCACCTTGCAATGCAGGATACACGGACAGTTTAATAGTCCTTTGTAATTCAATCACCTCTTGCACGGTGACAGCACCTTGCAATGCAGGATACACTGACAGTTTAATAGTCCTTTGTAATTCAATCACCTCTTGCACGGTGACAGCACCTTGCAATGCAGGATACAATGACAGTTTAATAGTCCTTTGTAATTCAATCACCTCTTGCACGGTGACAGCACCTTGCAATGCAGGATACACTGACAGTTTAATAGTCCTTTGTAATTCAATCACCTCTTGCACGGTGACAGCACCTTGCAATGCAGGATACACTGACAGTTTAATAGTCCTTTGTAATTCAATCACCTCTTGCACGGTGACAGCACCTTGCAATGCAGGATACAATGACAGTTTAATAGTCCTTTGTAATTCAATCACCTCTTGCACGGTGACAGCACCTTGCACTGCAGGATACACTGACAGTTTAATAGTCCTTTGTAATTCAATCACCTCTTGCACGGTGACAGCACCTTGCAATGCAGGATACACTGACAGTTTAATAGTCCTTTGTAATTCAATCACCTCTTCCACGGTGACAGCACCTTGCAATGCAGGATACACTGACAGTTTAATAGTCCTTTGTAATTCAATCACCTCTTGCACGGTGACAGCACCTTGCAATGCAGGATACAATGACAGTTTAATAGTCCTTTGTAATTCAATCACCTCTTGCACGGTGACAGCACCTTGCAATGCAGGATACACTGACAGTTTAATAGTCCTTTGTAATTCAATCACCTCTTGCACGGTGACAGCACCTTGCAATGCAGGATACACTGACAGTTTAATAGTCCTTTGTAATTCAATCACCTCTTGCACGGTGACAGCACCTTGCAATGCAGGATACAATGACAGTTTAATAGTCCTTTGTAATTCAATCACCTCTTGCACGGTGACAGCACCTTGCAATGCAGGATACACTGACAGTTTAATAGTCCTTTGTAATTCAATCACCTCTTGCACGGTGACAGCACCTTGCAATGCAGGATACACTGACAGTTTAATAGTCCTTTGTAATTCAATCACCTCTTGCACGGTGACAGCACCTTGCAATGCAGGATAAACTGACAGTTTAATAGTCCTTTGTAATTCAATCACCTCTTGCACGGTGACAGCACCTTGCAATGCAGGATACAATGACAGTTTAATAGTCCTTTGTAATTCAATCACCTCTTGCACGGTGACAGCACCTTGCAATGCAGGATGCACTGACAGTTTAATAGTCCTTTGTAATTCAATCACCTCTTGCACGGTGACAGCACCTTGCAATGCAGGATACACTGACAGTTTAATAGTCCTTTGTAATTCAATCACCTCTTGCACGGTGACAGCACCTTGCAATGCAGGATACACTGACAGTTTAATAGTCCTTTGTAATTCAATCACCTCTTGCACGGTGACAGCACCTTGCAATGCAGGATACAATGACAGTTTAATAGTCCTTTGTAATTCAATCACCTCTTGCACGGTGACAGCACCTTGCAATGCAGGATACACTGACAGTTTAATAGTCCTTTGTAATTCAATCACCTCTTGCACGGTGACAGCACCTTGCAATGCAGGATACACTGACAGTTTAATAGTCCTTTGGAATTCAATCACCTCTTGCACGGTGACAGCACCTTGCAATGCAGGATACACTGACAGTTTAATAGTCCTTTGGAATTCAATCACCTCTTGCACGGTGACAGCACCTTGCAATGCAGGATACAATGACAGTTTAATAGTCCTTTGTAATTCAATCACCTCTTGCACGGTGACAGCACCTTGCAATGCAGGATACACTGACAGTTTAATAGTCCTTTGTAATTCAATCACCTCTTGCACGGTGACAGCACCTTGCAATGCAGGATACACTGACAGTTTAATAGTCCTTTGTAATTCAATCACCTCTTGCACGGTGACAGCACCTTGCAATGCAGGATACAATGACAGTTTAAGGACTGGAGAGGCCTTTGACAGTGCAATCACCCTTGCAGTTTAACATCCACATGGAGTTGTCACACAAACCACAGCTGTGATAATACAACAATCGTGAAAATAACTCCAAAGAGCTCCAGAAACCATCTTTGTCTTGAAGGAAAAAAAATCAGCCTTTAATTTACAAAATGAACAATGTATCCAAAATGGCATTGAAAGAAAACAAATCTTGGTCTTTGTGTGTTGAAACTGTCTGACAAGAACAAAGGACAAATGGTCAAAGCTAACAGGTGTCAAATGAACACATCCTATACCATGCTAAAACATTCCTGAATTGAATATCTCCTACTGAAAGAAAGAAGATGTGAAGTCACCATATTCTGGGTCACAGTGCAGTCACCATGGGTCAGAGAGCAGAGTATCTGCTTCCAGGAGGTACAAGATAACACAGCTTTACATTAAAGTGTCTTTCAGCAAAACATTAACATATTGTTTGTCTTTGCTCCATGACCTTCTGGTCTGTTAGTCTGTGACCTTGTCCTATCAACACCTTCTCTTTTGTTATCTCTTACCCCACCCCCGCTTTTCTTGCTTAAAATCTTTTACATTTCTTATATCTGTTAGTTCTGATGAAGGGTCACAGACCTGAAACGTTAACTCCGTTTCTCTCTGCACAGATGTTGCCCGACCTGCTGAATATTTCCAGCACTCTCTGTTTTTATTAACTCCGTTTCTCTCTGCACAGATGTTGCCCGACCTGCTGAATATTTCCAGCACTCTCTGTTTTTATGAACTCTATTTCTCTCTCCACAGATGTTGCCCGACCTGCTGAGTATTTCCAGCACTCTCTGTTTTTATTAACTCTGTTTCTCTCTCCACAGATGCTGCCCGACCTGCTGAGTATTTCCAGCACTCTCTGTTTTTATTAACTCTGTTTCTCTCTCCACAGATGTTGCCCGACCTGCTGAATATTTCCAGCACTCTCTGTTTTTATTAACTCTGTTTCTCTCTCCACAGATGTTGCCCGACCTGCTGAGTATTTCCAGCACTCTCTGTTTTTATGAACTCTGTTTCTCTCTCCACAGATGTTGCCCGACCTGCTGAGTATTTCCAGCACTCTCTGTTTTTATGAACTCTGTTTCTCTCTCCACAGATGTTGCCCGACCTGCTGAGTATTTCCAGCACTCTCTGTTTTTATGAACTCTGTTTCTCTCTCCACAGATGTTGCCCGACCTGCTGAGTATTTCCAGCACTCTCTGTTTTTATTAACTCCGTTTCTCTCTCCACAGATGTTGCCCGACCTGCTGAGTATTTCCAGCACTCTCTGTTTTTATGAACTCTGTTTCTCTCTCCACAGATGTTGCCCGACCTGCTGAGTATTTCCAGCACTCTCTGTTTTTATGAACTCTGTTTCTCTCTCCACAGATGTTGCCCGACCTGCTGAGTATTTCCAGCACTCTCTGTTTTTATTAACTCTGTTTCTCTCTCCACAGATGTTGCCCGACCTGCTGAGTATTTCCAGCACTCTCTGTTTTTATTAACTCCGTTTCTCTCTGCACAGATGTTGCCCGACCTGCTGAATATTTCCAGCACTCTCTGTTTTTATTAACTCTGTTTCTCTCTCCACAGATGTTGCCCGACCTGCTGAGTATTTCCAGCACTCTCTGTTTTTATTAACTCTGTTTCTCTCTCCACAGATGTTGCCCGACCTGCTGAGTATTTCCAGCACTCTCTGTTTTTATTAACTCCGTTTCTCTCTCCACAGATGTTGCCCGACCTGCTGAGTATTTCCAGCACTCTCTGTTTTTATTAACTCCGTTTCTCTCTCCACAGATGCTGCCCGACCTGCTGAATATTTCCAGCACTCTCTGTTTTTATTAACTCCGTTTCTCTCTCCACAGATGTGGCCTGACCTGCTGAGTATTTCCAGCACTCTCTGTTTTTATTAACTCTGTTTCTCTCTCCACAGATGTTGCCCGACCTGCTGAATATTTCCAGCACTCGCTGTTTTTATTAACTCTGTTTCTCTCTCCACAGATGTTGCCCGACCTGCTGAGTATTTCCAGCACTCTCTGTTTTTATTAACTCTGTTTCTCTCTCCACAGATGTTGCCCGACCTGCTGAATATTTCCAGCACTCGCTGTTTTTATTAACTCTGTTTCTCTCTCCACAGATGTTGCCCGACCTGCTGAGTATTTCCAGCACTCTCTGTTTTTATTAACTCTGTTTCTCTCTCCACAGATGCTGCCCGACCTGCTGAATATTTCCAGCACTCTCTGTTTTTATTAACTCTGTTTCTCTCTCCACAGATGCTGCCCGACCTGCTGAGTATTTCCAGCACTCTCTGTTTTTATTAACTCCGTTTCTCTCTCCACAGATGCTGCCCGACCTGCTGAGTATTTCCAGCACTCTCTGTTTTTATTAACTCTGTTTCTCTCTCCACAGATGTTGCCCGACCTGCTGAATATTTCCAGCACTCGCTGTTTTTATTAACTCTGTTTCTCTCTCCACAGATGTTGCCCGACCTGCTGAGTATTTCCAGCACTCTCTGTTTTTATTAACTCCATTTCTCTCTCCACAGATGTTGCCCGACCTGCTGAGTATTTCAAGCACTCTCTGTTTTTATTAACTCTGTTTTTCTCTCCACAGATGTTGCCCGACCTGCTGAGTATTTCCAGCACTCTCTGTTTTTATTAACTCTGTTTCTCTCTCCACAGATGTTGCCCGACCTGCTGAATATTTCCAGCACTCTCTGTTTTTATTAACTCTCTTTCTCTCTCCACAGATGTTGCCCGACCTGCTGAATATTTCCAGCACTCTCTGTTTTTATTAACTCCATTTCTCTCTCCACAGATGTTGCCCGACCTGCTGAGTATTTCCAGCACTCTCTGTTTTTATTAACTCTGTTTCTCTCTCCACAGATGCTGCCCGACCTGCTGAATATTTCCAGCACTCTCTGTTTTTATTAACTCTGTTTCTCTCTCCACAGATGTTGCCCGACCTGCTGAGTATTTCCAGCACTCTCTGTTTTTATTAACTCTGTTTCTCTCTCCACAGATGTTGCCCGACCTGCTGAGTATTTCCAGCACTCTCTGTTTTTATTAACTCCATTTCTCTCTCCACAGATGTTGCCCGACCTGCTGAGTATTTCCAGCACTCTCTGTTTTTATTAACTCCATTTCTCTCTCCACAGATGTTGCCCGACCTGCTGAGTATTTCCAGCACTCTCTGTTTTTATTAACTCTGTTTCTCTCTCCACAGATGTTGCCTGACCTGCTGAATATTTCCAGCACTCTCTGTTTTTATGAACTCTGTCTGGAGACGCTGTCAATCAGCCTCTCAATGTAACAGAGTATTGTTTTTGTAACAGGTATTAGTACCGCAACCTCAGCGCTCCAGTGACCTGGGTTCGGTTCTGTTTACTGCCACAGCCTCACAGCTCCAGTGTCCCGGGTTCAGTTCTGTTTACTGCCACAGTCTCACAGCTCCAGTGACCTGGGTTCGGTTCTGTTTACTGCCACAGTCTCACAGCTCCAGTGACCTGGGTTCGGTTCTGTTTACTGCCACAGTCTCACCGCTCCAGTGACCTGGGTTCGGTTCTGTTTACTGCCACAGTCTCACCGCTCCAGTGACCTGGGTTCAGTTCTGTTTGCTGCCACAGTCTCACAGCTCCAGTGACCCGGGTTCGGTTCTGTTTACTGCCACAGTCTCACCGCTCCAGTGACCTGGGTTCGGTTCTGTTTACTGCCACAGTCTCACAGCTCCAGTGACCCGGGTTCGGTTCTGTTTACTGCCACAGTCTCACAGCTCCAGTGACCCGGGTTCGGTTCTGTTTACTGCCACAGTCTCACCGCTCCAGTGACCTGGGTTCGGTTCTGTTTACTGCCACAGTCTCACAGCTTCAGTGACCTGGGTTCGGTTCTGTTTACTGCCACAGTCTCACAGCTCCAGTGTCCTGGGTTCGGTTCTGTTTACTGCCACAGTCTCACAGCTCCAGTGACCTGGGTTCGGTTCTGTTTACTGCCACAGTCTCACAGCTCCAGTGTCCCGGGTTCAGTTCTGTTTACTGCCACAGTCTCACAGCTCCAGTGTCCCGGGTTCGGTTCTGTTTACTGCCACAGTCTCACAGCTCCAGTGTCCCGGGTTCGGTTCTGTTTACTGCCACAGTCTCACACCTCCAGTGACCCGGGTTCGGTTCTGTTTACTGCCACAGTCTCACAGCTCCAGTGTCCCGGGTTCGGTTCTGTTTACTGCCACAGTCTCACAGCTCCAGTGACCCGGGTTCAGTTCTGTTTACTGCCACAGTCTCACAGCTCCAGTGACCCGGGTTCGGTTCTGTTTACTGCCACAGTCTCACAGCTCCAGTGACCTGGGTTCGGTTCTGTTTACTGCCACAGTCTCACAGCTCCAGTGTCCCGGGTTCGGTTCTGTTTACTGCCACAGTCTCACAGCTCCAGTGACCTGGGTTCAGTTCTGTTTACTGCCACAGTCTCACAGCTCCAGTGACCTGGGTTCGGTTCTGTTTACTGCCACAGTCTCACAGCTCCAGTGTCCCGGGTTCGGTTCTGTTTACTGCCACAGTCTCACAGCTCCAGTGACCCGGGTTCGGTTCTGTTTACTGCCACAGTCTCACAGCTCCAGTGACCCGGGTTCAGTTCTGTTTACTGCCACAGTCTCACAGCTCCAGTGACCCGGGTTCAGTTCTGTTTACTGCCACAGTCTCACAGCTCCAGTGTCCCGGGTTCGGTTCTGTTTACTGCCACAGTCTCACAGCTCCAGTGACCCGGGTTCGGTTCTGTTTACTGCCACAGTCTCACAGCTCCAGTGTCCCGGGTTCGGTTCTGTTCACTGCCACAGTCTCACAGCTCCAGTGTCCCGGGTTCAGTTCTGTTTACTGCCACAGTCTCACAGCTCCAGTGACCTGGGTTCGGTTCTGTTTACTGCCACAGTCTCACAGCTCCAGTGACCCGGGTTCGGTTCTGTTTACTGCCACAGTCTCACCGCTCCAGTGACCTGGGTTCGGTTCTGTTTACTGCCACAGTCTCACAGCTCCAGTGACCTGGGTTCAGTTCTGTTTACTGCCACAGCCTCACAGCTCCAGTGACCTGGGTTC
Source organism: Heterodontus francisci (assembly GCF_036365525.1). Classification (NCBI taxonomy): domain Eukaryota; kingdom Metazoa; phylum Chordata; class Chondrichthyes; order Heterodontiformes; family Heterodontidae; genus Heterodontus; species Heterodontus francisci. Next base: position 868,332 of record NW_027140282.1, read on the forward strand.
GGTTCTGTTTACTGCCACAGCCTCACAGCTCCAGTGACCTGGGTTCGGTTCTGTTTACTGCCACAGTCTCACAGCTCCAGTGACCCGGGTTCGGTTCTGTTTACTGCCACAGTCTCACAGCTCCAGTGACCTGGGTTCGGTTCTGTTTACTGCCACAGTCTCACAGCTCCAGTGACCCGGGTTCGGTTCTGTTTACTGCCACAGTCTCACAGCTCCAGTGACCTGGGTTCAGTTCTGTTTACTGCCACAGTCTCACAGCTCCAGTAACCTGGGTTCGGTTCTGTTTACTGCCACAGTCTCACCGCTCCAGTGACCTGGGTTCGGTTCTGTTTACTGCCACAGTCTCACAGCTCCAGTGACCCGGGTTCAGTTCTGTTTACTGCCACAGTCTCACAGCTCCAGTGTCCCGGGTTCGGTTCTGTTTACTGCCACAGTCTCACAGCTCCAGTGACCTGGGTTCGGTTCTGTTTACTGCCACAGTCTCACAGCTCCAGTGACCTGGGTTCGGTTCTGTTTACTGCCACAGCCTCACAGCTCCAGTGACCTGGGTTCGGTTCTGTTTACTGCCACAGTCTCACAGCTCCAGTGTCCCGGGTTCGGTTCTGTTTACTGCCACAGTCTCACAGCTCCAGTGTCCCGGGTTCGGTTCTGTTTACTGCCACAGTCTCACAGCTCCAGTGACCTGGGTTCGGTTCTGTTTACTGCCACAGTCTCACAGCTCCAGTGACCTGGGTTCGGTTCTGTTTACTGCCACAGCCTCACAGCTCCAGTGACCTGGGTTCGGTTCTGTTTACTGCCACAGTCTCACAGCTCCAGTGACCCGGGTTCGGTTCTGTTTACTGCCACAGTCTCACAGCTCCAGTGTCCTGGGTTCGGTTCTGTTCACTGCCACAGTCTCACAGCTCCAGTGTCCCGGGTTCAGTTCTGTTTACTGCCACAGTCTCGCAGCTCCAGTGACCTTGGTTCGGTTCTGTTTACTGCCACAGTCTCACAGCTCCAGTGACCTGGGTTCGGTTCTGTTTACTGCCACAGTCTCACAGCTCCAGTGTCCCGGGTTCGGTTCTGTTTACTGCCACAGTCTCACAGCTCCAGTGACCCGGGTTCGGTTCTGTTTACTGCCACAGTCTCACCGCTCCAGTGACCTGGGTTCGGTTCTGTTTACTGCCACAGTCTCACAGCTCCAGTGACCTGGGTTTGGTTCTGTTTACTGCCACAGTCTCACAGCTCCAGTGACCCGGGTTCGGTTCTGTTTACTGCCACAGCCTCACAGCTCCAGTGACCTGGGTTCGGTTCTGTTTACTGCCACAGCCTCACAGCTCCAGTGACCTGGGTTCGGTTCTGTTTACTGCCACAGTCTCACAGCTCCAGTGTCCTGGGTTCGGTTCTGTTTACTGCCACAGTCTCACAGCTCCAGTGACCCGGGTTCAGTTCTGTTTACTGCCACAGTGTCACAGCTCCAGTGACCCGGGTTCGGTTCTGTTTACTGCCACAGCCTCACAGTTCCAGTGACCCGGGTTCGGTTCTGTTTACTGCCACAGTCTCACAGCTCCAGTGACCTGGGTTCGGTTCTGTTTACTGCCACAGTCTCACAGCTCCAGTGACCCGGGTTCGGTTCTGTTTACTGCCACAGTCTCACAGCTCCAGTGACCTGGGTTCGGTTCTGTTTACTGCCACAGTCTCACAGCTCCAGTGTCCCGGGTTCGGTTCTGTTTACTGTCACAGTCTCACAGCTCCCGTGACCCGGGTTCGGTTCTGTTTACTGCCACAGTCTCACAGCTCCAGTGTCCCGGGTTCGGTTCTGTTTACTGCCACAGTCTCACAGCTCCAGTGACCCGGGTTCTGTTCTGTTTACTGCCACAGTCTCACAGCTCCAGTGATCTGGGTTCGGTTCTGTTTACTGCCACAGTCTCACAGCTCCAGTGTCCCAGGTTCGGTTCTGTTTACTGCCACAGTCTCACAGCTCCAGTGACCCGGGTTCGGTTCTGCTAACTGCCACAGTCTCACAGCTCCAGTGACCCGGGTTCGGTTCTGTTTACTGCCACAGTCTCACAGCTCCAGTGTCCCGGGTTCGGTTCTATTTACTGCCACAGTCTCACAGCTCCAGTGACCCGGGTTCGGTTCTGTTTACTGCCACAGTCTCACAGCTCCAGTGATCTGGGTTCGGTTCTGTTTCCTGCCACAGTCTCACAGCTCCAGTGTCCCGGGTTCGGTTCTGTTTACTGCCACAGTCTCACAGCTCCAGTGACCCGGGTTCGGTTCTGTTTACTGCCACAGTCTCACAGCTCCAGTGACCCGGGTTCGGTTCTGTTTACTGCCACAGTCTCACAGCTCCAGTGTCCCGGGTTCGGTTCTGTTTACTGCCACAGTCTCACAGCTCCAGTGACCTGGGTTCGGTTCTGTTTACTGCCACAGTCTCACAGCTCCAGTGTCCCGGGTTCGGTTCTGTTTACTGCCACAGTCTCACAGCTCCCGTGACCCGGGTTCGGTTCTGTTTACTGCCACAGTCTCACAGCTCCAGTGTCCTGGGTTCGGTTCCGTTTACTGCCACAGTCTCACACCTCCAGTGACCCGGGTTCGGTTCTGTTTACTGCCACAGTCTCACAGCTCCAGTGTCCTGGGTTCGGTTCCGTTTACTGCCACAGTCTCACAGCTCCAGTGTCCCGGGTTCGGTTCTGTTTACTGCCACAGTCTCACAGCTCCAGTGACCTGGGTTCGGTTCCGTTTACTGCCACAGTCTCACAGCTCCAGTGTCCCGGGTTCGGTTCTGTTTACTGCCACAGTCTCACAGCTCCAGTGTCCTGGGTTCGGTTCCGTTTACTGCCACAGTCTCACACCTCCAGTGACCCGGGTTCGGTTCTGTTTACTGCCACAGTCTCACAGCTCCAGTGTCCCGGGTTCGGTTCTGTTTACTGCCACAGTCTCACAGCTCCAGTGACCCGGGTTCAGTTCTGTTTACTGCCACAGTCTCACAGCTCCAGTGACCCGGGTTCAGTTCTGTTTACTGCCACAGTCTCTCAGCTCCAGTGTCCCGGGTTCGGTTCTGTTTACTGCCACAGTCTCACAGCTCCAGTGACCCGGGTTCGGTTCTGTTTACTGCCACAGTCTCACAGCTCCAGTGACCTGGGTTCGGTTCTGTTTACTGCCACAGCCTCACAGCTCCAGTGACCTGGGTTCGGTTCTGTTTACTGCCACAGTCTCACAGCTCCAGTGTCCCGGGTTCGGTTCTGTTTACTGCCACAGTCTCACAGCTCCAGTGACCTGGGTTCGGTTCTGTTTACTGCCACAGTCTCACAGCTCCAGTGACCTGGGTTCGGTTCTGTTTACTGTCACAGTCTCACAGCTCCAGTGACCCGGGTTCAGTTCTGTTTACTGCCACAGACTCACAGCTCCAGTGTCCCGGGTTCGGTTCTGTTTACTGCCACAGTCTCACAGCTCCAGTGACCCGGGTTCGGTTCTGTTTACTGCCACAGTCTCACAGCTCCAGTGTCCTGGGTTCGGTTCTGTTTACTGCCACAGTCTCACAGCTCCAGTGTCCCGGGTTCAGTTCTGTTTACTGCCACAGTCTCGCAGCTCCAGTGACCTGGGTTCGGTTCTGTTTACTGCCACAGTCTCACAGCTCCAGTGACCCGGGTTCGGTTCTGTTTACTGCCACAGTCTCACCGCTCCAGTGACCTGGGTTCGGTTCTGTTTACTGCCACAGTCTCACAGCTCCAGTGACCTGGGTTTGGTTCTGTTTACTGCCACAGTCTCACAGCTCCAGTGACCCGGGTTCGGTTCTGTTTACTGCCACAGCCTCACAGCTCCAGTGACCTGGGTTCGGTTCTGTTTACTGCCACAGTCTCACAGCTCCAGTGACCCGGGTTCGGTTCTGTTTACTGCCACAGTCTCACAGCTCCAGTGACCCGGGTTCGGTTCTGTTTACTGCCACAGTCTCACAGCTCCAGTGACCTGGGTTCGGTTCTGTTTACTGCCACAGTCTCACAGCTCCAGTGTCCCGGGTTCGGTTCTGTTTACTGCCACAGTCTCACAGCTCCCGTGACCCGGGTTCGGTTCTGTTTACTGCCACAGTCTCACAGCTCCAGTGTCCCGGGTTCGGTTCTGTTTACTGCCACAGTCTCACAGCTCCAGTGACCCGGGTTCGGTTCTGTTTACTGCCACAGTCTCACAGCTCCAGTGTCCCGGGTTCGGTTCTGTTTACTGCCACAGTCTCACAGCTCCAGTGACCCGGGTTCTGTTCTGTTTACTGCCACAGTCTCACAGCTCCAGTGACCTGGGTTCGGTTCTGTTTACTGCCACAGTCTCACAGCTCCAGTGTCCCGGGTTCGGTTCTGTTTACTGCCACAGTCTCACAGCTCCAGTGACCCGGGTTCGGTTCTGCTAACTGCCACAGTCTCACAGCTCCAGTGTCCTGGGTTCGGTTCTGTTTACTGCCACAGTCTCACAGCTCCAGTGTCCCGGGTTCGGTTCTGTTTACTGCCACAGTCTCACAGCTCCAGTGACCCGGGTTCGGTTCTGCTAACTGCCAAAGTCTCACAGCTCCAGTGTCCTGGGTTCGGTTCTGTTTACTGCCACAGTCTCACAGCTCCAGTGTCCCGGGTTCGGTTCTGTTTACTGCCACAGTCTCACAGCTCCAGTGACCTGGGTTCGGTTCTGTTTACTGCCACAGTCTCACAGCTCCAGTGACCTGGGTTCGGTTCTGTTTACTGCCACAGTCTCACAGCTCCAGTGTCCTGGGTTCGGTTCTGTTTACTGCCACAGTCTCACAGCTCCAGTGTCCTGGGTTCAGTTCTGTTTTCTGCCACAGTCTCACAGCTCCAGTGACCCGGGTTCGGTTCTGTTTACTGCCACAGTCTCACAGCTCCAGTGATCTGGGTTCGGTTCTGTTTACTGCCACAGTCTCACAGCTCCAGTGTCCCGGGTTCGGTTCTGTTTACTGCCACAGTCTCACAGCTCCCGTGACCCGGGTTCGGTTCTGTTTACTGCCACAGTCTCACAGCTCCAGTGACCCGGGTTCGGTTCTGTTTACTGCCACAGTCTCACAGCTCCAGTGACCCGGGTTCGGTTCTGCTAACTGCCACAGTCTCACAGCTCCAGTGTCCTGGGTTCGGTTCCGTTTACTGCCACAGTCTCACAGCTCCAGTGTCCCGGGTTCGGTTCTGTTTATTGCCACAGTCTCACAGCTCCAGTGACCCGGGTTCGGTTCTGCTAACTGCCACATTCTCACAGCTCCAGTGTCCTGGGTTCGGTTCCGTTTACTGCCACAGTCTCACACCTCCAGTGACCCGGGTTCGGTTCTGTTTACTGCCACAGTCTCACAGCTCCAGTGACCCGGGTTCGGTTCTGTTTACTGCCACAGTCTCACAGCTCCAGTGACCCGGGTTCAGTTCTGTTTACTGCCACAGTCTCACAGCTCCAGTGACCCGGGATCAGTTCTGTTTACTGCCACAGTCTCACAGCTCCAGTGTCCCGGGTTCGGTTCTGTTTACTGCCACAGTCTCACAGCTCCAGTGACCTGGGTTCGGTTCTGTTTACTGCCACTGTCTCACAGCTCCAGTGACCCGGGTTCAGTTCTGTTTACTGCCACAGTCTCACAGCTCCAGTGACCTGGGTTCGGTTCTGTTTACTGCCACAGTCTCACAGCTCCAGTGTCCCGGGTTCGGTTCTGTTTACTGCCACAGTCTCACAGCTCCAGTGACCCGGGTTCAGTTCTGTTTACTGCCACAGTCTCACAGCTCCAGTGACCCGGGTTCAGTTCTGTTTACTGCCACAGTCTCACAGCTCCAGTGTCCCGGGTTCGGTTCTGTTTACTGCCACAGTCTCACAGCTCCAGTGACCCGGGTTCGGTTCTGTTTACTGCCACAGTCTCACAGCTCCAGTGTCCCGGGTTCGGTTCTGTTCACTGCCACAGTCTCACAGCTCCAGTGTCCCGGGTTCAGTTCTGTTTACTGCCACAGTCTCACAGCTCCAGTGACCTGGGTTCGGTTCTGTTTACTGCCACAGTCTCACAGCTCCAGTGACCCGGGTTCGGTTCTGTTTACTGCCACAGTCTCACCGCTCCAGTGACCTTGGTTCGGTTCTGTTTACTGCCACAGTCTCACAGCTCCAGTGACCTGGGTTCAGTTCTGTTTACTGCCACAGCCTCACAGCTCCAGTGACCTGGGTTCGGTTCTGTTTACTGCCACAGCCTCACAGCTCCAGTGTCCCGGGTTCGGTTCTGTTTACTGCCACAGTCTCACAGCTCCAGTGACCTGGGTTCGGTTCTGTTTACTGCCACAGTCTCACAGCTCCGGTGACCTGGGTTCGGTTCTGTTTACTGCCACAGTCTCACAGCTCCAGTGACCCGGGTTCAGTTCTGTTTACTGCCACAGTCTCACCGCTCCAGTGACCTGGGTTCGGTTCTGTTTACTGCCACAGTCTCACAGCTCCAGTGACCCGGGTTCAGTTCTGTTTACTGCCACAGTCTCACAGCTCCAGTGTCCCGGGTTCGGTTCTGTTTACTGCCACAGTCTCACAGCTCCAGTGACCTGGGTTCGGTTCTGTTTACTGCCACAGTCTCACAGCTCCAGTGACCTGGGTTCGGTTCTGTTTACTGCCACAGTCTCACAGCTCCAGTGACCCGGGTTCGGTTCTGTTTACTGCCACAGCCTCACAGCTCCAGTGACCTGGGTTCGGTTCTGTTTACTGCCACAGTCTCACAGCTCCAGTGACCTGGGTTCAGTTCTGTTTACTGCCACAGTCTCACAGCTCCAGTGACCTGGGTTCAGTTCTGTTTACTGCCACAGTCTCACAGTTCCAGTGACCCGGGTTCGGTTCTGTTTACTGCCACAGCCTCACAGCTCCAGTGACCTGGGTTCAGTTCTGTTTACTGCCACAGTCTCACAGCTCCAGTGACCCGGGTTCGGTTCTGTTTACTGCCACAGCCTCACAGCTCCAGTGACCTGGGTTCGGTTCTGTTTACTGCCACAGTCTCACAGCTCCAGTGACCCGGGTTCAGTTCTGTTTACTGCCACAGTCTCACAGCTCCAGTGACCTGGGTTCAGTTCTGTTTACTGCCACAGTCTCACAGTTCCAGTGACCCGGGTTCGGTTCTGTTTACTGCCACAGTCTCACAGCTCCAGTGACCTGGGTTCGGTTCTGTTTACTGCCACAGTCTCACAGCTCCAGTGACCCGGGTTCGGTTCTGTTTACTGCCACAGTCTCACAGCTCCAGTGACCTGGGTTCGGTTCTGTTTACTGCCACAGTCTCACAGCTCCAGTGTCCCGGGTTCGGTTCTGTTTACTGCCACAGTCTCACAGCTCCCGTGACCCGGGTTCGGTTCTGTTTACTGCCACAGTCTCACAGCTCCAGTGTCCCGGGTTCGGTTCTGTTTACTGCCACAGTCTCACAGCTCCAGTGACCCGGGTTCTGTTCTGTTTACTGCCACAGTCTCACAGCTCCAGTGACCTGGGTTCGGTTCTGTTTACTGCCACAGTCTCACAGCTCCAGTGTCCCGGGTTCGGTTCTGTTTACTGCCACAGTCTCACAGCTCCCGTGACCCGGGTTCGGTTCTGTTTACTGCCACAGTCTCACAGCTCCAGTGTCCCGGGTTCGGTTCTGTTTACTGCCACAGTCTCACAGCTCCAGTGACCCGGGTTCTGTTCTGTTTACTGCCACAGTCTCACAGCTCCAGTGACCTGGGTTCGGTTCTGTTTACTGCCACAGTCTCACAGCTCCAGTGACCCGGGTTCTGTTCTGTTTACTGCCACAGTCTCACAGCTCCAGTGTCCCGGGTTCGGTTCTGTTTACTGCCACAGTCTCACAGCTCCAGTGACCCGGGTTCGGTTCTGCTAACTGCCACAGTCTCACAGCTCCAGTGACCCGGGTTCGGTTCTGTTTACTGCCACAGTCCCACAGCTCCAGTGTCCCGGGTTCGGTTCTGTTTACTGCCACAGTCTCACAGCTCCAGTGACCTGGGTTCGGTTCTGTTTACTGCCACAGTCTCACAGCTCCAGTGTCCTGGGTTCAGTTCTGTTTTCTGCCACAGTCTCACAGCTCCAGTGACCCGGGTTCGGTTCTGTTTACTGCCACAGTCTCACAGCTCCAGTGATCTGGGTTCGGTTCTGTTTCCTGCCACAGTCTCACAGCTCCAGTGACCTGGGTTCAGTTCTGTTTACTGCCACAGTCTCACAGCTCCAGTGACCTGGGTTCGGTTCTGTTTACTGCCACAGTCTCACAGCTCCAGTGTCCCGGGTTCGGTTCTGTTTACTGCCACAGTCTCACAGCTCCCGTGACCCGGGTTCGGTTCTGTTTACTGCCACAGTCTCACAGCTCCAGTGACCCGGGTTCGGTTCTGTTTACTGCCACAGTCTCACAGCTCCAGTGACCCGGGTTCGGTTCTGCTAACTGCCACAGTCTCACAGCTCCAGTGTCCTGGGTTCGGTTCCGTTTACTGCCACAGTCTCACAGCTCCAGTGTCCCGGGTTCGGTTCTGTTTACTGCCACAGTCTCACAGCTCCAGTGACCCGGGTTCGGTTCTGCTAACTGCCACAGTCTCACAGCTCCAGTGTCCTGGGTTCGGTTCCGTTTACTGCCACAGTCTCACACCTCCAGTGACCCGGGTTCGGTTCTGTTTACTGCCACAGTCTCACAGCTCCAGTGTCCCGGGTTCGGTTCTGTTTACTGCCACAGTCTCACAGCTCCAGTGACCCGGGTTCAGTTCTGTTTACTGCCACAGTCTCACAGCTCCAGTGACCCGGGATCAGTTCTGTTTACTGCCACAGTCTCACAGCTCCAGTGTCCCGGGTTCGGTTCTGTTTACTGCCACAGTCTCACAGCTCCAGTGACCTGGGTTCGGTTCTGTTTACTGCCACTGTCTCACAGCTCCAGTGACCCGGGTTCAGTTCTGTTTACTGCCACAGTCTCACAGCTCCAGTGACCTGGGTTCGGTTCTGTTTACTGCCACAGTCTCACAGCTCCAGTGTCCGGGGTTCGGTTCTGTTTACTGCCACAGTCTCACAGCTCCTGTGACCCGGGTTCAGTTCTGTTTACTGCCACAGTCTCACAGCTCCAGTGTCCCGGGTTCGGTTCTGTTTACTGCCACAGTCTCACAGCTCCAGTGTCCCGGGTTCGGTTCTGTTTACTGCCACAGTCTCACAGCTCCAGTGACCCGGGTTCGGTTCTGTTTACTGCCACAGTCTCACAGCTCCAGTGTCCCGGGTTCGGTTCTGTTCACTGCCACAGTCTCACAGCTCCAGTGTCCCGGGTTCAGTTCTGTTTACTGCCACAGTCTCACAGCTCCAGTGACCTGGGTTCGGTTCTGTTTACTGCCACAGTCTCACAGCTCCAGTGACCCGGGTTCGGTTCTGTTTACTGCCACAGTCTCACCGCTCCAGTGACCTGGGTTCGGTTCTGGGGACTGCCACAGTCTCACAGCTCCAGTGACCTGGGTTCGGTTCTGTTTACTGCCACAGTCTCACAGCTCCAGTGACCCGGGTTCGGTTCTGTTTACTGCCACAGTCTCACAGCTCCGGTGACCTGGGTTCGGTTCTGTTTACTGCCACAGTCTCACAGCTCCAGTGACCCGGGTTCAGTTCTGTTTACTGCCACAGTCTCACCGCTCCAGTGACCTGGGTTCGGTTCTGTTTACTGCCACAGTCTCACAGCTCCAGTGACCCGGGTTCAGTTCTGTTTACTGCCACAGTCTCACAGCTCCAGTGACCTGGGTTCGGTTCTGTTTACTGCCACAGTCTCACAGCTCCAGTGACCTGGGTTCGGTTCTGTTTACTGCCACAGCCTCACAGCTCCAGTGACCTGGGTTTGGTTCTGTTTACTGCCACAGTCTCACAGCTCCAGTGACCAGGGTTCAGTTCTGTTTACTGCCACAGTCTCACCGCTCCAGTGACCTGGGTTCGGTTCTGTTTACTGCCACAGTCTCACAGCTCCAGTGACCCGGGTTCAGTTCTGTTTACTGCCACAGTCTCACAGCTCCAGTGTCCCGGGTTCAGTTCTGTTTACTGCCACAGTCTCACAGCTCCAGTGACCTGGGTTCGGTTCTGTTTACTGCCACTGTCTCACAGCTCCAGTGACCCGGGTTCAGTTCTGTTTACTGCCAAAGTCTCACAGCTCCAGTGACCTGGGTTCGGTTCTGTTTACTGCCACAGTCTCACAGCTCCAGTGTCCGGGGTTCGGTTCTGTTTACTGCCACAGTCTCACAGCTCCTGTGACCCGGGTTCAGTTCTGTTTACTGCCACAGTCTCACAGCTCCAGTGTCCCGGGTTCGGTTCTGTTTACTGCCACAGTCTCACAGCTCCAGTGTCCCGGGTTCGGTTCTGTTTACTGCCACAGTCTCACAGCTCCAGTGACCCGGGTTCGGTTCTGTTTACTGCCACAGTCTCACAGCTCCAGTGTCCCGGGTTCGGTTCTGTTCACTGCCACAGTCTCACAGCTCCAGTGTCCCGGGTTCAGTTCTGTTTACTGCCACAGTCTCACAGCTCCAGTGACCTGGGTTCGGTTCTGTTTACTGCCACAGTCTCACAGCTCCAGTGACCCGGGTTCGGTTCTGTTTACTGCCACAGTCTCACCGCTCCAGTGACCTGGGTTCGGTTCTGGGGACTGCCACAGTCTCACAGCTCCAGTGACCTGGGTTCGGTTCTGTTTACTGCCACAGTCTCACAGCTCCAGTGACCCGGGTTCGGTTCTGTTTACTGCCACAGTCTCACAGCTCCGGTGACCTGGGTTCGGTTCTGTTTACTGCCACAGTCTCACAGCTCCAGTGACCCGGGTTCAGTTCTGTTTACTGCCACAGTCTCACCGCTCCAGTGACCTGGGTTCGGTTCTGTTTACTGCCACAGTCTCACAGCTCCAGTGACCCGGGTTCAGTTCTGTTTACTGCCACAGTCTCACAGCTCCAGTGTCCCGGGTTCAGTTCTGTTTACTGCCACAGTCTCACAGCTCCAGTGACCTGGGTTCGGTTCTGTTTACTGCCACAGTCTCACAGCTCCAGTGACCTGGGTTCGGTTCTGTTTACTGCCACAGCCTCACAGCTCCAGTGACCTGGGTTTGGTTCTGTTTACTGCCACAGTCTCACAGCTCCAGTGACCAGGGTTCAGTTCTGTTTACTGCCACAGTCTCACCGCTCCAGTGACCTGGGTTCGGTTCTGTTTACTGCCACAGTCTCACAGCTCCAGTGACCCGGGTTCAGTTCTGTTTACTGCCACAGTCTCACAGCTCCAGTGTCCCGGGTTCAGTTCTGTTTACTGCCACAGTCTCACAGCTCCAGTGACCTGGGTTCGGTTCTGTTTACTGCCACAGTCTCACAGCTCCAGTGACCTGGGTTCGGTTCTGTTTACTGCCACAGCCTCACAGCTCCAGTGACCTGGGTTTGGTTCTGTTTACTGCCACAGTCTCACAGCTCCAGTGACCCTGGTTCGGTTCTGTTTACTGCCACAGCCTCACAGCTCCAGTGACCTGGGTTCGGTTCTGTTTACTGCCACAGTCTCACAGCTCCAGTGACCCGGGTTCGGTTCTGTTTACTGCCACAGTCTCACAGCTCCAGTGTCCCGGGTTCGGTTCTGTTTACTGCCACAGTCTCACAGCTCCCGTGACCTGGGTTCAGTTCTGTTTACTGCCACAGTCTCACAGCTCCAGTGTCCCGGGTTCGGTTTAGTTTACTGCCACAGTCTCACAGCTCCCGTGACCCGGGTTCGGTTCTGTTTACTGCCATAGTCTCACAGCTCCAGTGTCCCGGGTTCGGTTCTGTTTACTGCCACAGTCTCACAGCTCCAGTGACCCGGGTTCTGTTCTGTTTACTGCCACAGTCTCACAGCTCCAGTGACCTGGGTTCGGTTCTGTTTACTGCCACAGTCTCACAGCTCCAGTGTCCCGGGTTCGGTTCTGTTTACTGCCACAGTCTCACAGCTCCAGTGACCCGGGTTCGGTTCTGCTAACTGCCACAGTGTCACAGCTCCAGTGACCCGGGTTCGGTTCTGTTTACTGCCACAGTCTCACAGCTCCAGTGTCCCGGGTTCGGTTCTGTTTACTGCCACTGTCTCACAGCTCCAGTGTCCTGGGTTCAGTTCTGTTTTCTGCCACAGTCTCACAGCTCCAGTGACCCGGGTTCGGTTCTGTTTACTGCCACAGTCTCACAGCTCCAGTGATCTGGGTTCGGTTCTGTTTCCTGCCACAGTCTCACAGCTCCAGTGACCTGGGTTCGGTTCTGTTTACTGCCACAGTCTCACAGCTCCAGTGTCCCGGGTTCGGTTCTGTTTACTGCCACAGTCTCACAGCTCCCGTGACCCGGGTTCGGTTCTGTTTACTGCCACAGTCTCACAGCTCCAGTGACCCGGGTTCGGTTCTGTTTACTGCCACAGTCTCACAGCTCCAGTGACCCGGGTTCGGTTCTGCTAACTGCCACAGTCTCACAGCTCCAGTGTCCTGGGTTCGGTTCCGTTTACTGCCACAGTCTCACAGCTCCAGTGTCCCGGGTTCGGTTCTGTTTACTGCCACAGTCTCACAGCTCCAGTGACCCGGGTTCGGTTCTGCTAACTGCCACAGTCTCACAGCTCCAGTGTCCTGGGTTCAGTTTCGTTTACTGCCACAGTCTCACACCTCCAGTGACCCGGGTTCGGTTCTGTTTACTGCCACAGTCTCACAGCTCCAGTGTCCCGGGTTCGTTTCTGTTTACTGCCACAGTCTCACAGCTCCAGTGACCCGGGTTCAGTTCTGTTTACTGCCACAGTCTCACAGCTCCAGTGACCCGGGTTCGGTTCTGCTAACTGCCACAGTCTCACAGCTCCAGTGTCCTGGGTTCGGTTTCGTTTACTGCCACAGTCTCACACCTCCAGTGACCCGGGTTCGGTTCTGTTTACTGCCACAGTCTCACACCTCCAGTGACCTGGGTTCGGTTCTGTTTACTGCCACAGTCTCACAGCTCCAGTGACCCGGGTTCAGTTCTGTTTACTGCCACAGTCTCACAGCTCCAGTGTCCCGGGTTCGGTTCTGTTTACTGCCACAGTCTCACAGCTCCAGTGACCTGGGTTCGGTTCTGTTTACTGCCACAGTCTCACAGCTCCAGTGACCCGGGTTCAGTTCTGTTTACTGCCACAGTCTCACAGCTCCAGTGACCTGGGTTCGGTTCTGTTTACTGCCACAGTCTCACAGCTCCAGTGTCCCGGGTTCGGTTCTGTTTACTGCCACAGTCTCACAGCTCCAGTGACCCGGGTTCAGTTCTGTTTACTGCCACAGTCTCACAGCTCCAGTGACCTGGGTTCGGTTCGTTTACTGCCACAGTCTCACAGCTCCAGTGTCCCGGGTTCGGTTCTGTTTACTGCCACAGCCTCACAGCTCCAGTGACCTGGGTTCGGTTCTGTTTACTGCCACAGTCTCACAGCTCCAGTGACCCGGGTTCAGTTCTGTTTACTGCCACAGCCTCACAGCTCCAGTGACCCGGGTTCAGTTCTGTTTACTGCCACAGTCTCACAGCTCCAGTGACCTGGGTTCGGTTCTGTTTACTGCCACAGTCTCACAGCTCCAGTGACCTGGGTTCAGTTCTGTTTACTGCCACAGCCTCACAGCTCCAGTGTCCTGGGTTCGGTTCTGTTTACTGCCACAGTCTCACAGCTCCAGTGACCCGGGTTCAGTTCTGTTTACTGCCACAGCCTCACAGCTCCAGTGACCCGGGTTCAGTTCTGTTTACTGCCACAGTCTCACAGCTCCAGTGACCCGGGTTCGGTTCTGTTTACTGCCACAGTCTCACAGCTCCAGTGACCTGGGTTCGGTTCTGTTTACTGCCACAGTCTCACAGCTCCAGTGACCCGGGTTCGGTTCTGTTTACTGCCACAGTCTCACAGCTCCAGTGACCTGGGTTCGGTTCTGTTTACTGCCACAGTCTCACAGCTCCAGTGACCCGGGTTCAGTTCTGTTTACTGCCACAGTCTCACAGCTCCAGTGACCCGGGTTCAGTTCTGTTTACTGCCACAGTCTCACAGCTCCAGTGTCCCGGTTTCGGTTCTGTTTACTGCCACAGTCTCACAGCTCCAGTGACCCGGGTTCGGTTCTGTTTACTGCCACAGTCTCACAGCTCCAGTGTCCCGGGTTCGGTTCTGTTCACTGCCACAGTCTCACAGCTCCAGTGTCCCGGGTTCAGTTCTGTTTAATGCCACAGTCTCACAGCTCCAGTGACCTGGGTTCGGTTCTGTTTACTGCCACAGTCTCACAGCTCCAGTGACCTGGGTTCGGTTCTGTTTACTGCCACAGTCTCACAGCTCCAGTGACCCGGGTTCGGTTCTGTTTACTGCCACAGTCTCACAGCTCCAGTGACCTGGGTTCGGTTCTGTTTACTGCCACAGTCTCACAGCTCCAGTGACCTGGGTTCAGTTCTGTTTACTGCCACAGCCTCACAGCTCCAGTGACCTGGGTTCGGTTCTGTTTACTGCCACAGCCTCACAGCTCCAGTGTCCCGGGTTCGGTTCTGGGGACTGCCACAGTCTCACAGCTCCAGTGACCTGGGTTCGGTTCTGTTTACTGCCACAGTCTCACAGCTCCAGTGACCCGGGTTCGGTTCTGTTTACTGCCACAGTCTCACAGCTCCGGTGACCTGGGTTCGGTTCTGTTTACTGCCACAGTCTCACAGCTCCAGTGACCCGGGTTCAGTTCTGTTTACTGCCACAGTCTCACCGCTCCAGTGACCTGGGTTCGGTTCTGTTTACTGCCACAGTCTCACAGCTCCAGTGACCCGGGTTCAGTTCTGTTTACTGCCACAGTCTCACAGCTCCAGTGTCCCGGGTTCGGTTCTGTTTACTGCCACAGTCTCACAGCTCCAGTGACCTGGGTTCGGTTCTGTTTACTGCCACAGTCTCACAGCTCCAGTGACCTGGGTTCGGTTCTGTTTACTGCCACAGCCTCACAGCTCCAGTGACCTGGGTTCGGTTCTGTTTACTGCCACAGTCTCACAGCTCCAGTGTCCCGGGTTCGGTTCTGTTTACTGCCACAGTCTCACAGCTCCAGTGACCTGGGTTCGGTTCTGTTTACTGCCACAGTCTCACAGCTCCAGTGACCTGGGTTCGGTTCTGTTTTCTGTCACAGTCTCACAGCTCCAGTGACCCGGGTTCAGTTCTGTTTACTGCCACAGTCTAACAGCTCCAGTGTCCCGGGTTCGGTTCTGTTTACTGCCACAGTCTCACAGCTCCAGTGACCCGGGTTCGGTTCTGTTTACTGCCACAGTCTCACAGCTCCAGTGTCCTGGGTTCGGTTCTGTTCACTGCCACAGTCTCACAGCTCCAGTGTCCCGGGTTCAGTTCTGTTTACTGCCACAGTCTCGCAGCTCCAGTGACCTGGGTTCGGTTCTGTTTACTGCCACAGTCTCACAGCTCCAGTGACCCGGGTTCGGTTCTGTTTACTGCCACAGTCTCACCGCTCCAGTGACCTGGGTTCGGTTCTGTTTACTGCCACAGTCTCACAGCTCCAGTGACCTGGGTTTGGTTCTGTTTACTGCCACAGTCTCACAGCTCCAGTGACCCGGGTTCGGTTCTGTTTACTGCCACAGCCTCACAGCTCCAGTGACCTGGGTTCGGTTCTGTTTCCTGCCACAGTCTCACAGCTCCAGTGACCCGGGTTCAGTTCTGTTTACTGCCACAGTCTCACAGCTCCAGTGACCTGGGTTCAGTTCTGTTTACTGCCACAGTCTCACAGTTCCAGTGACCCGGGTTCGGTTCTGTTTACTGCCACAGCCTCACAGTTCCAGTGACCCGGGTTCGGTTCTGTTTACTGCCACAGTCTCACAGCTC
Source organism: Heterodontus francisci (assembly GCF_036365525.1). Lineage (NCBI taxonomy): Eukaryota > Metazoa > Chordata > Chondrichthyes > Heterodontiformes > Heterodontidae > Heterodontus > Heterodontus francisci. The sequence goes on from NW_027140282.1 coordinate 884,094, forward strand.
CAGTGACCTGGGTTCGGTTCTGTTTACTGCCACAGTCTCACAGCTCCAGTGACCTGGGTTCGGTTCTGTTTACTGCCACAGTCTCACAGCTCCAGTGTCCCGGGTTCGGTTCTGTTTACTGCCACAGTCTCACAGCTCCCGTGACCCGGGTTCGGTTCTGTTTACTGCCACAGTCTCACAGCTCCAGTGACCTGGGTTCAGTTCTGTTTACTGCCACAGTCTCACAGCTCCAGTGTCCCGGGTTCGGTTCTGTTTACTGCCACAGTCTCACAGCTCCAGTGACCCGGGTTCTGTTCTGTTTACTGCCACAGTCTCACAGCTCCAGTGACCTGGGTTCGGTTCTGTTTACTGCCACAGTCTCACAGCTCCAGTGTCCCGGGTTCGGTTCTGTTTACTGCCACAGTCTCACAGCTCCAGTGACCCGGGTTCGGTTCTGCTAACTGCCACAGTCTCACAGCTCCAGTGACCCGGCTTCGGTTCTGTTTACTGCCACAGTCTCACAGCTCCAGTGTCCCGGGTTCGGTTCTGTTTACTGCCACAGTCTCACAGCTCCAGTGTCCTGGGTTCAGTTCTGTTTTCTGCCACAGTCTCACAGCTCCAGTGACCCGGGTTCGGTTCAGTTTACTGCCACAGTCTCACAGCTCCAGTGATCTGGGTTCGGTTCTGTTTCCTGCCACAGTCTCACAGCTCCAGTGACCTGGGTTCGGTTCTGTTTACTGCCACAGTCTCACAGCTCCAGTGTCCCGGGTTCGGTTCTGTTTACTGCCACAGTCTCACAGCTCCCGTGTCCCGGGTTCGGTTCTGTTTACTGCCACAGTCTCACAGCTCCAGTGACCCGGGTTCGGTTCTGTTTACTGCCACAGTCTTACAGCTCCAGTGACCCGGGTTCGGTTCTGCTAACTGCCACAGTCTCACAGCTCCAGTGTCCTGGGTTCGGTTCCGTTTACTGCCACAGTCTCACAGCTCCAGTGACCTGGGTTCAGTTCTGTTTACTGCCACAGTCTCACAGCTCCAGTGTCCCGGGTTCGGTTCTGTTTACTGCCACAGTCTCACAGCTCCAGTGACCCGGGTTCTGTTCTGTTTACTGCCACAGTCTCACAGCTCCAGTGACCTGGGTTCGGTTCTGTTTACTGCCACAGTCTCACAGCTCCAGTGTCCCGGGTTCGGTTCTGTTTACTGCCACAGTCTCACAGCTCCAGTGACCCGGGTTCGGTTCTGCTAACTGCCACAGTCTCACAGCTCCAGTGACCCGGCTTCGGTTCTGTTTACTGCCACAGTCTCACAGCTCCAGTGTCCCGGGTTCGGTTCTGTTTACTGCCACAGTCTCACAGCTCCAGTGTCCTGGGTTCAGTTCTGTTTTCTGCCACAGTCTCACAGCTCCAGTGACCCGGGTTCGGTTCAGTTTACTGCCACAGTCTCACAGCTCCAGTGATCTGGGTTCGGTTCTGTTTCCTGCCACAGTCTCACAGCTCCAGTGACCTGGGTTCGGTTCTGTTTACTGCTACAGTCTCACAGCTCCAGTGTCCCGGGTTCGGTTCTGTTTACTGCCACAGTCTCACAGCTCCCGTGTCCCGGGTTCGGTTCTGTTTACTGCCACAGTCTCACAGCTCCAGTGACCCGGGTTCGGTTCTGTTTACTGCCACAGTCTTACAGCTCCAGTGACCCGGGTTCGGTTCTGCTAACTGCCACAGTCTCACAGCTCCAGTGTCCTGGGTTCGGTTCCGTTTACTGCCACAGTCTCACAGCTCCAGCGTCCCGGGTTCGGTTCTGTTTACTGTCACAGTCTCACAGCTCCAGTGTCCTGGGGTCGGTTCCGTTTACTGCCACAGTCTCACAGATCCAGTGTCCCGGGTTCGGTTCTGTTTACTGCCACAGTCTCACAGCTCCAGTGTCCCGGGTTCTGTTCTGTTTACTGCCACAGTCTCACAGCTCCAGTGTCCCGGGTTCGGTTCTGTTTACTGCCACAGTCTCACAGCTCCAGTGTCCCGGGTTCGGTTCTGTTTACTGTCACAGTCTCACAGCTCCAGTGTCCTGGGGTCGGTTCCGTTTACTGCCACAGTCTCACAGCTCCAGTGTCCCGGGTTCGGTTCTGTTTACTGCCACAGTCTCACAGCTCCAGTGTCCCGGGTTCGGTTCTGTTTACTGTCACAGTCTCACAGCTCCAGTGTCCTGGGTTCGGTTCTGTTTACTGCCACAGTCTCACAGCTCCAGTGTCCTGGGTTCAGTTCTGTTTACTGCCACAGTCTCACAGCTCCAGTGACCTGGGTTCGGTTCTGTTTACTGCCACAGTCTCACAGCTCCAGTGTCCCGGGTTCAGTTCTGTTTACTGCCACAGTCTCACAGCTCCAGTGTCCTGGGTTCAGTTCTGTTTACTGCCACAGTCTCACAGCTCCAGTGACCTGGGTTCGGTTCTGTTTACTGCCACAGTCTCACAGCTCCAGTGTCCCGGGTTCAGTTCTGTTTACTGCCACAGTCTCACAGCTCCAGTGACCCGGGTTCGGTTCTGTTTACTGCCACAGTCTCACAGCTCCAGTGTCCCGGGTTCGGTTCTGTTTACTGCCACAGTCTCACAGCTCCAGTGTCCCGGGTTCGGTTCTGTTTACTGCCACAGTCTCACAGCTCCAGTGACCTGGGTTCGGTTCTGTTTACTGTCACAGTCTCACAGCTCCAGTGACCCGGGTTCGGTTCTGTTTACTGCCACAGTCTCACAGCTCCAGTGTCCCGGGTTCGGTTCTGTTTACTGTCACAGTCTCACAGCTCCAGTGACCCGGGTTCGGTTCTGTTTACTGCCACAGTCTCACAGCTCCAGTGTCCTGGGTTCGGTTCTGTTTACTGCCACAGTCTCACAGCTCCAGTGACCTGGGTTCGGTTCTGTTTACTGTCACAGTCTCACAGCTCCAGTGTCCTGGGTTCAGTTCTGTTTACTGTCACAGCCTCACAGCTCCAGTGACCCGGGTTCAGTTCTGTTTACTGCCACAGTCTCACAGCTCCAGTGTCCCGGGTTCGGTTCTGTTTACTGCCACAGTCTCACAGCTCCAGTGACCCGGGTTCGGTTCTGTTTACTGCCACAGTCTCACAGCTCCAGTGACCTGGGTTCGGTTCTGTTTACTGCCACAGTCTCACAGCTCCAGTGACCCGGGTTCGGTTCTGTTTACTGCCACAGTCTCACCACTCCAGTGACCTGGGTTCGGTTCTGTTTACTGCCACAGTCTCACAGCTCCAGTGACCTGGGTTCGGTTCTGTTTACTGCCACAGTCTCACAGCTCCAGTGACCTGGGTTCGGTTCTGTTTACTGCCACAGCCTCACACCTCCAGTGTCCCGGGTTCGGTTCTGGGGACTGCCACAGTCTCACAGCTCCAGTGACCTGGGTTCGGTTCTGTTTACTGCCACAGTCTCACAGCTCCAGTGACCTGGGTTCGGTTCTGTTTACTGCCACAGTCTCACAGCTCCGGTGACCTGGGTTCGGTTCTGTTTACTGCCACAGTCTCACCGCTCCAGTGACCCGGGTTCGGTTCTGTTTACTGTCACAGTCTCACAGCTCCAGTGTCCTGGGTTCGGTTCTGTTTACTGTCACAGTCTCACAGCTCCAGTGACCTGGGTTCGGTTCTGTTTACTGCCACAGTCTCACAGCTCCAGTGACCTGGGTTCGGTTCTGTTTACTGCCACAGTCTCACAGCTCCAGTGACCCGGGTTCGGTTCTGTTTACTGCCACAGTCTCACAGCTCCAGTGACCCGGGTTCGGTTCTGTTTACTGCCACAGTCTCACTGCTCCAGTGTCCCGGGTTCGGTTCTGTTTACTGTCACAGTCTCACAGCTCCAGTGTCCTGGGTTCGGTTCTGTTTACTGTCACAGTCTCACAGCTCCAGTGACCTGGGTTTGGTTCTGTTTACTGCCACAGTCTCACCGCTCCAGTGACCTGGGTTCGGTTCTGTTTACTGCCACAGTCTCACAGCTCCAGTGACCCGGGTTCGGTTCTGTTTACTGTCACAGTCTCACAGCTCCAGTGACCTGGGTTCGGTTCTGTTTACTGCCACAGTCTCACAGCTCCAGTGACCCGGGTTCCGTTCTGTTTACTGCCACAGTCTCACAGCTCCAGTGACATGGGTTCGGTTCTGTTTACTGCCACAGTCTCAGAGCTCCAGTGACCCGGGTTCGGTTCTGTTTACTGCCACAGCCTCACAGCTCCAGTGACCCGGGTTCAGTTCTGTTTACTGCCACAGTCTCACAGCTCCAGTGACCCGGGTTCGGTTCTGTTTACTGCCACAGTCTCACAGCTCCAGTGTCCTGGGTTCGGTTCTGTTTACTGCCACAGTCTCACAGCTCCAGTGACCTGGGTTCGGTTCTGTTTACTGCCACAGTCTCACAGCTCCAGTGACCTGGGTTCGGTTCTGTTTCCTGCCACAGTCTCACAGCTCCAGTGTCCCGGGTTCGGTTCTGCGTACTGCCACAGTCTCACAGCTCCAGTGACCTGGGTTCGGTTCTGTTTACTGCCACAGCCTCACAGCTCCAGTGTCCTGGGTTCGGTTCTGCGTACTGCCACAGTCTCACAGCTCCAGTGTCCCGGGTTCAGTTCTGTTTACTGCCACAGTCTCACAGCTCCAGTGTCCCGGGTTCGGTTCTGTTTACTGCCACAGTCTCACAGCTCCAGTGTCCTGGGTTCGGTTCTGGGGACTGCCACAGTCTCACAGCTCCAGTGACCCGGGTTCGGTTCTGTTTACTGCCACAGTCTCACAGCTCCAGTGTCCCGGGTTCAGTTCTGTTTACTGCCACAGTCTCACAGCTCCAGTGACCCGGGTTCGGTTCTGTTTACTGCCACAGTCTCACAGCTCCAGTGACCCGGGTTCGGTTCTGTTTACTGCCACAGTCTCACAGCTCCAGTGTCCCGGGTTCGGTTCTGTTTACTGCCACAGTCTCACAGCTCCAGTGACCCGGGTTCGGTTCTGTTTACTGCCACAGTCTCACAGCTCCAGTGTCCCGGGTTCGGTTCTGTTTACTGCCACAGTCTCACAGCTCCAGTGACCCGGGTTCGGTTCTGTTTACTGCCACAGTCTCACAGCTCCAGTGTCCCGGGTTCGGTTCTGTTTACTGCCACAGCCTCACAGCTCCAGTGTCCCGGGTTCAGTTCTGTTTACTGCCACAGTCTCACAGCTCCAGTGTCCCGGGTTCGGTTCTGTTTACTGCCACAGTCTCACAGCTCCAGTGACCGGGTTCGGTTCTGTTTACTGCCGCAGCCTCACAGCTCCAGTGACCTGGGTTCACTTTTGTTTACTGCCACAGTCTCACAGCTCCAGTGTCCCGGGTTCGGTTCTGTTTACTGCCACAGTCTCACAGCACCAGTGACCCGGGTTCGGTTCTGTTTACTGCCACAGTCTCACAGCTCCAGTGTCCCGGGTTCGGTTCTGTTTACTGCCACAGTCTCACAGCTCCAGTGACCCGGGTTCGGTTCTGTTTACTGCCACAGTCTCACAGCTCCAGTGTCCCGGGTTCGGTTCTGTTTACTGCCACAGTCTCACAGCTCCAGTGTCCCGGGTTCGGTTCTGTTTACTGCCACAGTCTCACAGCTCCAGTGACCCGGGTTCGGTTCTGTTTACTGCCACAGTCTCACAGCTCCAGTGTCCTGGGTTCAGTTCTGTTTACTGCCACAGTCTCACAGCTCCAGTGACCCGGGTTCGGTTCTGTTTACTGCCACAGTCTCACAGCTCCAGTGTCCTGGGTTCGGTTCTGTTTACTGCCACAGCCTCACAGCTCCAGTGACCCGGGTTCGGTTCTGTTTACTGCCACAGTCTCACAGCTCCAGTGACCCGGGTTCGGTTCTGTTTACTGCCACAGTCTCACAGCTCCAGTGACCTGGGTTCGGTTCTGTTTACTGCCACAGTCTCACAGCTCCAGTGACCCGGGTTCAGTTCTGTTTACTGCCACAGTCTCACAGCTCCAGTGTCCCGGGTTCGGTTCTGTTTACTGCCACAGTCTCACAGCTCCAGTGACCTGGGTTTGGTTCTGTTTACTGCCACAGTCTCACAGCTCCAGTGACCTGGGTTCGGTTCTGTTTACTGTCACAGTCTCACAGCTCCAGTGACCCGGGTTCAGTTCTGTTTACTGCCACAGTCTCACAGCTCCAGTGTCCCGGGTTCGGTTCTGTTTACTGCCACAGCCTCACAGCTCCAGTGACCCGGGTTCGGTTCTGTTTACTGCCACAGTCTCACAGCTCCAGTGACCCGGGTTCGGTTCTGTTTACTGCCACAGTCTCACAGCTCCAGTGACCTGGGTTCAGTTCTGTTTACTGCCACAGTCTCACAGCTCCAGTGTCCCGGGTTCGGTTCTGTTTACTGCCACAGTCTCACAGCTCCAGTGACCTGGGTTCGGTTCTGTTTACTGCCACAGTCTCACAGCTCCAGTGACCTGGGTTCGGTTCTGTTTCCTGCCACAGTCTCACAGCTCCAGTGTCCCGGGTTCGGTTCTGCGTACTGCCACAGTCTCACAGCTCCAGTGACCTGGGTTCGGTTCTGTTTACTGCCACAGCCTCACAGCTCCAGTGTCCTGGGTTCGGTTCTGCGTACTGCCACAGTCTCACAGCTCCAGTGTCCCGGGTTCAGTTCTGTTTACTGCCACAGTCTCACAGCTCCAGTGTCCCGGGTTCGGTTCTGTTTACTGCCACAGTCTCACAGCTCCAGTGTCCTGGGTTCGGTTCTGGGGACTGCCACAGTCTCACAGCTCCAGTGACCCGGGTTCGGTTCTGTTTACTGCCACAGTCTCACAGCTCCAGTGTCCCGGGTTCAGTTCTGTTTACTGCCACAGTCTCACAGCTCCAGTGACCCGGGTTCGGTTCTGTTTACTGCCACAGTCTCACAGCTCCAGTGACCCGGGTTCGGTTCTGTTTACTGCCACAGTCTCACAGCTCCAGTGTCCCGGGTTCGGTTCTGTTTACTGCCACAGTCTCACAGCTCCAGTGACCCGGGTTCGGTTCTGTTTACTGCCACAGTCTCACAGCTCCAGTGTCCCGGGTTCGGTTCTGTTTACTGCCACAGTCTCACAGCTCCAGTGACCCGGGTTCGGTTCTGTTTACTGCCACAGTCTCACAGCTCCAGTGTCCCGGGTTCGGTTCTGTTTACTGCCACAGCCTCACAGCTCCAGTGTCCCGGGTTCAGTTCTGTTTACTGCCACAGTCTCACAGCTCCAGTGTCCCGGGTTCGGTTCTGTTTACTGCCACAGTCTCACAGCTCCAGTGACCGGGTTCGGTTCTGTTTACTGCCGCAGCCTCACAGCTCCAGTGACCTGGGTTCACTTTTGTTTACTGCCACAGTCTCACAGCTCCAGTGTCCCGGGTTCGGTTCTGTTTACTGCCACAGTCTCACAGCACCAGTGACCCGGGTTCGGTTCTGTTTACTGCCACAGTCTCACAGCTCCAGTGTCCCGGGTTCGGTTCTGTTTACTGCCACAGTCTCACAGCTCCAGTGACCCGGGTTCGGTTCTGTTTACTGCCACAGTCTCACAGCTCCAGTGTCCCGGGTTCGGTTCTGTTTACTGCCACAGTCTCACAGCTCCAGTGTCCCGGGTTCGGTTCTGTTTACTGCCACAGTCTCACAGCTCCAGTGACCCGGGTTCGGTTCTGTTTACTGCCACAGTCTCACAGCTCCAGTGTCCTGGGTTCAGTTCTGTTTACTGCCACAGTCTCACAGCTCCAGTGACCCGGGTTCGGTTCTGTTTACTGCCACAGTCTCACAGCTCCAGAGTCCTGGGTTCGGTTCTGTTTACTGCCACAGCCTCACAGCTCCAGTGACCCGGGTTCGGTTCTGTTTACTGCCACAGTCTCACAGCTCCAGTGACCCGGGTTCGGTTCTGTTTACTGCCACAGTCTCACAGCTCCAGTGACCTGGTTTCGTTTCTGTTTACTGCCACAGTCTCACAGCTCCAGTGACCCGGGTTCAGTTCTGTTTACTGCCACAGTCTCACAGCTCCAGTGTCCCGGGTTCGGTTCTGTTTACTGCCACAGTCTCACAGCTCCAGTGACCTGGGTTCGGTTCTGTTTACTGCCACAGTCTCACAGCTCCAGTGACCTGGGTTCGGTTCTGTTTACTGTCACAGTCTCACAGCTCCAGTGACCCGGGTTCAGTTCTGTTTACTGCCACAGTCTCACAGCTCCAGTGTCCCGGGTTCGGTTCTGTTTACTGCCACAGCCTCACAGCTCCAGTGACCTGGGTTCAGTTCTGTTTACTGCCACAGTCTCACAGCTCCAGTGACCCGGGTTCGGTTCTGTTTACTGCCACAGTCTCACAGCTCCAGTGTCCCGGGTTCGGTTCTGTTTACTGCCACAGCCTCACAGCTCCAGTGTCCCGGGTTCAGTTCTGTTTACTGCCACAGTCTCACAGCTCCAGTGTCCCGGGTTCGGTTCTGTTTACTGCCACAGTCTCACAGCTCCAGTGACCGGGTTCGGTTCTGTTTACTGCCGCAGCCTCACAGCTCCAGTGACCTGGGTTCACTTTTGTTTACTGCCACAGTCTCACAGCTCCAGTGTCCCGGGTTCGGTTCTGTTTACTGCCACAGTCTCACAGCACCAGTGACCCGGGTTCGGTTCTGTTTACTGCCACAGTCTCACAGCTCCAGTGTCCCGGGTTCGGTTCTGTTTACTGCCACAGTCTCACAGCTCCAGTGACCCGGGTTCGGTTCTGTTTACTGCCACAGTCTCACAGCTCCAGTATCCCGGGTTCGGTTCTGTTTACTGCCACAGTCTCACAGCTCCAGTGTCCCGGGTTCGGTTCTGTTTACTGCCACAGTCTCACAGCTCCAGTGACCCGGGTTCGGTTCTGTTTACTGCCACAGTCTCACAGCTCCAGTGTCCTGGGTTCAGTTCTGTTTACTGCCACAGTCTCACAGCTCCAGTGACCCGGGTTCGGTTCTGTTTACTGCCACAGTCTCACAGCTCCAGAGTCCTGGGTTCGGTTCTGTTTACTGCCACAGCCTCACAGCTCCAGTGACCCGGGTTCGGTTCTGTTTACTGCCACAGTCTCACAGCTCCAGTGACCCGGGTTCGGTTCTGTTTACTGCCACAGTCTCACAGCTCCAGTGACCTGGTTTCGTTTCTGTTTACTGCCACAGTCTCACAGCTCCAGTGACCCGGGTTCAGTTCTGTTTACTGCCACAGTCTCACAGCTCCAGTGTCCCGGGTTCGGTTCTGTTTACTGCCACAGTCTCACAGCTCCAGTGACCTGGGTTCGGTTCTGTTTACTGCCACAGTCTCACAGCTCCAGTGACCTGGGTTCGGTTCTGTTTACTGTCACAGTCTCACAGCTCCAGTGACCCGGGTTCAGTTCTGTTTACTGCCACAGTCTCACAGCTCCAGTGTCCCGGGTTCGGTTCTGTTTACTGCCACAGCCTCACAGCTCCAGTGACCCGGGTTCGGTTCTGTTTACTGCCACAGTCTCACAGCTCCAGTGACCCGGGTTCGGTTCTGTTTACTGCCACAGTCTCACAGCTCCAGTGACCTGGGTTCAGTTCTGTTTACTGCCACAGTCTCACAGCTCCAGTGTCCCGGGTTCGGTTCTGTTTACTGCCACAGTCTCACAGCTCCAGTGACCTGGGTTCAGTTCTGTTTACTGCCACAGTCTCACAGCTCCAGTGACCCGGGTTCAGTTCTGTTTACTGCCACAGTCTCACAGCTCCAGTGACCTGGGTTCAGTTCTGTTTACTGCCACAGTCTCACAGCTCCAGTGTCCTGGGTTCGGTTCTGTTTACTGCCACAGCCTCACAGCTCCTGTGTCCTGGGTTCAGTTCTGTTTACTGCCACAGTCTCACAGCTCCAGTGACCCGGGTTCGGTTCTCTTTACTGCCACAGCCTCACAGCTCCTGTGTCCTGGGTTCAGTTCTGTTTACTGCCACAGTCTCACAGCTCCAGTGACCTGGGTTCGGTTCTGTTTACTGCCACAGTCTCACAGCTCCAGTGACCTGGGTTCGGTTCTGTTTACTGCCACAGTCTCACAGCTCCAGTGACCTGGGTTCGGTTCTGTTTACTGCCACAGTCTCACAGCTCCAGTGTCCCGGGTTCGGTTCTGTTTACTGCCACAGCCTCACAGCTCCAGTGACCCGGGTTCAGTTCTGTTTACTGCCACAGACTCACAGCTCCAGTGACCCGGGTTCGGTTCTGTTTACTGCCACAGCCTCACAGCTCCAGTGACCCGGGTTCAGTTCTGTTTACTGCCACAGTCTCACAGCTCCAGTGACCCGGGTTCGGTTCTGTTTACTGCCACAGTCTCACAGCTCCAGTGACATGGGTTCGGTTCTGTTTACTGCCACAGTCTCACAGCTCCAGTGACCCGGGGTCGGGTCTGTTTACTGCCACATTCTCACAGCTCCGGTGACCCGGGTTCGGTTCTGTTTACTGCCACAGTCTCACAGCTCCAGTGACCCGGGTTCGGTTCTGTTTACTGCCACAGTCTCACAGCTCCAGTGACATGGGTTCGGTTCTGTTTACTGCCACAGCCTCACAGCTCCAGTGACCCAGGTTCGGTTCTGTTTACTGCCACAGTCTCACAGCTCCAGTGACCCGGGTTCAGTTCTGTTTACTGCCACAGTCTCACAGCTCCAGTGTCCCGGGTTCGGTTCTGTTTACTGCCACAGTCTCACAGCTCCAGTGACCTGGGTTCGGTTCTGTTTACTGCCACAGTCTCACAGCTCCAGTGACCCAGGTTCGGTTCTGTTTACTGCCACAGTCTCACAGCTCCAGTGTCCCGGGTTCGGCTCTGTTTACTGCCACAGTCTCACAGCTCCAGTGACCCGGGTTCGGTTCTGTTTACTGCCACAGTCTCACCGCTCCAGTGACCTGGGTTCGGTTCTGTTTACTGCCACAGTCTCACAGCTCCAGTGACCTGGGTTCGGTTCTGTTTACTGCCACAGCCTCACAGCTCCAGTGACCCGGGTTCGGTTCTGTTTACTGCCACAGTCTCACAGCTCCGGTGACCTGGGTTCGGTTCTGTTTACTGCCACAGTCTCACAGCTCCAGTGACCCGGGTTTGGTTCTGTTTACTGTCACAGTCTCACAGCTCCAGTGTCCTGGGTTCGGTTCTGTTTACTGTCACAGTCTCACAGCTCCAGTGACCTGGGTTCGGTTCTGTTTACTGCCACAGTCTCACAGCTCCAGTGTCCCGGGTTCGGTTCTGTTTACTGCCACAGTCTCACAGCTCCAGTGACCTGGGTTCTGTTCTGTTTACTGCCACAGTCTCACAGCTCCAGTGTCCCGGGTTCGATTCTGTTTACTGCCACAGTCTCACAGCTCCAGTGACCTGGGTTCGGTTCTGTTTACTGTCACAGTCTCACAGCTCCAGTGACCCGGGTTCGGTTCTGTTTACTGCCACAGTCTCACAGCTCCAGTGACCTTGGTTCGGTTCTGTTTACTGCCACAGTCACACAGCTCCAGTGACCTGGGTTCGGTTCTGTTTACTGCCACAGTCTCACAGCTCCAGTGACCCTGGTTCGGTTCTGTTTACTGCCACAGTCTCACAGCTCCAGTGACCTGGGTTCGGTTCTGTTTACTGCCACAGTCTCACAGCTCCAGTGACCTGGGTTCGGTTCTGTTTACTGTAACAGTCTCACAGCTCCAGTGACCTGGGTGCGGTTCTGTTTACTGCCACAGTCTCACAGCTCCAGTGACCCGGGTTCAGTTCTGTTTACTGCCACAGTCTCACAGCTCCAGTGACCTGGGTTCGGTTCTGTTTACTGTCACAGTCTCACAGCTCCAGTGACCAGGGTTCGGTTCTGTTTACTGCCACAGTCTCACAGCTCCAGTGACCCGGGTTCGGTTCTGTTTACTGCCACAGTCTCACAGCTCCGGTGACCCGGGTTCGGTTCTGTTTACTGCCACAGTCTCACAGCTCCAGTGACCCGGGTTCGGTTCTGTTTACTGCCACAGTCTCACAGCTCCGGTGACCCGGGTTCGGTTCTGTTTACTGCCACAGTCTCACAGCTCCAGTGACATGGGTTCGGTTCTGTTTACTGCCACAGTCTCACAGCTCCGGTGACCCGGGTTCGGTTCTGTTTACTGCCACAGTCTCACAGCTCCAGTGACCCGGGTTCGGTTCTGTTTACTGCCACAGTCTCACAGCTCCGGTGACCCGGGTTCGGTTCTGTTTACTGCCACAGTCTCACAGCTCCAGTGACCCGGGTTCGGTTCTGTTTACTGCCACAGTCTCACAGCTCCAGTGACCCGGGTTCGGTTCTGTTTACTGCCACAGCCTCACAGCTCCAGTGACCCGGGTTCGGTTCTGTTTACTGCCACAGCCTCACAGCTCCAGTGACCCGGGTTCGGTTCTGTTTACTGCCACAGTCTCACAGCTCCAGTGACCCGGGTTCGGTTCTGTTTACTGCCACAGTCTCACAGCTCCAGTGACCTGGGTTCGGTTCTGTTTACTGCCACAGTCTCACAGCTCCAGTTACCCGGGTTCGGTTCTGTTTACTGCCACAGTCTCACAGCTCCAGTGACCTGGGTTCGGTTCTGTTTACTGCCACAGCCTCACAGCTCCAGTGTCCCGGGTTCGGTTCTGCGTACTGCCACAGTCTCACAGCTCCAGTGTCCCGGGTTCAGTTCTGTTTACTGCCACAGTCTCACAGCTCCAGTGTCCCGGGTTCGGTTCTGTTTACTGCCACAGTCTCACAGCTCCAGTGTCCTGGGTTCGGTTCTGGGGACTGCCACAGTCTCACAGCTCCAGTGACCCGGGTTCGGTTCTGTTTACTGCCACAGTCTCACAGCTCCAGTGACCTGGGTTCGGTTCTGTTTACTGCCACAGTCTCACAGCTCCAGTGACCCGGGTTCGGTTCTGTTTACTGCCACAGTCTCACAGCTCCAGTGTCCCGGGTTCGGTTCTGTTTACTGCCACAGTCTCACAGCTCCAGTGACCCGGGTTCGGTTCTGTTTACTGCCACAGTCTCACCGCTCCAGTGACCTGGGTTCGGTTCTGTTTACTGCCACAGTCTCACAGCTCCAGTGACCTGGGTTCGGTTCTGTTTACTGCCACAGCCTCACAGCTCCAGTGACCCGGGTTCGGTTCTGTTTACTGCCACAGTCTCACAGCTCCGGTGACCTGGGTTCGGTTCTGTTTACTGCCACAGTCTCACAGCTCCAGTGACCCGGGTTTGGTTCTCTTTACTGTCACAGTCTCACAGCTCCAGTGTCCTGGGTTCGGTTCTGTTTACTGTCACAGTCTCACAGCTCCAGTGACCTGGGTTCGGTTCTGTTTACTGCCACAGTCTCACAGCTCCGGTGACCCGGGTTCGGTTCTGTTTACTGCCACAGTCTCACAGCTCCAGTGACATGGGTTCGGTTCTGTTTACTGCCACAGTCTCACAGCTCCGGTGACCCGGGTTCGGTTCTGTTTACTGCCACAGTCTCACAGCTCCAGTGACCCGGGTTCGGTTCTGTTTACTGCCACAGTCTCACAGCTCCGGTGACCCGGGTTCGGTTCTGTTTACTGCCACAGTCTCACAGCTCCAGTGACCCGGGTTCGGTTCTGTTTACTGCCACAGTCTCACAGCTCCAGTGACCCGGGTTCGGTTCTGTTTACTGCCACAGCCTCACAGCTCCAGTGACCCGGGTTCGGTTCTGTTTACTGCCACAGCCTCACAGCTCCAGTGACCCGGGTTCGGTTCTGTTTACTGCCACAGTCTCACAGCTCCAGTGACCCGGGTTCGGTTCTGTTTACTGCCACAGTCTCACAGCTCCAGTGACCTGGGTTCGGTTCTGTTTACTGCCACAGTCTCACAGCTCCAGTTACCCGGGTTCGGTTCTGTTTACTGCCACAGTCTCACAGCTCCAGTGACCTGGGTTTGGTTCTGTTTACTGCCACAGCCTCACAGCTCCAGTGTCCCGGGTTCGGTTCTGCGTACTGCCACAGTCTCACAGCTCCAGTGTCCCGGGTTCAGTTCTGTTTACTGCCACAGTCTCACAGCTCCAGTGTCCCGGGTTCGGTTCTGTTTACTGCCACAGTCTCACAGCTCCAGTGTCCTGGGTTCGGTTCTGGGGACTGCCACAGTCTCACAGCTCCAGTGACCCGGGTTCGGTTCTGTTTACTGCCACAGTCTCACAGCTCCAGTGACCTGGGTTCGGTTCTGTTTACTGCCACAGTCTCACAGCTCCAGTGACCCGGGTTCGGTTCTGTTTACTGCCACAGTCTCACAGCTCCAGTGTCCCGGGTTCGGTTCTGTTTACTGCCACAGTCTCACAGATCCAGTGTCCCGCGTTCGGTTCTGTTTACTGCCACAGTCTCACAGCTCCAGTGACCCGGGTTCGGTTCTGTTTACTGCCACAGTCTCACAGCTCCAGTGACCCGGGTTCGGTTCTGTTTACTGCCACAGTCTCACAGCTCCAGTGTCCCGGGTTCAGTTCTGTTTACTGCCACAGTCTCACAGCTCCAGTGTCCCGGGTTCGGTTCTGTTTACTGCCACAGTCTCACAGCTCCAGTGACCCGGGTTCAGTTCTGTTTACTGCCACAGTCTCACAGCTCCAGTGTCCCGGGTTCGGTTCTGTTTACTGCCACAGTCTCACAGCTCCAGTGACCTGGGTTCGGTTCTGTTTACTGCCACAGTCTCACAGCTCCAGTGACCTGGGTTCGGTTCTGTTTACTGCCACAGTCTCACAGCTCCAGTGTCCCGGGTTCGGTTCTGTTTACTGCCACAGTCTCAAAGCTCCAGTGACCTGGGTTCGGTTCTGTTTACTGCCACAGTCTCACAGCTCCAGTGACCCGGGTTCGGTTCTGTTTACTGCCACAGTCTCACAGCTCCAGTGACCTGGGTTCGGTTCTGTTTACTGTCACAGTCTCACAGCTCCAGTGACCCGGGTTCAGTTCTGTTTACTGCCACAGTCTCACAGCTCCAGTGACCTGGGTTCGGTTCTGTTTACTGCCACAGTCTCACAGCTCCAGTGTCCCGGGTTCGGTTCTGTTTACTGCCACAGTCTCACAGCTCCAGTGACCTGGGTTCGGTTCTATTTACTGCCACAGCCTCACAGCTCCAGTGACCTGGGTTCGGTTCTGTTTACTGCCACAGTCTCACAGCTCCAGTGTCCCGGGTTCGGTTCTGTTTACTGCCACAGTCTCACAGCTCCAGTGACCTGGGTTCAGTTCTGTTTACTGCCACAGTCTCACAGCTCCAGTGTCCCGGGTTCGGTTCTGTTTACTGCCACAGTCTCACAGCTCCAGTGACCCGGGTTCAGTTCTGTTTACTGCCACAGTCTCACAGCTCCAGTGTCCCGGGTTCGGTTCTGTTTACTGCCACAGTCTCACAGCTCCAGTGACCTGGGTTCGGTTCTGTTTACTGCCACAGTCTCACAGCTCCAGTGACCCGGGTTCGGTTCTGTTTACTGCCACAGTCTCACAGCTCCAATGTCCTGGGTTCGGTTCTGTTTACTGCCACAGTCTCACAGCTCCAGTGTCCCGGGTTCAGTTCTGTTTACTGCCACAGTCTCACAGCTCCAGTGTCCTGGGTTCGGTTCTGGGGACTGCCACAGTCTCACAGCTCCAGTGACCCGGGTTCGGTTCTGTTTACTGCCACAGTCTCACAGCTCCAGTGTCCCGGGTTCAGTTCTGTTTCCTGCCACAGTCTCACAGCTCCAGTGTCCCGGGTTCGGTTCTGTTTACTGCCACAGTCTCACAGCTCCAGTGACCCGGGTTCAGTTCTGTTTACTGCCACAGTCTCACAGCTCCAGTGTCCCGGGTTCGGTTCTGTTTACTGCCACAGTCTCACAGCTCCAGTGACCTGGGTTCGGTTCTGTTTACTGCCACAGTCTCACAGCTCCAGTGACCTGGGTTCGGTTCTGTTTACTGCCACAGTCTCACAGCTCCAGTGTCCCGGGTTCGGTTCTGTTTACTGCCACAGTCTCACAGCTCCAGTGATCTGGGTTCGGTTCTGTTTACTGCCACAGTCTCACAGCTCCAGTGACCCGGGTTCGGTTCTGTTTACTGCCACAGTCTCACAGCTCCCGTGACCTGGGTTCAGTTCTGTTTACTGTCACAGTCTCACAGCTCCAGTGACCCGGGTTCAGTTCTGTTTACTGCCCCAGTCTCACATCTCCAGTGTCCCGGGTTCGGTTCTGTTTACTGCCACAGTCTCACAGCTCCAGTGTCCCGGGTTCGGTTCTGTTTACTGCCACAGTCTCACAGCTCCAGTGTCCCGGGTTCGGTTCTGTTTACTGCCACAGTCTCACAGCTCCAGTGACCCTGGTTCAGTTCTGTTTACTGCCACAGTCTCACAGCTCCAGTGACCTGGGTTCGGTTCTGTTTACTGCCACAGTCTCACAGCTCCAGTGACCTGGGTGCAGTTCTGTTTACTGCCACAGTCTCACAGCTCCAGTGTCCCGGGTTCGGTTCTGTTTACTGCCACAGTCTCACAGCTCCAGTGACCTGGGTTCGGTTCTGTTTACTGCCACAGTCTCACAGCTCCAGTGACCCGGGTTCGGTTCTGTTTACTGCCACAGTCTTACAGCTCCAGTGTCCTGGGTTCGGTTCTGTTTACTGCCACAGTCTCACAGCTCCAGTGTCCCGGGTTCAGTTCTGTTTACTGCCACAGTCTCACAGCTCCAATGTCCCGCGTTCGGTTCTGTTTACTGCCACAGTCTCACAGCTCCAGTGTCCTGGGTTCGGTTCTGGGGACTGCCACAGTCTCACAGCTCCAGTGACCCGGGTTCGGTTCTGTTTACTGCCACAGTCTCACAGCTCCAGTGTCCCGGGTTCAGTTCTGTTTACTGCCACAGTCTCACAGCTCCAGTGACCCGTGTTCGGTTCTGTTTACTGCCACAGTCTCACAGCTCCAGTGTCCCGGGTTCGGTTCTGTTTACTGCCACAGTCTCACAGCTCCAGTGACCCGGGTTCGGTTCTGTTTACTGCCACAGTCTCACAGCTCCAGTGTCCCGGGTTCAGTTCTGTTTACTGCCACAGTCTCACAGCTCCAGTGTCCCGGGTTCGGTTCTGTTTACTGCCACAGTCTCACAGCTCCAGTGACCCGGTTTCGGTTCTGTTTACTGCCACAGTCTCACAGCTCCAGTGTCCTGTGTTCGGTTCTGTTTACTGCCACAGTCTCACAGCTCCAGTGACCCGGGTTCGGTTCTGTTTACTGCCACAGCCTCACAGCTCCAGTTTCCTGGGTTCAGTTCTGTTTACTGCCACAGTCTCACAGCTCCAGTGACCCGGGTTCGGTTCTGTTTACTGCCACAGTCTCACAGCTCCAGTGACCCGGGTTCGGTTCTGTTTACTGCCATAGTCTCACAGCTCCAGTGACCCGGGTTCGGTTCTGTTTACTGCCACAGTCTCACAGCTCCAGTGTCCAGGGTTCGGTTCTGTTTACTGCCACAGTCTCACAGCTCCAGTGATCCGGGTTCGGTTCTGTTTACTGCCACAGTCTCACAGCTCCAGTGTCCAGGGTTCGGTTCTGTTTACTGCCACAGTCTCACAGCTCCAGTGTCCCGGGTTCAGTTCTGTTTACTGCCACAGTCTCACAGCTCCAGTGTCCTGGGTTCGGTTCTGGGGACTGCCACAGTCTCACAGCTCCAGTGACCCGGGTTCGGTTCTGTTTACTGCCACAGTCTCACAGCTCCAGTGTCCCGGGTTCAGTTCTGTTTACTGCCACAGTCTCACAGCTCCAGTGACCCGGGTTCGGTTCTGTTTACTGCCACAGTCTCACAGCTCCAGTGTCCCGGGTTCGGTTCTGTTTACTGCCACAGTCTCACAGCTCCAGTGTCCCGGGTTCGGTTCTGTTTACTGCCACAGTCTCACAGCTCCAGTGACCCGGGTTCGGTTCTGTTTACTGCCACAGTCTCACAGCTCCAGTGTCCCGGGTTCAGTTCTGTTTACTGCCACAGTCTCACAGCTCCAGTGTCCCGGGTTCGGTTCTGTTTACTGCCACAGTCTCACAGCTCCAGTGTCCCGGGTTCGGTTCTGTTTACTGCCACAGTCTCACAGCTCCAGTGTCCCGGGTTCAGTTCTGTTTACTGCCACAGTCTCACAGCTCCAGGGACCCGGTTTCGGTTCTGTTTACTGCCACAGTCTCACAGCTCCAGTGTCCTGGGTTCGGTTCTGTTTACTGCCACAGCCTCACAGCTCCAGTGTCCTGGGTTCAGTTCTGTTTACTGCCACAGTCTCACAGCTCCAGTGACCCGGGTTCGGTTCTGTTTACTGCCACAGTCTCACAGCTCCAGTGACATGGGTTCGGTTCTGTTTACTGCCACAGTCTCACAGCTCCAGTGACATGGGTTCGGTTCTGTTTACTGCCACAGCCTCACAGCTCCAGTGACCCAGGTTCGGTTCTGTTTACTGCCACAGTCTCACAGCTCCAGTGACATGGGTTCGGTTCTGTTTACTGCCACAGTCTCACAGCTCCAGTGACCTGGGTTCGGTTCTGTTTACTGCCACAGTCTCACAGCTCCAGTGACCCGGGTTCGGTTCTGTTTACTGCCACAGTCTCACAGCTCCAGTGTCCCGGGTTCGGTTCTGTTTACTGCCACAGTCTCACAGCTCCAGTGTCCCGGGTTCGGTTCTGCGTACTGCCACAGTCTCACAGCTCCAGTGACCTGGGTTCGGTTCTGTTTACTGCCACAGCCTCACAGCTCCAGTGACCTGGGTTCGGTTCTATTTACTGCCACAGACTCACAGCTCCAGTGTCCCGGGTTCGGTTCTGTTTACTGCCACAGTCTCACTGCTCCAGTGTCCCGGGTTCGGTTCTGTTTACTGCCACAGCCTCACAGCTCCAGTGACCTGGGTTCGGTTCTGTTTACTGCCACAGTCTCACAGCTCCAGTGACCCGGGTTCGGTTCTGTTTACTGCCACAGTCTCACAGCTCCAGTGACCTGGATTCGGTTCTGTTTACTGCCACAGTCTCACAGCTCCAGTGACCCGGGTTCGGTTCTGTTTACTGCCACAGTCTCACAGCTCCAGTGACCTGGGTTCGGTTCTGTTTACTGCCACAGTCTCACAGCTCCAGTGACCTGGGTTCGGTTCTGTTTACTGCCGCAACCTCACAGCTCCAGTGACCTGAGTTCGGTTCTGTTTACTGCCGCAACCTCACAGCTCCAGTGACCCGGGTTCGGTTCTGTTTACTGCCAAAGTCTCACAGCTCCAGTGACCTGGGTTCGGTTCTGTTTACTGCCGCAACCTCACAGCTCCAGTGACCTGGGTTCGGTTCTGTTTACTGCCGCAACCTCACAGCTCCAGTGACCTGGGTTCGGTTCTGTTTACTGCCGCAACCTCACAGCTCCAGTGACCTGGGTTCGGTTCTGTTTACTGCCACAGTCTCACAGCTCCAGTGTCCCGGGTTCGGTTCTGTTTACTGCCACAGTCTCACAGCTCCAGTGTCCCGGGTTCGGTTCTGTTTACTGCCGCAACCTCACAGCTCCAGTGACCTGGGTTCGGTTCTGTTTACTGCCACAGTCTCACAGCTCCAGTGTCCCGGGTTCAGTTCTGTTTACTGCCACAGTCTCACAGCTCCAGTGTCCCGGGTTCGGTTCTGTTTACTGCCACAGTCTCACAGCTCCAGTGTCCTGGGTTCAGTTCTGGGGACTGCCACAGTCTCACAGCTCCAGTGACCCGGGTTCGGTTCTGTTTACTGCCACAGTCTCACAGCTCCAGTGTCCCGGGTTCAGTTCTGTTTACTGCCACAGTCTCACAGCTCCAGTGTCCCGGGTTCGGTTCTGTTTACTGCCACAGTCTCACAGCTCCAGTGACATGGGTTCGGTTCTGTTTACTGCCACAGCCTCACAGCTCCAGTGACCCAGGTTCGGTTCTGTTTACTGCCACAGTCTCACAGCTCCAGTGACATGGGTTCGGTTCTGTTTACTGCCACAGTCTCACAGCTCCAGTGACCCGGGTTCGGTTCTGTTTACTGCCACAGTCTCACAGCTCCAGTGACCTGGGTTCAGTTCTGTTTACTGCCGCAACCTCACAGCTCCAGTGACCTGGGTTCGGTTCTGTTTACTGCCACAGTCTCACAGCTCCAGTGTCCCGGGTTCGGTTCTGTTTACTGCCACAGTCTCACAGCTCCAGTGTCCCGGGTTCGGTTCTGTTTACTGCCGCAACCTCACAGCTCCAGTGACCTGGGTTCGGTTCTGTTTACTGCCACAGTCTCACAGCTCCAGTGTCCCGGGTTCAGTTCTGTTTACTGCCACAGTCTCACAGCTCCAGTGTCCCGGGTTCGGTTCTGTTTACTGCCACAGTCTCACAGCTCCAGTGTCCTGGGTTCGGTTCTGTTTACTGCCACAGTCTCACAGCTCCAGTGACCCGGGTTCGGTTCTGTTTACTGCCACAGTCTCACAGCTCCAGTGTCCCGGGTTCAGTTCTGTTTACTGCCACAGTCTCACAGCTCCCGTGTCCCGGGTTCGGTTCTGTTTACTGCCACAGTCTCACAGCTCCAGTGACATGGGTTCGGTTCTGTTTACTGCCACAGCCTCACAGCTCCAGTGACCCAGGTTCGGTTCTGTTTACTGCCACAGTCTCACAGCTCCAGTGACATGGGTTCGGTTCTGTTTACTGCCACAGTCTCACAGCTCCAGTGACCTGGGTTCGGTTCTGTTTACTGCCACAGTCTCACAGCTCCGGTGACCCGGGTTCGGTTCTGTTTACTGCCACAGTCTCACAGCTCCAGTGTCCCGGGTTCGGTTCTGTTTACTGCCACAGTCTCACAGCTCCAGTGTCCCGGGTTCGGTTCTGCGTACTGCCACAGTCTCACAGCTCCAGTGACCTGGGTTCGGTTCTGTTTACTGCCACAGCCTCACAGCTCCAGTGACCTGGGTTCGGTTCTGTTTACTGCCACAGACTCACAGCTCCAGTGTCCCGGGTTCGGTTCTGTTTACTGCCACAGTCTCACTGCTCCAGTGTCCCGGGTTCGGTTCTGTTTACTGCCACAGCCTCACAGCTCCAGTGACCAGGGTTCGGTTCTGTTTACTGCCACAGTCTCACAGCTCCAGTGACCTGGATTCGGTTCTGTTTACTGCCACAGTCTCACAGCTCCAGTGACCCGGGTTCGGTTCTGTTTACTGCCACAGTCTCACAGCTCCAGTGACCTGGGTTCGGTTCTGTTTACTGCCACAGTCTCACAGCTCCAGTGACCTGGGTTCGGTTCTGTTTACTGCCGCAACCTCACAGCTCCAGTGACCTGAGTTCGGTTCTGTTTACTGCCGCAACCTCACAGCTCCAGTGACCCGGGTTCGGTTCTGTTTACTGCCACAGTCTCACAGCTCCAGTGACCTGGGTTCGGTTCTGTTTACTGCCGCAACCTCACAGCTCCAGTGACCTGGGTTCGGTTCTGTTTACTGCCGCAACCTCACAGCTCCAGTGACCTGGGTTCGGTTCTGTTTACTGCCGCAACCTCACAGCTCCAGTGACCTGGGTTCGGTTCTGTTTACTGCCGCAACCTCACAGCTCCAGTGACCTGGGTTCGGTTCTGTTTACTGCCACAGTCTCACAGCTCCAGTGACCCGGGTTCAGTTCTGTTTACTGCCACAGTCTCACAGCTCCAGTGACCTGGGTTCGGTTCTGTTTACTGCCACAGTCTCACAGCTCCAGTGTCCCGGGTCCGGTTCTGTTTACTGCCACAGTCTCACAGCTCCAGTGTCCCGGGTTCGGTTCTGTTTACTGCCGCAACCTCACAGCTCCAGTGACCTGGGTTCGGTTCTGTTTACTGCCACAGTCTCACAGCTCCAGTGTCCCGGGTTCAGTTCTGTATACTGCCACAGTCTCACAGCTCCAGTGTCCCGGGTTCGGTTCTGTTTACTGCCACAGTCTCACAGCTCCAGTGTCCTGGGTTCAGTTCTGGGGACTGCCACAGTCTCACAGCTCCAGTGACCCGGGTTCGGTTCTGTTTACTGCCACAGTCTCACAGCTCCAGTGTCCCGGGTTCAGTTCTGTTTACTGCCACAGTCTCACAGCTCCAGTGTCCCGGGTTCGGTTCTGTTTACTGCCACAGTCTCACAGCTCCAGTGTCCCGGGTTCGGTTCTGTTTACTGCCACAGTCTCACAGCTCCAGTGACCCGGGTTCGGTTCTGTTTACTGCCACAGTCTCACAGCTCCAGTGTCCTGGGTTCGGTTCTGTTTACTGCCACAGCCTCACAGCTCCAGTGACCCGGGTTCGGTTCTTTTTACTGCCACAGTCTCACAGCTCCAGTGACCCGGGTTCGGTTCTGTTTACTGCCACAGTCTCACAGCTCCAGTGTCCCGGGTTCGGTTCTGTTTACTGCCACAGTCTCACAGCTCCAGTGACCCGGGTTCGGTTCTGTTTACTGCCACAGTCTCACAGCTCCAGTGTCCCGGGTTCGGTTCTGTTTACTGCCACAGTCTCACAGCTCCAGTGACCCGGGTTCAGTTCTGTTTACTGCCACAGTCTCACAGCTCCAGTGTCCCGGGTTCGGTTCTGTTTACTGGCACAGTCTCACAGCTCCAGTGACCCGGGTTCCGTTCTGTTTACTGCCACAGTCTCACAGCTCCAGTGACCCGGGTTCGGTTCTGTTTACTGCCACAGTCTCACAGCTCCAGTGACCCGGGTTCGGTTCTGTTTACTGCCACAGTCTCACAGCTCCAGTGACCCAGGTTCGGTTCTGTTTACTGCCACAGTCTCACAGCTCCAGTGACCTGAGTTCGGTTCTGTTTACTGCCACAGTCTCACAGCTCCAGTGTCCCGGGTTCGGTTCTGTTTACTGCCACAGTCTCACAGCTCCAGTGTCCCGGGTTCGGTTCTGTTTACTGCCACAGTCTCACAGCTCCAGTGACCTGGGTTCGGTTCTGTTTACTGCCACAGTCTCACAGCTCCAGTGTCCCGGGTTCGGTTCTGTTTACTGCCACAGTCTCACAGCTCCAGTGACCCGGGTTCAGTTCTGTTTACTGCCACAGTCTCACAGCTCCAGTGTCCCGGGTTCGGTTCTGTTTACTGTCACAGTCTCACAGCTCCAGTGACCCGGGTTCAGTTCTGTTTACTGCCACAGTCTCACAGCTCCAGTGACCCGGGTTCGGTTCTGTTTACTGCCACAGTCTCACAGCTCCAGTGTCCCGGGTTCGGTTCTGTTTACTGCCACAGTCTCACAGCTCCAGTGTCCCGGGTTCGGTTCTGTTTACTGCCACAGTCTCACAGCTCCAGTGACCCGGGTTCGGTTCTGTTTACTGCCACAGTCTCACAGCTCCAGTGTCCTGGGTTCGGTTCTGTTTACTGCCACAGCCTCACAGCTCCAGTGACCCGGGTTCGGTTCTGTTTACTGCCACAGTCTCACAGCTCCAGTGACCCGGGTTCGGTTCTGTTTACTGCCACAGTCTCACAGCTCCAGTGTCCCGGGTTCGGTTCTGTTTACTGCCACAGTCTCACAGCTCCAGTGACCCGGGTTCGGTTCTGTTTACTGCCACAGTCTCACAGCTCCAGTGTCCCGGGTTCGGTTCTGTTTACTGCCACAGTCTCACAGCTCCAGTGTCCCGGGTTCGGTTCTGTTTACTGTCACAGTCTCACAGCTCCAGTGTCCCGGGTTCGGTTCTGTTTACTGCCACAGTCTCACAGCTCCAGTGTCCTGGGTTCGGTTCTGTTTACTGTCACAGTCTCACAGCTCCAGTGTCCCGGGTTCGGTTCTGTTTACTGCCACAGTCTCACAGCTCCAGTGACCCGGGTTCGGTTCTGTTTACTGCCACAGTCTCACAGCTCCAGTGTCCCGGGTTCAGTTCTGTTTACTGCCACAGTCTCACAGCTCCAGTGTCCCGGGTTCGGTTCTGTTTACTGCCACAGTCTCACAGCTCCAGTGACCCGGTTTCGGTTCTGTTTACTGCCACAGTCTCACAGCTCCAGTGTCCTGGGTTCGGTTCTGTTTACTGCCACAGTCTCACAGCTCCAGTGACCCGGGTTCGGTTCTGTTTACTGCCACAGCCTCACAGCTCCAGTGTCCTGGGTTCAGTTCTGTTTACTGCCACAGTCTCACAGCTCCAGTGACCCGGGTTCGGTTCTGTTTACTGCCACAGTCTCACAGCTCCAGTGACCCGGGTTCGGTTCTGTTTACTGCCACAGTCTCACAGCTCCAGTGTCCCGGGTTCGGTTCTGTTTACTGCCACAGTCTCACAGCTCCAGTGACCCGGGTTCGGTTCTGTTTACTGCCACACTCTCACAGCTCCGGTGTCCCGGGTTCGGTTCTGTTTACTGCCACAGTCTCACAGCTCCAGTGACCTGGGTTCGGTTCTGTTTACTGCCACAGTCTCACAGCTCCAGTGTCCCGGGTTCAGTTCTGTTTACTGCCACAGTCTCACAGCTCCAGTGTCCTGGGTTCGGTTCTGGGGACTGCCACAGTCTCACAGCTCCAGTGTCCCGGGTTCGGTTCTGTTTACTGCCACAGTCTCACAGCTCCAGTGACCCGGGTTCGGTTCTGTTTACTGCCACAGTCTCACAGCTCCAGTGACCCGGGTTCGGTTCTGTTTACTGCCACAGTCTCACAGCTCCAGTGTCCAGGGTTCGGTTCTGTTTACTGCCACAGCCTCATAGCTCCAGTGTCCCGGGTTCGGTTCTGTTTACTGCCACAGTCTCACAGCTCCAGTGACCTGGGTTCGGTTCTGTTTACTGCCACAGTCTCACAGCTCCAGTGTCCCGGGTTCGGTTCTGTTTACTGCCACAGTCTCACAGCTCCAGTGACCCGGGTTCGGTTCTGTTTACTGCCACAGTCTCACAGCTCCAGTGACCTGGGTTCGGTTCTGTTTACTGTCACAGTCTCACAGCTCCAGTGACCCGGGTTCAGTTCTGTTTACTGCCACAGTCTCACAGCTCCAGTGACCCGGTTTCGGTTCTGTTTACTGCCACAGTCTCACAGCTCCAGTGACCTGGGTTCGGTTCTGTTTACTGCCACAGTCTCACAGCTCCAGTGACCCGGGTTCGGTTCTGTTTACTGCCACAGTCTCACAGCTCCAGTGACCCGGGTTCGGTTCTGTTTACTGCCACAGTCTCACAGCTCCAGTGACCTGGGTTCGGTTCTGTTTACTGTCACAGTCTCACAGCTCCAGTGACCCGGGTTCAGTTCTGTTTACTGCCACAGTCTCACAGCTCCAGTGACCCGGTTTCGGTTCTGTTTACTGCCACAGTCTCACAGCTCCAGTGTCCTGGGTTCGGTTCTGTTTACTGCCACAGCCTCACAGCTCCAGTGTCCTGGGTTCAGTTCTGTTTACTGCCACAGTCTCACAGCTCCAGTGACCCGGGTTCGGTTCTGTTTACTGCCACAGTCTCACAGCTCCAGTGACATGGGTTCGGTTCTGTTTACTGCCACAGTCTCACAGCTCCAGTGACCCGGGTTCGGTTCTGTTACTGCCACAGTTTCACAGCTCCGGTGACCCGGGTTCGGTTCTGTTTACTGCCACAGTCTCACAGCTCCAGTGACCCGGGTTCGGTTCTGTTTACTGCCACAGTCTCACAGCTCCAGTGACATGGGTTCGGTTCTGTTTACTGCCACAGTCTCACAGCTCCAGTGACCTGGGTTCGGTTCTGTTTACTGCCACAGTCTCACAGCTCCAGTGACCCGGGTTCGGTTCTGTTTACTGCCACAGTCTCACAGCTCCAGTGTCCCGGGTTCGGTTCTGTTTACTGCCACAGTCTCACAGCTCCAGTGTCCCGGGTTCGGTTCTGCGTACTGCCACAGTCTCACAGCTCCAGTGACCTGGGTTCGGTTCTGTTTACTGCCACAGCCTCACAGCTCCAGTGACCTGGGTTCGGTTCTGTTTACTGCCACAGTCTCACAGCTCCAGTGTCCCGGGTTCGGTTCTGTTTACTGCCACAGTCTCACTGCTCCAGTGTCCCGGGTTCGGTTCTGTTTACTGCCACAGCCTCACAGCTCCAGTGACCTGGGTTCGGTTCTGTTTACTGCCACAGTCTCACAGCTCCAGTGACCCGGGTTCGGTTCTGTTTACTGCCACAGTCTCACAGCTCCAGTGACCTGGATTCGGTTCTGTTTACTGCCACAGTCTCACAGCTCCAGTGACCCGGTTTCGGTTCTGTTTACTGCCACAGTCTCACAGCTCCAGTGTCCTGGGTTCGGTTCTGTTTGCTGCCACAGTCTCACAGCTCCAGTGACCCGGGTTCGGTTCTGTTTACTGCCACAGCCTCACAGCTCCAGTGTCCTGGGTTCAGTTCTGTTTACTGCCACAGTCTCACAGCTCCAGTGACCCGGGTTCGGTTCTGTTTACTGCCACAGTCTCACAGCTCCAGTGACCCGGGTTCGGTTCTGTTTACTGCCACAGTCTCACAGCTCCAGTGTCCCGGGTTCGGTTCTGTTTACTGCCACAGTCTCACAGCTCCAGTGACCCGGGTTCGGTTCTGTTTACTGCCACACTCTCACAGCTCCGGTGTCCCGGGTTCGGTTCTGTTTACTGCCACAGTCTCACAGCTCCAGTGACCTGGGTTCGGTTCTGTTTACTGCCACAGTCTCACAGCTCCAGTGTCCCGGGTTCAGTTCTGTTTACTGCCACAGTCTCACAGCTCCAGTGTCCTGGGTTCGGTTCTGGGGACTGCCACAGTCTCACAGCTCCAGTGTCCCGGGTTCGGTTCTGTTTACTGCCACAGTCTCACAGCTCCAGTGACCCGGGTTCGGTTCTGTTTACTGCCACAGTCTCACAGCTCCAGTGACCCGGGTTCGGTTCTGTTTACTGCCACAGTCTCACAGCTCCAGTGTCCAGGGTTCGGTTCTGTTTACTGCCACAGCCTCATAGCTCCAGTGTCCCGGGTTCGGTTCTGTTTACTGCCACAGTCTCACAGCTCCAGTGACCTGGGTTCGGTTCTGTTTACTGCCACAGTCTCACAGCTCCAGTGTCCCGGGTTCGGTTCTGTTTACTGCCACAGTCTCACAGCTCCAGTGACCCGGGTTCGGTTCTGTTTACTGCCACAGTCTCACAGCTCCAGTGACCTGGGTTCGGTTCTGTTTACTGTCACAGTCTCACAGCTCCAGTGACCCGGGTTCAGTTCTGTTTACTGCCACAGTCTCACAGCTCCAGTGACCCGGTTTCGGTTCTGTTTACTGCCACAGTCTCACAGCTCCAGTGTCCTGGGTTCGGTTCTGTTTACTGCCACAGTCTCACAGCTCCAGTGACCTGGGTTCGGTTCTGTTTACTGCCACAGTCTCACAGCTCCAGTGACCCGGGTTCGGTTCTGTTTACTGCCACAGTCTCACAGCTCCAGTGACCCGGGTTCGGTTCTGTTTACTGCCACAGTCTCACAGCTCCAGTGACCTGGGTTCGGTTCTGTTTACTGTCACAGTCTCACAGCTCCAGTGACCCGGGTTCAGTTCTGTTTACTGCCACAGTCTCACAGCTCCAGTGACCCGGTTTCGGTTCTGTTTACTGCCACAGTCTCACAGCTCCAGTGTCCTGGGTTCGGTTCTGTTTACTGCCACAGCCTCACAGCTCCAGTGTCCTGGGTTCAGTTCTGTTTACTGCCACAGTCTCACAGCTCCAGTGACCCGGGTTCGGTTCTGTTTACTGCCACAGTCTCACAGCTCCAGTGACATGGGTTCGGTTCTGTTTACTGCCACAGTCTCACAGCTCCAGTGACCCGGGTTCGGTTCTGTTACTGCCACAGTTTCACAGCTCCGGTGACCCGGGTTCGGTTCTGTTTACTGCCACAGTCTCACAGCTCCAGTGACCCGGGTTCGGTTCTGTTTACTGCCACAGTCTCACAGCTCCAGTGACATGGGTTCGGTTCTGTTTACTGCCACAGTCTCACAGCTCCAGTGACCTGGGTTCGGTTCTGTTTACTGCCACAGTCTCACAGCTCCAGTGACCCGGGTTCGGTTCTGTTTACTGCCACAGTCTCACAGCTCCAGTGTCCCGGGTTCGGTTCTGTTTACTGCCACAGTCTCACAGCTCCAGTGTCCCGGGTTCGGTTCTGCGTACTGCCACAGTCTCACAGCTCCAGTGACCTGGGTTCGGTTCTGTTTACTGCCACAGCCTCACAGCTCCAGTGACCTGGGTTCGGTTCTGTTTACTGCCACAGTCTCACAGCTCCAGTGTCCCGGGTTCGGTTCTGTTTACTGCCACAGTCTCACTGCTCCAGTGTCCCGGGTTCGGTTCTGTTTACTGCCACATCCTCACAGCTCCAGTGACCTGGGTTCGGTTCTGTTTACTGCCACAGTCTCACAGCTCCAGTGACCCGGGTTCGGTTCTGTTTACTGCCACAGTCTCACAGCTCCAGTGACCTGGATTCGGTTCTGTTTACTGCCACAGTCTCACAGCTCCAGTGACCCGGGTTCGGTTCTGTTTACTGCCACAGTCTCACAGCTCCAGTGACCTGGGTTCGGTTCTGTTTACTGCCACAGTCTCACAGCTCCAGTGACCTGGGTTCGGTTCTGTTTACTGCCGCAACCTCACAGCTCCAGTGACCTGAGTTCGGTTCTGTTTACTGCCGCAACCTCACAGCTCCAGTGACCCGGGTTCGGTTCTGTTTACTGCCACAGTCTCACAGCTCCAGTGACCTGGGTTCGGTTCTGTTTACTGCCACAGTCTCACAGCTCCAGTGACCTGGGTTCGGTTCTGTTTACTGCCGCAACCTCACAGCTCCAGTGACCTGGGTTCGGTTCTGTTTACTGCCGCAACCTCACAGCTCCAGTGACCTGGGTTCGGTTCTGTTTACTGCCGCAACCTCACAGCTCCAGTGACCTGGGTTCGGTTCTGTTTACTGCCGCAACCTCACAGCTCCAGTGACCTGGGTTCGGTTCTGTTTACTGCCGCAATCTCACAGCTCCAGTGACCTGGGTTCGGTTCTGTTTACTGCCACAGTCTCACAGCTCCAGTGACCCGGGTTCGGTTCTGTTTACTGCCGCAACCTCACAGCTCCAGTGACCTGGGTTCGGTTCTGTTTACTGCCACAGTCTCACAGCTCCAGTGTCCCGGGTTCGGTTCTGTTTACTGCCACAGTCTCACAGCTCCAGTGTCCCGGGTTCGGTTCTGTTTACTGCCGCAACCTCACAGCTCCAGTGACCTGGGTTCGGTTCTGTTTACTGCCACAGTCTCACAGCTCCAGTGTCCCGGGTTCGGTTCTGTTTACTGCCACAGTCTCACAGCTCCAGTGTCCTGGGTTCAGTTCTGGGGACTGCCACAGTCTCACAGCTCCAGTGACCCGGGTTCGGTTCTGTTTACTGCCACAGTCTCACAGCTCCAGTGTCCCGGGTTCAGTTCTGTTTACTGCCACAGTCTCACAGCTCCAGTGTCCCGGGTTCGGTTCTGTTTACTGCCACAGTCTCACAGCTCCAGTGTCCCGGGTTCGGTTCTGTTTACTGCCACAGTCTCACAGCTCCAGTGACCCGGGTTCGGTTCTGTTTACTGCCACAGTCTCACAGCTCCAGTGACCTGGGTTCGGTTCTGTTTACTGCCACAGTCTCACAGCTCCAGTGACCCGGGTTCGGTTCTGTTTACTGCCACAGTCTCACAGCTCCAGTGACCCGGCTTCGGTTCTGTTTACTGCCACAGTCTCACAGCTCCAGTGACCCGGGTTCGGTTCTGTTTACTGCCACAGTCTCACAGCTCCAGTGACCCGGGTTCGGTTCTGTTTACTGCCACAGTCTCACAGCTCCAGTGTCCCGGGTTCGGTTCTGTTTACTGCCACAGTCTCACAGCTCCAGTGACCCGGGTTCGGTTCTGTTTACTGCCACAGTCTCACAGCTCCAGTGTCCTGGGTTCGGTTCTGTTTACTGCCACAGCCTCACAGCTCCAGTGACCCGGGTTCGGTTCTGTTTACTGCCACAGTCTCACAGCTCCAGTGACCCGGGTTCGGTTCTGTTTACTGCCACAGTCTCACAGCTCCAGTGTCCCGGGTTCGGTTCTGTTTACTGCCACAGTCTCACAGCTCCAGTGTCCCGGGTTCGGTTCTGATAACTGCCACAGTCTCACAGCTCCAGTGTCCCGGGTTCGGTTCTGTTTACTGCCACAGTCTCACAGCTCCAGTGACCCGGGTTCAGTTCTGTTTACTGCCACAGTCTCACAGCTCCAGTGTCCCGGGTTCAGTTCTGTTTACTGCCACAGTCTCACAGCTCCAGTGTCCCGGGTTCGGTTCTGATAACTGCCACAGTCTCACAGCTCCAGTGTCCCGGGTTCGGTTCTGTTTACTGTCACAGTCTCACAGCTCCAGTGACCCGGGTTCAGTTCTGTTTACTGCCACAGTCTCACAGCTCCAGTGTCCCGGGTTCGGTTCTGTTTACTGCCACAGTCTCACAGCTCCAGTGACCCGGGTTCGGTTCTGTTTACTGCCACAGTCTCACAGCTCCAGTGACCTGGGTTCGGTTCTGTTTACTGCCACAGTCTCACAGCTCCAGTGTCCCGGGTTCGGTTCTGTTTACTGCCACAGTCTCACAGCTCCAGTGTCCTGGGTTCGGTTCTGTTTACTGCCACAGTCTCACAGCTCCAGTGACCTGGGTTCGGTTCTGTTTACTGCCACAGTCTCACAGCTCCAGTGACCTGGGTTCGGTTCTGTTTACTGCCACAGTCTCACAGCTCCAGTGACCCGGGTTCGGTTCTGTTTACTGCCACAGTCTCACAGCTCCAGTGACCCGGGTTCGGTTCTGTTTACTGCCACAGTCTCACAGCTCCAGTGACCTGGGTTCGGTTCTGTTTACTGTCACAGTCTCACAGCTCCAGTGACCCGGGTTCAGTTCTGTTTACTGCCACAGTCTCACAGCTCCAGTGACCCGGGTTCGGTTCTGTTTACTGCCACAGTCTCTCAGCTCCAGTGTCCCGGGTTCGGTTCTGTTTAATGCCACAGTCTCACAGCTCCAGTGACCCGGGTTCGGTTCTGTTTACTGCCACAGTCTCACAGCTCCAGTGTCCCGGGTTCGGTTCTGTTTACTGCCACAGTCTCACAGCTCCAGTGACCTGGGTTCGGTTCTGTTTACTGCCACAGTCTCACAGCTCCAGTGTCCCGGGTTCGGTTCTGTTTACTGCCACAGTCTCACAGCTCCAGTGACCCGGGTTCGGTTCTGTTTACTGCCACAGTCTCACAGCTCCAGTGACCCAGGTTCGGTTCTATTTACTGCCACAGTCTCACAGCTCCAGTGACCTGGGTTCGGTTCTGTTTACTGCCACAGTCTCACAGCTCCAGTGTCCCGGGTTCGGTTCTGTTTACTGCCACAGTCTCACAGCTCCAGTGTCCCGGGTTCGGTTCTGTTTACTGCCACAGTCTCACAGCTCCAGTGACCTGGGTTCGGTTCTGTTTACTGCCACAGTCTCACAGCTCCAGTGTCCCGGGTTCGGTTCTGTTTACTGCCACAGTCTCACAGCTCCAGTGACCCGGGTTCAGTTCTGTTTACTGCCACAGTCTCACAGCTCCAGTGTCCCGGGTTCGGTTCTGTTTACTGTCACAGTCTCACAGCTCCAGTGATCCGGGTTCAGTTCTGTTTACTGCCACAGTCTCACAGCTCCAGTGACCCGGGTTCGGTTCTGTTTACTGCCACAGTCTCACAGCTCCAGTGTCCCGGGTTCGGTTCTGTTTACTGCCACAGTCTCACAGCTCCAGTGTCCCGGGTTCGGTTCTGTTTACTGCCACAGTCTCACAGCTCCAGTGACCCGGGTTCGGTTCTGTTTACTGCCACAGTCTCACAGCTCCAGTGTCCTGGGTTCGGTTCTGTTTACTGCCACAGCCTCACAGCTCCAGTGACCCGGGTTCGGTTCTGTTTACTGCCACAGTCTCACAGCTCCAGTGACCCGGGTTCGGTTCTGTTTACTGCCACAGTCTCACAGCTCCAGTGTCCCGGGTTCGGTTCTGTTTACTGCCACAGTCTCACAGCTCCAGTGACCCGGGTTCGGTTCTGTTTACTGCCACAGTCTCACAGCTCCAGTGTCCTGGGTTCGGTTCTGTTTACTGTCACAGTCTCACAGCTCAAGTGTCCCGGGTTCGGTTCTGTTTACTGCCACAGTCTCACAGCTCCAGTGACCCGGGTTCGGTTCTGTTTACTGCCACAGTCTCACAGCTCCAGTGACCCGGGTTCAGTTCTGTTTACTGCCACAGCCTCACAGCTCCAGTGTCCCGGGTTCGGTTCTGTTTACTGCCACAGTCTCACAGCTCCAGTGACCCGGGTTCAGTTCTGTTTACTGCCACAGTCTCACAGCTCCAGTGTCCCGGGTTCGGTTCTGTTTACTGTCACAGTCTCACAGCTCCAGTGTCCCGGGTTCGGTTCTGTTTACTGCCACAGTCTCACAGCTCCAGTGTCCCGGGTTCGGTTCTGTTTACTGTCACAGTCTCACAGCTCCAGTGACCCGGGTTCAGTTCTGTTTACTGCCACAGTCTCACAGCTCCAGTGACCTGGGTTCGGTTCTGTTTACTGCCACAGTCTCACAGCTCCAGTGACCTGGGTTCGGTTCTGCTTACTGCCACAGTCTCACAGCTCCAGTGACCCGGGTTCGGTTCTGTTTACTGCCACAGTCTCACAGCTCCAGTGACCCGGGTTCGCTTCTGTTTACTGCCACAGTCTCACAGCTCCAGTGACCTGGGTTCGGTTCTGTTTACTGCCACAGTCGCACAGCTCCAGTGTCCCGGGTTCAGTTCTGTTTACTGCCACAGTCTCACAGCTCCAGTGACCCGGGTTCGGTTCTGTTTACTGCCACAGTCTCACAGCTCCAGTGACCCGGGTTCGCTTCTGTTTACTGCCACAGTCTCACAGCTCCAGTGACCTGGGTTCGGTTCTGTTTACTGCCACAGTCTCACAGCTCCAGTGACCTGGGTTCTGTTCTGTTTACTGCCACAGTCTCACAGCTCCAGTGTCCCGGGTTCGGTTCTGTTTACTGCCACAGTCTCACAGCTCCAGTGACCCGGGTTCGGTTCTGTTTACTGCCACAGTCTCACAGCTCCAGTGTCCCGGGTTCGGTTCTGTTTACTGCCACAGTCTCACAGCTCCAGTGACCCGGGTTCGGTTCTGTTTACTGCCACAGTCTCACAGCTCCAGTGTCCCGGGTTCGGTTCTGTTTACTGCCACAGTCTCACAGCTCCAGTGACCCGGGTTCGGTTCTGTTTACTGCCACAGTCTCACAGCTCCAGTGTCCCGGGTTCGGTTCTGTTTACTGCCACAGTCTCACAGCTCCAGTGACCTGGGTTCGGTTCTGTTTACTGCCACAGTCTCACAGCTCCAGTGTCCCGGGTTCGGTTCTGTTTACTGCCACAGTCTCACAGCTCCAGTGTCCCGGGTTCGGTTCTGTTTACTGCCACAGTCTCACAGCTCCAGTGACCTGGGTTCGGTTCTGTTTACTGCCACAGTCTCACAGCTCCAGTGTCCCGGGTTCGGTCCTGTTTACTGCCACAGTCTCACAGCTCCAGTGACCCGGGTTCAGTTCTGTTTACTGCCACAGTCTCACAGCTCCAGTGTCCAGGGTTCGGTTCTGTTTACTGTCACAGTCTCACAGCTCCAGTGACCCGGGTTCAGTTCTGTTTACTGCCACAGTCTCACAGCTCCAGTGTCCCGGGTTCGGTTCTGTTTACTGTCACAGTCTCACAGCTCCAGTGTCCCGGGTTCGGTTCTGTTTACTGCCACAGTCTCACAGCTCCAGTGACCCGGGTTCGGTTCTGTTTACTGCCACAGTCTCACAGCTCCAGTGTCCCGGGTTCAGTTCTGTTTACTGCCACAGTCTCACAGCTCCAGTGTCCCGGGTTCGGTTCTGTTTACTGCCACAGTCTCACAGCTCCAGTGACCCGGTTTCGGTTCTGTTTACTGTCACAGTCTCACAGCTCCAGTGACCCGGGTTCAGTTCTGTTTACTGCCACAGTCTCACAGCTCCAGTGTCCCGGGTTCGGTTCTGTTTACTGTCACAGTCTCACAGCTCCAGTGTCCCGGGTTCGGTTCTGTTTACTGCCACAGTCTCACAGCTCCAGTGTCCCGGGTTCGGTTCTGTTTACTGTCACAGTCTCACAGCTCCAGTGACCCGGGTTCAGTTCTGTTTACTGCCACAGTCTCACAGCTCCAGTGACCTGGGTTCGGTTCTGTTTACTGCCACAGTCTCACAGCTCCAGTGACCTGGGTTCGGTTCTGTTTACTGCCACAGTCTCACAGCTCCAGTGACCCGGGTTCGGTTCTGTTTACTGCCACAGTCTCACAGCTCCAGTGACCCGGGTTCGCTTCTGTTTACTGCCACAGTCTCACAGCTCCAGTGACCTGGGTTCGGTTCTGTTTACTGCCACAGTCGCACAGCTCCAGTGTCCCGGGTTCAGTTCTGTTTACTGCCACAGTCTCACAGCTCCAGTGACCCGGGTTCGGTTCTGTTTACTGCCACAGTCTCACAGCTCCAGTGACCCGGGTTCGCTTCTGTTTACTGCCACAGTCTCACAGCTCCAGTGACCTGGGTTCGGTTCTGTTTACTGCCACAGTCTCACAGCTCCAGTGACCTGGGTTCTGTTCTGTTTACTGCCACAGTCTCACAGCTCCAGTGTCCCGGGTTCGGTTCTGTTTACTGCCACAGTCTCACAGCTCCAGTGACCCGGGTTCGGTTCTGTTTACTGCCACAGTCTCACAGCTCCAGTGTCCCGGGTTCGGTTCTGTTTACTGCCACAGTCTCACAGCTCCAGTGACCCGGGTTCGGTTCTGTTTACTGCCACAGTCTCACAGCTCCAGTGTCCCGGGTTCGGTTCTGTTTACTGCCACAGTCTCACAGCTCCAGTGACCCGGGTTCGGTTCTGTTTACTGCCACAGTCTCACAGCTCCAGTGTCCCGGGTTCGGTTCTGTTTACTGCCACAGTCTCACAGCTCCAGTGACCTGGGTTCGGTTCTGTTTACTGCCACAGTCTCACAGCTCCAGTGTCCCGGGTTCGGTTCTGTTTACTGCCACAGTCTCACAGCTCCAGTGTCCCGGGTTCGGTTCTGTTTACTGCCACAGTCTCACAGCTCCAGTGACCTGGGTTCGGTTCTGTTTACTGCCACAGTCTCACAGCTCCAGTGTCCCGGGTTCGGTCCTGTTTACTGCCACAGTCTCACAGCTCCAGTGACCCGGGTTCAGTTCTGTTTACTGCCACAGTCTCACAGCTCCAGTGTCCAGGGTTCGGTTCTGTTTACTGTCACAGTCTCACAGCTCCAGTGACCCGGGTTCAGTTCTGTTTACTGCCACAGTCTCACAGCTCCAGTGTCCCGGGTTCGGTTCTGTTTACTGTCACAGTCTCACAGCTCCAGTGTCCCGGGTTCGGTTCTGTTTACTGCCACAGTCTCACAGCTCCAGTGACCCGGGTTCGGTTCTGTTTACTGCCACAGTCTCACAGCTCCAGTGTCCCGGGTTCAGTTCAGTTTACTGCCACAGTCTCACAGCTCCAGTGTCCCGGGTTCGGTTCTGTTTACTGCCACAGTCTCACAGCTCCAGTGACCCGGTTTCGGTTCTGTTTACTGCCACAGTCTCACAGCTCCAGTGTCCCGGGTTCGGTTCTGTTTACTGCCACAGTCTCACAGCTCCAGTGACCCGGTTTCGGTTCTGTTTACTGCCACAGTCTCACAGCTCCAGTGTCCTGGGTTCGGTTCTGTTTACTGCCACAGTCTCACAGCTCCAGTGATCCGGGTTCGGTTCTATTTACTGCCACAGTCTCACAGCTCCAGTGACCTGGGTTCGGTTCTGTTTACTGCCGCAACCTCACAGCTCCGGTGACCCGGGTTCGGTTCTGTTTACTGCCACAGTCTCACAGCTCCAGTGACCCAGGTTCGGTTCTGTTTACTGCCACAGTCTCACAGCTCCAGTGACATGGGTTCGGTTCTGTTTACTGCCACAGCCTCACAGCTCCAGTGACCCAGGTTCGGTTCTGTTTACTGCCACAGTCTCACAGCTCCAGTGACATGGGTTCGGTTCTGTTTACTGCCACAGTCTCACAGCTCCAGTGACCTGGGTTCGGTTCTGTTTACTGCCACAGTCTCACAGCTCCAGTGACCCAGGTTCGGTTCTGTTTACTGCCACAGTCTCACAGCTCCAGTGTCCCGGGTTCGGTTCTGTTTACTGCCACAGTCTCACAGCTCCAGTGACCCGGGTTCGGTTCTGTTTACTGCCACAGTCTCACAGCTCCAGTGTCCCGGGTTCGGTTCTGTTTACTGCCACAGCCTCACAGCTCCAGTGACCTGGGTTCGGTTCTGTTTACTGCCACAGTCTCACAGCTCCAGTGACCTGGGTTCGGTTCTGTTTACTGCCACAGCCTCACAGCTCCAGTGACCTGGGTTCGGTTCTGTTTACTGCCACAGTCTCACAGCTCCAGTGTCCCGGGTTCGGTTCTGTTTACTGCCACAGTCTCACTGCTCCAGTGTCCCGGATTCGGTTCTGTTTACTGCCACAGCCTCACAGCTCCAGTGACCTGGGTTCGGTTCTGTTTACTGCCACAGTCTCACAGCTCCAGTGACTCGGGTTCGGTTCTGTTTACTGCCACAGTCTCACAGCTCCAGTGACCTGGATTCGGTTCTGTTTACTGCCACAGTCTCACAGCTCCAGTGACCCGGGTTCGGTTCTGTTTACTGCCACAGTCTCACAGCTCCAGTGACCTGGGTTCGGTTCTGTTTACTGCCACAGTCTCACAGCTCCAGTGACCTGGGTTCGGTTCTGTTTACTGCCGCAACCTCACAGCTCCAGTGACCTGAGTTCGCTTCTGTTTACTGCCGCAACCTCACAGCTCCAGTGACCCGGGTTCGGTTCTGTTTACTGCCACAGTCTCACAGCTCCAGTGACCTGGGTTCGGTTCTGTTTACTGCCACAGTCTCACAGCTCCAGTGACCTGGGTTCGGTTCTGTTTACTGCCGCAACCTCACAGCTCCAGTGACCTGGGTTCGGTTCTGTTTACTGCCGCAACCTCACAGCTCCAGTGACCTGGGTTCGGTTCTGTTTACTGCCGCAACCTCACAGCTCCAGTGACCTGGGTTCGGTTCTGTTTACTGCCACAGTCTCACAGCTCCAGTGTCCCGGGTTCGGTTCTGTTTACTGCCACAGTCTCACAGCTCCAGTGTCCCGGGTTCGGTTCTGTTTACTGCCGCAACCTCACAGCTCCAGTGACCTGGGTTCGGTTCTGTTTACTGCCACAGTCTCACAGCTCCAGTGTCCCGGGTTCGGTTCTGTTTACTGCCACAGTCTCACAGCTCCAGTGTCCTGGGTTCAGTTCTGGGGACTGCCACAGTCTCACAGCTCCAGTGACCCGGGTTCGGTTCTGTTTACTGCCACAGTCTCACAGCTCCAGTGTCCCGGGTTCAGTTCTGTTTACTGCCACAGTCTCACAGCTCCAGTGTCCCGGGTTCGGTTCTGTTTACTGCCACAGTCTCACAGCTCCAGTGTCCCGGGTTCGGTTCTGTTTACTGCCACAGTCTCACAGCTCCAGTGACCCGGGTTCGGTTCTGTTTACTGCCACAGTCTCACAGCTCCAGTGTCCTGGGTTCGGTTCTGTTTACTGCCACAGTCTCACAGCTCCAGTGACCTGGGTTCGGTTCTGTTTACTGCCACAGCCTCACAGCTCCAGTGACCCGGGTTCGGTTCTGTTTACTGCCACAGTCTCACAGCTCCAGTGACCCGGGTTCGGATATGTTTACTGCCACAGTCTCACAGCTCCAGTGTCCCGGGTTCGGTTCTGTTTACTGCCACAGTCTCACAGCTCCAGTGTCCCGGGTTCGGTTCTGTTTACTGCCACAGTCTCACAGCTCCAGTGTCCCGGGTTCGGTTCTGTTTACTGCCACAGTCTCACAGCTCCAGTGACCCGGGTTCAGTTCTGTTTACTGCCACAGTCTCACAGCTCCAGTGTCCCGGGTTCGGTTCTGTTTACTGTCACAGTCTCACAGCTCCAGTGACCCGGGTTCAGTTCTGTTTACTGCCACAGTCTCACAGCTCCAGTGTCCCGGGTTCGGTTCTGTTTACTGCCACAGTCTCACAGCTCCAGTGACCCGGGTTCGGTTCTGTTTACTGCCACAGTCTCACAGCTCCAGTGACCCGGGTTCGGTTCTGTTTACTGCCACAGTCTCACAGCTCCAGTGACCTGGGTTCGGTTCTGTTTACTGTCACAGTCTCACAGCTCCAGTGACCCGGGTTCAGTTCTGTTTACTGCCACAGTCTCACAGCTCCAGTGACCCGGGTTCGGTTCTGTTTACTGCCACAGTCTCACAGCTCCAGTGTCCCGGGTTCGGTTCTGTTTACTGCCACAGTCTCACAGCTCCAGTGACCCGGGTTCGGTTCTGTTTACTGCCACAGTCTCACAGCTCCAGTGTCCCGGGTTCGGTTCTGTTTACTGCCACAGTCTCACAGCTCCAGTGACCTGGGTTCGGTTCTGTTTACTGCCACAGTCTCACAGCTCCAGTGTCCCGGGTTCGGTTCTGTTTACTGCCACAGTCTCACAGCTCCAGTGACCCGGGTTCAGTTCTGTTTACTGCCACAGTCTCACAGCTCCAGTGTCCCGGGTTCGGTTCTGTTTACTGCCACAGTCTCACAGCTCCAGTGTCCCGGGTTCGGTTCTGTTTACTGCCACAGTCTCACAGCTCCAGTGACCTGGGTTCGGTTCTGTTTACTGCCACAGTCTCACAGCTCCAGTGTCCCGGGTTCGGTTCTGTTTACTGCCACAGTCTCACAGCTCCAGTGACCCGGGTTCAGTTCTGTTTACTGCCACAGTCTCACAGCTCCAGTGTCCCGGGTTCGGTTCTGTTTACTGTCACAGTCTCACAGCTCCAGTGACCCGGGTTCAGTTCTTTTTACTGCCACAGTCTCACAGCTCCTGTGACCCGGGTTCGGTTCTGTTTACTGCCACAGTCTCACAGCTCCAGTGTCCCGGGTTCGGTTCTGTTTACTGCCACAGTCTCACAGCTCCAGTGTCCCGGGTTCGGTTCTGTTTACTGCCACAGTCTCACAGCTCCAGTGACCCGGGTTCGGTTCTGTTTACTGCCACAGTCTCACAGCTCCAGTGTCCTGGGTTCGGTTCTGTTTACTGCCACAGCCTCACAGCTCCAGTGACCCGGGTTCGGTTCTGTTTACTGCCACAGTCTCACAGCTCCAGTGACCCGGGTTCGGTTCTGTTTACTGCCACAGTCTCACAGCTCCAGTGTCCCGGGTTCGGTTCTGTTTACTGCCACAGTCTCACAGCTCCAGTGACCCGGGTTCGGTTCTGTTTACTGCCACAGTCTCACAGCTCCAGTGTCCCGGGTTCGGTTCTGTTTACTGCCACAGTCTCACAGCTCCAGTGTCCCGGGTTCGGTTCTGTTTACTGTCACAGTCTCACAGCTCCAGTGTCCCGGGTTCGGTTCTGTTTACTGCCACAGTCTCACAGCTCCAGTGTCCTGGGTTCGGTTCTGTTTACTGTCACAGTCTCACAGCTCCAGTGTCCCGGGTTCGGTTCTGTTTACTGCCACAGTCTCACAGCTCCAGTGACCCGGGTTCGGTTCTGTTTACTGCCACAGTCTCACAGCTCCAGTGACCCGGGTTCAGTTCTGTTTACTGCCACAGCCTCACAGCTCCAGTGTCCCGGGTTCGGTTCTGTTTACTGCCACAGTCTCACAGCTCCAGTGACCCGGGTTCAGTTCTGTTTACTGCCACAGTCACACAGCTCCAGTGTCCCGGTTTCGGTTCTGTTTACTGCCACAGTCACACAGCTCCAGTGTCCCGGGTTCGGTTCTGTTTACTGCCACAGTCTCACAGCTCCAGTGTCCCGGGTTCGGTTCTGTTTACTGTCACAGTCTCACAGCTCCAGTGACCCGGGTTCGGTTCTGTTTACTGCCACAGTCTCACAGCTCCAGTGTCCCGGGTTCGGTTCAGATTACTGCCACAGTCTCACAGCTCCAGTGACCTGGGTTCGGTTCTGTTTACTGCCACAGTCTCACAGCTCCAGTGACCTGGGTTCGGTTCTGTTTACTGCCACAGTCTCACAGCTCCAGTGACCCGGGTTCGGTTCTGTTTACTGCCACAGTCTCACAGCTCCAGTGACCTGGGTTCGGTTCTGTTTACTGCCACAGTCTCACAGCTCCAGTGACCTGGGTTCGGTTCTGTTTACTGCCACAGTCTCACAGCTCCAGTGTCCCGGGTTCGGTTCTGTTTACTGCCACAGTCTCACAGCTCCAGTGTCCCGGGTTCGGTTCTGTTTACTGCCACAGTCTCACAGCTCCAGTGACCTGGGTTCGGTTCTGTTTACTGCCACAGTCTCACAGCTCCAGTGTCCCGGGTTCGGTTCTGTTTACTGCCACAGTCTCACAGCTCCAGTGACCCGGGTTCAGTTCTGTTTACTGCGACAGTCTCACAGCTCCAGTGTCCCGGGTTCGGTTCTGTTTACTGTCACAGTCTCACAGCTCCAGTGACCCGGGTTCAGTTCTGTTTACTGCCACAGTCTCACAGCTCCAGTGTCCCGGGTTCGGTTCTGTTTACTGTCACAGTCTCACAGCTCCAGTGTCCCGGGTTCGGTTCTGTTTACTGCCACAGTCTCACAGCTCCAGTGACCCGGGTTCGGTTCTGTTTACTGCCACAGTCTCACAGCTCCAGTGTCCCGGGTTCAGTTCTGTTTACTGCCACAGTCTCACAGCTCCAGTGTCCCGGGTTCGGTTCTGTTTACTGCCACAGTCTCAAAGCTCCAGTGACCCGGTTTCGGTTCTGTTTACTGCCACAGTCTCACAGCTCCAGTGTCCCGGGTTCGGTTCTGTTTACTGCCACAGTCTCACAGCTCCAGTGACGCGGTTTCGGTTCTGTTTACTGCCACAGTCTCACAGCTCCAGTGTCCTGGGTTCGGTTCTGTTTACTGCCA
Source organism: Heterodontus francisci (assembly GCF_036365525.1). Lineage (NCBI taxonomy): Eukaryota > Metazoa > Chordata > Chondrichthyes > Heterodontiformes > Heterodontidae > Heterodontus > Heterodontus francisci. Next base: position 924,739 of record NW_027140282.1, read on the forward strand.
CAGTCTCACAGCTCCAGTGTCCCGGGTTCGGTTCTGTTTACTGCCACAGTCTCACAGCTCCAGTGACCTGGGTTCGGTTCTGTTTACTGCCACAGTCTCACAGCTCCATTGTCCCGGGTTCGGTTCTGTTTACTGCCACAGTCTCACAGCTCCAGTGACCCGGGTTCAGTTCTGTTTACTGCCACAGTCTCACAGCTCCAGTGTCCCGGGTTCGGTTCTGTTTACTGTCACAGTCTCACAGCTCCAGTGACCCGGGTTCAGTTCTGTTTACTGCCACAGTCTCACAGCTCCAGTGACCCGGGTTCGGTTCTGTTTACTGCCACAGTCTCACAGCTCCAGTGTCCCGGGTTCGGTTCTGTTTACTGCCACAGTCTCACAGCTCCAGTGTCCCGGGTTCGGTTCTGTTTACTGCCACAGTCTCACAGCTCCAGTGACCCGGGTTCGGTTCTGTTTACTGCCACAGTCTCACAGCTCCAGTGTCCTGGGTTCGGTTCTGTTTACTGCCACAGCCTCACAGCTCCAGTGACCCGGGTTCGGTTCTGTTTACTGCCACAGACTCACAGCTCCAGTGTCCCGGGTTCGGTTCTGTTTACTGCCACAGTCTCACAGCTCCAGTGTCCCGGGTTCGGTTCTGTTTACTGCCACAGTCTCACAGCTCCAGTGACCCGGGTTCGGTTCTGTTTACTGCCACAGTCTCACAGCTCCAGTGTCCCGGGTTCGGTTCTGTTTACTGTCACAGTCTCACAGCTCCAGTGTCCCGGGTTCGGTTCTGTTTACTGCCACAGTCTCACAGCTCCAGTGTCCTGGGTTCGGTTCTGTTTACTGTCACAGTCTCACAGCTCCAGTGTCCCGGGTTCGGTTCTGTTTACTGCCACAGTCTCACAGCTCCAGTGACCTGGGTTCAGTTCTGTTTACTGCCACAGTCTCACAGCTCCAGTGTCCCGGGTTCAGTTCTGTTTACTGCCACAGCCTCACAGCTCCAGTGTCCCGGGTTCGGTTCTGTTTACTGCCACAGTCTCACAGCTCCAGTGACCCGGGTTCAGTTCTGTTTACTGCCACAGTCTCACAGCTCCAGTGTCCCGGGTTCGGTTCTGTTTACTGTCACAGTCTCACAGCTCCAGTGACCCGGGTTCAGTTCTGTTTACTGCCACAGTCTCACAGCTCCAGTGTCCCGGGTTCGGTTCAGTTTACTGCCACAGTCTCACAGCTCCAGTTACCTGGGTTCGGTTCTGTTTACTGCCACAGTCTCACAGCTCCAGTGACCTGGGTTCGGTTCTGTTTACTGCCACAGTCTCACAGCTCCAGTGACCCGGGTTCGGTTCTGTTTACTGCCACAGTCTCACAGCTCCAGTGACCCGGGTTCGGTTCTGTTTACTGCCACAGTCTCACAGCTCCAGTGACCTGGGTTCGGTTCTGTTTACTGCCACAGTCTCACAGCTCCAGTGTCCCGGGTTCGGTTCTGTTTACTGCCACAGTCTCACAGCTCCACTGACCCAGGTTCGGTTCTGTTTACTGCCACAGTCTCACAGCTCCAGTGTCCCGGGTTCGGTTCTGTTTACTGCCACAGTCTCACAGCTCCAGTGACCCGGGTTCGGTTCTGTTTACTGCCACAGTCTCACAGCTCCAGTGACCCGGGTTCAGTTCTGTTTACTGCCACAGTCTCACAGCTCCAGTGTCCCGGGTTCGGTTCTGTTTACTGTCACAGTCTCACAGCTCCAGTGACCCGGGTTCAGTTCTGTTTACTGCCACAGTCTCACAGCTCCAGTGTCCCGGGTTCGGTTCAGTTTACTGCCACAGTCTCACAGCTCCAGTGACCTGGGTTCGGTTCTGTTTACTGCCACAGACTCACAGCTCCAGTGACCTGGGTTCGGTTCTGTTTACTGCCACAGTCTCACAGCTCCAGTGACCCGGGTTCGGTTCTGTTTACTGCCACAGTCTCACAGCTCCAGTGACCCGGGTTCGGTTCTGTTTACTGCCACAGTCTCACAGCTCCAGTGACCTGGGTTCGGTTCTGTTTACTGCCACAGTCGCACAGCTCCAGTGTCCCGGGTTCGGTTCTGTTTACTGCCACAGTCTCACAGCTCCAGTGACCTGGGTTCTGTTCTGTTTACTGCCACAGTCTCACAGCTCCAGTGTCCCGGGTTCGGTTCTGTTTACTGCCACAGTCTCACAGCTCCAGTGACCCGGGTTCGGTTCTGTTTACTGCCACAGTCTCACAGCTCCAGTGTCCCGGGTTCGGTTCTGTTTACTGCCACAGTCTCACAGCTCCAGTGACCGGGGTTCGGTTCTGTTTACTGCCACAGTCTCACAGCTCCAGTGTCCCGGGTTCGGTTCTGTTTACTGCCACAGTCTCACAGCTCCAGTGACCCGGGTTCGGTTCTGTTTACTGCCACAGTCTCACAGCTCCAGTGTCCCGGGTTCGGTTCTGTTTACTGCCACAGTCTCACAGCTCCACTGACCCAGGTTCGGTTCTGTTTACTGCCACAGTCTCACAGCTCCAGTGACCTGGGTTCGGTTCTGTTTACTGCCACAGTCTCACAGCTCCAGTGACCCGGGTTCGGTTCTGTTTACTGCCACAGTCTCACAGCTCCAGTGTCCCGGGTTCGGTTCTGCTTACTGCCACAGTCTCACAGCTCCAGTGACCTGGGTTCGGTTCTGTTTACTGCCACAGTCTCACAGCTCCAGTGTCCCGGGTTCGGTTCTGTTTACTGCCACAGTCTCACAGCTCCAGTGACCTGGGTTCGGTTCTGTTTACTGCCACAGTCTCACAGCTCCAGTGACCTGGGTTCGGTTCTGTTTACTGCCACAGTCTCACAGCTCCAGTGTCCCGGGTTCGGTTCTGTTTACTGTCACAGTCTCACAGCTCCAGTGACCCGGGTTCAGTTCTGTTTACTGCCACAGTCTCACAGCTCCAGTGTCCCGGGTTCGGTTCTGTTTACTGTCACAGTCTCACAGCTCCAGTGTCCCGGGTTCGGTTCTGTTTACTGCCACAGTCTCACAGCTCCAGTGACCCGGGTTCGGTTCTGTTTACTGCCACAGTCTCACAGCTCCAGTGTCCCGGGTTCAGTTCTGTTTACTGCCACAGTCTCACAGCTCCAGTGTCCCGGGTTCGGTTCTGTTTACTGCCACAGTCTCACAGCTCCAGTGACCCGGTTTCGGTTCTGTTTACTGCCACAGTCTCACAGCTCCAGTGTCCCGGGTTCGGTTCTGTTTACTGCCACAGTCTCACAGCTCCAGTGACCCGGTTTCGGTTCTGTTTACTGCCACAGTCTCACAGCTCCAGTGTCCTGGGTTCGGTTCTGTTTACTGCCACAGCCTCATTGCTCCAGTGACCCGGGTTCGGTTCTGTTTACTGCCACAGTCTCACAGCTCCAGTGAGCCGGGTTCGGTTCTGTTTACTGCCACAGTCTCACAGCTCCAGTGTCCCGGGTTCGGTTCTGTTTACTGCCACAGTCTCACAACTCCAGTGTCCCGGGTTCGGTTCTGTTTACTGCCACAGTCTCACAGCTCCAGTGTCCTGGGTTCGGTTCTGTTTACTGCCACAGTCTCACAGCTCCAGTGTCCCGGGTTCGGTTCTGTTTACTGCCACAGTCTCACAACTCCAGTGACCTGGGTTCAGTTCTGCGTACTGCCACAGCCTCACAGCTCCAGTGACCCGGGTTCAGTTCTGTTTACTGCCACAGTCTCACAGCTCCAGTGTCCCGGGTTCGGTTCTGTTTACTGCCACAGTCTCACAGCTCCAGTGTCCTGGGTTCGGTTCTGTTTACTGCCGCAACCTCACAGCTCCAGTGACCTGAGTTCGGTTCTGTTTACTGCCGCAACCTCACAGCTCCAGTGACCCGGGTTCGGTTCTGTTTACTGCCGCAACCTCACAGCTCCAGTGACCTGGGTTCGGTTCTGTTTACTGCCACAGTCTCACAGCTCCAGTGACCTGGGTTCGGTTCTGTTTACTGCCGCAACCTCACAGCTCCAGTGACCTGAGTTCGGTTCTGTTTACTGCCGCAACCTCACAGCTCCAGTGACCTGGGTTCGGTTCTGTTTACTGCCACAGTCTCACAGCTCCAGTGACCTGGGTTCGGTTCTGTTTACTGCCGCAACCTCACAGCTCCAATGACCTGGGTTCGGTTCTGTTTACTGCCACAGTCTCACAGCTCCAGTGTCCCGGGTTCGGTTCTGTTTACTGCCACAGTCTCACAGCTCCAGTGTCCCGGGTTCGGTTCTGTTTACTGCCGCAACCTCACAGCTCCAGTGACCTGGGTCAGGTTCTGTTTCCTGCCACAGCCTCACAGCTCCAGTGACCCGGGTTCGGTTCTGTTTACTGCCACAGTCTCACAGCTCCAGTGTCCTGGGTTCGGTTCTGTTTACTGCCACAGCCTCACAGCTCCAGAGACCCGGGTTCGGTTCTGTTTACTGCCACAGTCTCACAGCTCCAGTGACCCGGGTTCGGTTCTGTTTACTGCCACAGTCTCACAGCTCCAGTGTCCCGGGTTCGGTTCTGCTTACTGCCACAGTCTCACAACTCCAGTGTCCCGGGTTCGGTTCTGTTTACTGCCACAGTCTCACAGCTCCAGTGTCCTGGGTTCGGTTCTGTTTACTGCCACAGTCTCACAGCACCAGTGTCCCGGGTTCGGTTCTGTTTACTGCCACAGTCTCACAACTCCAGTGACCTGTGTTCAGTTCTGCGTACTGCCACAGCCTCACAGCTCCAGTGACCCGGGTTCAGTTCTGTTTACTGCCACAGTCTCACAGCTCCAGTGTCCCGGGTTCGGTTTTGTTTACTGCCACAGTCTCACAGCTCCAGTGTCCTGGGTTCGGTTCTGTTTACTGCCGCAACCTCACAGCTCCAGTGACCTGAGTTCGGTTCTGTTTACTGCCGCAACCTCACAGCTCCAGTGACCCGGGTTCGGTTCTGTTTACTGCCACAGTCTCACAGCTCCAGTGACCTGGGTTCGGTTCTGTTTACTGCCGCAACCTCACAGCTCCAGTGACCTGGGTTCGGTTCTGTTTACTGCCACAGTCTCACAGCTCCAGTGTCCCGGGTTCGGTTCTGTTTACTGCCACAGTCTCACAGCTCCAGTGTCCCGGGTTCGGTTCTGTTTACTGCCGCAACCTCACAGCTCCAGTGACCTGAGTTCGGTTCTGTTTACTGCCACAGTCTCACAGCTCCAGTGTCCCGGGTTCAGTTCTGTTTACTGCCACAGTCTCACAGCTCCAGTGTCCCGGGTTCGGTTCTGTTTACTGCCACAGTCTCACAGCTCCAGTGTCCTGGGTTCGGTTCTGTTTACTGCCGCAACCTCACAGCTCCAGTGACCTGGGTTCGGTTCTGTTTACTGCCACAGTCTCACAGCTCCAGTGTCCCGGGTTCGGTTCTGTTTACTGCCACAGTCTCACAGCTCCAGTGACCCGGGTTCGGTTCTGTTTACTGCCACAGTCTCACAGCTCCCGTGACCCGGGTTCGGTTCTGTTTACTGCCACAGTCTCACAGCTCCAGTGTCCTGGGTTCGGTTCTGTTTACTGCCACAGTCTCACAGCTCCAGTGACCTGGGTTCGGTTCTGTTTACTGCCACAGTCTCACAGCTCCAGTGACCTGGGTTCGGTTCTGTTTACTGCCACAGTCTCACAGCTCCAGTGACCTGGGTTCGGTTCTGTTTACTGCCACAGTCTCACAGCTCCAGTGACCCGGGTTCGGTTCTGTTTACTGCCACAGTCTCACAGCTCCAGTGACCTGGGTTCGGTTCTGTTTACTGCCACAGTCTCACAGCTCCAGTGACCCGGGTTCAGTTCTGTTTACTGTCACAGTCTCACAGCTCCAGTGTCCCGGGTTCAGTTCTGTTTACTGCCACAGTCTCACAGCTCCAGTGTCCTGGGTTCAGTTCTGTTTACTGTCACAGTCTCACAGCTCCAGTGTCCCGGGTTCGGTTCTGTTTACTGCCACAGACTCACAGCTCCAGTGTCCTGGGTTCGGTTCTGTTTACTGCCACAGTCTCACAGCTCCAGTGTCCCGGGTTCGGTTCTGTTTACTGCCACAGTCTCACAGCTCCAGTGACCCGGGTTCGGTTCTGTTTACTGCCACAGTCTCACAGCTCCAGTGTCCCGGGTTCGGTTCTGTTTACTGCCACAGTCTCACAGCTCCAGTGTCCCGGATTCGGTTCTGTTTACTTCCACAGTCTCACAGCTCCAGTGACCCGGGTTCGGTTCTGTTTACTGCCACAGTCTCACAGCTCCAGTGTCCTGGGTTCGGTTCTGTTTACTGCCACAGCCTCACAGCTCCAGTGACCCGGGTTCGGTTCTGTTTACTGCCACAGTCTCACAGCTCCAGTGTCCTGGGTTCGGTTCTGTTTACTGCCACAGTCTCACAGCTCCAGTGACCCGGGTTCAGTTCTGTTTACTGCCACAGTCTCACAGCTCCAGTGTCCCGGGTTCGGTTCTGTTTACTGTCACAGTCTCACAGCTCCAGTGACCCGGGTTCAGTTCTGTTTACTGCCACAGTCTCACAGCTCCAGTGTCCCGGGTTCGGTTTTGTTTACTGCCACAGTCTCACAGCTCCAGTGACCTGGGTTCGGTTCTGTTTACTGCCACAGTCTCACAGCTCCAGTGACCTGGGTTCGGTTCTGTTTACTGCCACAGTCTCACAGCTCCAGTGACCCGGGTTCGGTTCTGTTTACTGCCACAGTCTCACAGCTCCAGTGACACGGGTTCAGTTCTGTTTACTGCCACAGTCTCACAGCTCCAGTGACCCGGGTTCGGTTCTGTTTACTGCCACAGTCTCACAGCTCCAGTGTCCCGGGTTCGGTTCTGTTTACTGCCACAGTCTCACAACTCCAGTGTCCCGGGTTCGGTTCTGTTTACTGCCACAGTCTCACAGCTCCAGTGTCCTGGGTTCGGTTCTGTTTACTGCCACAGTCTCACAGCACCAGTGTCCCGGGTTCGGTTCTGTTTACTGCCACAGTCTCACAACTCCAGTGACCTGGGTTCAGTTCTGCGTACTGCCACAGCCTCACAGCTCCAGTGACCCGGGTTCAGTTCTGTTTACTGCCACAGTCTCACAGCTCCAGTGTCCCGGGTTCAGTTCTGTTTACTGCCACAGTCTCACAGCTCCAGTGTCCTGGGTTCGGTTCTGTTTACTGCCGCAACCTCACAGCTCCAGTGACCTGAGTTCGGTTCTGTTTACTGCCGCAACCTCACAGCTCCAGTGACCCGGGTTCGGTTCTGTTTACTGCCACAGTCTCACAGCTCCAGTGACCTGGGTTCGGTTCTGTTTACTGCCGCAACCTCACAGCTCCAGTGACCTGGGTTCGGTTCTGTTTACTGCCACAGTCTCACAGCTCCAGTGTCCCGGGTTCGGTTCTGTTTACTGCCACAGTCTCACAGCTCCAGTGTCCCGGATTCGGTTCTGTTTACTGCCGCAACCTCACAGCTCCAGTGACCTGAGTTCGGTTCTGTTTACTGCCACAGTCTCACAGCTCCAGTGACCTGGGTTCTGTTCTGTTTACTGCCACAGTCTCACAGCTCCAGTGTCCCGGGTTCGGTTCTGTTTACTGCCACAGTCTCACAGCTCCAGTGACCCGGGTTCGGTTCTGTTTACTGCCACAGTCTCACAGCTCCAGTGTCCCGGGTTCGGTTCTGTTTACTGCCACAGTCTCACAGCTCCAGTGACCGGGGTTCGGTTCTGTTTACTGCCACAGTCTCACAGCTCCAGTGTCCCGGGTTCGGTTCTGTTTACTGCCACAGTCTCACAGCTCCAGTGACCCGGGTTCGGTTCTGTTTACTGCCACAGTCTCACAGCTCCACTGACCCAGGTTCGGTTCTGTTTACTGCCACAGTCTCACAGCTCCAGTGACCTGGGTTCGGTTCTGTTTACTGCCACAGTCTCACAGCTCCAGTGTCCCGGGTTCGGTTCTGTTTACTGCCACAGTCTCACAGCTCCAGTGTCCCGGGTTCGGTTCTGTTTACTGCCACAGTCTCACAGCTCCAGTGACCTGGGTTCGGTTCTGTTTACTGCCACAGTCTCACAGCTCCAGTGTCCCGGGTTCGGTTCTGTTTACTGCCACAGTCTCACAGCTCCAGTGACCCGGGTTCAGTTCTGTTTACTGCCACAGTCTCACAGCTCCAGTGACCCGGGTTCGGTTCTGTTTACTGTCACAGTCTCACAGCTCCATTGACCCGGGTTCAGTTCTGTTTACTGCCACAGTCTCACAGCTCCAGTGTCCCGGGTTCGGTTCTGTTTACTGTCACAGTCTCACAGCTCCAGTGTCCCGGGTTCGGTTCTGTTTACTGCCACAGTCTCACAGCTCCAGTGACCCGGGTTTGGTTCTGTTTACTGCCACAGTCTCACAGCTCCAGTATCCCGGGTTCAGTTCTGTTTACTGCCACAGTCTCACAGCTCCAGTGTCCCGGGTTCGGTTCTGTTTACTGCCACAGTCTCACAGCTCCAGTGACCCGGTTTCGGTTCTGTTTACTGCCACAGTCTCACAGCTCCAGTGTCCTGGGTTCGGTTCTGTTTACTGCCACAGTCTCACAGCTCCAGTGACCCGGTTTCGGTTCTGTTTACTGCCACAGTCTCACAGCTCCAGTGTCCTGGGTTCGGTTCTGTTTACTGCCACAGCCTCACTGCTCCAGTGACCCGGGTTCGGTTCTGTTTACTGCCACAGTCTCACAGCTCCAGTGAGCCGGGTTCGGTTCTGTTTACTGCCACAGTCTCACAGCTCCAGTGTCCCGGGTTCGGTTCTGTTTACTGCCACAGTCTCACAACTCCAGTGTCCCGGGTTCGGTTCTGTTTACTGCCACAGTCTCACAGCTCCAGTGTCCTGGGTTCGGTTCTGTTTACTGCCACAGTCTCACAGCTCCAGTGTCCCGGGTTCGGTTCTGTTTACTGCCACAGTCTCACAACTCCAGTGACCTGGGTTCAGTTCTGCGTACTGCCACAGCCTCACAGCTCCAGTGACCCGGGTTCAGTTCTGTTTACTGCCACAGTCTCACAGCTCCAGTGACCTGAGTTCGGTTCTGTTTACTGCCGCAACCTCACAGCTCCAGTGACCCGGGTTCGGTTCTGTTTACTGCCACATTCTCACAGCTCCAGTGACCTGGGTTCGGTTCTGTTTACTGCCGCAACCTCACAGCTCCAGTGACCTGGGTTCGGTTCTGTTTACTGCCGCAACCTCACAGCTCCAGTGACCTGGGTTAGGTTCTGTTTACTGCCACAGCCTCACAGCTCCAGTGACCCGGGTTCGGTTCTGTTTACTGCCACAGTCTCACAGCGCCAGTGTCCTGGGTTCGGTTCTGTTTACTGCCACAGCCTCACAGCTCCAGAGACCCGGGTTCGGTTCTGTTTACTGCCACAGTCTCACAGCTCCAGTGACCCGGGTTCGGTTCTGTTTACTGCCACAGTCTCACAGCTCCAGTGTCCCGGGTTCGGTTCTGTTTACTGCCACAGTCTCACAACTCCAGTGTCCCGGGTTCGGTTCTGTTTACTGCCACAGTCTCACAGCTCCAGTGTCCTGGGTTCAGTTCTGTTTACTGCCACAGTCTCACAGCACCAGTGTCCCGGGTTCGGTTCTGTTTACTGCCACAGTCTCACAACTCCAGTGACCTGGGTTCAGTTCTGCGTACTGCCACAGCCTCACAGCTCCAGTGACCCGGGTTCAGTTCTGTTTACTGCCACAGTCTCACAGCTCCAGTGTCCCGGGTTCGGTTTTGTTTACTGCCACAGTCTCACAGCTCCAGTGTCCTGGGTTCGGTTCTGTTTACTGCCGCAACCTCACAGCTCCAGTGACCTGAGTTCGGTTCTGTTTACTGCCGCAACCTCACAGCTCCAGTGACCCGGGTTCGGTTCTGTTTACTGCCACAGTCTCACAGCTCCAGTGACCTGGGTTCGGTTCTGTTTACTGCCACAGTCTCACAGCTCCAGTGTCCCGGGTTCGGTTCTGTTTACTGCCACAGTCTCACAGCTCCAGTGTCCCGGGTTCGGTTCTGTTTACTGCCGCAACCTCACAGCTCCAGTGACCTGAGTTCGGTTCTGTTTACTGCCACAGTCTCACAGCTCCAGTGTCCCGGGTTCAGTTCTGTTTACTGCCACAGTCTCACAGCTCCAGTGTCCCGGGTTCGGTTCTGTTTACTGCCACAGTCTCACAGCTCCAGTGTCCTGGGTTCGGTTCTGTTTACTGCCGCAACCTCACAGCTCCAGTGACCTGGGTTCGGTTCTGTTTACTGCCACAGTCTCACAGCTCCAGTGACCCGGGTTCGGTTCTGTTTACTGCCACAGTCTCACAGCTCCCGTGACCCGGGTTCGGTTCTGTTTACTGCCACAGTCTCACAGCTCCAGTGTCCTGGGTTCGGTTCTGTTTACTGCCACAGTCTCACAGCTCCAGTGACCTGGGTTCGGTTCTGTTTACTGCCACAGTCTCACAGCTCCAGTGACCCGGGTTCGGTTCTGTTTACTGCCGCAACCTCACAGCTCCAGTGACCTGGGTTCGGTTCTGTTTACTGCCACAGTCTCACAGCTCCAGTGTCCCGGGTTCGGTTCTGTTTACTGCCACAGTCTCACAGCTCCAGTGTCCCGGGTTCGGTTCTGTTTACTGCCGCAACCTCACAGCTCCAGTGACCTGAGTTCGGTTCTGTTTACTGCCACAGTCTCACAGCTCCAGTGTCCCGGGTTCAGTTCTGTTTACTGCCACAGTCTCACAGCTCCAGTGTCCCGGGTTCGGTTCTGTTTACTGCCACAGTCTCACAGCTCCAGTGTCCTGGGTTCGGTTCTGTTTACTGCCGCAACCTCACAGCTCCAGTGACCTGGGTTCGGTTCTGTTTACTGCCACAGTCTCACAGCTCCAGTGACCCGGGTTCGGTTCTGTTTACTGCCACAGTCTCACAGCTCCCGTGACCCGGGTTCGGTTCTGTTTACTGCCACAGTCTCACAGCTCCAGTGTCCTGGGTTCGGTTCTGTTTACTGCCACAGTCTCACAGCTCCAGTGACCTGGGTTCGGTTCTGTTTACTGCCACAGTCTCACAGCTCCAGTGACCTGGGTTCGGTTCTGGGGACTGCCACAGTCTCACAGCTCCAGTGACCTGGGTTCGGTTCTGTTTACTGCCACAGTCTCACAGCTCCAGTGATCCGGGTTCGGTTCTGTTTACTGCCACAGTCTCACAGCTCCAGTGACCTGGGTTCGGTTCTGTTTACTGCCACAGTCTCACAGCTCCAGTGACCCGGGTTCAGTTCTGTTTACTGTCACAGTCTCACAGCTCCAGTGTCCCGGGTTCAGTTCTGTTTACTGCCACAGTATCACAGCTCCAGTGTCCTGGGTTCAGTTCTGTTTACTGTCACAGTCTCACAGCTCCAGTGTCCCGGGTTCGGTTCTGTTTACTGCCACAGTCTCACAGCTCCAGTGACCTGGGTTAGGTTCTGTTTACTGCCACAGTCTCACAGCTCCAGTGACCTGGGTTCGGTTCTGTTTACTGCCACAGTCTTACAGCTCCAGTGACCTGGGTTCGGTTCTGTTTACTGCCACAGACTCACAGCTCCAGTGTCCTGGGTTCGGTTCTGTTTACTGCCACAGTCTCACAGCTCCAGTGACCCGGGTTCAGTTCTGTTTACTGCCACAGTCTCACAGCTCCAGTGTCCCGGGTTCGGTTCTGTTTACTGTCACAGTCTCACAGCTCCAGTGACCCGGGTTCAGTTCTGTTTACTGCCACAGTCTCACAGCTCCAGTGTCCCGGGTTCGGTTTTGTTTACTGCCACAGTCTCACAGCTCCAGTGACCTGGGTTCGGTTCTGTTTACTGCCACAGTCTCACAGCTCCAGTGACCTGGGTTCGGTTCTGTTTACTGCCACAGTCTCACAGCTCCAGTGACCCGGGTTCGGTTCTGTTTACTGCCACAGTCTCACAGCTCCAGTGACCCGGGTTCAGTTCTGTTTACTGCCACAGTCTCACAGCTCCAGTGACCCGGGTTCGGTTCTGTTTACTGCCACAGTCTCACAGCTCCAGTGTCCCGGGTTCGGTTCTGTTTACTGCCACAGTCTCACAACTCCAGTGTCCCGGGTTCGGTTCTGTTTACTGCCACAGTCTCACAGCTCCAGTGACCTGGGTTCGGTTCTGTTTACTGCCACAGTCTCACAGCTCCAGTGTCCTGGGTTCGGTTCTGTTTACTGCCACAGTCTCACAGCACCAGTGTCCCGGGTTCGGTTCTGTTTACTGCCACAGTCTCACAACTCCAGTGACCTGGGTTCAGTTCTGCGTACTGCCACAGCCTCACAGCTCCAGTGACCCGGGTTCAGTTCTGTTTACTGCCACAGTCTCACAGCTCCAGTGTCCTGGGTTCGGTTCTGTTTACTGCCGCAACCTCACAGCTCCAGTGACCTGAGTTCGGTTCTGTTTACTGCCGCAACCTCACAGCTCCAGTGACCCGGGTTCGGTTCTGTTTACTGCCACAGTCTCACAGCTCCAGTGACCTGGGTTCGGTTCTGTTTACTGCCGCAACCTCACAGCTCCAGTGACCTGGGTTCGGTTCGGTTTACTGCCACAGTCTCACAGCTCCAGTGTCCCGGGTTCGGTTCTGTTTACTGCCACAGTCTCACAGCTCCAGTGTCCCGGGTTCGGTTCTGTTTACTGCCGCAACCTCACAGCTCCAGTGACCTGAGTTCGGTTCTGTTTACTGCCACAGTCTCACAGCTCCAGTGTCCCGGGTTCAGTTCTGTTTACTGCCACAGTCTCACAGCTCCAGTGTCCCGGGTTCGGTTCTGTTTACTGCCACAGTCTCACAGCTCCAGTGTCCTGGGTTCGGTTCTGTTTACTGCCGCAACCTCACAGCTCCAGTGACCTGGGTTCGGTTCTGTTTACTGCCACAGTCTCACAGCTCCAGTGTCCCGGGTTCGGTTCTGTTTACTGCCACAGTCTCACAGCTCCAGTGAACCGGGTTCGGTTCTGTTTACTGCCACAGTCTCACAGCTCCCGTGACCCGGGTTCGGTTCTGTTTACTGCCACAGTCTCACAGCTCCAGTGTCCTGGGTTCGGTTCTGTTTACTGCCACAGTCTCACAGCTCCAGTGACCTGGGTTCGGTTCTGTTTACTGCCACAGTCTCACAGCTCCAGTGACCTGGGTTCGGTTCTGGGGACTGCCACAGTCTCACAGCTCCAGTGACCTGGGTTCGGTTCTGTTTACTGCCACAGTCTCACAGCTCCAGTGATCCGGGTTCGGTTCTGTTTACTGCCACAGTCTCACAGCTCCAGTGACCTGGGTTCGGTTCTGTTTACTGCCACAGTCTCACAGCTCCAGTGACCCGGGTTCAGTTCTGTTTACTGTCACAGTCTCACAGCTCCAGTGTCCCGGGTTCAGTTCTGTTTACTGCCACAGTCTCACAGCTCCAGTGTCCTGGGTTCAGTTCTGTTTACTGTCACAGTCTCACAGCTCCAGTGTCCCGGGTTCGGTTCTGTTTACTGCCACAGACTCACAGCTCCAGTGTCCTGGGTTCGGTTCTGTTTACTGCCACAGTCTCACAGCTCCAGTGTCCCGGGTTCGGTTCTGTTTACTGCCACAGTCTCACAGCTCCAGTGACCCGGGTTCGGTTCTGTTTACTGCCACAGTCTCACAGCTCCAGTGTCCCGGGTTCGGTTCTGTTTACTGTCACAGTCTCACAGCTCCAGTGACCCGGGTTCAGTTCTGTTTACTGCCACAGTCTCACAGCTCCAGTGTCCCGGGTTCGGTTTTGTTTACTGCCACAGTCTCACAGCTCCAGTGACCTGGGTTCGGTTCTGTTTACTGCCACAGTCTCACAGCTCCAGTGACCCGGGTTCGGTTCTGTTTACTGCCACAGTCTCACAGCTCCAGTGACCTGGGTTCAGTTCTGTTTACTGCCACAGTCTCACAGCTCCAGTGTCCTGGGTTCGGTTCTGTTTACTGCCACAGTCTCACAGCACCAGTGTCCCGGGTTCGGTTCTGTTTACTGCCACAGTCTCACAACTCCAGTGACCTGGGTTCAGTTCTGCGTACTGCCACAGCCTCACAGCTCCAGTGACCCGGGTTCAGTTCTGTTTACTGCCACAGTCTCACAGCTCCAGTGTCCTGGGTTCGGTTCTGTTTACTGCCGCAACCTCACAGCTCCAGTGACCTGAGTTCGGTTCTGTTTACTGCCGCAACCTCACAGCTCCAGTGACCCGGGTTCGGTTCTGTTTACTGCCACAGTCTCACAGCTCCAGTGACCTGGGTTCGGTTCTGTTTACTGCCGCAACCTCACAGCTCCAGTGACCTGGGTTCGGTTCGGTTTACTGCCACAGTCTCACAGCTCCAGTGTCCCGGGTTCGGTTCTGTTTACTGCCACAGTCTCACAGCTCCAGTGTCCCGGGTTCGGTTCTGTTTACTGCCGCAACCTCACAGCTCCAGTGACCTGAGTTCGGTTCTGTTTACTGCCACAGTCTCACAGCTCCAGTGTCCCGGGTTCAGTTCTGTTTACTGCCACAGTCTCACAGCTCCAGTGTCCCGGGTTCGGTTCTGTTTACTGCCACAGTCTCACAGCTCCAGTGTCCTGGGTTCGGTTCTGTTTACTGCCGCAACCTCACAGCTCCAGTGACCTGGGTTCGGTTCTGTTTACTGCCACAGTCTCACAGCTCCAGTGTCCCGGGTTCGGTTCTGTTTACTGCCACAGTCTCACAGCTCCAGTGAACCGGGTTCGGTTCTGTTTACTGCCACAGTCTCACAGCTCCCGTGACCCGGGTTCGGTTCTGTTTACTGCCACAGTCTCACAGCTCCAGTGTCCTGGGTTCGGTTCTGTTTACTGCCACAGTCTCACAGCTCCAGTGACCTGGGTTCGGTTCTGTTTACTGCCACAGTCTCACAGCTCCAGTGACCTGGGTTCGGTTCTGGGGACTGCCACAGTCTCACAGCTCCAGTGACCTGGGTTCGGTTCTGTTTACTGCCACAGTCTCACAGCTCCAGTGATCCGGGTTCGGTTCTGTTTACTGCCACAGTCTCACAGCTCCAGTGACCTGGGTTCGGTTCTGTTTACTGCCACAGTCTCACAGCTCCAGTGACCCGGGTTCAGTTCTGTTTACTGTCACAGTCTCACAGCTCCAGTGTCCCGGGTTCAGTTCTGTTTACTGCCACAGTCTCACAGCTCCAGTGTCCTGGGTTCAGTTCTGTTTACTGTCACAGTCTCACAGCTCCAGTGTCCCGGGTTCGGTTCTGTTTACTGCCACAGACTCACAGCTCCAGTGTCCTGGGTTCGGTTCTGTTTACTGCCACAGTCTCACAGCTCCAGTGTCCCGGGTTCGGTTCTGTTTACTGCCACAGTCTCACAGCTCCAGTGACCCGGGTTCGGTTCTGTTTACTGCCACAGTCTCACAGCTCCAGTGTCCCGGGTTCGGTTCTGTTTACTGTCACAGTCTCACAGCTCCAGTGACCCGGGTTCAGTTCTGTTTACTGCCACAGTCTCACAGCTCCAGTGTCCCGGGTTCGGTTTTGTTTACTGCCACAGTCTCACAGCTCCAGTGACCTGGGTTCGGTTCTGTTTACTGCCACAGTCTCACAGCTCCAGTGACCCGGGTTCGGTTCTGTTTACTGCCACAGTCTCACAGCTCCAGTGACCTGGGTTCAGTTCTGTTTACTGCCACAGTCTCACAGCTCCAGTGACCCGGGTTCGGTTCTGTTTACTGCCACAGTCTCACAGCTCCAGTGTCCCGGGTTCGGTTCAGTTTACTGCCACAGTCTCACAGCTCCAGTGACCTGGGTTCGGTTCTGTTTACTGCCACAGTCTCACAGCTCCAGTGTCCTGGGTTCGGTTCTGTTTACTGCCACAGTCTCACAGCTCCAGTGACCCGGGTTCGGTTCTGTTTACTGCCACTGTCTCACAGCTCCAGTGTCCCGGGTTCGGTTCTGTTTACTGCCACAGTCTCACAGCTCCAGTGACCCGGGTTCGGTTCTGTTTACTGCCACAGTCCCACAGCTCCAGTGACCTGGGTTCGGTTCTGTTTACTGTCACAGTCTCACAGCTCCAGTGACCCGAGTTCAGTTCTGTTTACTGCCACAGTCTCACAGCTCCAGTGACCTGGGTTCGGTTCTGTTTACTGCCACAGTCTCACAGCTCCAGTGTCCCGGGTTCGGTTCTGTTTACTGCCACAGTCTCACAGCTCCAGTGACCTCGGTTCGGTTCTGTTTACTGCCACAGTCTCACAGCTCCAGTGACCTGGGTTCGGTTCTGTTTACTGCCACAGTCTCACAGCTCCAGTGACCCAGGTTCGGTTCTGTTTACTGCCACAGTCTCACAGCTCCAGTGACCCGGGTTCGGTTCTGTTTACTGCCACAGTCTCACAGCTCCAGTGACCTGGGTTCAGTTCTGTTTACTGCCACAGTCTCACAGCTCCAGTGTCCCGGGTTCGGTTCTGTTTACTGCCACAGTCTCACAGCTCCAGTGACCTGGGTTCGGTTCTGTTTACTGCCACAGTCTCACAGCTCCAGTGTCCCGGGTTCGGTTCTGTTTACTGCCACAGTCTCACAGCTCCAGTGACCCGGGTTCGGTTCTGTTTACTGCCACAGTCTCACAGCTCCAGTGTCCCGGGTTCGGTTCTGTTTACTGTCACAGTCTCACAGCTCCAGTGTCCCGGGTTCGGTTCTGTTTACTGCCACAGTCTCACAGCTCCAGTGACCCAGGTTCGGTTCTGTTTACTGCCACAGTCTCACAGCTCCAGTGACCTGGGTTCGGTTCTGTTTACTGCCACAGTCTCACAGCTCCAGTGACCCGGGTTCGGTTCTGTTTACTGCCACAGTCTCACAGCTCCAGTGTCCCGGGTTCGGTTCTGTTTACTGCCACAGTCTGACAGCTCCAGTGTCCCGGGTTCGGTTCTGTTTACTGCCACAGTCTCACAGCTCCAGTGACCTGGGTTCGGTTCTGTTTACTGCCACAGTCTCACAGCTCCAGTGACCGGGGTTCGGTTCTGTTTACTGCCACAGTCTCACAGCTCCAGTGACCCGGGTTCGGTTCTGTTTACTGCCACAGTCTCACAGCTCCAGTGTCCCGGGTTCGGTTCTGTTTACTGCCACAGTCTGACAGCTCCAGTGACCTGGGTTCGGTTCTGTTTACTGCCACAGTCTCACAGCTCCAGTGACCCGGGTTCGGTTCTGTTTACTGCCACAGTCTCACAGCTTCAGTGACCTGGGTTCGGTTCTGTTTACTGCCACAGCCTCACAGCTCCAGTGTCCTGGGTTCGGTTCTGTTTACTGCCACAGTCTCACAGCTCCAGTGTCCTGGGTTCGGTTCTGTTTACTGCCACAGCCTCACAGCTCCAGTGACCCGGGTTCGGTTCTGTTTACTGCCACAGTCTCACAGCTCCAGTGACCCGGGTTCGGTTCTGTTTACTGCCACAGTCTCACAGCTCCAGTGTCCCGGGTTCGGTTCTGTTTACTGCCACAGTCTCACAGCTCCAGTGACCCGGGTTCGGTTCTGTTTACTGCCACAGTCTCACAGCTCCAGTGTCCCGGGTTCGGTTCTGTTTACTGCCACAGTCTCACAGCTCCAGTGACCTGGGTTCGGTTCTGTTTACTGCCACAGTCTCACAGCTCCAGTGTCCCGGGTTCGGTTCTGTTTACTGCCACAGTCTCACAGCTCCAGTGACCCGGGTTCGGTTCTGTTTACTGCCACAGTCTCACAGCTCCAGTGTCCCGGGTTCGGTTCTGTTTACTGCCACAGTCTCACAGCTCCAGTGACCTGGGTTCGGTTCTGTTTACTGCCACAGTCTCACAGCTCCAGTGTCCCGGGTTCGGTTCTGTTTACTGCCACAGTCTCATAGCTCCAGTGACCCGGGTTCGGTTCTGTTTACTGCCACAGTCTCACAGCTCCAGTGTCCCGGGTTCGGTTCTGTTTACTGTCACAGTCTCACAGCTCCAGTGTCCCGGGTTCGGTTCTGTTTACTGCCACAGTCTCACAGCTCCAGTGACCTGGGTTCGGTTCTGTTTACTGCCACAGTCTCACAGCTCCAGTGACCCGGGTTCGGTTCTGTTTACTGCCACAGTCTCACAGCTCCAGTGACCTGGGTTCGATTCTGTTTACTGCCACAGTCTCACAGCTCCAGTGACCCGGGTTCAGTTCTGTTTACTGCCACAGTCTCACAGCTCCAGTGACCCGGGTTCGGTTCTGTTTACTGCCACAGTCTCACAGCTCCAGTGTCCCGGATTCGGTTCAGTTTACTGCCACAGTCTCACAGCTCCAGTGACCTGGGTTCGGTTCTGTTCACTGCCACAGTCTCACAGCTCCAGTGACCCGGGTTCGGTTCTGTTTACTGCCACAGTCTCACAGCTCCAGTGACCTGGGTTCGGTTCTGTTTACTGTCACAGTCTCACAGCTCCAGTGACCCGAGTTCAGTTCTGTTTACTGCCACAGTCTCACAGCTCCAGTGACCTGGGTTCGGTTCTGTTTACTGCCACAGTCTCACAGCTCCAGTGTCCCGGGTTCGGTTCTGTTTACTGCCACAGTCTCACAGCTCCAGTGACCTGGGTTCGGTTCTGTTTACTGCCACAGTCTCACAGCTCCAGTGACCTGGGTTCGGTTCTGATTACTGCCACAGTCTCACAGCTCCAGTGACCTGGGTTCGGTTCTGTTTACTGCCACAGTCTCACAGCTCCAGTGACCCAGGTTCGGTTCTGTTTACTGCCACAGTCTCACAGCTCCAGTGTCCCGGGTTCGGTTCTGTTTACTGCCACAGTCTCACAGCTCCAGTGACCTGGGTTCGGTTCTGTTTACTGCCACAGTCTCACAGCTCCAGTGTCCCGGGTTCGGTTCTGTTTACTGCCACAGTCTCACAGCTCCAGTGACCCGGGTTCGGTTCTGTTTACTGCCACAGTCTCACAGCTCCAGTGTCCCGGGTTCGGTTCTGTTTACTGTCACAGTCTCACAGCTCCAGTGTCCCGGGTTCGGTTCTGTTTACTGCCACAGTCTCACAGCTCCAGTGACCTGGGTTCGGTTCTGTTTACTGCCACAGTCTCACAGCTCCAGTGACCTGGGTTCGGTTCTGTTTACTGCCACAGTCTCACAGCTCCAGTGACCCGGGTTCGGTTCTGTTTACTGCCACAGTCTCACAGCTCCAGTGTCCCGGGTTCGGTTCTGTCTACTGCCACAGTCTGACAGCTCCAGTGACCTGGGTTCGGTTCTGTTTACTGCCACAGTCTCACAGCTCCAGTGACCCGGGTTCGGTTCTGTTTACTGCCACAGTCTCACAGCTTCAGTGACCTGGGTTCGGTTCTGTTTACTGCCACAGCCTCACAGCTCCAGTGTCCTGGGTTCTGTTCTGTTTACTGCCACAGTCTCACAGCTCCAGTGACCCGGGTTCGGTTCTGTTTACTGCTACAGTCTCATAGCTCCAGTGACCCGGGTTCAGTTCTGCGTACTGCCACAGTCTCACAGCTCCAGTGTCCCGGGTTCGGTTCTGTTTACTGCCACAGTCTCACAGCTCCAGTGACCTGGGTTCGGTTCTGTTTACTGCCACAGTCTCACAGCTCCAGTGTCCCGGGTTCGGTTCTGTTTACTGCCACAGTCTCACAGCTCCAGTGTCCCGGGTTCGGTTCTGTTTACTGCCACAGTCTCACAGCTCCAGTGTCCCGGGTTCGGTTCTGTTTACTGCCACAGTCTCACAGCTCCAGTGTCCCGGGTTCGGTTCTGTTTACTGCCACAGTCTCACAGCTCCAGTGTCCCGGGTTCGGTTCTGTTTACTGCCACAGTCTCACAGCTCCAGTGTCCCGGGTTCGGTTCTGTTTACTGCCACAGTCTCACAGCTCCAGTGTCCCGGGTTCGGTTCTGTTTACTGCCACAGTCTCACAGCTCCAGTGACCCGGGTTCAGTTCTGTTTACTGCCACAGTCTCACAGCTCCAGTGTCCCGGGTTCGGTTCTGTTTACTGCCACAGTCTCACAGCTCCAGTGACCCGGGTTCAGTTCTGTTTACTGCCACAGTCTCACAGCTCCAGTGACCAGGGTTCGGTTCTGTTTACTGCCACAGTCTCACAGCTCCAGTGACCTGGGTTCGGTTCTGTTTACTGCCACAGTCTCACAGCTCCAGTGACCTGGGTTCGGTTCTGTTTACTGCCACAGTCTCACAGCTCCAGTGTCCCGGGTTCGGTTCTGTTTACTGCCACAGTCTCACAGCTCCAGTGACCAGGGTTCGGTTCTGTTTACTGCCACAGTCTCACAGCTCCAGTGACCTGGGTTCGGTTCTGTTTACTGCCACAGTCTCACAGCTCCAGTGACCTGGGTTCGGTTCTGTTTACTGCCACAGTCTCACAGCTCCAGTGACCCGGGTTCGGTTCTGTTTACTGCCACAGTCTCACAGCTCCAGTGACCCGGGTTCGGTTCTGTTTACTGCCACAGTCTCACAGCTCCAGTGACCCGGGTTCGGTTCTGTTTACTGCCACAGTCTCACAGCTCCAGTGACCCGGGTTCGGTTCTGTTTACTGCCACAGTCTCACAGCTCCAGTGTCCCGGGTTCAGTTCTGTTTACTGCCACAGTCTCACAGCTCCAGTGTCCCGGGTTCGGTTCTGTTTACTGCCACAGTCTCACAGCTCCAGTGACCCGGTTTCGGTTCTGTTTACTGCCACAGTCTCACAGCTCCAGTGTCCTGGGTTCGGTTCTGTTTACTGCCAAAGTCTCACAGCTCCAGTGACCTGGGTTCAGTTCTGTTTACTGCCACAGCCTCACAGCTCCAGTGACCTGGGTTCGGTTCTGTTTACTGCCACAGTCTCACAGCTCCAGTGACCTGGGTTCAGTTCTCTTTACTGCCACAGTCTCACAGCTCCAGTGTCCTGGGTTCGGTTCTGTTTACTGCCATAGCCTCACAGCTCCAGTGACCCGGGTTCGGTTCTGTTTACTGCCACAGTCTCACAGCTCCAGTGTCCCGGGTTCGGTTCTGTTTACTGCCACAGTCTCACAGCTCCATAGTCCCGGGTTCGGTTCTGTTTACTGTCACAGTCTCACAGCTCCAGTGACCCGGGTTCAGTTCTGTTTACTGCCACAGTCTCACAGCTCCAGTGACCCGGGTTCGGCTCTGTTTACTGTCACAGTCTCACAGCTCCAGTGTCCCGGGTTCGGTTCTGTTTACTGCCACAGTCTCACAGCTCCAGTGACCCGGGTTCGGTTCTGTTTACTGCCACAGTCTCACAGCTCCAGTGTCCCGGGTTCAGTTCTGTTTACTGCCACAGTCTCACAGCTCCAGTGTCCCGGGTTCGGTTCTGTTTACTGCCACAGTCTCACAGCTCCAGTGACCCGGTTTCGGTTCTGTTTACTGCCACAGTCTCACAGCTCCAGTGTCCTGGGTTCGGTTCTGTTTACTGCCACAGCCTCACAGCTCCAGTGACCCGGGTTCGGTTCTGTTTACTGCCACAGTCTCACAGCTCCAGTGACCCGGGTTCGGTTCTGTTTACTGCCACAGTCTCACAGCTCCAGTGTCCCGGGTTCGGTTCTGTTTACTGCCACAGTCTCACAGCTCCAGTGACCCGGGTTCGGTTCTGTTTACTGCCACAGTCTCACAGCTCCAGTGTCCCGGGTTCGGTTCTGTTTACTGCCACAGTCTCACAGCTCCAGTGACCTGGGTTCGGTTCTGTTTACTGCCACAGTCTCACAGCTCCAGTGTCCCGGGTTCGGTTCTGTTTACTGCCACAGTCTCACAGCTTCAGTGACCCGGGTTCGGTTCTGTTTACTGCCACAGTCTCACAGCTCCAGTGTCCCGGGTTCGGTTCTTTTTACTGCCACAGTCTCACAGCTCCAGTGACCTGGGTTCGGTTCTGTTTACTGCCACAGTCTCACAGCTCCAGTGTCCCGGTTTCGGTTCTGTTTACTGCCACAGTCTCACAGCTCCAGTGACCCGGGTTCGGTTCTGTTTACTGCCACAGTCTCACAGCTCCAGTGACCTGGGTTCAGTTCTGTTTACTGCCACAGTCTCACAGCTCCAGTGACCCGGGTTCGGTTCTGTTTACTGCCACAGTCTCACAGCTCCAGTGTCCCCGGTTCGGTTCTGTTTACTGCCACAGTCTCACAGCTCCAGTGACCCGGGTTCGGTTCTGTTTACTGCCACAGTCTCACAGCTCCAGTGACCCGGGTTCGGTTCTGTTTACTGCCACAGTCTCACAGCTCCAGTGACATGGGTTCGGTTCTGTTTACTGCCACAGTCTCACAGCTCCAGTGACCCGGGTTCGGTTCTGTTTACTGCCACAGTCTCACAGCTCCAGTGACCCGGGTTCGGTTCTGTTTACTGCCACAGTCTCACAGCTCCAGAGTCCCGGGTTCTGTTCTGTTTACTGTCACAGTCTCACAGCTCCAGTGTCCCGGGTTCGGTTCTGTTTACTGCCACAGTCTCACAGCTCCAGTGACCTGGGTTCGGTTCTGTTTACTGCCACAGTCTCACAGCTCCAGTGACCTGGGTTCGGTTCTGTTTACTGCCACAGTCTCACAGCTCCAGTGACCCGGGTTCGGTTCTGTTTACTGCCACAGTCTCACAGCTCCAGTGACCTGGGTTCAGTTCTGTTTACTGCCACAGTCTCACAGCTCCAGTGACCCGGGTTCGGTTCTGTTTACTGCCACAGTCTCACAGCTCCAGTGTCCCGGGTTCGGTTCAGTTTACTGCCACAGTCTCACAGCTCCAGTGACCTGGGTTCGGTTCTGTTTACTGCCACACTCTCACAGCTCCAGTGTCCTGGGTTCGGTTCTGTTTACTGCCACAGTCTCACAGCTTCAGTGACCCGGGTTCGGTTCTGTTTACTGCCACTGTCTCACAGCTCCAGTGTCCCGGGTTCGGTTCTGTTTACTGCCACAGTCTCACAGCTCCAGTGACCCGGGTTCGGTTCTGTTTACTGCCACAGTCCCACAGCTCCAGTGACCTGGGTTCGGTTCTGTTTACTGTCACAGTCTCACAGCTCCAGTGACCCGAGTTCAGTTCTGTTTACTGCCACAGTCTCACAGCTCCAGTGACCTGGGTTCGGTTCTGTTTACTGCCACAGTCTCACAGCTCCAGTGTCCCGGGTTCGGTTCTGTTTACTGCCACAGTCTCACAGCTCCAGTGACCTCGGTTCGGTTCTGTTTACTGCCACAGTCTCACAGCTCCAGTGACCTGGGTTCGGTTCTGTTTACTGCCACAGTCTCACAGCTCCAGTGACCCAGGTTCGGTTCTGTTTACTGCCACAGTCTCACAGCTCCAGTGACCCGGGTTCGGTTCTGTTTACTGCCACAGTCTCACAGCTCCAGTGACCTGGGTTCAGTTCTGTTTACTGCCACAGTCTCACAGCTCCAGTGTCCCGGGTTCGGTTCTGTTTACTGCCACAGTCTCACAGCTCCAGTGACCTGGGTTCGGTTCTGTTTACTGCCACAGTCTCACAGCTCCAGTGTCCCGGGTTCGGTTCTGTTTACTGCCACAGTCTCACAGCTCCAGTGACCCGGGTTCGGTTCTGTTTACTGCCACAGTCTCACAGCTCCAGTGTCCCGGGTTCGGTTCTGTTTACTGTCACAGTCTCACAGCTCCAGTGTCCCGGGTTCGGTTCTGTTTACTGCCACAGTCTCACAGCTCCAGTGACCCAGGTTCGGTTCTGTTTACTGCCACAGTCTCACAGCTCCAGTGACCTGGGTTCGGTTCTGTTTACTGCCACAGTCTCACAGCTCCAGTGACCCGGGTTCGGTTCTGTTTACTGCCACAGTCTCACAGCTCCAGTGTCCCGGGTTCGGTTCTGTTTACTGCCACAGTCTGACAGCTCCAGTGTCCCGGGTTCGGTTCTGTTTACTGCCACAGTCTCACAGCTCCAGTGACCTGGGTTCGGTTCTGTTTACTGCCACAGTCTCACAGCTCCAGTGACCGGGGTTCGGTTCTGTTTACTGCCACAGTCTCACAGCTCCAGTGACCCGGGTTCGGTTCTGTTTACTGCCACAGTCTCACAGCTCCAGTGTCCCGGGTTCGGTTCTGTTTACTGCCACAGTCTGACAGCTCCAGTGACCTGGGTTCGGTTCTGTTTACTGCCACAGTCTCACAGCTCCAGTGACCCGGGTTCGGTTCTGTTTACTGCCACAGTCTCACAGCTTCAGTGACCTGGGTTCGGTTCTGTTTACTGCCACAGCCTCACAGCTCCAGTGTCCTGGGTTCGGTTCTGTTTACTGCCACAGTCTCACAGCTCCAGTGTCCTGGGTTCGGTTCTGTTTACTACCACAGCCTCACAGCTCCAGTGACCCGGGTTCGGTTCTGTTTACTGCCACAGTCTCACAGCTCCAGTGACCCGGGTTCGGTTCTGTTTACTGCCACAGTCTCACAGCTCCAGTGTCCCGGGTTCGGTTCTGTTTACTGCCACAGTCTCACAGCTCCAGTGACCCGGGTTCGGTTCTGTTTACTGCCACAGTCTCACAGCTCCAGTGTCCCGGGTTCGGTTCTGTTTACTGCCACAGTCTCACAGCTCCAGTGACCTGGGTTCGGTTCTGTTTACTGCCACAGTCTCACAGCTCCAGTGTCCCGGGTTCGGTTCTGTTTACTGCCACAGTCTCACAGCTCCAGTGACCCGGGTTCGGTTCTGTTTACTGCCACAGTCTCACAGCTCCAGTGTCCCGGGTTCGGTTCTGTTTACTGCCACAGTCTCACAGCTCCAGTGACCTGGGTTCGGTTCTGTTTACTGCCACAGTCTCACAGCTCCAGTGTCCCGGGTTCGGTTCTGTTTACTGCCACAGTCTCACAGCTCCAGTGACCCGGGTTCGGTTCTGTTTACTGCCACAGTCTCACAGCTCCAGTGTCCCGGGTTCGGTTCTGTTTACTGTCACAGTCTCACAGCTCCAGTGTCCCGGGTTCGGTTCTGTTTACTGCCACAGTCTCACAGCTCCAGTGACCTGGGTTCGGTTCTGTTTACTGCCACAGTCTCACAGCTCCAGTGACCCGGGTTCGGTTCTGTTTACTGCCACAGTCTCACAGCTCCAGTGACCTGGGTTCGATTCTGTTTACTGCCACAGTCTCACAGCTCCAGTGACCCGGGTTCAGTTCTGTTTACTGCCACAGTCTCACAGCTCCAGTGACCCGGGTTCGGTTCTGTTTACTGCCACAGTCTCACAGCTCCAGTGTCCCGGATTCGGTTCAGTTTACTGCCACAGTCTCACAGCTCCAGTGACCTGGGTTCGGTTCTGTTCACTGCCACAGTCTCACAGCTCCAGTGACCCGGGTTCGGTTCTGTTTACTGCCACAGTCTCACAGCTCCAGTGACCTGGGTTCGGTTCTGTTTACTGTCACAGTCTCACAGCTCCAGTGACCCGAGTTCAGTTCTGTTTACTGCCACAGTCTCACAGCTCCAGTGACCTGGGTTCGGTTCTGTTTACTGCCACAGTCTCACAGCTCCAGTGTCCCGGGTTCGGTTCTGTTTACTGCCACAGTCTCACAGCTCCAGTGACCTGGGTTCGGTTCTGTTTACTGCCACAGTCTCACAGCTCCAGTGACCTGGGTTCGGTTCTGATTACTGCCACAGTCTCACAGCTCCAGTGACCTGGGTTCGGTTCTGTTTACTGCCACAGTCTCACAGCTCCAGTGACCCAGGTTCGGTTCTGTTTAATGCCACAGTCTCACAGCTCCAGTGTCCCAGGTTCGGTTCTGTTTACTGCCACAGTCTCACAGCTCCAGTGACCTGGGTTCGGTTCTGTTTACTGCCACAGTCTCACAGCTCCAGTGTCCCGGGTTCGGTTCTGTTTACTGCCACAGTCTCACAGCTCCAGTGACCCGGGTTCGGTTCTGTTTACTGCCACAGTCTCACAGCTCCAGTGTCCCGGGTTCGGTTCTGTTTACTGTCACAGTCTCACAGCTCCAGTGTCCCGGGTTCGGTTCTGTTTACTGCCACAGTCTCACAGCTCCAGTGACCTGGGTTCGGTTCTGTTTACTGCCACAGTCTCACAGCTCCAGTGCCCTGGGTTCGGTTCTGTTTACTGCCACAGTCTCACAGCTCCAGTGACCCGGGTTCGGTTCTGTTTACTGCCACAGTCTCACAGCTCCAGTGTCCCGGGTTCGGTTCTGTTTACTGCCACAGTCTGACAGCTCCAGTGACCTGGGTTCGGTTCTGTTTACTGCCACAGTCTCACAGCTCCAGTGACCCGGGTTCGGTTCTGTTTACTGCCACAGTCTCACAGCTTCAGTGACCTGGGTTCGGTTCTGTTTACTGCCACAGCCTCACAGCTCCAGTGTCCTGGGTTCGGTTCTGTTTACTGCCACAGTCTCACAGCTCCAGTGACCCGGGTTCGGTTCTGTTTACTGCCACAGTCTCATAGCTCCAGTGACCCGGGTTCAGTTCTGCGTACTGCCACAGTCTCACAGCTCCAGTGTCCCGGGTTCGGTTCTGTTTACTGCCACAGTCTCACAGCTCCAGTGACCCGGGTTCGGTTCTGTTTACTGCCACAGTCTCACAGCTCCAGTGTCCCGGGTTCGGTTCTGTTTACTGCCACAGTCTCACAGCTCCAGTGACCTGGGTTCGGTTCTGTTTACTGCCACAGTCTCACAGCTCCAGTGTCCCGGGTTCGGTTCTGTTTACTGCCACAGTCTCACAGCTCCAGTGACCTGGGTTCGGTTCTGTTTACTGCCACAGTCTCACAGCTCCAGTGACCCGGGTTCAGTTCTGTTTACTGCCACAGTCTCACAGCTCCAGTGTCCCGGGTTCGGTTCTGTTTACTGCCACAGTCTCACAGCTCCAGTGTCCCGGGTTCGGTTCTGTTTACTGCCACAGTCTCACAGATCCAGTGACCCGGGTTCAGTTCTGTTTACTGCCACAGTCTCACAGCTCCAGTGACCCAGGTTCGGTTCTGTTTACTGCCACAGTCTCACAGCTCCAGTGACCTGGGTTCGGTTCTGTTTACTGCCACAGTCTCACAGCTCCAGTGTCCCGGGTTCGGTTCTGTTTACTGCCACAGTCTCACAGCTCCAGTGTCCCGGGTTCGGTTCTGTTTACTGTCACAGTCTCACAGCTCCAGTGACCCGGGTTCGGTTCTGTTTACTGCCACAGTCTCACAGCTCCAGTGTCCCGGGTTCAGTTCTGTTTACTGCCACAGTCTCACAGCTCCAGTGTCCCGGGTTCGGTTCTGTTTACTGCCACAGTCTCACAGCTCCAGTGACCCGGTTTCGGTTCTGTTTACTGCAACAGTCTCACAGCTCCAGTGTCCTGGGTTCGGTTCTGTTTACTGCCACAGTCTCACAGCTCCAGTGACCTGGGTTCGGTTCTGTTTACTGCCACAGTCTCAGAGCTCCAGTGACCTGGGTTCAGTTCTCTTTACTGCCACAGTCTCACAGCTCCAGTGTCCTGGGTTCGGTTCTGTTTACTGCCACAGCCTCACAGCTCCAGTGACCCGGGTTCGGTTCTGTTTACTGCCACAGTCTCACAGCTCCAGTGACCCGGGTTCGGTTCTGTTTACTGCCACAGTCTCACAGCTCCAGTGTCCCGGGTTCGGTTCTGTTTACTGCCACAGTCTCACAGCTCCAGTGACCCGGGTTCGGTTCTGTTTACTGCCACAGTCTCACAGCTCCAGTGTCCCGGGTTCGGTTCTGTTTACTGCCACAGTCTCACAGCTCCAGTGTCCCGGGTTCAGTTCTGTTTACTGCCACAGTCTCACAGCTCCAGTGTCCCGGGTTCGGTTCTGTTTACTGCCACAGTCTCACAGCTCCAGTGACCCGGGTTCGGTTCTGTTTACTGCCACAGTCTCACAGCTCCAGTGTCCCGGGTTCGGTTCTGTTTACTGCCACAGTCTCACAGCTCCAGTGTCCCGGGTTCGGTTCTGTTTACTGCCACAGTCTCACAGCTCCAGTGTCCTGGGTTCGGTTCTGTTTACTGCCACAGTCTCACAGCTCCAGTGACCTGGGTTCGGTTCTGTTTACTGCCACAGTCTCACAGCTCCAGTGACCCGGGTTCGGTTCTGTTTACTGCCACAGTCTCACAGCTCCAGTGACCTGGGTTCAGTTCTGTTTACTGCCACAGTCTCACAGCTCCAGTGACCTGGGTTCGGTTCTGTTTACTGCCACAGCCTCACAGCTCCAGTGTCCCGGGTTCGGTTCTGTTTACTGCCACAGTCTCACAGCTCCAGTGACCCGGGTTCGGTTCTGTTTACTGCCACAGTCTCACAACTCCAGTGTCCCGGGTTCGGTTCAGTTTACTGCCACAGTCTCACAGCTCCAGTGACCTGGGTTCGGTTCTGTTCACTGCCACAGTCTCACAGCTCCAGTGACCCGGGTTCGGTTCTGTTTACTGCCACAGTCTCACAGCTCCAGTGACCTGGGTTCGGTTCTGTTTACTGTCACAGTCTCACAGCTCCAGTGACCCGAGTTCAGTTCTGTTTACTGCCACAGTCTCACAGCTCCAGTGACCTGGGTTCGGTTCTGTTTACTGCCACAGTCTCACAGCTCCAGTGTCCCGGGTTCGGTTCTGTTTACTGCCACAGTCTCACAGCTCCAGTGACCTCGGTTCGGTTCTGTTTACTGCCACAGTCTCACAGCTCCAGTGTCCCGGGTTCGGTTCTGTTTACTGCCACAGTCTCACAGCTCCAGTGACCTCGGTTCGGTTCTGTTTACTGCCACAGTCTCACAGCTCCAGTGACCTGGGTTCAGTTCTGTTTACTGCCACAGTCTCACAGCTCCAGTGACCCGGGTTCGGTTCTGTTTACTGCCACAGTCTCACAGCTCCAGTGACCTGGGTTCGGTTCTGTTTACTGCCACAGTCACACAGCTCCAGTGTCCCGGGTTCGGTTCTGTTTACTGCCACAGTCTCACAGCTCCAGTGTCCCGGGTTCGGTTCTGTTTACTGCCACAGTCTCACAGCTCCCGTGACCCGGGTTCGGTTCTGTTTACTGCCACAGTCTCACAGCTCCAGTGTCCCCGGTTCGGTTCTGTTTACTGTCACAGTCTCACAGCTCCAGTGTCCCGGGTTCGGTTCTGTTTACTGCCACAGTATCACAGCTCCATTGACCTGGGTTCGGTTCTGTTTACTGCCACAGTCTCACAGCTCCAGTGTCCTGGGTTCGGTTCTGTTTACTGCCACAGTCACACAGCTCCAGTGTCCCGGGTTCGGTTCTGTTTACTGCCACAGTCTCACAGCTCCAGTGACCTGGGTTCGGTTCTGTTTACTGCCACAGTCTCACAGCTCCAGTGTCCCGGGTTCGGTTCTGTTTACTGCCACAGTCTGACAGCTCCAGTGACCCGGGTTCGGTTCTGTTTACTGCCACAGTCTCACAGCTCCAGTGACCCGGGTTCAGTTCTGTTTACTGCCACAGCCTCACAGCTCCAGTGACATGGGTTCGGTTCTGTTTACTGCCACAGTCTCACAGCTCCAGTGTCCCGGGTTCGGTTCTGTTTACTGCCACAGTCTCACAGCTCCAGTGACCTGGGTTCGGTTCTGTTTACTGCCACAGCCTCACAGCTCCAGTGACATGGGTTCGGTTCTGTTTACTGCCACAGTCTCACAGCTCCAGTGACCCGGGTTCGGTTTTGTTTACTGCCACAGCCTCACAGCTCCAGTGACCCGGGTTCGGTTCTGTTTACTGCCACAGTCTCACAGCACCAGTGACCCGGGTTCGGTTCTGTTTACTGCCACAGTCTCACAGCTCCAGTGTCCCGGGTTCGGTTCTGTTTACTGCCACAGTCTCACAGCTCCAGTGACCTGGGTTCGGTTCTGTTTACTGCCACAGCCTCACAGCTCCAGTGACATGGTTTCGGTTCTGTTTACTGCCACAGTCTCACAGCTCCAGTGACCCGGGTTCGGTTTTGTTTACTGCCACAGTCTCACAGCTCCAGTGACCTGGGTTCGGTTCTGTTTACTGCCACAGTCTCACAGCTCCAGTGACCTGGGTTCGGTTCTGTTCACTGCCACAGTCTCACAGCTCCAGTGACCCCGGTTCAGTTCTGTTTACTGCCACAGTCTCACAGCTCCAGTGTCCCGGGTTCGGTTCTGTTTACTGCCACAGTCTCACAGCTCCAGTGACCTGGGTTCGGTTCTGTTTACTGCCACAGTCTCACAGCTCCAGTGACCCGGGTTCGGTTCTGTTTACTGCCACAGTCTCACAGCTCCAGTGTCCCGGGTTCGGTTCTGTTTACTGCCACAGTCTCACAGCTCCAGTGACCTGGGTTCGGTTCTGTTTACTGCCACAGTCTCACAGCTCCAGTGTCCCGGGTTCGGATCTGTTTACTGCCACAGTCTCACAGCTCCAGTTACCTGGGTTCGGTTCTGTTTACTGCCACAGTTTCACAGCTCCAGTGACCCGGGTTAAGTTCTGTTTACTGCCACAGTCTCACAGCTCCAGTGTCCCGGGTTCGGGTCTGTTTACTGCCACAGTCTCACAGCTCCAGTGACCTGGGTTCGG
Source organism: Heterodontus francisci (assembly GCF_036365525.1). Classification (NCBI taxonomy): domain Eukaryota; kingdom Metazoa; phylum Chordata; class Chondrichthyes; order Heterodontiformes; family Heterodontidae; genus Heterodontus; species Heterodontus francisci. Next base: position 955,038 of record NW_027140282.1, read on the forward strand.
TTCTGTTTACTGCCACAGTCTCACAGCTCCAGTGTCCCGGGCTCGGATCTGTTTACTGCCACAGTCTCACAGCTCCAGTTACCTGGGTTCGGTTCTGTTTACTGCCACAGTTTCACAGCTCCAGTGACCCGGGTTCAGTTCTGTTTACTGCCACAGTCTCACAGCTCCAGTGACCTGGGTTCGGTTCTGTTTACTGCCACAGCCTCACAGCTCCAGTGTCCCGGGTTCGGTTCTGTTTACTGCCACAGTCTCACAGCTCCAGTGACCTGGGTTCGGTTCTGTTCACTGCCACAGTCTCACAGCTCCAGTGACCCGGGTTCGGTTCTGTTTACTGCCACAGTCTCACAGCTCCAGTGACCTGGGTTCGGTTCTGTTTACTGTCACAGTCTCACAGCTCCAGTGACCCGAGTTCAGTTCTGTTTACTGCCACAGTCTCACAGCTCCAGTGACCTGGGTTCGGTTCTGTTTACTGCCACAGTCTCACAGCTCCAGTGTCCCGGGTTCGGTTCTGTTTACTGCCACAGTCTCACAGCTCCAGTGACCTCGGTTCGGTTCTGTTTACTGCCACAGTCTCACAGCTCCAGTGACCTGGGTTCGGTTCTGTTTACTGCCACAGTCTCACATCTCCAGTGTCCCGGGTTCGGTTCTGTTTACTGCCACAGTCTCACAGATCCAGTGACCCGGGTTCGGTTCTGTTTACTGCCACAGTCTCACAGCTCCAGTGTCCCGGGTTCGGTTCTGTTTACTGTCACAGTCTCACAGCTCCAGTGTCCCGGGTTCGGTTCTGTTTACTGCCACAGTCTCACAGCTCCAGTGACCTGGGTTCGGTTCTGTTTACTGCCACAGTCTCACAGCTCCAGTGACCTGGGTTCGGTTCTGTTTACTGCCACAGTCACACAGCTCCAGTGTCCCGGGTTCGGTTCTGTTTACTGCCACAGTCTCACAGCTCCAGTGACCTGGGTTCGGTTCTGTTTACTGCCACAGTCTCACAGCTCCAGTGTCCCGGGTTCGGTTCTGTTTACTGCCACAGTCTGACAGCTCCAGTGACCTGGGTTCGGTTCTGTTTACTGCCACAGTCTCACAGCTCCAGTGACCCGGGTTCGGTTCTGTTTACTGCCACAGTCTCACAGCTTCAGTGACCTGGGTTCGGTTCTGTTTACTGCCACAGCCTCACAGCTCCAGTGTCCTGGGTTCGGTTCTGTTTACTGCCACAGTCTCACAGCTCCAGTGACCCGGGTTCGGTTCTGTTTACTGCCACAGTCTCACAGCTCCAGTGACCTGGGTTCGGTTCTGTTTACTGCCAAAGTCTCACAGCTCCAGTGACGCGGGTTCAGTTCTGTTTACTGCCACAGTCTCACAGCTCCAGTGACATGGGTTCGGTTCTGTTTACTGCCACAGTCTCACAGCTCCAGTGACCCGGGTTCGGTTCTGTTTACTGCCACAGTCTCACAGCTCCAGTGACCCGGGTTCGGTTCTGTTTACTGCCACAGTCTCACAGCTTCAGTGACCTGGGTTCAGTTCTGTTTACTGCCACAGTCTCACAGCTCCAGTGACCCGGGTTCGGTTCTGTTTACTGCCACAGTTTCACAGCTTCAGTGACCCGGGTTCAGTTCTGTTTTTTGCCACAGTCTCACAGCTTCAGTGACCTGGGTTCGGTTCTGTTTACTGCCACAGTCTCACAGCTCCAGTGTCCCGGGTTCGGATCTGTTTACTGCCACAGTCTCACAGCTCCAGTTACCTGGGTTCGGTTCTGTTTACTGCCACAGTTTCACAGCTCCAGTGACCCGGGTTAAGTTCTGTTTACTGCCACAGTCTCACAGCTCCAGTGTCCCGGGTTCGGGTCTGTTTACTGCCACAGTCTCACAGCTCCAGTGACCTGGGTTCGGTTCTGTTTACTGCCACAGTCTCACAGCTCCAGTGACCTGGGTTCGGTTCTGTTTACTGCCACAGTCTCACAGCTCCAGTGTCCCGGGTTCGGTTCTGTTTACTGCCACAGTCTCACAGCTCCAGTGACCTGGGTTCGGTTCTGTTTACTGCCACAGTCTCACAGCTCCAGTGTCCCGGGTTCGGATCTGTTTACTGCCACAGTCTCACAGCTCCAGTTACCTGGGTTCGGTTCTGTTTACTGCCACAGTTTCACAGCTCCAGTGACCCGGGTTCAGTTCTGTTTACTGCCACAGTCTCACAGCTCCAGTGTTCCGGGTTCGGATCTGTTTACTGCCACAGTCTCACAGCTCCAGTTACCTGGGTTCGGTTCTGTTTACTGCCACAGTTTCACAGCTCCAGTGACCCGGGTTCAGTTCTGTTTACTGCAACAGTCTCACAGCTCCAGTGACCCGGGTTCGGTTCTGTTTACTGCCACAGTCTCACAGCTCCAGTGACCTGGGTTCGGTTCTGTTTACTGCCACAGCCTCACAGCTCCAGTGACCTGGGTTCAGTTCTGTTTACTGCCACAGCCTCACAGCTCCAGTGACCTGGGTTCAGTTCTGTTTACTGCCACAGCCTCACAGCTCCAGTGACCTGGGTTCAGTTCTGTTTACTGCCAGTCTCACAGCTCCAGTGACCCGGGTTCGGTTCTGTTTTCTGCCACAGTCTCACAGCTCCAGTGACCTGGGTTCGGTTCTGTTTACTGTCACAGTCTCACAGATCCAGTGACCCGGGTTCAGTTCTGTTTACTGCCACAGTCTCACAGCTCCAGTGACCCGGGTTCGGTTCTGTTTACTGCCACAGTCTCACAGCTACAGTGACCTGGGTTCGGTTCTGTTTACTGCCACAGTCTCACAGCTCCAGAGTCCCGGGTTCGGTTCTGTTTACTGCCACAGTCTCACAGCTCCAGTGACCCGGGTTCGGTTCTGTTTACTGCCACAGTCTCACAGCTCCAGTGACCCAGGTTCGGTTCTGTTTACTGCCACAGTCTCACAGCTCCAGTGACCTGGGTTCGGTTCTGTTTACTGCCACAGTCTCACAGCTCCAGTGTCCCGGGTTCGGTTCTGTTTACTGCCACAGTCTCACAGCTCCAGTGTCCCGGGTTCGGTTCTGTTTACTGTCACAGTCTCACAGCTCCAGTGACCCGGGTTCGGTTCTGTTTACTGCCACAGCCTCACAGCTCCAGTGACCTGGGTTCAGTTCTGTTTACTGCCACAGCCTCACAGCTCCAGTGACCTGGGTTCAGTTCTGTTTACTGCCAGTCTCACAGCTCCAGTGACCTGGGTTCAGTTCTGTTTACTGCCACAGCCTCACAGCTCCAGTGACCTGGGTTCAGTTCTGTTTACTGCCACAGCCTCACAGCTCCAGTGACCTGGGTTCAGTTCTGTTTACTGCCAGTCTCACAGCTCCAGTGACCCGGGTTCGGTTCTGTTTACTGCCACAGTCTCACAGCTCCAGTGACCTGGGTTCGGTTCTGTTTACTGTCACAGTCTCACAGATCCAGTGACCCGGGTTCAGTTCTGTTTACTGCCACAGTCTCACAGCTCCAGTGACCTGGGTTCGGTTCTGTTTACTGCCACAGTCTCACAGCTCCAGAGTCCCGGGTTCGGTTCTGTTTACTGCCACAGTCTCACAGCTCCAGTGACCCGGGTTCGGTTCTGTTTACTGCCACAGTCTCACAGCTCCAGTGACCCAGGTTCGGTTCTGTTTACTGCCACAGTCTCACAGCTCCAGTGACCTGGGTTCGGTTCTGTTTACTGCCACAGTCTCACAGCTCCAGTGTCCCGGGTTCGGTTCTGTTTACTGCCACAGTCTCACAGCTCCAGTGTCCCGGGTTCGGTTCTGTTTACTGTCACAGTCTCACAGCTCCAGTGACCCGGGTTCGGTTCTGTTTACTGCCACAGTCTCACAGCTCCAGTGTCCCGGGTTCAGTTCTGTTTACTGCCACAGTCTCACAGCTCCAGTGTCCCGGGTTCGGTTCTGTTTACTGCCACAGTCTCACAGCTCCAGTGACCCGGTTTCGGTTCTGTTTACTGCCACAGTCTCACAGCTCCAGTGTCCTGGGTTCGGTTCTGTTTACTGCCACAGTCTCACAGCTCCAGTGACCTGGGTTCAGTTCTGTTTACTGCCACAGCCTCACAGCTCCAGTGACCTGGGTTTGGTTCTGTTTACTGCCACAGTCTGACAGCTCCAGTGACCTGGGTTCAGTTCTCTTTACTGCCACAGTCTCACAGCTCCAGTGTCCTGGGTTCGGTTCTGTTTACTGCCACAGCCTCACAGCTCCAGTGACCCGGGTTCGGTTCTGTTTACTGTCACAGTCTCACAGCTCCAGTGTCCTGGGTTCGGTTCTGTTTACTGCCACAGTCTCACAGCTCCAGTGACCTGGGTTCGGTTCTGTTTACTGCCACAGTCTCACAGCTCCAGTGACCCGGGTTCGGTTCTGTTTACTGCCACAGTCTCACAGCTCCAGTGTCCCGGGTTCGGTTCTGTTTACTGCCACAGTCTCACAGCTCCAGTGACCCGGGTTCGGTTCTGTTTACTGCCACAGTCTCACAGCTCCAGTGTCCCGGGTTCGGTTCTGTTTACTGCCACAGTCTCACAGCTCCAGTGTCCCGGGTTCAGTTCTGTTTACTGCCACAGTCTCACAGCTCCAGTGTCCCGGGTTCGGTTCTGTTTACTGCCACAGTCTCACAGCTCCAGTGACCCGGGTTCAGTTCTGTTTACTGCCACAGTCTCACAGCTCCAGTGTCCCGGGTTCGGTTCTGTTTACTGCCACAGTCTCACAGCTCCAGTGACCCGGGTTCGGTTCTGTTTACTGCCACAGTCTCACAGCTCCAGTGACATGGGTTCAGTTCTGTTTACTGCCACAGTCTCACAGCTCCAGTGACCCAGGTTCGGTTCTGTTTACTGCCACAGTCTCACAGCTCCAGTGTCCTGGGTTCGGTTCTGTTTACTGCCACAGTCTCACAGCTCCAGTGACCTGGGTTCGGTTCTGTTTACTGCCACAGTCTCACAGCTCCAGTGACCCAGGTTCGGTTCTGTTTACTGCCACAGTCTCACAGCTCCAGTGTCCTGGGTTCGGTTCTGTTTACTGCCACAGTCTCACAGCTCCAGTGACCCAGGTTCGGTTCTGTTTACTGCCACAGTCTCACAGCTCCAGTGTCCTGGGTTCGGTTCTGTTTACTGCCACAGTCTCACAGCTCCAGTGTCCCGGGTCCGGTTCTGTTTACTGCCACAGTCTCACAGCTCCAGTGACCCGGTTTCGGTTCTGTTTACTGCCACAGTCTCACAGCTCCAGTGTCCTGGGTTCGGTTCTGTTTACTGCCACAGCCTCACAGCTCCAGTGACCCGGGTTCGGTTCTGTTTACTGCCACAGTCTCACAGCTCCAGTGACCCGGGTTCGGTTCTGTTTACTGCCACAGTCTCACAGCTCCAGTGTCCCGGGTTCGGTTCTGTTTACTGCCACAGTCTCACAGCTCCAGTGACCCGGGTTCGGTTCTGTTTACTGCCACAGTCTCACAGCTCCAGTGTCCCGGGTTCGGTTCTGTTTACTGCCACAGTCTCACAGCTCCAGTGTCCCGGGTTCGGTTCTGTTTACTGCCACAGTCTCACAGCTCCAGTGACCTGGGTTCGGTTCTGTTTACTGCCACAGTCTCACAGCTCCAGTGTCCCGGGTTCGGTTCTGTTTACTGCCACAGTCTCACAGCTCCAGTGACCCGGGTTCGGTTCTGTTTACTGCCACAGTCTCACAGCTCCAGTGTCCCGGGTTCGGTTCTGTTTACTGTCACAGTCTCACAGCTCCAGTGTCCCGGGTTCGGTTCTGTTTACTGCCACAGTCTCACAGCTCCAGTGACCTGGGTTCGGTTCTGTTTACTGCCACAGTCTCACAGCTCCAGTGACCTGGGTTCGGTTCTGTTTACTGCCACAGTCTCACAGCTCCAGTGACCCGGGTTCGGTTCTGTTTACTGCCACAGTCTCACAGCTCCAGTGACCCGGGTTCGGTTCTGTTTACTGCCACAGTCTCACAGCTCCAGTGACCTGGGTTCGGTTCTGTTTACTGCCACAGCCTCACAGCTCCAGAGTCCCGGGTTCGGTTCTGTTTACTGCCACAGTCTCACAGCTCCAGTGACCCGGGTTCGGTTCTGTTTACTGTCACAGTCTCACAGCTCCAGTGACCCAGGTTCGGTTCTGTTTACTGCCACAGTCTCACAGCTCCAGTGTCCCGGGTTCAGTTCTGTTTACTGCCACAGTCTCACAGCTCCAGTGACCCAGGTTCGGTTCTGTTTACTGCCACAGTCTCACAGCTCCAGTGACCCAGGTTCGGTTCTGTTTACTGCCACAGTCTCACAGCTCCAGTGTCCCGGGTTCAGTTCTGTTTACTGCCACAGTCTCACAGCTCCAGTGACCCGGTTTCGGTTCTGTTTACTGCCACAGTCTCACAGCTCCAGTGTCCTGGGTTCGGTTCTGTTTACTGCCACAGTCTCACAGCTCCAGTGACCTGGGTTCAGTTCTGTTTACTGCCACAGCCTCACAGCTCCAGTGACCTGGGTTCGGTTCTGTTTACTGCCACAGTCTCACAGCTCCAGTGACCTGGGTTCAGTTCTCTTTACTGCCACAGTCTCACAGCTCCAGTGTCCTGGGTTCGGTTCTGTTTACTGCCACACTCTCACAGCTCCAGTGACCTGGGTTCAGTTCTGTTTACTGCCACAGCCTCACAGCTCCAGTGACCCGGGTTCGGTTCTGTTTACTGCCACAGTCTCACAGCTCCAGTGACCCGGGTTCGGTTCTGTTTACTGCCACAGTCTCACTGCTCCAGTGTCCCGGGTTCGGTTCTGTTTACTGCCACAGTCTCACAGCTCCAGTGACCCGGGTTCGGTTCCGTTTACTGCCACAGTCTCACAGCTCCAGTGTCCCGGGTTCGGTTCTGTTTACTGCCACAGTCTCACTGCTCCAGTGTCCCGGGTTCGGTTCTGTTTACTGCCACAGTCTCACAGCTCCAGTGACCCGGGTTCGGTTCCGTTTACTGCCACAGTCTCACAGCTCCAGTGTCCCGGGTTCAGTTCTGTTTACTGCCACAGTCTCACAGCTCCAGTGTCCCGGGTTCGGTTCTGTTTACTGCCACAGTCTCACAGCTCCAGTGACCCGGGTTCGGTTCTGTTTACTGCCACAGTCTCACAGCTCCAGTGTCCCGGGTTCGGTTCTGTTTACTGCCACAGTCTCACAGCTCCAGTGTCCCGGGTTCGGTTCTGTTTACTGTCACAGTCTCACAGCTCCAGTGACCGGGGTTCAGTTCTGTTTACTGCCACAGTCTCACAGCTCCAGTGTCCCGGGTTCGGCTCTGTTTACTGTCACAGTCTCACAGCTCCAGTGTCCCGGGTTCGGTTCTGTTTACTGCCACAGTCTCACAGCTCCAGTGACCCGGGTTCGGTTCTGTTTACTGCCACAGTCTCACAGCTCCAGTGTCCCGGGTTCAGTTCTGTTTACTGCCACAGTCTCACAGCTCCAGTGTTCCGGGTTCGGTTCTGTTTACTGCCACAGTCTCACAGCTCCAGTGACCCGGTTTCGGTTCTGTTTACTGCCACAGTCTCACAGCTCCAGTGTCCTGGGTTCGGTTCTGTTTACTGCCACAGCCTCACAGCTCCAGTGACCCGGGTTCGGTTCTGTTTACTGCCACAGTCTCACAGCTCCAGTGACCCGGGTTCGGTTCTGTTTACTGCCACAGTCTCACAGCTCCAGTGTCCCGGGTTCGGTTCTGTTTACTGCCACAGTCTCACAGCTCCAGTGTCCCGGGTTCGGTTCTGTTTACTGCCACAGTCTCACAGCTCCAGTGACCTGGGTTCGGTTCTGTTTACTGCCACAGTCTCACAGCTCCAGTGTCCCGGGTTCGGTTCTGTTTACTGCCACAGTCTCACAGCTCCAGTGACCCGGGTTCGGTTCTGTTTACTGCCACAGTCTCACAGCTCCAGTGTCCCGGGTTCGGTTCTGTTTACTGCCACAGTCTCACAGCTCCAGTGACCTGGGTTCGGTTCTGTTTACTGCCACAGTCTCACAGCTCCAGTGTCCCGGGTTCGGTTCTGTTTACTGCCACAGTCTCACAGCTCCAGTGACCCGGGTTCGGTTCTGTTTACTGCCACAGTCTCACAGCTCCAGTGTCCCGGGTTCGGTTCTGTTTACTGCCACAGTCTCACAGCTCCAGTGACCCGGGTTCGGTTCTGTTTACTGCCACAGTCTCACAGCTCCAGTGTCCCGGGTTCGGTTCTGTTTACTGTCACAGTCTCACAGCTCCAGTGTCCCGGGTTCGGTTCTGTTTACTGCCACAGTCTCACAGCTCCAGTGACCTGGGTTCGGTTCTGTTTACTGCCACAGTCTCACAGCTCCAGTGACCCGGGTTCGGTTCTGTTTACTGCCACAGTCTCACAGCTCCCGTGACCTGGGTTCAGTTCTGTTTACTGCCACAGTCTCACAGCTCCAGTGTCCCGGGTTCGGTTCTGTTTACTGCCACAGTCTCACAGCTCCAGTGTCCCGGGTTCGGTTCTGTTTACTGCCACAGTCTCACAGCTCCGGTGACCTGGGTTCGGTTCTGTTTACTGCCACAGCCTCACAGCTCCAGTGTCCCGGGTTCGGTTCTGTTTACTGCCACAGTCTCACAGCTCCAGAGACCCGGGTTCGGTTCTGTTTACTGCCACAGTCTCACAGCTCCAGTGTCCCGGGTTCGGTTCAGTTTACTGCCACAGTCTCACAGCTCCAGTGACCTGGGTTCGGTTCTGTTCACTGCCACAGTCTCACAGCTCCAGTGACCCGGGTTCTGTTCTGTTTACTGCCACAGTCTCACAGCTCCAGTGACCTGGGTTCGGTTCTGTTTACTGCCACAGTCTCACAGCTCCAGTGACCCGGGTTCTGTTCTGTTTACTGCCACAGTCTCACAGCTCCAGTGACCTGGGTTCGGTTCTGTTTACTGCCACAGTCTCACAGCTCCAGTGACCCGGGTTCAGTTCTGTTTACTGCCACAGTCTCACAGCTCCAGTGACCCGGGTTCGGTTCTGCTAACTGCCACAGTCTCACAGCTCCAGTGACCCGGGTTCGGTTCTGTTTACTGCCACAGTCTCACAGCTCCAGTGTCCCGGGTTCGGTTCTGTTTACTGCCACTGTCTCACAGCTCCAGTGTCCTGGGTTCAGTTCTGTTTTCTGCCACAGTCTCACAGCTCCAGTGACCCGGGTTCGGTTCTGTTTACTGCCACAGTCTCACAGCTCCAGTGACCCGGGTTCGGTTCTGTTTACTGCCACAGTCTCACAGCTCCAGTGTCCCGGGTTCGGTTCTGTTTACTGCCACAGTCTCACAGCTCCCGTGACCCGGGTTCGGTTCTGTTTACTGCCACAGTCTCACAGCTCCAGTGACCCGGGTTCGGTTCTGTTTACTGCCACAGTCTCACAGCTCCAGTGACCCGGGTTCGGTTCTGCTAACTGCCACAGTCTCACAGCTCCAGTGTCCTGGGTTCGGTTCCGTTTACTGCCACAGTCTCACAGCTCCAGTGTCCCGGGTTCGGTTCTGTTTACTGCCACAGTCTCACAGCTCCAGTGACCCGGGTTCGGTTCTGCTAACTGCCACAGTCTCACAGCTCCAGTGTCCTGGGTTCGGTTTCGTTTACTGCCACAGTCTCACACCTCCAGTGACCCGGGTTCGGTTCTGTTTACTGCCACAGTCTCACAGCTCCAGTGTCCCGGGTTCGGTTCTGTTTACTGCCACAGTCTCACAGCTCCAGTGTCCTGGGTTCGGTTTCGTTTACTGCCACAGTCTCACACCTCCAGTGACCCGGGTTCGGTTCTGTTTACTGCCACAGTCTCACAGCTCCAGTGTCCCGGGTTCGGTTCTGTTTACTGCCACAGTCTCACAGCTCCAGTGACCCGGGTTCAGTTCTGTTTACTGCCACAGTCTCACAGCTCCAGTGACCCGGGTTCAGTTCTGTTTACTGCCACAGTCTCACAGCTCCAGTGTCCCGGGTTCGGTTCTGTTTACTGCCACAGTCTCACAGCTCCAGTGACCTGGGTTCGGTTCTGTTTACTGCCACAGTCTCACAGCTCCAGTGACCCGGGTTCAGTTCTGTTTACTGCCACAGTCTCACAGCTCCAGTGACCTGGGTTCGGTTCTGTTTACTGCCACAGTCTCACAGCTCCAGTGTCCCGGGTTCGGTTCTGTTTACTGCCACAGTCTCACAGCTCCAGTGACCCGGGTTCAGTTCTGTTTACTGCCACAGCCTCACAGCTCCAGTGACCTGGGTTCGGTTCTGTTTACTGCCACAGTCTCACAGCTCCAGTGACCCGGGTTCAGTTCTGTTTACTGCCACAGCCTCACAGCTCCAGTGACCCGGGTTCAGTTCTGTTTACTGCCACAGTCTCACAGCTCCAGTGACCTGGGTTCGGTTCTGTTTACTGCCACATTCTCACAGCTCCAGTGACCCGGGTTCAGTTCTGTTTACTGCCACAGTCTCACAGCTCCAGTGACCCGGGTTCAGTTCTGTTTACTGCCACAGCCTCACAGCTCCAGTGACCTGGGTTCGGTTCTGTTTACTGCCACAGTCTCACAGCTCCAGTGACCCGGGTTCAGTTCTGTTTACTGCCACAGCCTCACAGCTCCAGTGACCCGGGTTCAGTTCTGTTTACTGCCACAGTCTCACAGCTCCAGTGACCTGGGTTCGGTTCTGTTTACTGCCACAGTCTCACAGCTCCAGTGACCCGGGTTCAGTTCTGTTTACTGCCACAGTCTCACAGCTCCAGTGACCCGGGTTCAGTTCTGTTTACTGCCACAGTCTCACAGCTCCAGTGTCCCGGGTTCGGTTCTGTTTACTGCCACAGTCTCACAGCTCCAGTGACCCGGGTTCGGTTCTGTTTACTGCCACAGTCTCACAGCTCCAGTGTCCCGGGTTCGGTTCTGTTCACTGCCACAGTCTCACAGCTCCAGTGTCCAAGGTTCAGTTCTGTTTACTGCCACAGTCTCACAGCTCCAGTGACCTGGGTTCGGTTCTGTTTACTGCCACAGTCTCACAGCTCCAGTGACCCGGGTTCGGTTCTGTTTACTGCCACAGTCTCACCGCTCCAGTGACCTGGGTTCGGTTCTGTTTACTGCCACAGTCTCACAGCTCCAGTGACCTGGGTTCAGTTCTGTTTACTGCCACAGCCTCACAGCTCCAGTGACCTGGGTTCGGTTCTGTTTACTGCCACAGCCTCACAGCTCCAGTGTCCCGGGTTCGGTTCTGGGGACTGCCACAGTCTCACAGCTCCAGTGACCTGGGTTCGGTTCTGTTTACTGCCACAGTCTCACAGCTCCAGTGACCCGGGTTCGGTTCTGTTTACTGCCACAGTCTCACAGCTCCGGTGACCTGGGTTCGGTTCTGTTTACTGCCACAGTCTCACAGCTCCAGTGTCCCGGGTTCGGTTCTGTTTACTGCCACAGTCTCACAGCTCCAGTGACCTGGGTTCGGTTCTGTTTACTGCCACAGTCTCACAGCTCCAGTGTCCTGGGTTCAGTTCTGTTTTCTGCCACAGTCTCACAGCTCCAGTGACCCGGGTTCGGTTCTGTTTACTGCCACAGTCTCACAGCTCCAGTGATCTGGGTTCGGTTCTGTTTCCTGCCACAGTCTCACAGCTCCAGTGACCTGGGTTCGGTTCTGTTTACTGCCACAGTCTCACAGCTCCAGTGTCCCGGGTTCGGTTCTGTTTACTGCCACAGTCTCACAGCTCCCGTGACCCGGGTTCGGTTCTGTTTACTGCCACAGTCTCACAGCTCCAGTGTCCTGGGTTCGGTTCCGTTTACTGCCACAGTCTCACAGCTCCAGTGTCCCGGGTTCGGTTCTGTTTACTGCCACAGTCTCACAGCTCCAGTGACCCGGGTTCGGTTCTGCTAACTGCCACAGTCTCACAGCTCCAGTGTCCTGGGTTCGGTTCCGTTTACTGCCACAGTCTCACACCTCCAGTGACCCGGGTTCGGTTCTGTTTACTGCCACAGTCTCACAGCTCCAGTGTCCCGGGTTCGGTTCTGTTTACTGCCACAGTCTCACAGCTCCAGTGACCCGGGTTCAGTTCTGTTTACTGCCACAGTCTCACAGCTCCAGTGACCCGGGATCAGTTCTGTTTACTGCCACAGTCTCACAGCTCCAGTGTCCCGGGTTCGGTTCTGTTTACTGCCACAGTCTCACAGCTCCAGTGACCTGGGTTCGGTTCTGTTTACTGCCACTGTCTCACAGCTCCAGTGACCCGGGTTCAGTTCTGTTTACTGCCACAGTCTCACAGCTCCAGTGACCTGGGTTCGGTTCTGTTTACTGCCACAGTCTCACAGCTCCAGTGACCCGGGTTCGGTTCTGTTTACTGCCACAGCCTCACAGCTCCAGTGACCCGGGTTCAGTTCTGTTTACTGCCACAGTCTCACAGCTCCAGTGACCTGGGTTCGGTTCTGTTTACTGCCACATTCTCACAGCTCCAGTGACCCGGGTTCAGTTCTGTTTACTGCCACAGTCTCACAGCTCCAGTGACCCGGGTTCAGTTCTGTTTACTGCCACAGCCTCACAGCTCCAGTGACCTGGGTTCGGTTCTGTTTACTGCCACAGTCTCACAGCTCCAGTGACCCGGGTTCAGTTCTGTTTACTGCCACAGCCTCACAGCTCCAGTGACCCGGGTTCAGTTCTGTTTACTGCCACAGTCTCACAGCTCCAGTGACCTGGGTTCGGTTCTGTTTACTGCCACAGTCTCACAGCTCCAGTGACCCGGGTTCAGTTCTGTTTACTGCCACAGTCTCACAGCTCCAGTGACCCGGGTTCAGTTCTGTTTACTGCCACAGTCTCACAGCTCCAGTGTCCCGGGTTCGGTTCTGTTTACTGCCACAGTCTCACAGCTCCAGTGACCCGGGTTCGGTTCTGTTTACTGCCACAGTCTCACAGCTCCAGTGTCCCGGGTTCGGTTCTGTTCACTGCCACAGTCTCACAGCTCCAGTGTCCAAGGTTCAGTTCTGTTTACTGCCACAGTCTCACAGCTCCAGTGACCTGGGTTCGGTTCTGTTTACTGCCACAGTCTCACAGCTCCAGTGACCCGGGTTCGGTTCTGTTTACTGCCACAGTCTGACCGCTCCAGTGACCTGGGTTCGGTTCTGTTTACTGCCACAGTCTCACAGCTCCAGTGACCTGGGTTCAGTTCTGTTTACTGCCACAGCCTCACAGCTCCAGTGACCTGGGTTCGGTTCTGTTTACTGCCACAGCCTCACAGCTCCAGTGTCCCGGGTTCGGTTCTGGGGACTGCCACAGTCTCACAGCTCCAGTGACCTGGGTTCGGTTCTGTTTACTGCCACAGTCTCACAGCTCCAGTGACCCGGGTTCGGTTCTGTTTACTGCCACAGTCTCACAGCTCCGGTGACCTGGGTTCGGTTCTGTTTACTGCCACAGTCTCACAGCTCCAGTGTCCCGGGTTCGGTTCTGTTTACTGCCACAGTCTCACAGCTCCAGTGACCTGGGTTCGGTTCTGTTTACTGCCACAGTCTCACAGCTCCAGTGTCCTGGGTTCAGTTCTGTTTTCTGCCACAGTCTCACAGCTCCAGTGACCCGGGTTCGGTTCTGTTTACTGCCACAGTCTCACAGCTCCAGTGATCTGGGTTCGGTTCTGTTTCCTGCCACAGTCTCACAGCTCCAGTGACCTGGGTTCGGTTCTGTTTACTGCCACAGTCTCACAGCTCCAGTGTCCCGGGTTCGGTTCTGTTTACTGCCACAGTCTCACAGCTCCCGTGACCCGGGTTCGGTTCTGTTTACTGCCACAGTCTCACAGCTCCAGTGTCCTGGGTTCGGTTCCGTTTACTGCCACAGTCTCACAGCTCCAGTGTCCCGGGTTCGGTTCTGTTTACTGCCACAGTCTCACAGCTCCAGTGACCCGGGTTCGGTTCTGCTAACTGCCACAGTCTCACAGCTCCAGTGTCCTGGGTTCGGTTCCGTTTACTGCCACAGTCTCACACCTCCAGTGACCCGGGTTCGGTTCTGTTTACTGCCACAGTCTCACAGCTCCAGTGTCCCGGGTTCGGTTCTGTTTACTGCCACAGTCTCACAGCTCCAGTGACCCGGGTTCAGTTCTGTTTACTGCCACAGTCTCACAGCTCCAGTGACCCGGGATCAGTTCTGTTTACTGCCACAGTCTCACAGCTCCAGTGTCCCGGGTTCGGTTCTGTTTACTGCCACAGTCTCACAGCTCCAGTGACCTGGGTTCGGTTCTGTTTACTGCCACTGTCTCACAGCTCCAGTGACCCGGGTTCAGTTCTGTTTACTGCCACAGTCTCACAGCTCCAGTGACCTGGGTTCGGTTCTGTTTACTGCCACAGTCTCACAGCTCCAGTGTCCGGGGTTCGGTTCTGTTTACTGCCACAGTCTCACAGCTCCAGTGACCTGGGTTCAGTTCTGTTTACTGCCACAGTCTCACAGCTCCAGTGACCCGGGTTCAGTTCTGTTTACTGCCACAGTCTCACAGCTCCAGTGTCCCGGGTTCGGTTCTGTTTACTGCCACAGTCTCACAGCTCCAGTGACCCGGGTTCGGTTCTGTTTACTGCCACAGTCTCACAGCTCCAGTGTCCCGGGTTCGGTTCTGTTCACTGCCACAGTCTCACAGCTCCAGTGTCCCGGGTTCGGTTCTGTTTACTGCCACAGTCTCACAGCTCCAGTGACCTGGGTTCGGTTCTGTTTACTGCCACAGTCTCACAGCTCCAGTGACCCGGGTTCGGTTCTGTTTACTGCCACAGTCTCACCGCTCCAGTGACCTGGGTTCGGTTCTGGGGACTGCCACAGTCTCACAGCTCCAGTGACCCGGGTTCGGTTCTGTTTACTGCCACAGTCTCACAGCTCCAGTGTCCCGGGTTCGGTTCTGTTTACTGCCAAAGTCTCACAGCTCCAGTGTCCCGGGTTCGGTTCTGTTTACTGCCACAGTCTCACAGCTCCAGTGTCCCGGGTTCAGTTCTGTTTACTGCCACAGTCTCACAGCTCCAGTGACCTGGGTTCGGTTCTGTTTACTGCCACAGTCTGACAGCTCCAGTGACCCGGGTTCGGTTCTGTTTACTGCCACAGTCTCACCGCTCCAGTGACCTGGGTTCGGTTCTGTTTACTGCCACAGTCTCACAGCTCCAGTGACCTGGGTTCAGTTCTGTTTACTGCCACAGCCTCACAGCTCCAGTGACCTGGGTTCGGTTCTGTTTACTGCCACAGCCTCACAGCTCCAGTGTCCCGGGTTCGGTTCTGGGGACTGCCACAGTCTCACAGCTCCAGTGACCTGGGTTCGGTTCTGTTTACTGCCACAGTCTCACAGCTCCAGTGACCCGGGTTCGGTTCTGTTTACTGCCACAGTCTCACAGCTCCGGTGACCTGGGTTCGGTTCTGTTTACTGCCACAGTCTCACAGCTCCAGTGTCCCGGGTTCGGTTCTGTTTACTGCCACAGTCTCACAGCTCCAGTGACCTGGGTTCGGTTCTGTTTACTGCCACAGTCTCACAGCTCCAGTGTCCTGGGTTCAGTTCTGTTTTCTGCCACAGTCTCACAGCTCCAGTGACCCGGGTTCGGTTCTGTTTACTGCCACAGTCTCACAGCTCCAGTGTTCTGGGTTCGGTTCTGTTTCCTGCCACAGTCTCACAGCTCCAGTGACCTGGGTTCGGTTCTGTTTAATGCCACAGTCTCACAGCTCCAGTGTCCCGGGTTCGGTTCTGTTTACTGCCACAGTCTCACAGCTCCCGTGACCCGGGTTCGGTTCTGTTTACTGCCACAGTCTCACAGCTCCAGTGACCCGGGTTCGGTTCTGTTTACTGCCACAGTCTCACAGCTCCAGTGACCCGGGTTCGGTTCTGCTAACTGCCACAGTCTCACAGCTCCAGTGTCCTGGGTTCGGTTCCGTTTACTGCCACAGTCTCACAGCTCCAGTGTCCCGGGTTCGGTTCTGTTTACTGCCACAGTCTCACAGCTCCAGTGACCCGGGTTCGGTTCTGCTAACTGCCACAGTCTCACAGCTCCAGTGTCCTGGGTTCGGTTCCGTTTACTGCCACAGTCTCACACCTCCAGTGACCCGGGTTCGGTTCTGTTTACTGCCACAGTCTCACAGCTCCAGTGTCCCGGGTTCGGTTCTGTTTACTGCCACAGTCTCACAGCTCCAGTGACCCGGGTTCAGTTCTGTTTACTGCCACAGTCTCACAGCTCCAGTGACCCGGGATCAGTTCTGTTTACTGCCACAGTCTCACAGCTCCAGTGTCCCGGGTTCGGTTCTGTTTACTGCCACAGTCTCACAGCTCCAGTGACCTGGGTTCGGTTCTGTTTACTGCCACAGTCTCACAGCTCCAGTGTCCCGGGTTCGGTTCTGTTTACTGCCACAGTCTCACAGCTCCAGTGACCTGGGTTCCGTTCTGTTTACT
Source organism: Heterodontus francisci (assembly GCF_036365525.1). Taxonomy (NCBI): domain Eukaryota; kingdom Metazoa; phylum Chordata; class Chondrichthyes; order Heterodontiformes; family Heterodontidae; genus Heterodontus; species Heterodontus francisci. Next base: position 971,373 of record NW_027140282.1, read on the forward strand.
GCCACAGTCTCACAGCTCCAGTGACCCGGGTTCAGTTCTGTTTACTGCCACAGTCTCACAGCTCCAGTGACCTGGGTTCGGTTCTGTTTACTGCCACAGTCTCACAGCTCCAGTGTCCGGGGTTCGGTTCTGTTTACTGCCACAGTCTCACAGCTCCAGTGACCCGGGTTCAGTTCTGTTTACTGCCACAGTCTCACAGCTCCAGTGACCCGGGTTCAGTTCTGTTTACTGCCACAGTCTCACAGCTCCAGTGTCCCGGGTTCGGTTCTGTTTACTGCCACAGTCTCACAGCTCCAGTGACCCGGGTTCGGTTCTGTTTACTGCCACAGTCTCACAGCTCCAGTGTCCCGGGTTCGGTTCTGTTCACTGCCACAGTCTCACAGCTCCAGTGTCCCGGGTTCAGTTCTGTTTACTGCCACAGTCTCACAGCTCCAGTGACCTGGGTTCGGTTCTGTTTACTGCCACAGTCTCACAGCTCCAGTGACCCGGGTTCGGTTCTGTTTACTGCCACAGTCTCACCGCTCCAGTGACCTGGGTTCGGTTCTGGGGACTGCCACAGTCTCACAGCTCCAGTGACCTGGGTTCGGTTCTGTTTACTGCCACAGTCTCACAGCTCCAGTGACCCGGGTTCGGTTCTGTTTACTGCCACAGTCTCACAGCTCCGGTGACCTGGGTTCGGTTCTGTTTACTGCCACAGTCTCACAGCTCCAGTGACCCGGGTTCAGTTCTTTTTACTGCCACAGTCTCACCGCTCCAGTGACCTGGGTTCGGTTCTGTTTACTGCCACAGTCTCGCAGCTCCAGTGACCCGGGTTCAGTTCTGTTTACTGCCACAGTCTCACAGCTCCAGTGTCCCGGGTTCGGTTCTGTTTACTGCCACAGTCTCACAGCTCCAGTGTCCCGGGTTCAGTTCTGTTTACTGCCACAGTCTCACAGCTCCAGTGACCTGGGTTCGGTTCTGTTTACTGCCACAGTCTCACAGCTCCAGTGACCTGGGTTCGGTTCTGTTTACTGCCACAGCCTCACAGCTCCAGTGACCTGGGTTTGGTTCTGTTTACTGCCACAGTCTCACAGCTCCAGTGACCCGGGTTCGGTTCTGTTTACTGCCACAGCCTCACAGCTCCAGTGACCTGGGTTCGGTTCTGTTTACTGCCACAGCCTCACAGCTCCAGTGACCCGGGTTCGGTTCTGTTTACTGCCACAGTCTCACAGCTCCAGTGACCCGGGTTCAGTTCTGTTTACTGCCACAGTCTCACAGCTCCAGTGACCTGGGTTCAGTTCTGTTTACTGCCACAGTCTCACAGCTCCAGTGACCCGGGTTCAGTTCTGTTTACTGCCACAGTCTCACAGCTCCAGTGACCTGGGTTCAGTTCTGTTTACTGCCACAGTCTCACAGTTCCAGTGACCCGGGTTCGGTTCTGTTTACTGCCACAGTCTCACAGCTCCAGTGTCCTGGGTTCGGTTCTGTTTACTGCCACAGTCTCACAGCTCCCGTGACCTGGGTTCAGTTCTGTTTACTGCCACAGTCTCACAGCTCCAGTGTCCCGGGTTCAGTTCTGTTTACTGCCACAGTCTCACAGCTCCAGTGTCCTGGGTTCGGTTCTGTTTACTGCCACAGTCTCACAGCTCCAGTGACCCGGGTTCGGTTCTGTTTACTGCCACAGTCTCACAGCTCCAGTGACCCGGGTTCGGTTCTGTTTACTGCCACAGCCTCACAGCTCCAGTGACCTGGGTTCGGTTCTGTTTACTGCCACAGTCTCACAGCTCCAGTGACCCGGGTTCAGTTCTGTTTACTGCCACAGTCTCACAGCTCCAGTGACCTGGGTTCAGTTCTGTTTACTGCCACAGTCTCACAGTTCCAGTGACCCGGGTTCGGTTCTGTTTACTGCCACAGTCTCACAGCTCCAGTGACCTGGGTTCGGTTCTGTTTACTGCCACAGTCTCACAGCTCCAGTGACCCGGGTTCGGTTCTGTTTACTGCCACAGTCTCACAGCTCCAGTGACCTGGGTTCGGTTCTGTTTACTGCCACAGTCTCACAGCTCCAGTGTCCCGGGTTCGGTTCTGTTTACTGCCACAGTCTCACAGCTCCCGTGACCCGGGTTCGGTTCTGTTTACTGCCATAGTCTCACAGCTCCAGTGTCCCGGGTTCGGTTCTGTTTACTGCCACAGTCTCACAGCTCCAGTGACCCGGGTTCTGTTCTGTTTACTGCCACAGTCTCACAGCTCCAGTGACCTGGGTTCGGTTCTGTTTACTGCCACAGTCTCACAGCTCCAGTGTCCCGGGTTCGGTTCTGTTTACTGCCACAGTCTCACAGCTCCAGTGACCCGGGTTCGGTTCTGCTAACTGCCACAGTCTCACAGCTCCAGTGACCCGGGTTCGGTTCTGTTTACTGCCACAGTCTCACAGCTCCAGTGTCCCGGGTTCGGTTCTGTTTACTGCCACTGTCTCACAGCTCCAGTGTCCTGGGTTCAGTTCTGTTTTCTGCCACAGTCTCACAGCTCCAGTGACCCGGGTTCGGTTCTGTTTACTGCCACAGTCTCACAGCTCCAGTGATCTGGGTTCGGTTCTGTTTCCTGCCACAGTCTCACAGCTCCAGTGACCTGGGTTCGGTTCTGTTTACTGCCACAGTCTCACAGCTCCAGTGTCCCGGGTTCGGTTCTGTTTACTGCCACAGTCTCACAGCTCCCGTGACCCGGGTTCGGTTCTGTTTACTGCCACAGTCTCACAGCTCCAGTGACCCGGGTTCGGTTCTGTTTACTGCCACAGTCTCACAGCTCCAGTGACCCGGGTTCAGTTCTGCTAACTGCCACAGTCTCACAGCTCCAGTGTCCTGGGTTCGGTTCCGTTTACTGCCACAGTCTCACAGCTCCAGTGTCCCGGGTTCGGTTCTGTTTACTGCCACAGTCTCACAGCTCCAGTGACCCGGGTTCGGTTCTGCTAACTGCCACAGTCTCACAGCTCCAGTGTCCTGGGTTCGGTTTCGTTTACTGCCACAGTCTCACACCTCCAGTGACCCGGGTTCGGTTCTGTTTACTGCCACAGTCTCACAGCTCCAGTGTCCCGGGTTCGGTTCTGTTTACTGCCACAGTCTCACAGCTCCAGTGACCCGGTTTCAGTTCTGTTTACTGCCACAGTCTCACAGCTCCAGTGACCCGGGTTCGGTTCTGCTAACTGCCACAGTCTCACAGCTCCAGTGTCCTGGGTTCGGTTTCGTTTACTGCCACAGTCTCACACCTCCAGTGACCCGGGTTCGGTTCTGTTTACTGCCACAGTCTCACAGCTCCAGTGTCCCGGGTTCGGTTCTGTTTACTGCCACAGTCTCACAGCTCCAGTGACCCGGGTTCAGTTCTGTTTACTGCCACAGTCTCACAGCTCCAGTGACCCGGGTTCAGTTCTGTTTACTGCCACAGTCTCACAGCTCCAGTGTCCCGGGTTCGGTTCTGTTTACTGCCACAGTCTCACAGCTCCAGTGACCTGGGTTCGGTTCTGTTTACTGCCACAGTCTCACAGCTCCAGTGTCCCGGGTTCGGTTCTGTTTACTGCCACAGTCTCACAGCTCCAGTGACCTGGGTTCAGTTCTGTTTACTGCCACAGTCTCACAGCTCCAGTGACCCGGGTTCAGTTCTGTTTACTGCCACAGCCTCACAGCTCCAGTGACCCGGGTTCAGTTCTGTTTACTGCCACAGTCTCACAGCTCCAGTGACCTGGGTTCGGTTCTGTTTACTGCCACAGCCTCACAGCTCCAGTGACCTGGGTTTGGTTCTGTTTACTGCCACAGTCTCACAGCTCCAGTGACCCGGGTTCGGTTCTGTTTACTGCCACAGCCTCACAGCTCCAGTGTCCTGGGTTCGGTTCTGTTTACTGCCACAGCCTCACAGCTCCAGTGACCCGGGTTCGGTTCTGTTTACTGCCACAGTCTCACAGCTCCAGTGACCCGGGTTCAGTTCTGTTTACTGCCACAGTCTCACAGCTCCAGTGACCTGGGTTCAGTTCTGTTTACTGCCACAGTCTCACAGCTCCAGTGACCCGGGTTCAGTTCTGTTTACTGCCACAGTCTCACAGCTCCAGTGACCTGGGTTCAGTTCTGTTTACTGCCACAGTCTCACAGTTCCAGTGACCCGGGTTCGGTTCTGTTTACTGCCACAGTCTCACAGCTCCAGTGTCCTGGGTTCGGTTCTGTTTACTGCCACAGTCTCACAGCTCCCGTGACCTGGGTTCAGTTCTGTTTACTGCCACAGTCTCACAGCTCCAGTGTCCCGGGTTCAGTTCTGTTTACTGCCACAGTCTCACAGCTCCAGTGTCCTGGGTTCGGTTCTGTTTACTGCCACAGTCTCACAGCTCCAGTGACCCGGGTTCGGTTCTGTTTACTGCCACAGTCTCACAGCTCCAGTGACCCGGGTTCGGTTCTGTTTACTGCCACAGCCTCACAGCTCCAGTGACCTGGGTTCGGTTCTGTTTACTGCCACAGTCTCACAGCTCCAGTGACCCGGGTTCAGTTCTGTTTACTGCCACAGTCTCACAGCTCCAGTGACCTGGGTTCAGTTCTGTTTACTGCCACAGTCTCACAGTTCCAGTGACCCGGGTTCGGTTCTGTTTACTGCCACAGTCTCACAGCTCCAGTGACCTGGGTTCGGTTCTGTTTACTGCCACAGTCTCACAGCTCCAGTGACCCGGGTTCGGTTCTGTTTACTGCCACAGTCTCACAGCTCCAGTGACCTGGGTTCGGTTCTGTTTACTGCCACAGTCTCACAGCTCCAGTGTCCCGGGTTCGGTTCTGTTTACTACCACAGTCTCACAGCTCCCGTGACCCGGGTTCGGTTCTGTTTACTGCCATAGTCTCACAGCTCCAGTGTCCCGGGTTCGGTTCTGTTTACTGCCACAGTCTCACAGCTCCAGTGACCCGGGTTCTGTTCTGTTTACTGCCACAGTCTCACAGCTCCAGTGACCTGGGTTCGGTTCTGTTTACTGCCACAGTCTCACAGCTCCAGTGTCCCGGGTTCGGTTCTGTTTACTGCCACAGTCTCACAGCTCCAGTGACCCGGGTTCGGTTCTGCTAACTGCCACAGTCTCACAGCTCCAGTGACCCGGGTTCGGTTCTGTTTACTGCCACAGTCTCACAGCTCCAGTGTCCCGGGTTCGGTTCTGTTTACTGCCACTGTCTCACAGCTCCAGTGTCCTGGGTTCAGTTCTGTTTTCTGCCACAGTCTCACAGCTCCAGTGACCCGGGTTCGGTTCTGTTTACTGCCACAGTCTCACAGCTCCAGTGATCTGGGTTCGGTTCTGTTTCCTGCCACAGTCTCACAGCTCCAGTGACCTGGGTTCGGTTCTGTTTACTGCCACAGTCTCACAGCTCCAGTGTCCCGGGTTCGGTTCTGTTTACTGCCACAGTCTCACAGCTCCCGTGACCCGGGTTCGGTTCTGTTTACTGCCACAGTCTCACAGCTCCAGTGACCCGGGTTCGGTTCTGTTTACTGCCACAGTCTCACAGCTCCAGTGACCCGGGTTCAGTTCTGCTAACTGCCACAGTCTCACAGCTCCAGTGTCCTGGGTTCGGTTCCGTTTACTGCCACAGTCTCACAGCTCCAGTGTCCCGGGTTCGGTTCTGTTTACTGCCACAGTCTCACAGCTCCAGTGACCCGGGTTCGGTTCTGCTAACTGCCACAGTCTCACAGCTCCAGTGTCCTGGGTTCGGTTTCGTTTACTGCCACAGTCTCACACCTCCAGTGACCCGGGTTCGGTTCTGTTTACTGCCACAGTCTCACAGCTCCAGTGTCCCGGGTTCGGTTCTGTTTACTGCCACAGTCTCACAGCTCCAGTGACCCGGTTTCAGTTCTGTTTACTGCCACAGTCTCACAGCTCCAGTGACCCGGGTTCGGTTCTGCTAACTGCCACAGTCTCACAGCTCCAGTGTCCTGGGTTCGGTTTCGTTTACTGCCACAGTCTCACACCTCCAGTGACCCGGGTTCGGTTCTGTTTACTGCCACAGTCTCACAGCTCCAGTGTCCCGGGTTCGGTTCTGTTTACTGCCACAGTCTCACAGCTCCAGTGACCCGGGTTCAGTTCTGTTTACTGCCACAGTCTCACAGCTCCAGTGACCCGGGTTCAGTTCTGTTTACTGCCACAGTCTCACAGCTCCAGTGTCCCGGGTTCGGTTCTGTTTACTGCCACAGTCTCACAGCTCCAGTGACCTGGGTTCGGTTCTGTTTACTGCCACAGTCTCACAGCTCCAGTGACCCGGGTTCGGTTCTGTTTACTGCCACAGCCTCACAGCTCCAGTGTCCTGGGTTCGGTTCTGTTTACTGCCACAGCCTCACAGCTCCAGTGACCCGGGTTCGGTTCTGTTTACTGCCACAGTCTCACAGCTCCAGTGACCCGGGTTCAGTTCTGTTTACTGCCACAGTCTCACAGCTCCAGTGACCTGGGTTCAGTTCTGTTTACTGCCACAGTCTCACAGCTCCAGTGACCCGGGTTCAGTTCTGTTTACTGCCACAGTCTCACAGCTCCAGTGACCTGGGTTCAGTTCTGTTTACTGCCACAGTCTCACAGTTCCAGTGACCCGGGTTCGGTTCTGTTTACTGCCACAGTCTCACAGCTCCAGTGTCCTGGGTTCGGTTCTGTTTACTGCCACAGTCTCACAGCTCCCGTGACCTGGGTTCAGTTCTGTTTACTGCCACAGTCTCACAGCTCCAGTGTCCCGGGTTCAGTTCTGTTTACTGCCACAGTCTCACAGCTCCAGTGTCCTGGGTTCGGTTCTGTTTACTGCCACAGTCTCACAGCTCCAGTGACCCGGGTTCGGTTCTGTTTACTGCCACAGTCTCACAGCTCCAGTGACCCGGGTTCGGTTCTGTTTACTGCCACAGCCTCACAGCTCCAGTGACCTGGGTTCGGTTCTGTTTACTGCCACAGTCTCACAGCTCCAGTGACCCGGGTTCAGTTCTGTTTACTGCCACAGTCTCACAGCTCCAGTGACCTGGGTTCAGTTCTGTTTACTGCCACAGTCTCACAGTTCCAGTGACCCGGGTTCGGTTCTGTTTACTGCCACAGTCTCACAGCTCCAGTGACCTGGGTTCGGTTCTGTTTACTGCCACAGTCTCACAGCTCCAGTGACCCGGGTTCGGTTCTGTTTACTGCCACAGTCTCACAGCTCCAGTGACCTGGGTTCGGTTCTGTTTACTGCCACAGTCTCACAGCTCCAGTGTCCCGGGTTCGGTTCTGTTTACTACCACAGTCTCACAGCTCCCGTGACCCGGGTTCGGTTCTGTTTACTGCCATAGTCTCACAGCTCCAGTGTCCCGGGTTCGGTTCTGTTTACTGCCACAGTCTCACAGCTCCAGTGACCCGGGTTCTGTTCTGTTTACTGCCACAGTCTCACAGCTCCAGTGACCTGGGTTCGGTTCTGTTTACTGCCACAGTCTCACAGCTCCAGTGTCCCGGGTTCGGTTCTGTTTACTGCCACAGTCTCACAGCTCCAGTGACCCGGGTTCGGTTCTGCTAACTGCCACAGTCTCACAGCTCCAGTGACCCGGGTTCGGTTCTGTTTACTGCCACAGTCTCACAGCTCCAGTGTCCCGGGTTCGGTTCTGTTTACTGCCACTGTCTCACAGCTCCAGTGTCCTGGGTTCAGTTCTGTTTTCTGCCACAGTCTCACAGCTCCAGTGACCCGGGTTCGGTTCTGTTTACTGCCACAGTCTCACAGCTCCAGTGATCTGGGTTCGGTTCTGTTTCCTGCCACAGTCTCACAGCTCCAGTGACCTGGGTTCGGTTCTGTTTACTGCCACAGTCTCACAGCTCCAGTGTCCCGGGTTCGGTTCTGTTTACTGCCACAGTCTCACAGCTCCCGTGACCCGGGTTCGGTTCTGTTTACTGCCACAGTCTCACAGCTCCAGTGACCCGGGTTCGGTTCTGTTTACTGCCACAGTCTCACAGCTCCAGTGACCCGGGTTCAGTTCTGCTAACTGCCACAGTCTCACAGCTCCAGTGTCCTGGGTTCGGTTCCGTTTACTGCCACAGTCTCACAGCTCCAGTGTCCCGGGTTCGGTTCTGTTTACTGCCACAGTCTCACAGCTCCAGTGACCCGGGTTCGGTTCTGCTAACTGCCACAGTCTCACAGCTCCAGTGTCCTGGGTTCGGTTTCGTTTACTGCCACAGTCTCACACCTCCAGTGACCCGGGTTCGGTTCTGTTTACTGCCACAGTCTCACAGCTCCAGTGTCCCGGGTTCGGTTCTGTTTACTGCCACAGTCTCACAGCTCCAGTGACCCGGTTTCAGTTCTGTTTACTGCCACAGTCTCACAGCTCCAGTGACCCGGGTTCGGTTCTGCTAACTGCCACAGTCTCACAGCTCCAGTGTCCTGGGTTCGGTTTCGTTTACTGCCACAGTCTCACACCTCCAGTGACCCGGGTTCGGTTCTGTTTACTGCCACAGTCTCACAGCTCCAGTGTCCCGGGTTCGGTTCTGTTTACTGCCACAGTCTCACAGCTCCAGTGACCCGGGTTCAGTTCTGTTTACTGCCACAGTCTCACAGCTCCAGTGACCCGGGTTCAGTTCTGTTTACTGCCACAGTCTCACAGCTCCAGTGTCCCGGGTTCGGTTCTGTTTACTGCCACAGTCTCACAGCTCCAGTGACCTGGGTTCGGTTCTGTTTACTGCCACAGTCTCACAGCTCCAGTGTCCCGGGTTCGGTTCTGTTTACTGCCACAGTCTCACAGCTCCAGTGACCTGGGTTCGGTTCTGTTTACTGCCACAGTCTCACAGCTCCAGTGTCCCGGGTTCAGTTCTGTTTACTGCCACAGTCTCACAGCTCCAGTGACCTGGGTTCAGTTCTGTTTACTGCCACAGTCTCACAGCTCCAGTGACCCGGGTTCAGTTCTGTTTACTGCCACAGCCTCACAGCTCCAGTGACCCGGGTTCAGTTCTGTTTACTGCCACAGTCTCACAGCTCCAGTGACCTGGGTTCGGTTCTGTTTACTGCCACAGTCTCACAGCTCCAGTGACCCGGGTTCAGTTCTGTTTACTGCCACAGCCTCACAGCTCCAGTGACCTGGGTTCGGTTCTGTTTACTGCCACAGTCTCACAGCTCCAGTGACCCGGGTTCAGTTCTGTTTACTGCCACAGCCTCACAGCTCCAGTGACCCGGGTTCAGTTCTGTTTACTGCCACAGTCTCACAGCTCCAGTGACCTGGGTTCGGTTCTGTTTACTGCCACAGTCTCACAGCTCCAGTGACCCGGGTTCAGTTCTGTTTACTGCCACAGTCTCACAGCTCCAGTGACCCGGGTTCAGTTCTGTTTACTGCCACAGTCTCACAGCTCCAGTGTCCCGGGTTCGGTTCTGTTTACTGCCACAGTCTCACAGCTCCAGTGACCCGGGTTCGGTTCTGTTTACTGCCACAGTCTCACAGCTCCAGTGTCCCGGGTTCGGTTCTGTTCACTGCCACAGTCTCACAGCTCCAGTGTCCCGGGTTCAGTTCTGTTTACTGCCACAGTCTCACAGCTCCAGTGACCTGGGTTCGGTTCTGTTTACTGCCACAGTCTCACAGCTCCAGTGACCCGGGTTCGGTTCTGTTTACTGCCACAGTCTCACCGCTCCAGTGACCTGGGTTCGGTTCTGTTTACTGCCACAGTCTCACAGCTCCAGTGACCTGGGTTCAGTTCTGTTTACTGCCACAGCCTCACAGCTCCAGTGACCTGGGTTCGGTTCTGTTTACTGCCACAGCCTCACAGCTCCAGTGTCCCGGGTTCGGTTCTGGGGACTGCCAAAGTCTCACAGCTCCAGTGACCTGGGTTCGGTTCTGTTTACTGCCACAGTCTCACAGCTCCAGTGTCCTGGGTTCGGTTTCGTTTACTGCCACAGTCTCACACCTCCAGTGACCCGGGTTCGGTTCTGTTTACTGCCACAGTCTCACAGCTCCAGTGTCCCGGGTTCGGTTCTGTTTACTGCCACAGTCTCACAGCTCCAGTGACCCGGTTTCAGTTCTGTTTACTGCCACAGTCTCACAGCTCCAGTGACCCGGGTTCGGTTCTGCTAACTGCCACAGTCTCACAGCTCCAGTGTCCTGGGTTCGGTTTCGTTTACTGCCACAGTCTCACACCTCCAGTGACCCGGGTTCGGTTCTGTTTACTGCCACAGTCTCACAGCTCCAGTGTCCCGGGTTCGGTTCTGTTTACTGCCACAGTCTCACAGCTCCAGTGACCTGGGTTCGGTTCTGTTTACTGCCACAGTCTCACAGCTCCAGTGTCCCGGGTTCGGTTCTGTTTACTGCCACAGTCTCACAGCTCCAGTGACCAGGGTTCAGTTCTGTTTACTGCCACAGTCTCACAGCTCCAGTGACCCGGGTTCAGTTCTGTTTACTGCCACAGCCTCACAGCTCCAGTGACCCGGGTTCAGTTCTGTTTACTGCCACAGTCTCACAGCTCCAGTGACCTGGGTTCGGTTCTGTTTACTGCCACAGCCTCACAGCTCCAGTGACCTGGGTTTGGTTCTGTTTACTGCCACAGTCTCACAGCTCCAGTGACCCGGGTTCGGTTCTGTTTACTGCCACAGCCTCACAGCTCCAGTGTCCTGGGTTCGGTTCTGTTTACTGCCACAGCCTCACAGCTCCAGTGACCCGGGTTCGGTTCTGTTTACTGCCACAGTCTCACAGCTCCAGTGACCCGGGTTCAGTTCTGTTTACTGCCACAGTCTCACAGCTCCAGTGACCTGGGTTCAGTTCTGTTTACTGCCACAGTCTCACAGCTCCAGTGACCCGGGTTCAGTTCTGTTTACTGCCACAGTCTCACAGCTCCAGTGACCTGGGTTCAGTTCTGTTTACTGCCACAGTCTCACAGTTCCAGTGACCCGGGTTCGGTTCTGTTTACTGCCACAGTCTCACAGCTCCAGTGTCCTGGGTTCGGTTCTGTTTACTGCCACAGTCTCACAGCTCCCGTGACCTGGGTTCAGTTCTGTTTACTGCCACAGTCTCACAGCTCCAGTGTCCCGGGTTCAGTTCTGTTTACTGCCACAGTCTCACAGCTCCAGTGTCCTGGGTTCGGTTCTGTTTACTGCCACAGTCTCACAGCTCCAGTGACCCGGGTTCGGTTCTGTTTACTGCCACAGTCTCACAGCTCCAGTGACCCGGGTTCGGTTCTGTTTACTGCCACAGCCTCACAGCTCCAGTGACCTGGGTTCGGTTCTGTTTACTGCCACAGTCTCACAGCTCCAGTGACCCGGGTTCAGTTCTGTTTACTGCCACAGTCTCACAGCTCCAGTGACCTGGGTTCAGTTCTGTTTACTGCCACAGTCTCACAGTTCCAGTGACCCGGGTTCGGTTCTGTTTACTGCCACAGTCTCACAGCTCCAGTGACCTGGGTTCGGTTCTGTTTACTGCCACAGTCTCACAGCTCCAGTGACCCGGGTTCGGTTCTGTTTACTGCCACAGTCTCACAGCTCCAGTGACCTGGGTTCGGTTCTGTTTACTGCCACAGTCTCACAGCTCCAGTGTCCCGGGTTCGGTTCTGTTTACTGCCACAGTCTCACAGCTCCCGTGACCCGGGTTCGGTTCTGTTTACTGCCATAGTCTCACAGCTCCAGTGTCCCGGGTTCGGTTCTGTTTACTGCCACAGTCTCACAGCTCCAGTGACCCGGGTTCTGTTCTGTTTACTGCCACAGTCTCACAGCTCCAGTGACCTGGGTTCGGTTCTGTTTACTGCCACAGTCTCACAGCTCCAGTGTCCCGGGTTCGGTTCTGTTTACTGCCACAGTCTCACAGCTCCAGTGACCCGGGTTCGGTTCTGCTAACTGCCACAGTCTCACAGCTCCAGTGACCCGGGTTCGGTTCTGTTTACTGCCACAGTCTCACAGCTCCAGTGTCCCGGGTTCGGTTCTGTTTACTGCCACTGTCTCACAGCTCCAGTGTCCTGGGTTCAGTTCTGTTTTCTGCCACAGTCTCACAGCTCCAGTGACCCGGGTTCGGTTCTGTTTACTGCCACAGTCTCACAGCTCCAGTGATCTGGGTTCGGTTCTGTTTCCTGCCACAGTCTCACAGCTCCAGTGACCTGGGTTCGGTTCTGTTTACTGCCACAGTCTCACAGCTCCAGTGTCCCGGGTTCGGTTCTGTTTACTGCCACAGTCTCACAGCTCCCGTGACCCGGGTTCGGTTCTGTTTACTGCCACAGTCTCACAGCTCCAGTGACCCGGGTTCGGTTCTGTTTACTGCCACAGTCTCACAGCTCCAGTGACCCGGGTTCAGTTCTGCTAACTGCCACAGTCTCACAGCTCCAGTGTCCTGGGTTCGGTTCCGTTTACTGCCACAGTCTCACAGCTCCAGTGTCCCGGGTTCGGTTCTGTTTACTGCCACAGTCTCACAGCTCCAGTGACCCGGGTTCGGTTCTGCTAACTGCCACAGTCTCACAGCTCCAGTGTCCTGGGTTCGGTTTCGTTTACTGCCACAGTCTCACACCTCCAGTGACCCGGGTTCGGTTCTGTTTACTGCCACAGTCTCACAGCTCCAGTGTCCCGGGTTCGGTTCTGTTTACTGCCACAGTCTCACAGCTCCAGTGACCCGGTTTCAGTTCTGTTTACTGCCACAGTCTCACAGCTCCAGTGACCCGGGTTCGGTTCTGCTAACTGCCACAGTCTCACAGCTCCAGTGTCCTGGGTTCGGTTTCGTTTACTGCCACAGTCTCACACCTCCAGTGACCCGGGTTCGGTTCTGTTTACTGCCACAGTCTCACAGCTCCAGTGTCCCGGGTTCGGTTCTGTTTACTGCCACAGTCTCACAGCTCCAGTGACCCGGGTTCAGTTCTGTTTACTGCCACAGTCTCACAGCTCCAGTGACCCGGGTTCAGTTCTGTTTACTGCCACAGTCTCACAGCTCCAGTGTCCCGGGTTCGGTTCTGTTTACTGCCACAGTCTCACAGCTCCAGTGACCTGGGTTCGGTTCTGTTTACTGCCACAGTCTCACAGCTCCAGTGTCCCGGGTTCGGTTCTGTTTACTGCCACAGTCTCACAGCTCCAGTGACCTGGGTTCGGTTCTGTTTACTGCCACAGTCTCACAGCTCCAGTGTCCCGGGTTCAGTTCTGTTTACTGCCACAGTCTCACAGCTCCAGTGACCTGGGTTCAGTTCTGTTTACTGCCACAGTCTCACAGCTCCAGTGACCCGGGTTCAGTTCTGTTTACTGCCACAGCCTCACAGCTCCAGTGACCCGGGTTCAGTTCTGTTTACTGCCACAGTCTCACAGCTCCAGTGACCTGGGTTCGGTTCTGTTTACTGCCACAGTCTCACAGCTCCAGTGACCCGGGTTCAGTTCTGTTTACTGCCACAGCCTCACAGCTCCAGTGACCTGGGTTCGGTTCTGTTTACTGCCACAGTCTCACAGCTCCAGTGACCCGGGTTCAGTTCTGTTTACTGCCACAGCCTCACAGCTCCAGTGACCCGGGTTCAGTTCTGTTTACTGCCACAGTCTCACAGCTCCAGTGACCTGGGTTCGGTTCTGTTTACTGCCACAGTCTCACAGCTCCAGTGACCCGGGTTCAGTTCTGTTTACTGCCACAGTCTCACAGCTCCAGTGACCCGGGTTCAGTTCTGTTTACTGCCACAGTCTCACAGCTCCAGTGTCCCGGGTTCGGTTCTGTTTACTGCCACAGTCTCACAGCTCCAGTGACCCGGGTTCGGTTCTGTTTACTGCCACAGTCTCACAGCTCCAGTGTCCCGGGTTCGGTTCTGTTCACTGCCACAGTCTCACAGCTCCAGTGTCCCGGGTTCAGTTCTGTTTACTGCCACAGTCTCACAGCTCCAGTGACCTGGGTTCGGTTCTGTTTACTGCCACAGTCTCACAGCTCCAGTGACCCGGGTTCGGTTCTGTTTACTGCCACAGTCTCACCGCTCCAGTGACCTGGGTTCGGTTCTGTTTACTGCCACAGTCTCACAGCTCCAGTGACCTGGGTTCAGTTCTGTTTACTGCCACAGCCTCACAGCTCCAGTGACCTGGGTTCGGTTCTGTTTACTGCCACAGCCTCACAGCTCCAGTGTCCCGGGTTCGGTTCTGGGGACTGCCAAAGTCTCACAGCTCCAGTGACCTGGGTTCGGTTCTGTTTACTGCCACAGTCTCACAGCTCCAGTGACCCGGGTTCGGTTCTGTTTACTGCCACAGTCTCACAGCTCCGGTGACCTGGGTTCGGTTCTGTTTACTGCCACAGTCTCACAGCTCCAGTGACCCGGGTTCAGTTCTGTTTACTGCCACAGTCTCACCGCTCCAGTGACCTGGGTTCGGTTCTGTTTACTGCCACAGTCTCACAGCTCCAGTGACCCGGGTTCAGTTCTGTTTACTGCCACAGTCTCACAGCTCCAGTGTCCCGGGTTCGGTTCTGTTTACTGCCACAGTCTCACAGCTCCAGTGACCTGGGTTCGGTTCTGTTTACTGACACAGTCTCACAGCTCCAGTGACCTGGGTTCGGTTCTGTTTACTGCCACAGCCTCACAGCTCCAGTGACCTGGGTTCGGTTCTGTTTACTGCCACAGTCTCACAGCTCCAGTTACCTGGGTTCGGTTCTGTTTACTGCCACAGTCTCACAGCTCCAGTGACCTGGGTTCGGTTCTGTTTACTGTCACAGTCTCACAGCTCCAGTGACCCGGGTTCAGTTCTGTTTACTGCCACAGTCTCACAGCTCCAGTGTCCCGGGTTCGGTTCTGTTTACTGCCACAGTCTCACAGCTCCAGTGACCCGGGTTCGGTTCTGTTTACTGCCACAGTCTCACAGCTCCAGTGTCCTGGGTTCGGTTCTGTTCACTGCCACAGTCTCACAGCTCCAGTGTCCCGGGTTCAGTTCTGTTTACTGCCACAGTCTCGCAGCTCCAGTGACCTGGGTTCGGTTCTGTTTACTGCCACAGTCTCACAGCTCCAGTGACCCGGGTTCGGTTCTGTTTACTGCCACAGTCTCACCGCTCCAGTGACCTGGGTTCGGTTCTGTTTACTGCCACAGTCTCACAGCTCCAGTGACCTGGGTTTGGTTCTGTTTACTGCCACAGTCTCACAGCTCCAGTGACCCGGGTTCGGTTCTGTTTACTACCACAGCCTCACAGCTCCAGTGACCTGGGTTCGGTTCTGTTTCCTGCCACAGTCTCACAGCTCCAGTGACCCGGGTTCAGTTCTGTTTACTGCCACAGTCTCACAGCTCCAGTGACCTGGGTTCAGTTCTGTTTACTGCCACAGTCTCACAGTTCCAGTGACCCGGGTTCGGTTCTGTTTACTGCCACAGTCTCACAGCTCCAGTGACCTGGGTTCGGTTCTGTTTACTGCCACAGTCTCACAGCTCCAGTGACCCGGGTTCGGTTCTGTTTACTGCCACAGTCTCACAGCTCCAGTGACCTGGGTTCGGTTCTGTTTACTGCCACAGTCTCACAGCTCCAGTGTCCCGGGTTCGGTTCTGTTTACTGCCACAGTCTCACAGCTCCCGTGACCCGGGTTCGGTTCTGTTTACTGCCACAGTCTCACAGCTCCAGTGACCTGGGTTCGGTTCTGTTTACTGCCACAGTCTCACAGCTCCAGTGACCCGGGTTCTGTTCTGTTTACTGCCACAGTCTCACAGCTCCAGTGACCTGGGTTCGGTTCTGTTTACTGCCACAGTCTCACAGCTCCAGTGTCCCGGGTTCGGTTCTGTTTACTGCCACAGTCTCACAGCTCCAGTGTCCCGGGTTCGGTTCTGTTTACTGCCACAGTCTCACAGCTCCAGTGACCTGGGTTCGGTTCTGTTTACTGCCACAGTCTCACAGCTCCAGTGACCCGGGTTCGGTTCTGCTAACTGCCACAGTCTCACAGCTCCAGTGACCCGGGTTCGGTTCTGTTTACTGCCACAGTCTCACAGCTCCAGTGTCCCGGGTTCGGTTCTGTTTACTGCCACAGTCTCACAGCTCCAGTGTCCTGGGTTCAGTTCTGTTTTCTGCCACAGTCTCACAGCTCCAGTGACCCGGGTTCGGTTCAGTTTACTGCCACAGTCTCACAGCTCCAGTGATCTGGGTTCGGTTCTGTTTCCTGCCACAGTCTCACAGCTCCAGTGACCTGGGTTCGGTTCTGTTTACTGCCACAGTCTCACAGCTCCAGTGTCCCGGGTTCGGTTCTGTTTACTGCCACAGTCTCACAGCTCCCGTGTCCCAGGTTCGGTTCTGTTTACTGCCACAGTCTCACAGCTCCAGTGACCCGGGTTCGGTTCTGTTTACTGCCACAGTCTCACAGCTCCAGTGACCCGGGTTCGGTTCTGCTAACTGCCACAGTCTCACAGCTCCAGTGTCCTGGGTTCGGTTCCGTTTACTGCCACAGTCTCACAGCTCCAGTGTCCCGGGTTCGGTTCTGTTTACTGTCACAGTCTCACAGCTCCAGTGTCCTGGGGTCGGTTCCGTTTACTGCCACAGTCTCACAGCTCCAGTGTCCCGGGTTCGGTTCTGTTTACTGCCACAGTCTCACAGCTCCAGTGTCCCGGGTTCGGTTCTGTTTACTGTCACAGTCTCACAGCTCCAGTGTCCTGGGTTCGGTTCTGTTTACTGCCACAGTCTCACAGCTCCAGTGTCCTGGGTTCAGTTCTGTTTACTGCCACAGTCTCACAGCTCCAGTGACCTGGGTTCGGTTCTGTTTACTGCCACAGTCTCACAGCTCCAGTGTCCCGGGTTCAGTTCTGTTTACTGCCACAGTCTCACAGCTCCAGTGTCCTGGGTTCAGTTCTGTTTACTGCCACAGTCTCACAGCTCCAGTGACCTGGGTTCGGTTCTGTTTACTGCCACAGTCTCACAGCTCCAGTGTCCCGGGTTCAGTTCTGTTTACTGCCACAGTCTCACCGCTCCAGTGTCCCGGGTTCGGTTCTGTTTACTGCCACAGTCTCACAGCTCCAGTGACCTGGGTTCGGTTCTGTTTACTGCCACACTCTCACAGCTCCAGTGACCCGGGTTCGGTTCTGTTTACTGCCACAGTCTCACAGCTCCAGTGTCCTGGGTTCAGTTCTGTTTACTGTCACAGTCTCACAGCTCCAGTGTCCTGGGTTCGGTTCTGTTTACTGCCACAGTCTCACAGCTCCAGTGTCCTGGGTTCAGTTCTGTTTACTGCCACAGTCTCACAGCTCCAGTGACCTGGGTTCGGTTCTGTTTACTGCCACAGTCTCACAGCTCCAGTGTCCCGGGTTCAGTTCTGTTTACTGCCACAGTCTCACAGCTCCAGTGTCCTGGGTTCAGTTCTGTTTACTGCCACAGTCTCACAGCTCCAGTGACCTGGGTTCGGTTCTGTTTACTGCCACAGTCTCACAGCTCCAGTGTCCCGGGTTCAGTTCTGTTTACTGCCACAGTCTCACAGCTCCAGTGTCCCGGGTTCAGTTCTGTTTACTGCCACAGTCTCACAGCTCCAGTGACCCGGGTTCGGTTCTGTTTACTGCCACAGTCTCACCGCTCCAGTGTCCCGGGTTCGGTTCTGTTTACTGCCACAGTCTCACAGCTCCAGTGACCCGGGTTCTGTTCTGTTTACTGCCACAGTCTCACAGCTCCAGTGACCTGGGTTCGGTTCTGTTTACTGCCACAGTCTCACAGCTCCAGTGTCCCGGGTTCGGTTCTGTTTACTGCCACAGTCTCACAGCTCCAGTGACCCGGGTTCGGTTCTGCTAACTGCCACAGTCTCACAGCTCCAGTGACCCGGGTTCGGTTCTGTTTACTGCCACAGTCTCACAGCTCCAGTGTCCCGGGTTCGGTTCTGTTTACTGCCACAGTCTCACAGCTCCAGTGTCCCGGGTTCGGTTCTGTTTACTGCCACAGTCTCACAGCTCCAGTGTCCCGGGTTCAGTTCTGTTTACTGCCACAGTCTCACAGCTCCAGTGTCCTGGGTTCAGTTCTGTTTTCTGCCACAGTCTCACAGCTCCAGTGACCCGGGTTCGGTTCAGTTTACTGCCACAGTCTCACAGCTCCAGTGATCTGGGTTCGGTTCTGTTTCCTGCCACAGTCTCACAGCTCCAGTGACCTGGGTTCGGTTCTGTTTACTGCCACAGTCTCACAGCTCCAGTGTCCCGGGTTCGGTTCTGTTTACTGCCACAGTCTCACAGCTCCCGTGTCCCGGGTTCGGTTCTGTTTACTGCCACAGTCTCACAGCTCCAGTGACCCGGGTTCGGTTCTGTTTACTGCCACAGTCTCACAGCTCCAGTGACCCGGGTTCGGTTCTGCTAACTGCCACAGTCTCACAGCTCCAGTGTCCTGGGTTCGGTTCCGTTTACTGCCACAGTCTCACAGCTCCAGTGTCCCGGGTTCGGTTCTGTTTACTGTCACAGTCTCACAGCTCCAGTGTCCTGGGGTCGGTTCCGTTTACTGCCACAGTCTCACAGCTCCAGTGTCCCGGGTTCGGTTCTGTTTACTGCCACAGTCTCACAGCTCCAGTGTCCCGGGTTCGGTTCTGTTTACTGTCACAGTCTCACAGCTCCAGTGTCCTGGGTTCGGTTCTGTTTACTGCCACAGTCTCACAGCTCCAGTGTCCTGGGTTCAGTTCTGTTTACTGCCAAAGTCTCACAGCTCCAGTGACCTGGGTTCGGTTCTGTTTACTGCCACAGTCTCACAGCTCCAGTGTCCCGGGTTCAGTTCTGTTTACTGCCACAGTCTCACAGCTCCAGTGTCCTGGGTTCAGTTCTGTTTACTGCCACAGTCTCACAGCTCCAGTGACCTGGGTTCGGTTCTGTTTACTGCCACAGTCTCACAGCTCCAGTGTCCCGGGTTCAGTTCTGTTTACTGCCACAGTCTCACAGCTCCAGTGTCCCGGGTTCGGTTCTGTTTACTGCCACAGTCTCACAGCTCCAGTGACCCGGGTTCGGTTCTGTTTACTGCCACAGTCTCACAGCTCCAGTGACCTGGGTTCGGTTCTGTTTACTGCCACAGTCTCACAGCTCCAGTGACCCGGGTTCGGTTCTGTTTACTGCCACAGTCTCACCGCTCCAGTGACCTGGGTTCGGTTCTGTTTACTGCCACAGTCTCACAGCTCCAGTGACCTGGGTTCGGTTCTGTTTACTGCCACAGTCTCACAGCTCCAGTGACCTGGGTTCGGTTCTGTTTACTGCCACAGCCTCACACCTCCAGTGTCCCGGGTTCGGTTCTGGGGACTGCCACAGTCTCACAGCTCCAGTGACCTGGGTTCGGTTCTGTTTACTGCCACAGTCTCACAGCTCCAGTGACCCGGGTTCGGTTCTGTTTACTGCCACAGTCTCACAGCTCCGGTGACCTGGGTTCGGTTCTGTTTACTGCCACAGTCTCACCGCTCCAGTGACCCGGGTTTGGTTCTGTTTACTGTCACAGTCTCACAGCTCCAGTGTCCTGGGTTCGGTTCTGTTTACTGTCACAGTCTCACAGCTCCAGTGACCTGGGTTCGGTTCTGTTTACTGCCACAGTCTCACAGCTCCAGTGACCTGGGTTCGGTTCTGTTTACTGCCACAGTCTCACAGATCCAGTGACCCGGGTTCGGTTCTGTTTACTGACACAGTCTCACAGCTCCAGTGACCCGGGTTCGGTTCTGTTTACTGCCACAGTCTCACTGCTCCAGTGTCCCGGGTTCGGTTCTGTTTACTGTCACAGTCTCACAGCTCCAGTGTCCTGGGTTCGGTTCTGTTTCCTGTCACAGTCTCACAGCTCCAGTGACCTGGGTTCGGTTCTGTTTACTGCCACAGTCTCACCGCTCCAGTGACCTGGGTTCGGTTCTGTTTACTGCCACAGTCTCACAGCTCCAGTGACCCGGGTTCGGTTCTGTTTACTGTCACAGTCTCACAGCTCCAGTGACCTGGGTTCGGTTCTGTTTACTGCCACAGTCTCACAGCTCCAGTGACCCGGGTTCAGTTCTGTTTACTGCCACAGTCTCACAGCTCCAGTGACCCGGGTTCGGTTCTGTTTACTGCCACAGTCTCACAGCTCCGGTGACCCGGGTTCGGTTCTGTTTACTGCCACAGTCTCACAGCTCCAGTGACATGGGTTCGCTTCTGTTTACTGCCACAGTCTCAGAGCTCCAGTGACCCGGGTTCGGTTCTGTTTACTGCCACAGCCTCACAGCTCCAGTGACCCGGGTTCAGTTCTGTTTACTGCCACAGTCTCACAGCTCCAGTGACCCGGGTTCGGTTCTGTTTACTGCCACAGTCTCACAGCTCCAGTGTCCTGGGTTCGGTTCTGTTTACTGCCACAGTCTCACAGCTCCAGTGACCTGGGTTCGGTTCTGTTTACTGCCACAGTCTCACAGCTCCAGTGACCTGGGTTCGGTTCTGTTTCCTGCCACAGTCTCACAGCTCCAGTGTCCCGGGTTCGGTTCTGCGTACTGCCACAGTCTCACAGCTCCAGTGACCTGGGTTCGGTTCTGTTTACTGCCACAGCCTCACAGCTCCAGTGTCCTGGGTTCGGTTCTGCGTACTGCCACAGTCTCACAGCTCCAGTGTCCCGGGTTCAGTTCTGTTTACTGCCACAGTCTCACAGCTCCAGTGTCCCGGGTTCGGTTCTGTTTACTGCCACAGTCTCACAGCTCCAGTGTCCTGGGTTCGGTTCTGGGGACTGCCACAGTCTCACAGCTCCAGTGACCCGGGTTCGGTTCTGTTTACTGCCACAGTCTCACAGCTCCAGTGTCCCGGGTTCAGTTCTGTTTACTGCCACAGTCTCACAGCTCCAGTGACCCGGGTTCGGTTCTGTTTACTGCCACAGTCTCACAGCTCCAGTGACCCGGGTTCGGTTCTGTTTACTGCCACAGTCTCACAGCTCCAGTGTCCCGGGTTCGGTTCTGTTTACTGCCACAGTCTCACAGCTCCAGTGACCCGGGTTCGGTTCTGTTTACTGCCACAGTCTCACAGCTCCAGTGTCCCGGGTTCGGTTCTGTTTACTGCCACAGTCTCACAGCTCCAGTGACCCGGGTTCGGTTCTGTTTACTGCCACAGTCTCACAGCTCCAGTGTCCCGGGTTCGGTTCTGTTTACTGCCACAGCCTCACAGCTCCAGTGTCCCGGGTTCAGTTCTGTTTACTGCCACAGTCTCACAGCTCCAGTGTCCCGGGTTCGGTTCTGTTTACTGCCACAGTCTCACAGCTCCAGTGACCGGGTTCGGTTCTGTTTACTGCCGCAGCCTCACAGCTCCAGTGACCTGGGTTCACTTTTGTTTACTGCCACAGTCTCACAGCTCCAGTGTCCCGGGTTCGGTTCTGTTTACTGCCACAGTCTCACAGCTCCAGTGACCCGGGTTCGGTTCTGTTTACTGCCACAGTCTCACAGCTCCAGTGTCCCGGGTTCGGTTCTGTTTACTGCCACAGTCTCACAGCTCCAGTGTCCCGGGTTCGGTTCTGTTTACTGCCACAGTCTCACAGCTCCAGTGACCCGGGTTCGGTTCTGTTTACTGCCACAGTCTCACAGCTCCAGTGTCCTGGGTTCAGTTCTGTTTACTGCCACAGTCTCACAGCTCCAGTGACCCGGGTTCGGTTCTGTTTACTGCCACAGTCTCACAGCTCCAGTGTCCTGGGTTCGGTTCTGTTTACTGCCACAGCCTCACAGCTCCAGTGACCCGGGTTCGGTTCTGTTTACTGCCACAGTCTCACAGCTCCAGTGACCCGGGTTCGGTTCTGTTTACTGCCACAGTCTCACAGCTCCAGTGACCCGGGTTCGGTTCTGTTTACTGCCACAGTCTCACAGCTCCAGTGACCTGGGTTCAGTTCTGTTTACTGCCACAGTCTCACAGCTCCAGTGACCCGGGTTCAGTTCTGTTTACTGCCACAGTCTCACAGCTCCAGTGTCCCGGGTTCGGTTCTGTTTACTGCCACAGTCTCACAGCTCCAGTGACCTGGGTTCGGTTCTGTTTACTGCCACAGTCTCACAGCTCCAGTGACCTGGGTTCGGTTCTGTTTACTGTCACAGTCTCACAGCTCCAGTGACCCGGGTTCAGTTCTGTTTACTGCCACAGTCTCACAGCTCCAGTGTCCCAGGTTCGGTTCTGTTTACTGCCACAGCCTCACAGCTCCAGTGACCCGGGTTCGGTTCTGTTTACTGCCACAGTCTCACAGCTCCAGTGACCCGGGTTCGGTTCTGTTTACTGCCACAGTCTCACAGCTCCAGTGACCTGGGTTCAGTTCTGTTTACTGCCACAGTCTCACAGCTCCAGTGTCCCGGGTTCGGTTCTGTTTACTGCCACAGCCTCACAGCTCCAGTGACCCGGGTTCGGTTCTGTTTACTGCCACAGTCTCACAGCTCCAGTGACCCGGGTTCGGTTCTGTTTACTGCCACAGTCTCACAGCTCCAGTGACCTGGGTTCGGTTCTGTTTACTGCCACAGTCTCACAGCTCCAGTGTCCCGGGTTCGGTTCTGTTTACTGCCACAGTCTCACAGCTCCAGTGACCTGGGTTCAGTTCTGTTTACTGCCACAGTCTCACAGCTCCAGTGACCCGGGTTCAGTTCTGTTTACTGCCACAGTCTCACAGCTCCAGTGTCCCGGGTTCGGTTCTGTTTACTGCCACAGTCTCACAGCTCCAGTGACCCGGGTTCAGTTCTGTTTACTGCCACAGTCTCACAGCTCCAGTGTCCCGGGTTCGGTTCTGTTTACTGCCACAGTCTCACAGCTCCAGTGACCTGTGTTCGGTTCTGTTTACTGCCACAGTCTCACAGCTCCAGTGACCCGGGTTCGGTTCTGTTTACTGCCACAGTCTCACAGCTCCAGTGTCCTGGGTTCGGTTCTGTTTACTGCCACAGTCTCACAGCTCCAGTGTCCCGGGTTCAGTTCTGTTTACTGCCACAGTCTCACAGCTCCAGTGTCCCGCGTTCGGTTCTGTTTACTGCCACAGTCTCACAGCTCCAGTGTCCTGGGTTCGGTTCTGTTTACTGCCACAGTCTCACAGCTCCAGTGTCCCGGGTTCGGTTCTGTTTACTGCCACAGTCTCACAGCTCCAGTGTCCCGGGTTCGGTTCTGTTTACTGCCACAGTCTCACAGCTCCAGTGTCCCGGGTTCAGTTCTGTTTACTGCCACAGTCTCACAGCTCCAGTGTCCCGGGTTCGGTTCTGTTTACTGCCACAGTCTCACAGCTCCAGTGACCCGGTTTCGGTTCTGTTTACTGCCACAGTCTCACAGCTCCAGTGTCCTGGGTTCGGTTCTGTTTACTGCCACAGTCTCACAGCTCCAGTGACCTGGGTTCGGTTCTGTTTACTGCCACAGTCTCACAGCTCCAGTGTCCCGGGTTCGGTTCTGTTTACTGCCACAGTCTCACAGCTCCAGTGACCTGGGTTCGGTTCTGTTTACTGCCACAGTCTCACAGCTCCAGTGACCTGGGTTCGGTTCTGTTTACTGCCACAGTCTCACAGCTCCAGTGACCTGGGTTCGGTTCTGTTTACTGCCACAGTCTCACAGCTCCAGTGACCTGGGTTCGGTTCTGTTTACTGCCACAGCCTCACAGCTCCTGTGTCCTGGGTTCAGTTCTGTTTACTGCCACAGTCTCACAGCTCCAGTGACCTGGGTTCAGTTCTGTTTACTGCCACAGCCTCACAGCTCCTGTGTCCTGGGTTCAGTTCTGTTTACTGCCACAGTCTCACAGCTCCAGTGACCCGGGTTCGGTTCTGTTTACTGCCACAGCCTCACAGCTCCTGTGTCCTGGGTTCAGTTCTGTTTACTGCCACAGTCTCACAGCTCCAGTGACCTGGGTTCGGTTCTGTTTACTGCCACAGTCTCACAGCTCCAGTGACCTGGGTTCGGTTCTGTTTACTGCCACAGTCTCACAGCTCCAGTGACCTGGGTTCGGTTCTGTTTACTGCCACAGTCTCACAGCTCCAGTGTCCCGGGTTCGGTTCTGTTTACTGCCACAGCCTCACAGCTCCAGTGACCCGGGTTCAGTTCTGTTTACTGCCACAGTCTCACAGCTCCAGTGTCCCGGGTTCAGTTCTGTTTACTGCCACAGTCTCACAGCTCCAGTGACCCGGGTTCGGTTCTGTTTACTGCCACAGTCTCACAGCTCCAGTGACATGGGTTCGGTTCTGTTTACTGCCACAGTCTCACAGCTCCAGTGACCCGGGGTCGGGTCTGTTTACTGCCACATTCTCACAGCTCCGGTGACCCGGGTTCGGTTCTGTTTACTGCCACAGTCTCACAGCTCCAGTGACCCGGGTTCGGTTCTGTTTACTGCCACAGTCTCACAGCTCCAGTGACATGGGTTCGGTTCTGTTTACTGCCACAGCCTCACAGCTCCAGTGACCCAGGTTCGGTTCTGTTTACTGC
Source organism: Heterodontus francisci (assembly GCF_036365525.1). Classification (NCBI taxonomy): domain Eukaryota; kingdom Metazoa; phylum Chordata; class Chondrichthyes; order Heterodontiformes; family Heterodontidae; genus Heterodontus; species Heterodontus francisci. The sequence goes on from NW_027140282.1 coordinate 995,570, forward strand.
CACAGTCTCACAGCTCCAGTGACCCGGGTTCGGCTCTGTTTACTGCCACAGTCTCACAGCTCCAGTGACCCGGGTTCGGTTCTGTTTACTGCCACAGTCTCACCGCTCCAGTGACCTGGGTTCGGTTCTGTTTACTGCCACAGTCTCACAGCTCCAGTGACCTGGGTTCGGTTCTGTTTACTGCCACAGCCTCACAGCTCCAGTGACCCGGGTTCGGTTCTGTTTACTGCCACAGTCTCACAGCTCCGGTGACCTGGGTTCGGTTCTGTTTACTGCCACAGTCTCACAGCTCCAGTGACCCGGGTTTGGTTCTGTTTACTGTCACAGTCTCACAGCTCCAGTGTCCTGGGTTCGGTTCTGTTTACTGTCACAGTCTCACAGCTCCAGTGACCTGGGTTCGGTTCTGTTTACTGCCACAGTCTCACAGCTCCAGTGTCCCGGGTTCGGTTCTGTTTACTGCCACAGTCTCACAGCTCCAGTGACCTGGGTTCTGTTCTGTTTACTGCCACAGTCTCACAGCTCCAGTGTCCCGGGTTCGGTTCTGTTTACTGCCACAGTCTCACAGCTCCAGTGACCTGGGTTCGGTTCTGTTTACTGTCACAGTCTCACAGCTCCAGTGACCCGGGTTCGGTTCTGTTTACTGCCACAGTCTCACAGCTCCAGTGACCTGGGTTCGGTTCTGTTTACTGCCACAGTCACACAGCTCCAGTGACCTGGGTTCGGTTCTGTTTACTGCCACAGTCTCACAGCTCCAGTGACCCTGGTTCGGTTCTGTTTACTGCCACAGTCTCACAGCTCCAGTGACCTGGGTTCGGTTCTGTTTACTGCCACAGTCTCACAGCTCCAGTGACCCTGGTTCGGTTCTGTTTACTGCCACAGCCTCACAGCTCCAGTGACCTGGATTCGGTTCTGTTTACTGTCACAGTCTCACAGCTCCAGTGACCTGGGTTCGGTTCTGTTTACTGCCACAGTCTCACAGCTCCAGTGACCCGGGTTCAGTTCTGTTTACTGCCACAGTCTCACAGCTCCAGTGACCTGGGTTCGGTTCTGTTTACTGTCACAGTCTCACAGCTCCAGTGACCAGGGTTCGGTTCTGTTTACTGCCACAGTCTCACAGCTCCAGTGACCCGGGTTCGGTTCTGTTTACTGCCACAGTCTCACAGCTCCGGTGACCCGGGTTCGGTTCTGTTTACTGCCACAGTCTCACAGCTCCAGTGACCCGGGTTCGGTTCTGTTTACTGCCACAGTCTCACAGCTCCGGTGACCCGGGTTCGGTTCTGTTTACTGCCACAGTCTCACAGCTCCAGTGACATGGGTTCGGTTCTGTTTACTGCCACAGTCTCACAGCTCTGGTGACCCGGGTTCGGTTCTGTTTACTGCCACAGTCTCACAGCTCCAGTGACCCGGGTTCGGTTCTGTTTACTGCCACAGTCTCACAGCTCCGGTGACCCGGGTTCGATTCTGTTTACTGCCACAGTCTCACAGCTCCAGTGACCCGGGTTCGGTTCTGTTTACTGCCACAGTCTCACAGCTCCAGTGACCCGGGTTCGGTTCTGTTTACTGCCACAGCCTCACAGCTCCAGTGACCCGGGTTCGGTTCTGTTTACTGCCACAGCCTCACAGCTCCAGTGACCCGGGTTCGGTTCTGTTTACTGCCACAGTCCCACAGCTCCAGTGACCCGGGTTCGGTTCTGTTTACTGCCACAGTCTCACAGCTCCAGTGACCTGGGTTCGGTTCTGTTTACTGCCACAGTCTCACAGCTCCAGTTACCCGGGTTCGGTTCTGTTTACTGCCACAGTCTCACAGCTCCAGTGACCTGGGTTCGGTTCTGTTTACTGCCACAGCCTCACAGCTCCAGTGTCCCGGGTTCGGTTCTGCGTACTGCCACAGTCTCACAGCTCCAGTGTCCCGGGTTCAGTTCTGTTTACTGCCACAGTCTCACAGCTCCAGTGTCCCGGGTTCGGTTCTGTTTACTGCCACAGTCTCACAGCTCCAGTGTCCTGGGTTCGGTTCTGGGGACTGCCACAGTCTCACAGCTCCAGTGACCCGGGTTCGGTTCTGTTTACTGCCACAGTCTCACAGCTCCAGTGTCCCGGGTTCAGTTCTGTTTACTGCCACAGTCTCACAGCTCCAGTGACCCGGGTTCGGTTCTGTTTACTGCCACAGTCTCACAGCTCCAGTGTCGCGGGTTCGGTTCTGTTTACTGCCACAGTCTCACAGCTCCAGTGTCCCGCGTTCGGTTCTGTTTACTGCCACAGTCTCACAGCTCCAGTGACCCGGGTTCGGTTCTGTTTACTGCCACAGTCTCACAGCTCCAGTGACCCGGGTTCGGTTCTGTTTACTGCCACAGTCTCACAGCTCCAGTGTCCCGGGTTCAGTTCTGTTTACTGCCACAGTCTCACAGCTCCAGTGTCCCGGGTTCGGTTCTGTTTACTGCCACAGTCTCACAGCTCCAGTGACCCGGGTTCAGTTCTGTTTACTGCCACAGTCTCACAGCTCCAGTGACCCGGGTTCGGTTCTGTTTACTGCCACAGTCTCACAGCTCCAGTGTCCCGGGTTCAGTTCTGTTTACTGCCACAGTCTCACAGCTCCAGTGTCCCGCGTTCGGTTCTGTTTACTGCCACAGTCTCACAGCTCCAGTGTCCTGGGTTCGGTTCTGTTTACTGCCACAGTCTCACAGCTCCAGTGTCCCGGGTTCGGTTCTGTTTACTGCCACAGTCTCACAGCTCCAGTGTCCCGGGTTCGGTTCTGTTTACTGCCACAGTCTCACAGCTCCAGTGTCCCGGGTTCAGTTCTGTTTACTGCCACAGTCTCACAGCTCCAGTGTCCCGGGTTCGGTTCTGTTTACTGCCACAGTCTCACAGCTCCAGTGACCCGGTTTCGGTTCTGTTTACTGCCACAGTCTCACAGCTCCAGTGTCCTGGGTTCGGTTCTGTTTACTGCCACAGTCTCACAGCTCCAGTGACCTGGGTTCGGTTCTGTTTACTGCCACAGTCTCACAGCTCCAGTGTCCCGGGTTCGGTTCTGTTTACTGCCACAGTCTCACAGCTCCAGTGACCTGGGTTCGGTTCTGTTTACTGCCACAGTCTCACAGCTCCAGTGACCTGGGTTCGGTTCTGTTTACTGCCACAGTCTCACAGCTCCAGTGACCTGGGTTCGGTTCTGTTTACTGCCACAGTCTCACAGCTCCAGTGACCTGGGTTCGGTTCTGTTTACTGCCACAGCCTCACAGCTCCTGTGTCCTGGGTTCAGTTCTGTTTACTGCCACAGTCTCACAGCTCCAGTGACCTGGGTTCGGTTCTGTTTACTGCCACAGCCTCACAGCTCCTGTGTCCTGGGTTCAGTTCTGTTTACTGCCACAGTCTCACAGCTCCAGTGACCCGGGTTCGGTTCTGTTTACTGCCACAGCCTCACAGCTCCTGTGTCCTGGGTTCAGTTCTGTTTACTGCCACAGTCTCACAGCTCCAGTGACCTGGGTTCGGTTCTGTTTACTGCCACAGTCTCACAGCTCCAGTGACCTGGGTTCGGTTCTGTTTACTGCCACAGTCTCACAGCTCCAGTGACCTGGGTTCGGTTCTGTTTACTGCCACAGTCTCACAGCTCCAGTGTCCCGGGTTCGGTTCTGTTTACTGCCACAGCCTCACAGCTCCAGTGACCCGGGTTCAGTTCTGTTTACTGCCACAGTCTCACAGCTCCAGTGTCCCGGGTTCGGTTCTGTTTACTGCCACAGTCTCACAGCTCCAGTGACCCGGGTTCGGTTCTGTTTACTGCCACAGTCTCACAGCTCCAGTGACATGGGTTCGGTTCTGTTTACTGCCACAGTCTCACAGCTCCAGTGACCCGGGGTCGGGTCTGTTTACTGCCACATTCTCACAGCTCCGGTGACCCGGGTTCGGTTCTGTTTACTGCCACAGTCTCACAGCTCCAGTGACCCGGGTTCGGTTCTGTTTACTGCCACAGTCTCACAGCTCCAGTGACATGGGTTCGGTTCTGTTTACTGCCACAGCCTCACAGCTCCAGTGACCCAGGTTCGGTTCTGTTTACTGCCACAGTCTCACAGCTCCAGTGACCCGGGTTCGGCTCTGTTTACTGCCACAGTCTCACAGCTCCAGTGACCCGGGTTCGGTTCTGTTTACTGCCACAGTCTCACCGCTCCAGTGACCTGGGTTCGGTTCTGTTTACTGCCACAGTCTCACAGCTCCAGTGACCTGGGTTCGGTTCTGTTTACTGCCACAGCCTCACAGCTCCAGTGACCCGGGTTCGGTTCTGTTTACTGCCACAGTCTCACAGCTCCGGTGACCTGGGTTCGGTTCTGTTTACTGCCACAGTCTCACAGCTCCAGTGACCCGGGTTTGGTTCTGTTTACTGTCACAGTCTCACAGCTCCAGTGTCCTGGGTTCGGTTCTGTTTACTGTCACAGTCTCACAGCTCCAGTGACCTGGGTTCGGTTCTGTTTACTGCCACAGTCTCACAGCTCCAGTGTCCCGGGTTCGGATCTGTTTACTGCCACAGTCTCACAGCTCCAGTGACCTGGGTTCTGTTCTGTTTACTGCCACAGTCTCACAGCTCCAGTGTCCCGGGTTCGGTTCTGTTTACTGCCACAGTCTCACAGCTCCAGTGACCTGGGTTCGGTTCTGTTTACTGTCACAGTCTCACAGCTCCAGTGACCCGGGTTCGGTTCTGTTTACTGCCACAGTCTCACAGCTCCAGTGACCTGGGTTCGGTTCTGTTTACTGCCACAGTCACACAGCTCCAGTGACCTGGGTTCGGTTATGTTTACTGCCACAGTCTCACAGCTCCAGTGACCCTGGTTCGGTTCTGTTTACTGCCACAGTCTCACAGCTCCAGTGACCTGGGTTCGGTTCTGTTTACTGCCACAGTCTCACAGCTCCAGTGACCCTGGTTCGGTTCTGTTTACTGCCACAGCCTCACAGCTCCAGTGACCTGGGTTCGGTTCTGTTTACTGTCACAGTCTCACAGCTCCAGTGACCTGGGTTCGGTTCTGTTTACTGCCACAGTCTCACAGCTCCAGTGACCCGGGTTCAGTTCTGTTTACTGCCACAGTCTCACAGCTCCAGTGACCTGGGTTCGGTTCTGTTTACTGTCACAGTCTCACAGCTCCAGTGACCAGGGTTCGGTTCTGTTTACTGCCACAGTCTCACAGCTCCAGTGACCCGGGTTCGGTTCTGTTTACTGCCACAGTCTCACAGCTCCGGTGACCCGGGTTCGGTTCTGTTTACTGCCACAGTCTCACAGCTCCAGTGACCCGGGTTCGGTTCTGTTTACTGCCACAGTCTCACAGCTCCGGTGACCCGGGTTCGGTTCAGTTTACTGCCACAGTCTCACAGCTCCAGTGACATGGGTTCGGTTCTGTTTACTGCCACAGTCTCACAGCTCTGGTGACCCGGGTTCGGTTCTGTTTACTGCCACAGTCTCACAGCTCCAGTGACCCGGGTTCGGTTCTGTTTACTGCCACAGTCTCACAGCTCCGGTGACCCGGGTTCGATTCTGTTTACTGCCACAGTCTCACAGCTCCAGTGACCCGGGTTCGGTTCTGTTTACTGCCACAGTCTCACAGCTCCAGTGACCCGGGTTCGGTTCTGTTTACTGCCACAGCCTCACAGCTCCAGTGACCCGGGTTCGGTTCTGTTTACTGCCACAGCCTCACAGCTCCAGTGACCCGGGTTCGGTTCTGTTTACTGCCACAGTCCCACAGCTCCAGTGACCCGGGTTCGGTTCTGTTTACTGCCACAGTCTCACAGCTCCAGTGACCTGGGTTCGGTTCTGTTTACTGCCACAGTCTCACAGCTCCAGTTACCCGGGTTCGGTTCTGTTTACTGCCACAGTCTCACAGCTCCAGTGACCTGGGTTCGGTTCTGTTTACTGCCACAGCCTCACAGCTCCAGTGTCCCGGGTTCGGTTCTGCGTACTGCCACAGTCTCACAGCTCCAGTGTCCCGGGTTCAGTTCTGTTTACTGCCACAGTCTCACAGCTCCAGTGTCCCGGGTTCGGTTCTGTTTACTGCCACAGTCTCACAGCTCCAGTGTCCTGGGTTCGGTTCTGGGGACTGCCACAGTCTCACAGCTCCAGTGACCCGGGTTCGGTTCTGTTTACTGCCACAGTCTCACAGCTCCAGTGTCCCGGGTTCAGTTCTGTTTACTGCCACAGTCTCACAGCTCCAGTGACCCGGGTTCGGTTCTGTTTACTGCCACAGTCTCACAGCTCCAGTGTCGCGGGTTCGGTTCTGTTTACTGCCACAGTCTCACAGCTCCAGTGTCCCGCGTTCGGTTCTGTTTACTGCCACAGTCTCACAGCTCCAGTGACCCGGGTTCGGTTCTGTTTACTGCCACAGTCTCACAGCTCCAGTGACCCGGGTTCGGTTCTGTTTACTGCCACAGTCTCACAGCTCCAGTGTCCCGGGTTCAGTTCTGTTTACTGCCACAGTCTCACAGCTCCAGTGTCCCGGGTTCGGTTCTGTTTACTGCCACAGTCTCACAGCTCCAGTGACCCGGGTTCAGTTCTGTTTACTGCCACAGTCTCACAGCTCCAGTGTCCCGGGTTCGGTTCTGTTTACTGCCACAGTCTCACAGCTCCAGTGACCTGGGTTCGGTTCTGTTTACTGCCACAGTCTCACAGCTCCAGTGACCTGGGTTCGGTTCTGTTTACTGCCACAGTCTCACAGCTCCAGTGTCCCGGGTTCGGTTCTGTTTACTGCCACAGTCTCAAAGCTCCAGTGATCTGGGTTCGGTTCTGTTTACTGCCACAGTCTCACAGCTCCAGTGACCCGGGTTCGGTTCTGTTTACTGCCACAGTCTCACAGCTCCAGTGACCTGGGTTCGGTTCTGTTTACTGTCACAGTCTCACAGCTCCAGTGACCCGGGTTCAGTTCTGTTTACTGCCACAGTCTCACAGCTCCAGTGACCTGGGTTCGGTTCTGTTTACTGCCACAGTCTCACAGCTCCAGTGTCCCGGGTTCGGTTCTGTTTACTGCCACAGTCTCACAGCTCCAGTGACCTGGGTTCGGTTCTATTTACTGCCACAGCCTCACAGCTCCAGTGACCTGGGTTCGGTTCTGTTTACTGCCACAGTCTCACAGCTCCAGTGTCCCGGGTTCGGTTCTGTTTACTGCCACAGTCTCACAGCTCCAGTGACCTGGGTTCAGTTCTGTTTACTGCCACAGTCTCACAGCTCCAGTGTCCCGGGTTCGGTTCTGTTTACTGCCACAGTCTCACAGCTCCAGTGACCCGGGTTCAGTTCTGTTTACTGCCACAGTCTCACAGCTCCAGTGTCCCGGGTTCGGTTCTGTTTACTGCCACAGTCTCACAGCTCCAGTGACCTGGGTTCGGTTCTGTTTACTGCCACAGTCTCACAGCTCCAGTGACCCGGGTTCGGTTCTGTTTACTGCCACAGTCTCACAGCTCCAATGTCCTGGGTTCGGTTCTGTTTACTGCCACAGTCTCACAGCTCCAGTGTCCCGGGTTCAGTTCTGTTTACTGCCACAGTCTCACAGCTCCAGTGTCCTGGGTTCGGTTCTGGGGACTGCCACAGTCTCACAGCTCCAGTGACCCGGGTTCGGTTCTGTTTACTGCCACAGTCTCACAGCTCCAGTGTCCCGGGTTCAGTTCTGTTTCCTGCCACAGTCTCACAGCTCCAGTGTCCCGGGTTCGGTTCTGTTTACTGCCACAGTCTCACAGCTCCAGTGACCCGGGTTCAGTTCTGTTTACTGCCACAGTCTCACTGCTCCAGTGTCCCGGGTTCGGTTCTGTTTACTGCCACAGTCTCACAGCTCCAGTGACCTGGGTTCGGTTCTGTTTACTGCCACAGTCTCACAGCTCCAGTGACCTGGGTTCGGTTCTGTTTACTGCCACAGTCTCACAGCTCCAGTGTCCCGGGTTCGGTTCTGTTTACTGCCACAGTCTCACAGCTCCAGTGATCTGGGTTCGGTTCTGTTTACTGCCACAGTCTCACAGCTCCAGTGACCCGGGTTCGGTTCTGTTTACTGCCACAGTCTCACAGCTCCAGTGACCTGGGTTCGGTTCTGTTTACTGTCACAGTCTCACAGCTCCAGTGACCCGGGTTCAGTTCTGTTTACTGCCCCAGTCTCACATCTCCAGTGTCCCGGGTTCGGTTCTGTTTACTGCCACAGTCTCACAGCTCCAGTGTCCCGGGTTCGGTTCTGTTTACTGCCACAGTCTCACAGCTCCAGTGTCCCGGGTTCGGTTCTGTTTACTGCCACAGTCTCACAGCTCCAGTGACCCGGGTTCAGTTCTGTTTACTGCCACAATCTCACAGCTCCAGTGACCTGGGTTCGGTTCTGTTTACTGCCACAGTCTCACAGCTCCAGTGACCTGGTTTCAGTTCTGTTTACTGCCACAGTCTCACAGCTCCAGTGTCCCGGGTTCGGTTCTGTTTACTGCCACAGTCTCACAGCTCCAGTGACCTGGGTTCGGTTCTGTTTACTGCCACAGTCTCACAGCTCCAGTGACCCGGGTTCGGTTCTGTTTACTGCCACAGTCTTACAGCTCCAGTGTCCTGGGTTCGGTTCTGTTTACTGCCACAGTCTCACAGCTCCAGTGTCCCGGGTTCAGTTCTGTTTACTGCCACAGTCTCACAGCTCCAGTGTCCCGCGTTCGGTTCTGTTTACTGCCACAGTCTCACAGCTCCAGTGTCCTGGGTTCGGTTCTGGGGACTGCCACAGTCTCACAGCTCCAGTGACCCGGGTTCGGTTCTGTTTACTGCCACAGTCTCACAGCTCCAGTGTCCCGGGTTCAGTTCTGTTTACTGCCACAGTCTCACAGCTCCAGTGTCCCGGGTTCGGTTCTGTTTACTGCCACAGTCTCACAGCTCCAGTGACCCGGTTTCGGTTCTGTTTACTGCCACAGTCTCACAGCTCCAGTGTCCTGTGTTCGGTTCTGTTTACTGCCACAGTCTCACAGCTCCAGTGACCCGGGTTCGGTTCTGTTTACTGCCACAGTCTCTCAGCTCCAGTGACCCGGGTTCGGTTCTGTTTACTGCCATAGTCTCACAGCTCCAGTGACCCGGGTTCGGTTCTGTTTACTGCCACAGTCTCACAGCTCCAGTGTCCAGGGTTCGGTTCTGTTTACTGCCACAGTCTCACAGCTCCAGTGATCCGGGTTCGGTTCTGTTTACTGCCACAGTCTCACAGCTCCAGTGTCCCGGGTTCAGTTCTGTTTACTGCCACAGTCTCACAGCTCCAGTGACCCGGGTTCGGTTCTGTTTACTGCCACAGTCTCACAGCTCCAGTGACCTGGGTTCGGTTCTGTTTACTGCCACAGTCTCACAGCTCCAGTGACCTGGGTTCGGTTCTGTTTACTGCCACAGCCTCACAGCTCCAGTTTCCTGGGTTCAGTTCTGTTTACTGCCACAGTCTCACAGCTCCAGTGACCCGGGTTCGGTTCTGTTTACTGCCACAGTCTCACAGCTCCAGTGACCCGGGTTCGGTTCTGTTTACTGCCATATTCTCACAGCTCCAGTGACCCGGGTTCGGTTCTGTTTACTGCCACAGTCTCACAGCTCCAGTGTCCAGGGTTCGGTTCTGTTTACTGCCACAGTCTCACAGCTCCAGTGATCCGGGTTCGGTTCTGTTTACTGCCACAGTCTCACAGCTCCAGTGATCCGGGTTCGGTTCTGTTTACTGCCACAGTCTCACAGCTCCAGTGTCCCGGGTTCGGTTCTGTTTACTGCCACAGTCTCACAGCTCCAGTGTCCCGGGTTCAGTTCTGTTTACTGCCACAGTCTCACAGCTCCAGTGACCCGGGTTCGGTTCTGTTTACTGCCACAGTCTCACAGCTCCAGTGTCCCGGGTTCGGTTCTGTTTACTGCCACAGTCTCACAGCTCCAGTGTCCCGGGTTCGGTTCTGTTTACTGCCACAGTCTCACAGCTCCAGTGACCCGGGTTCGGTTCTGTTTACTGCCACAGTCTCACAGCTCCAGTGTCCCGGGTTCAGTTCTGTTTACTGCCACAGTCTCACAGCTCCAGTGTCCCGGGTTCGGTTCTGTTTAATGCCACAGTCTCACAGCTCCAGTGTCCCGGGTTCGGTTCTGTTTACTGCCACACTCTCACAGCTCCAGTGTCCTGGGTTCAGTTCTGTTTACTGCCACAGTCTCACAGCTCCAGTGACCCGGGTTCGGTTCTGTTTACTGCCACAGTCTCACAGCTCCAGTGACATGGGTTCGGTTCTGTTTACTGCCACAGTCTCACAGCTCCAGTGACATGGGTTCGGTTCTGTTTACTGCCACAGTCTCACAGCTCCAGTGACCCAGGTTCGGTTCTGTTTACTGCCACAGTCTCACAGCTCCAGTGACATGGGTTCGGTTCTGTTTACTGCCACAGTCTCACAGCTCCAGTGACCTGGGTTCGGTTCTGTTTACGGCCACAGTCTCACAGCTCCAGTGACCCGGGTTCGGTTCTGTTTACTGCCACAGTCTCACAGCTCCAGTGTCCCGGGTTCGGTTCTGTTTACTGCCACAGTCTCACAGCTCCAGTGTCCCGGGTTCGGTTCTGCGTACTGCCACAGTCTCACAGCTCCAGTGACCTGGGTTCGGTTCTGTTTACTGCCACAGCCTCACAGCTCCAGTGACCTGGGTTCGGTTCTATTTACTGCCACAGACTCACAGCTCCAGTGTCCCGGGTTCGGTTCTGTTTACTGCCACAGTCTCACTTCTCCAGTGTCCCGGGTTCGGTTCTGTTTACTGCCACAGCCTCACAGCTCCAGTGACCTGGGTTCGGTTCTGTTTACTGCCACAGTCTCACAGCTCCAGTGACCCGGGTTCGGTTCTGTTTACTGCCACAGTCTCACAGCTCCAGTGACCTGGATTCGGTTCTGTTTACTGCCACAGTCTCACAGCTCCAGTGACCCGGGTTCGGTTCTGTTTACTGCCACAGTCTCACAGCTCCAGTGACCTGTGTTCGGTTCTGTTTACTGCCACAGTCTCACAGCTCCAGTGACCCGGGTTCGGTTCTGTTTACTGCCACAGTCTCACAGCTCCAGTGACCTGGGTTCGGTTCTGTTTACTGTCACAGTCTCACAGCTCCAGTGACCCGGGTTCAGTTCTGTTTACTGCCCCAGTCTCACATCTCCAGTGTCCCGGGTTCGGTTCTGTTTACTGCCACAGTCTCACAGCTCCAGTGTCCCGGGTTCGGTTCTGTTTACTGCCACAGTCTCACAGCTCCAGTGTCCCGGGTTCGGTTCTGTTTACTGCCACAGTCTCACAGCTCCAGTGACCCGGGTTCAGTTCTGTTTACTGCCACAATCTCACAGCTCCAGTGACCTGGGTTCGGTTCTGTTTACTGCCACAGTCTCACAGCTCCAGTGACCTGGGTTCAGTTCTGTTTACTGCCACAGTCTCACAGCTCCAGTGTCCCGGGTTCGGTTCTGTTTACTGCCACAGTCTCACAGCTCCAGTGACCTGGGTTCGGTTCTGTTTACTGCCACAGTCTCACAGCTCCAGTGACCCGGGTTCGGTTCTGTTTACTGCCACAGTCTTACAGCTCCAGTGTCCTGGGTTCGGTTCTGTTTACTGCCACAGTCTCACAGCTCCAGTGTCCCGGGTTCAGTTCTGTTTACTGCCACAGTCTCACAGCTCCAGTGTCCCGCGTTCGGTTCTGTTTACTGCCACAGTCTCACAGCTCCAGTGTCCTGGGTTCGGTTCTGGGGACTGCCACAGTCTCACAGCTCCAGTGACCCGGGTTCGGTTCTGTTTACTGCCACAGTCTCACAGCTCCAGTGTCCCGGGTTCAGTTCTGTTTACTGCCACAGTCTCACAGCTCCAGTGTCCCGGGTTCGGTTCTGTTTACTGCCACAGTCTCACAGCTCCAGTGACCCGGTTTCGGTTCTGTTTACTGCCACAGTCTCACAGCTCCAGTGTCCTGTGTTCGGTTCTGTTTACTGCCACAGTCTCACAGCTCCAGTGACCCGGGTTCGGTTCTGTTTACTGCCACAGTCTCACAGCTCCAGAGACCCGGGTTCGGTTCTGTTTACTGCCATAGTCTCACAGCTCCAGTGACCCGGGTTCGGTTCTGTTTACTGCCACAGTCTCACAGCTCCAGTGTCCAGGGTTCGGTTCTGTTTACTGCCACAGTCTCACAGCTCCAGTGATCCGGGTTCGGTTCTGTTTACTGCCACAGTCTCACAGCTCCAGTGTCCCGGGTTCAGTTCTGTTTACTGCCACAGTCTCACAGCTCCAGTGACCCGGGTTCGGTTCTGTTTACTGCCACAGTCTCACAGCTCCAGTGACCTGGGTTCGGTTCTGTTTACTGCCACAGTCTCACAGCTCCAGTGACCTGGGTTCGGTTCTGTTTACTGCCACAGCCTCACAGCTCCAGTTTCCTGGGTTCAGTTCTGTTTACTGCCACAGTCTCACAGCTCCAGTGACCCGGGTTCGGTTCTGTTTACTGCCACAGTCTCACAGCTCCAGTGACCCGGGTTCGGTTCTGTTTACTGCCATAGTCTCACAGCTCCAGTGACCCGGGTTCGGTTCTGTTTACTGCCACAGTCTCACAGCTCCAGTGTCCAGGGTTCGGTTCTGTTTACTGCCACAGTCTCACAGCTCCTGTGATCCGGGTTCGGTTCTGTTTACTGCCACAGTCTCACAGCTCCAGTGTCCCGGGTTCAGTTCTGTTTACTGCCACAGTCTCACAGCTCCAGTGTCCCGGGTTCAGTTCTGTTTACTGCCACAGTCTCACAGCTCCAGTGACCCGGGTTCGGTTCTGTTTACTGCCACAGTCTCACAGCTCCAGTGTCCCGGGTTCAGTTCTGTTTACTGCCACAGTCTCACAGCTCCAGTGACCCGGGTTCGGTTCTGTTTACTGCCACAGTCTCACAGCTCCAGTGTCCCGGGTTCGGTTCTGTTTACTGTCACAGTCTCACAGCTCCAGTGTCCCGGGTTCGGTTCTGTTTACTGCCACAGTCTCACAGCTCCAGTGACCCGGGTTCGGTTCTGTTTACTGCCACAGTCTCACAGCTCCAGTGTCCCGGGTTCAGTTCTGTTTACTGCCACAGTCTCACAGCTCCAGTGTCCCGGGTTCGGTTCTGTTTACTGCCACAGTCTCACAGCTCCAGTGTCCCGGGTTCGGTTCTGTTTACTGCCACACTCTCACAGCTCCAGTGTCCTGGGTTCAGTTCTGTTTACTGCCACAGTCTCACAGCTCCAGTGACATGGGTTCGGTTCTGTTTACTGCCACAGCCTCACAGCTCCAGTGACCCAGGTTCGGTTCTGTTTACTGCCACAGTCTCACAGCTCCAGTGACATGGGTTCGGTTCTGTTTACTGCCACAGTCTCACAGCTCCAGTGACCTGGGTTCGGTTCTGTTTACTGCCACAGTCTCACAGCTCCAGTGACCCGGGTTCGTTTCTGTTTACTGCCACAGTCTCACAGCTCCAGTGTCCCGGGTTCGGTTCTGTTTACTGCCACAGTCTCACAGCTCCAGTGTCCCGGGTTCGGTTCTGCGTACTGCCACAGTCTCACAGCTCCAGTGACCTGGGTTCGGTTCTGTTTACTGCCACAGCCTCACAGCTCCAGTGACCTGGGTTCGGTTCTATTTACTGCCACAGACTCACAGCTCCAGTGTCCCGGGTTCGGTTCTGTTTACTGCCACAGTCTCACTTCTCCAGTGTCCCGGGTTCGGTTCTGTTTACTGCCACAGCCTCACAGCTCCAGTGACCTGGGTTCGGTTCTGTTTACTGCCACAGTCTCACAGCTCCAGTGACCCGGGTTCGGTTCTGTTTACTGCCACAGTCTCACAGCTCCAGTGACCTGGATTCGGTTCTGTTTACTGCCACAGTCTCACAGCTCCAGTGACCCGGGTTCGGTTCTGTTTACTGCCACAGTCTCACAGCTCCAGTGACCTGGGTTCGGTTCTGTTTACTGCCACAGTCTCACAGCTCCAGTGACCTGGGTTCGGTTCTGTTTACTGCCGCAACCTCACAGCTCCAGTGACCTGAGTTCAGTTCTGTTTACTGCCGCAACCTCACAGCTCCAGTGACCCGGGTTCGGTTCTGTTTACTGCCAAAGTCTCACAGCTCCAGTGACCTGGGTTCGGTTCTGTTTACTGCCGCAACCTCACAGCTCCAGTGACCTGGGTTCGGTTCTGTTTACTGCCGCAACCTCACAGCTCCAGTGACCTGGGTTCGGTTCTGTTTACTGCCGCAACCTCACAGCTCCAGTGACCTGGGTTCGGTTCTGTTTACTGCCGCAACCTCACAGCTCCAGTGACCTGGGTTCGGTTCTGTTTACTGCCACAGTCTCACAGCTCCAGTGTCCCGGGTTCGGTTCTGTTTACTGCCACAGTCTCACAGCTCCAGTGTCCCGGGTTCGGTTCTGTTTACTGCCGCAACCTCACAGCTCCAGTGACCTGGGTTCGGTTCTGTTTACTGCCACAGTCTCACAGCTCCAGTGTCCCGGGTTCAGTTCTGTTTACTGCCACAGTCTCACAGCTCCAGTGTCCCGGGTTCGGTTCTGTTTACTGCCACAGTCTCACAGCTCCAGTGTCCTGGGTTCAGTTCTGGGGACTGCCACAGTCTCACAGCTCCAGTGACCCGGGTTCGGTTCTGTTTACTGCCACAGTCTCACAGCTCCAGTGTCCCGGGTTCAGTTCTGTTTACTGCCACAGTCTCACAGCTCCAGTGTCCCGGGTTCGGTTCTGTTTACTGCCACAGTCTCACAGCTCCAGTGACATGGGTTCGGTTCTGTTTACTGCCACAACCTCACAGCTCCAGTGACCCAGGTTCGGTTCTGTTTACTGCCACAGTCTCACAGCTCCAGTGACATGGGTTCGGTTCTGTTTACTGCCACAGTCTCACAGCTCCAGTGACCTGGGTTCGGTTCTGTTTACTGCCACAGTCTCACAGCTCCGGTGACCCGGGTTCGGTTCTGTTTACTGCCACAGTCTCACAGCTCCAGTGTCCCGGGTTCGGTTCTGTTTACTGCCACAGTCTCACAGCTCCAGTGTCCCGGGTTCGGTTCTGCGTACTGCCACAGTCTCACAGCTCCAGTGACCTGGGTTCGGTTCTGTTTACTGCCACAGCCTCACAGCTCCAGTGACCTGGGTTCGGTTCTGTTTACTGCCACAGACTCACAGCTCCAGTGTCCCGGGTTCGGTTCTGTTTACTGCCACAGTCTCACTGCTCCAGTGTCCCGGGTTCGGTTCTGTTTACTGCCACAGCCTCACAGCTCCAGTGACCTGGGTTCGGTTCTGTTTACTGCCACAGTCTCACAGCTCCAGTGACCCGGGTTCGGTTCTGTTTACTGCCACAGTCTCACAGCTCCAGTGACCTGGATTCGGTTCTGTTTACTGCCACAGTCTCACAGCTCCAGTGACCCGGGTTCGGTTCTGTTTACTGCCACAGTCTCACAGCTCCAGTGACCTGGGTTCGGTTCTGTTTACTGCCACAGTCTCACAGCTCCAGTGACCTGGGTTCGGTTCTGTTTACTGCCGCAACCTCACAGCTCCAGTGACCTGAGTTCGGTTCTGTTTACTGCCGCAACCTCACAGCTCCAGTGACCCGGGTTCGGTTCTGTTTACTGCCACAGTCTCACAGCTCCAGTGACCTGGGTTCGGTTCTGTTTACTGCCGCAACCTCACAGCTCCAGTGACCTGGGTTCGGTTCTGTTTACTGCCGCAACCTCACAGCTCCAGTGACCTGGGTTCGGTTCTGTTTACTGCCGCAACCTCACAGCTCCAGTGACCTGGGTTCGGTTCTGTTTACTGCCGCAACCTCACAGCTCCAGTGACCTGGGTTCGGTTCTGTTTACTGCCACAGTCTCACAGCTCCAGTGTCCCGGGTTCGGTTCTGTTTACTGCCACAGTCTCACAGCTCCAGTGTCCCGGGTTCGGTTCTGTTTACTGCCGCAACCTCACAGCTCCAGTGACCTGGGTTCGGTTCTGTTTACTGCCACAGTCTCACAGCTCCAGTGTCCCGGGTTCAGTTCTGTTTACTGCCACAGTCTCACAGCTCCAGTGTCCCGGGTTCGGTTCTGTTTACTGCCACAGTCTCACAGCTCCAGTGTCCTGGGTTCAGTTCTGGGGACTGCCACAGTCTCACAGCTCCAGTGACCCGGGTTCGGTTCTGTTTACTGCCACAGTCTCACAGCTCCAGTGTCCCGGGTTCAGTTCTGTTTACTGCCACAGTCTCACAGCTCCAGTGTCCCGGGTTCGGTTCTGTTTACTGCCACAGTCTCACAGCTCCAGTGTCCCGGGTTCGGTTCTGTTTACTGCCACAGTCTCACAGCTCCAGTGACCCGGGTTCGGTTCTGTTTACTGCCACAGTCTCACAGCTCCAGTGTCCTGGGTTCGGTTCTGTTTACTGCCACAGTCTCACAGCTCCAGTGTCCCGGGTTCAGTTCTGTTTACTGCCACAGTCTCACAGCTCCAGTGTCCCGGGTTCGGTTCTGTTTACTGCCACAGTCTCACAGCTCCAGTGACCCGGTTTCGGTTCTGTTTACTGCCACAGTCTCACAGCTCCAGTGTCCTGGGTTCGGTTCTGTTTACTGCCACAGTCTCACAGCTCCAGTGACCCGGGTTCGGTTCTGTTTACTGCCACAGCCTCACAGCTCCAGTGTCCTGGGTTCAGTTCTGTTGACTGCCACAGTCTCACAGCTCCAGTGACCCGCGTTCGGTTCTGTTTACTGCCACAGTCTCACAGCTCCAGTGACCCGGGTTCGGTTCTGTTTACTGCCACAGTCTCACAGCTCCAGTGACCTGGGTTCGGTTCTGTTTACTGCCACAGTCTCACAGCTCCAGTGACCTGGGTTCGGTTCTGTTTACTGCCACAGCCTCACAGCTCCAGTTTCCTGGGTTCAGTTCTGTTTACTGCCACAGTCTCACAGCTCCAGTGACCCGGGTTCGGTTCTGTTTACTGCCACAGTCTCACAGCTCCAGTGACCCGGGTTCGGTTCTGTTTACTGCCATAGTCTCACAGCTCCAGTGACCCGGGTTCGGTTCTGTTTACTGCCACAGTCTCACAGCTCCAGTGTCCAGGGTTCGGTTCTGTTTACTGCCACAGTCTCACAGCTCCTGTGATCCGGGTTCGGTTCTGTTTACTGCCACAGTCTCACAGCTCCAGTGTCCCGGGTTCAGTTCTGTTTACTGCCACAGTCTCACAGCTCCAGTGTCCCGGGTTCAGTTCTGTTTACTGCCACAGTCTCACAGCTCCAGTGACCCGGGTTCGGTTCTGTTTACTGCCACAGTCTCACAGCTCCAGTGTCCCGGGTTCAGTTCTGTTTACTGCCACAGTCTCACAGCTCCAGTGACCCGGGTTCGGTTCTGTTTACTGCCACAGTCTCACAGCTCCAGTGTCCCGGGTTCGGTTCTGTTTACTGTCACAGTCTCACAGCTCCAGTGTCCCGGGTTCGGTTCTGTTTACTGCCACAGTCTCACAGCTCCAGTGACCCGGGTTCGGTTCTGTTTACTGCCACAGTCTCACAGCTCCAGTGTCCCGGGTTCAGTTCTGTTTACTGCCACAGTCTCACAGCTCCAGTGTCCCGGGTTCGGTTCTGTTTACTGCCACAGTCTCACAGCTCCAGTGTCCCGGGTTCGGTTCTGTTTACTGCCACACTCTCACAGCTCCAGTGTCCTGGGTTCAGTTCTGTTTACTGCCACAGTCTCACAGCTCCAGTGACCCGGGTTCGGTTCTGTTTACTGCCACAGTCTCACAGCTCCAGTGACATGGGTTCGGTTCTGTTTACTGCCACAGTCTCACAGCTCCAGTGACATGGGTTCGGTTCTGTTTACTGCCACAGCCTCACAGCTCCAGTGACCCAGGTTCGGTTCTGTTTACTGCCACAGTCTCACAGCTCCAGTGACATGGGTTCGGTTCTGTTTACTGCCACAGTCTCACAGCTCCAGTGACCTGGGTTCGGTTCTGTTTACTGCCACAGTCTCACAGCTCCAGTGACCCGGGTTCGTTTCTGTTTACTGCCACAGTCTCACAGCTCCAGTGTCCCGGGTTCGGTTCTGTTTACTGCCACAGTCTCACAGCTCCAGTGTCCCGGGTTCGGTTCTGCGTACTGCCACAGTCTCACAGCTCCAGTGACCTGGGTTCGGTTCTGTTTACTGCCACAGCCTCACAGCTCCAGTGACCTGGGTTCGGTTCTATTTACTGCCACAGACTCACAGCTCCAGTGTCCCGGGTTCGGTTCTGTTTACTGCCACAGTCTCACTTCTCCAGTGTCCCGGGTTCGGTTCTGTTTACTGCCACAGCCTCACAGCTCCAGTGACCTGGGTTCGGTTCTGTTTACTGCCACAGTCTCACAGCTCCAGTGACCCGGGTTCGGTTCTGTTTACTGCCACAGTCTCACAGCTCCAGTGACCTGGATTCGGTTCTGTTTACTGCCACAGTCTCACAGGTCCAGTGACCCGGGTTCGGTTCTGTTTACTGCCACAGTCTCACAGCTCCAGTGACCTGGGTTCGGTTCTGTTTACTGCCACAGTCTCACAGCTCCAGTGACCTGGGTTCGGTTCTGTTTACTGCCGCAACCTCACAGCTCCAGTGACCTGAGTTCAGTTCTGTTTACTGCCGCAACCTCACAGCTCCAGTGACCCGGGTTCGGTTCTGTTTACTGCCAAAGTCTCACAGCTCCAGTGACCTGGGTTCGGTTCTGTTTACTGCCGCAACCTCACAGCTCCAGTGACCTGGGTTCGGTTCTGTTTACTGCCGCAACCTCACAGCTCCAGTGACCTGGGTTCGGTTCTGTTTACTGCCGCAACCTCACAGCTCCAGTGACCTGGGTTCGGTTCTGTTTACTGCCGCAACCTCACAGCTCCAGTGACCTGGGTTCGGTTCTGTTTACTGCCACAGTCTCACAGCTCCAGTGTCCCGGGTTCGGTTCTGTTTACTGCCACAGTCTCACAGCTCCAGTGTCCCGGGTTCGGTTCTGTTTACTGCCGCAACCTCACAGCTCCAGTGACCTGGGTTCGGTTCTGTTTACTGCCACAGTCTCACAGCTCCAGTGTCCCGGGTTCAGTTCTG
Organism: Heterodontus francisci; assembly: GCF_036365525.1. NCBI lineage: Eukaryota > Metazoa > Chordata > Chondrichthyes > Heterodontiformes > Heterodontidae > Heterodontus > Heterodontus francisci. The sequence continues at coordinate 1,014,560 of NW_027140282.1, forward strand.
TTTACTGCCACAGTCTCACAGCTCCAGTGTCCCGGGTTCGGTTCTGTTTACTGCCACAGTCTCACAGCTCCAGTGTCCTGGGTTCAGTTCTGGGGACTGCCACAGTCTCACAGCTCCAGTGACCCGGGTTCGGTTCTGTTTACTGCCACAGTCTCACAGCTCCAGTGTCCCGGGTTCAGTTCTGTTTACTGCCACAGTCTCACAGCTCCAGTGTCCCGGGTTCGGTTCTGTTTACTGCCACAGTCTCACAGCTCCAGTGACATGGGTTCGGTTCTGTTTACTGCCACAACCTCACAGCTCCAGTGACCCAGGTTCGGTTCTGTTTACTGCCACAGTCTCACAGCTCCAGTGACATGGGTTCGGTTCTGTTTACTGCCACAGTCTCACAGCTCCAGTGACCTGGGTTCGGTTCTGTTTACTGCCACAGTCTCACAGCTCCGGTGACCCGGGTTCGGTTCTGTTTACTGCCACAGTCTCACAGCTCCAGTGTCCCGGGTTCGGTTCTGTTTACTGCCACAGTCTCACAGCTCCAGTGTCCCGGGTTCGGTTCTGCGTACTGCCACAGTCTCACAGCTCCAGTGACCTGGGTTCGGTTCTGTTTACTGCCACAGCCTCACAGCTCCAGTGACCTGGGTTCGGTTCTGTTTACTGCCACAGACTCACAGCTCCAGTGTCCCGGGTTCGGTTCTGTTTACTGCCACAGTCTCACTGCTCCAGTGTCCCGGGTTCGGTTCTGTTTACTGCCACAGCCTCACAGCTCCAGTGACCTGGGTTCGGTTCTGTTTACTGCCACAGTCTCACAGCTCCAGTGACCCGGGTTCGGTTCTGTTTACTGCCACAGTCTCACAGCTCCAGTGACCTGGATTCGGTTCTGTTTACTGCCACAGTCTCACAGCTCCAGTGACCCGGGTTCGGTTCTGTTTACTGCCACAGTCTCACAGCTCCAGTGACCTGGGTTCGGTTCTGTTTACTGCCACAGTCTCACAGCTCCAGTGACCTGGGTTCGGTTCTGTTTACTGCCGCAACCTCACAGCTCCAGTGACCTGAGTTCGGTTCTGTTTACTGCCGCAACCTCACAGCTCCAGTGACCCGGGTTCGGTTCTGTTTACTGCCACAGTCTCACAGCTCCAGTGACCTGGGTTCGGTTCTGTTTACTGCCGCAACCTCACAGCTCCAGTGACCTGGGTTCGGTTCTGTTTACTGCCGCAACCTCACAGCTCCAGTGACCTGGGTTCGGTTCTGTTTACTGCCGCAACCTCACAGCTCCAGTGACCTGGGTTCGGTTCTGTTTACTGCCGCAACCTCACAGCTCCAGTGACCTGGGTTCGGTTCTGTTTACTGCCACAGTCTCACAGCTCCAGTGTCCCGGGTTCGGTTCTGTTTACTGCCACAGTCTCACAGCTCCAGTGTCCCGGGTTCGGTTCTGTTTACTGCCGCAACCTCACAGCTCCAGTGACCTGGGTTCGGTTCTGTTTACTGCCACAGTCTCACAGCTCCAGTGTCCCGGGTTCAGTTCTGTTTACTGCCACAGTCTCACAGCTCCAGTGTCCCGGGTTCGGTTCTGTTTACTGCCACAGTCTCACAGCTCCAGTGTCCTGGGTTCAGTTCTGGGGACTGCCACAGTCTCACAGCTCCAGTGACCCGGGTTCGGTTCTGTTTACTGCCACAGTCTCACAGCTCCAGTGTCCCGGGTTCAGTTCTGTTTACTGCCACAGTCTCACAGCTCCAGTGTCCCGGGTTCGGTTCTGTTTACTGCCACAGTCTCACAGCTCCAGTGTCCCGGGTTCGGTTCTGTTTACTGCCACAGTCTCACAGCTCCAGTGACCCGGGTTCGGTTCTGTTTACTGCCACAGTCTCACAGCTCCAGTGTCCTGGGTTCGGTTCTGTTTACTGCCACAGTCTCACAGCTCCAGTGTCCCGGGTTCAGTTCTGTTTACTGCCACAGTCTCACAGCTCCAGTGTCCCGGGTTCGGTTCTGTTTACTGCCACAGTCTCACAGCTCCAGTGACCCGGTTTCGGTTCTGTTTACTGCCACAGTCTCACAGCTCCAGTGTCCTGGGTTCGGTTCTGTTTACTGCCACAGTCTCACAGCTCCAGTGACCCGGGTTCGGTTCTGTTTACTGCCACAGCCTCACAGCTCCAGTGTCCTGGGTTCAGTTCTGTTGACTGCCACAGTCTCACAGCTCCAGTGACCCGCGTTCGGTTCTGTTTACTGCCACAGTCTCACAGCTCCAGTGACCCGGGTTCGGTTCTGTTTACTGCCACAGTCTCACAGCTCCAGTGACCCGGGTTCGGTTCTGTTTACTGCCACACTCTCACAGCTCCGGTGTCCCGGGTTCGGTTCTGTTTACTGCCACAGTCTCACAGCTCCAGTGTCCCGGGTTCAGTTCTGTTTACTGCCACAGTCTCACAGCTCCAGTGTCCTGGGTTCGGTTCTGGGGACTGCCACAGTCTCACAGCTCCAGTGTCCCGGGTTCGGTTCTGTTTACTGCCACAGTCTCACAGCTCCAGTGACCCGGGTTCGGTTCTGTTTACTGCCACAGTCTCACAGCTCCAGTGACCCGGGTTCGGTTCTGTTTACTGCCACAGTCTCACAGCTCCAGTGACCCGGGTTCGGTTCTGTTTACTGCCACAGTCTCACAGCTCCAGTGACCTGGGTTCGGTTCTGTTTACTGTCACAGTCTCACAGCTCCAGTGACCCGGGTTCGGTTCTGTTTACTGCCACAGTCTCACAGCTCCAGTGACCCGGGTTCTGTTCTGTTCACTGCCACAGTCTCACAGCTCCAGTGACCCGGGTTCGGTTCTGTTTACTGCCACAGTCTCACAGCTCCAGTGACCTGGGTTCTGTTCTGTTTACTGCCACAGTCTCACAGCTCCAGTGACCTGGGTTCGGTTCTGTTTACTGCCACAGCCTCACAGCTCCAGTGACCCGGGTTCAGTTCTGTTTACTGCCACAGTCTCACAGCTCCAGTGACCCGGTTTCGGTTCTGTTTACTGCCACAGTCTCACAGCTCCAGTGTCCTGGGTTCGGTTCTGTTTACTGCCACAGTCTCACAGCTCCAGTGACCTGGGTTCGGTTCTGTTTACTGCCACAGTCTCACAGCTCCAGTGACCCGGGTTCGGTTCTGTTTACTGCCACAGTCTCACAGCTCCAGTGACCCGGGTTCGGTTCTGTTTACTGCCACAGTCTCACAGCTCCAGTGACCTGGGTTCGGTTCTGTTTACTGTCACAGTCTCACAGCTCCAGTGACCCGGGTTCAGTTCTGTTTACTGCCACAGTCTCACAGCTCCAGTGACCCGGTTTCGGTTCTGTTTACTGCCACAGTCTCACAGCTCCAGTGTCCTGGGTTCGGTTCTGTTTACTGCCACAGCCTCACAGCTCCAGTGTCCTGGGTTCAGTTCTGTTTACTGCCACAGTCTCACAGCTCCAGTGACCCGGGTTCGGTTCTGTTTACTGCCACAGTCTCACAGCTCCAGTGACATGGGTTCGGTTCTGTTTACTGCCACAGTCTCACAGCTCCAGTGACCCGGGTTCGGTTCTGTTACTGCCACAGTTTCACAGCTCCGGTGACCCGGGTTCGGTTCTGTTTACTGCCACAGTCTCACAGCTCCAGTGACCCGGGTTCGGTTCTGTTTACTGCCACAGTCTCACAGCTCCAGTGACATGGGTTCGGTTCTGTTTACTGCCACAGCCTCACAGCTCCAGTGACCCAGGTTCGGTTCTGTTTACTGCCACAGTCTCACAGCTCCAGTGACATGGGTTCGGTTCTGTTTACTGCCACAGTCTCACAGCTCCAGTGACCTGGGTTCGGTTCTGTTTACTGCCACAGTCTCACAGCTCCAGTGACCCGGGTTCGGTTCTGTTTACTGCCACAGTCTCACAGCTCCAGTGTCCCGGGTTCGGTTCTGTTTACTGCCACAGTCTCACAGCTCCAGTGTCCCGGGTTCGGTTCTGCGTACTGCCACAGTCTCACAGCTCCAGTGACCTGGGTTCGGTTCTGTTTACTGCCACAGCCTCACAGCTCCAGTGACCTGGGTTCGGTTCTGTTTACTGCCACAGTCTCACAGCTCCAGTGTCCCGGGTTCGGTTCTGTTTACTGCCACAGTCTCACTGCTCCAGTGTCCCGGGTTCGGTTCTGTTTACTGCCACAGCCTCACAGCTCCAGTGACCTGGGTTCGGTTCTGTTTACTGCCACAGTCTCACAGCTCCAGTGACCCGGGTTCGGTTCTGTTTACTGCCACAGTCTCACAGCTCCAGTGACCTGGATTCGGTTCTGTTTACTGCCACAGTCTCACAGCTCCAGTGACCCGGGTTCGGTTCTGTTTACTGCCACAGTCTCACAGCTCCAGTGACCTGGGTTCGGTTCTGTTTACTGCCACAGTCTCACAGCTCCAGTGACCTGGGTTCGGTTCTGTTTACTGCCGCAACCTCACAGCTCCAGTGACCTGAGTTCGGTTCTGTTTACTGCCGCAACCTCACAGCTCCAGTGACCCGGGTTCGGTTCTGTTTACTGCCACAGTCTCACAGCTCCAGTGACCTGGGTTCGGTTCTGTTTACTGCCACAGTCTCACAGCTCCAGTGACCTGGGTTCGGTTCTGTTTACTGCCGCAACCTCACAGCTCCAGTGACCTGGGTTCGGTTCTGTTTACTGCCGCAACCTCACAGCTCCAGTGACCTGGGTTCGGTTCTGTTTACTGCCGCAACCTCACAGCTCCAGTGACCTGGGTTCGGTTCTGTTTACTGCCGCAACCTCACAGCTCCAGTGAACTGGGTTCGGTTCTGTTTACTGCCGCAACCTCACAGCTCCAGTGACCTGGGTTCGGTTCTGTTTACTGCCACAGTCTCACAGCTCCAGTGACCCGGGTTCGGTTCTGTTTACTGCCGCAACCTCACAGCTCCAGTGACCTGGGTTCGGTTCTGTTTACTGCCACAGTCTCACAGCTCCAGTGTCCCGGGTTCGGTTCTGTTTACTGCCACAGTCTCACAGCTCCAGTGTCCCGGGTTCGGTTCTGTTTACTGCCGCAACCTCACAGCTCCAGTGACCTGGGTTCGGTTCTGTTTACTGCCACAGTCTCACAGCTCCAGTGTCCCGGGTTCAGTTCTGTTTACTGCCACAGTCTCACAGCTCCAGTGTCCCGGGTTCGGTTCTGTTTACTGCCACAGTCTCACAGCTCCAGTGTCCTGGGTTCAGTTCTGGGGACTGCCACAGTCTCACAGCTCCAGTGACCCGGGTTCGGTTCTGTTTACTGCCACAGTCTCACAGCTCCAGTGTCCCGGGTTCAGTTCTGTTTACTGCCACAGTCTCACAGCTCCAGTGTCCCGGGTTCAGTTCTGTTTACTGCCACAGTCTCACAGCTCCAGTGACCCGGGTTCGGTTCTGTTACTGCCACAGTCTCACAGCTCCAGTGTCCCGGGTTCAGTTCTGTTTACTGCCACAGTCTCACAGCTCCAGTGTCCCGGGTTCGGTTCTGTTTACTGCCACAGTCTCACATCTCCAGTGTCCCGGGTTCGGTTCTGTTTACTGCCACAGTCTCACAGCTCCAGTGACCCGGGTTCGGTTCTGTTTACTGCCACAGTCTCACAGCTCCAGTGACCTGGGTTCGGTTCTGGTTACTGCCACAGTCTCACAGCTCCAGTGACCCGGGTTCGGTTCTGTTTACTGCCACAGTCTCACAGCTCCAGTGACCCGGGTTCGGTTCTGTTTACTGCCACAGTCTCACAGCTCCAGTGACCCGGGTTCGGTTCTGTTTACTGCCACAGTCTCACAGCTCCAGTGACCCGGGTTCGGTTCTGTTTACTGCCACAGTCTCACAGCTCCAGTGTCCCGGGTTCGGTTCTGTTTACTGCCACAGTCTCACAGCTCCAGTGACCCGGGTTCGGTTCTGTTTACTGCCACAGTCTCACAGCTCCAGTGTCCTGGGTTCGGTTCTGTTTACTGCCACAGCCTCACAGCTCCAGTGACCCGGGTTCGGTTCTGTTTACTGCCACAGTCTCACAGCTCCAGTGACCCGGGTTCGGTTCTGTTTACTGCCACAGTCTCACAGCTCCAGTGTCCCGGGTTCGGTTCTGTTTACTGCCACAGTCTCACAGCTCCAGTGTCCCGGGTTCGGTTCTGATAACTGCCACAGTCTCACAGCTCCAGTGTCCCGGGTTCGGTTCTGTTTACTGCCACAGTCTCACAGCTCCAGTGACCCGGGTTCAGTTCTGTTTACTGCCACAGTCTCACAGCTCCAGTGTCCCGGGTTCAGTTCTGTTTACTGCCACAGTCTCACAGCTCCAGTGTCCCGGGTTCGGTTCTGATAACTGCCACAGTCTCACAGCTCCAGTGTCCCGGGTTCGGTTCTGTTTACTGTCACAGTCTCACAGCTCCAGTGACCCGGGTTCAGTTCTGTTTACTGCCACAGTCTAACAGCTCCAGTGTCCCGGGTTCGGTTCTGTTTACTGCCACAGTCTCACAGCTCCAGTGACCCGGGTTCGGTTCTGTTTACTGCCACAGTCTCACAGCTCCAGTGACCTGGGTTCGGTTCTGTTTACTGCCACAGTCTCACAGCTCCAGTGTCCCGGGTTCGGTTCTGTTTACTGCCACAGTCTCACAGCTCCAGTGTCCTGGGTTCGGTTCTGTTTACTGCCACAGTCTCACAGCTCCAGTGACCTGGGTTCGGTTCTGTTTACTGCCACAGTCTCACAGCTCCAGTGACCTGGGTTCGGTTCTGTTTACTGCCACAGTCTCACAGCTCCAGTGACCCGGGTTCGGTTCTGTTTACTGCCACAGTCTCACAGCTCCAGTGACCCGGGTTCGGTTCTGTTTACTGCCACAGTCTCACAGCTCCAGTGACCTGGGTTCGGTTCTGTTTACTGTCACAGTCTCACAGCTCCAGTGACCCGGGTTCAGTTCTGTTTACTGCCACAGTCTCACAGCTCCAGTGACCCGGGTTCGGTTCTGTTTACTGCCACAGTCTCTCAGCTCCAGTGTCCCGGGTTCGGTTCTGTTTACTGCCACAGTCTCACAGCTCCAGTGACCCGGGTTCGGTTCTGTTTACTGCCACAGTCTCACAGCTCCAGTGTCCCGGGTTCGGTTCTGTTTACTGCCACAGTCTCACAGCTCCAGTGACCTGGGTTCGGTTCTGTTTACTGCCACAGTCTCACAGCTCCAGTGTCCCGGGTTCGGTTCTGTTTACTGCCACAGTCTCACAGCTCCAGTGACCCGGGTTCGGTTCTGTTTACTGCCACAGTCTCACAGCTCCAGTGACCCAGGTTCGGTTCTATTTACTGCCACAGTCTCACAGCTCCAGTGACCTGGGTTCGGTTCTGTTTACTGCCACAGTCTCACAGCTCCAGTGTCCCGGGTTCGGTTCTGTTTACTGCCACAGTCTCACAGCTCCAGTGTCCCGGGTTCGGTTCTGTTTACTGCCACAGTCTCACAGCTCCAGTGACCTGGGTTCGGTTCTGTTTACTGCCACAGTCTCACAGCTCCAGTGTCCCGGGTTCGGTTCTGTTTACTGCCACAGTCTCACAGCTCCAGTGACCCGGGTTCAGTTCTGTTTACTGCCACAGTCTCACAGCTCCAGTGTCCCGGGTTCGGTTCTGTTTACTGTCACAGTCTCACAGCTCCAGTGACCCGGGTTCAGTTCTGTTTACTGCCACAGTCTCACAGCTCCAGTGACCCAGGTTCGGTTCTGTTTACTGCCACAGTCTCACAGCTCCAGTGTCCCGGGTTCGGTTCTGTTTACTGCCACAGTCTCACAGCTCCAGTGTCCCGGGTTCGGTTCTGTTTACTGCCACAGTCTCACAGCTCCAGTGACCCGGGTTCGGTTCTGTTTACTGCCACAGTCTCACAGCTCCAGTGTCCTGGGTTCGGTTCTGTTTACTGCCACAGTCTCACAGCTCCAGTGACCCGGGTTCGGTTCTGTTTACTGCCACAGTCTCACAGCTCCAGTGACCCGGGTTCGGTTCTGTTTACTGCCACAGTCTCACAGCTCCAGTGTCCCGGGTTCGGTTCTGTTTACTGCCACAGTCTCACAGCTCCAGTGACCCGGGTTCGGTTCTGTTTACTGCCACAGTCTCACAGCTCCAGTGTCCCGGGTTCGGTTCTGTTTACTGCCACAGTCTCACAGCTCCAGTGTCCCGGGTTCGGTTCTGCTTACTGTCACAGTCTCACAGCTCCAGTGTCCCGGGTTCGGTTCTGTTTACTGCCACAGTCTCACAGCTCCAGTGTCCTGGGTTCGGTTCTGTTTACTGTCACAGTCTCACAGCTCAAGTGTCCCGGGTTCGGTTCTGTTTACTGCCACAGTCTCACAGCTCCAGTGACCCGGGTTCGGTTCTGTTTACTGCCACAGTCTCACAGCTCCAGTGACCCGGGTTCAGTTCTGTTTACTGCCACAGCCTCACAGCTCCAGTGTCCCGGGTTCGGTTCTGTTTACTGCCACAGTCTCACAGCTCCAGTGACCCGGGTTCAGTTCTGTTTACTGCCACAGTCTCACAGCTCCAGTGTCCCGGGTTCGGTTCTGTTTACTGTCACAGTCTCACAGCTCCAGTGACCCGGGTTCAGTTCTGTTTACTGCCACAGTCTCACAGCTCCAGTGTCCCGGGTTCGGTTCAGTTTACTGCCACAGTCTCACAGCTCCAGTGACCTGGGTTCGGTTCTGTTTACTGCCACAGTCTCACAGCTCCAGTGACCTGGGTTCGGTTCTGTTTACTGCCACAGTCTCACAGCTCCAGTGACCCGGGTTCGGTTCTGTTTACTGCCACAGTCTCACAGCTCCAGTGACCCGGGTTCGCTTCTGTTTACTGCCACAGTCTCACAGCTCCAGTGACCTGGGTTCGGTTCTGTTTACTGCCACAGTCGCACAGCTCCAGTGTCCCGGGTTCGGTTCTGTTTACTGCCACAGTCTCACAGCTCCAGTGACCTGGGTTCTGTTCTGTTTACTGCCACAGTCTCACAGCTCCAGTGTCCCGGGTTTGGTTCTGTTTACTGCCACAGTCTCACAGCTCCAGTGACCCGGGTTCGGTTCTGTTTACTGCCACAGTCTCACAGCTCCAGTGTCCCGGGTTCGGTTCTGTTTACTGCCACAGTCTCACAGCTCCAGTGACCCGGGTTCGGTTCTGTTTACTGCCACAGTCTCACAGCTCCAGTGTCCCGGGTTCGGTTCTGTTTACTGCCACAGTCTCACAGCTCCAGTGACCCGGGTTCGGTTCTGTTTACTGCCACAGTCTCACAGCTCCAGTGTCCCGGGTTCGGTTCTGTTTACTGCCACAGTCTCACAGCTCCAGTGACCTGGGTTCGGTTCTGTTTACTGCCACAGTCTCACAGCTCCAGTGTCCCGGGTTCGGTTCTGTTTACTGCCACAGTCTCACAGCTCCAGTGTCCCGGGTTCGGTTCTGTTTACTGCCACAGTCTCACAGCTCCAGTGACCTGGGTTCGGTTCTGTTTACTGCCACAGTCTCACAGCTCCAGTGTCCCGGGTTCGGTTCTGTTTACTGCCACAGTCTCACAGCTCCAGTGACCCGGGTTCAGTTCTGTTTACTGCCACAGTCTCACAGCTCCAGTGTCCCGGGTTCGGTTCTGTTTACTGTCACAGTCTCACAGCTCCAGTGACCCGGGTTCAGTTCTGTTTACTGCCACAGTCTCACAGCTCCAGTGTCCCGGGTTCGGTTCTGTTTACTGTCACAGTCTCACAGCTCCAGTGTCCCGGGTTCGGTTCTGTTTACTGCCACAGTCTCACAGCTCCAGTGACCCGGGTTCGGTTCTGTTTACTGCCACAGTCTCACAGCTCCAGTGTCCCGGGTTCAGTTCTGTTTACTGCCACAGTCTCACAGCTCCAGTGTCCCGGGTTCGGTTCTGTTTACTGCCACAGTCTCACAGCTCCAGTGACCCGGTTTCGGTTCTGTTTACTGCCACAGTCTCACAGCTCCAGTGTCCCGGGTTCGGTTCTGTTTACTGCCACAGTCTCACAGCTCCAGTGACCCGGTTTCGGTTCTGTTTAATGCCACAGTCTCACAGCTCCAGTGTCCTGGGTTCGGTTCTGTTTACTGCCACAGTCTCACAGCTCCAGTGATCCGGGTTCGGTTCTGTTTACTGCCACAGTCTCACAGCTCCAGTGACCTGGGTTCGGTTCTGTTTACTGCCGCAACCTCACAGCTCCGGTGACCCGGGTTCGGTTCTGTTTACTGCCACAGTCTCACAGCTCCAGTGACCCAGGTTCGGTTCTGTTTACTGCCACAGTCTCACAGCTCCAGTGACATGGGTTCGGTTCTGTTTACTGCCACAGCCTCACAGCTCCAGTGACCCAGGTTCGGTTCTGTTTACTGCCACAGTCTCACAGCTCCAGTGACATGGGTTCGGTTCTGTTTACTGCCACAGTCTCACAGCTCCAGTGACCTGGGTTCGGTTCTGTTTACTGCCACAGTCTCACAGCTCCAGTGACCCGGGTTCGGTTCTGTTTACTGCCACAGTCTCACAGCTCCAGTGTCCCGGGTTCGGTTCTGTTTACTGCCACAGTCTCACAGCTCCAGTGACCCGGGTTCGGTTCTGTTTACTGCCACAGTCTCACAGCTCCAATGTCCCGGGTTCGGTTCTGTTTACTGCCACAGCCTCACAGCTCCAGTGACCTGGGTTCGGTTCTGTTTACTGCCACAGTCTCACAGCTCCAGTGACCTGGGTTCGGTTCTGTTTACTGCCACAGCCTCACAGCTCCAGTGACCTGGGTTCGGTTCTGTTTACTGCCACAGTCTCACAGCTCCAGTGTCCCGGGTTCGGTTCTGTTTACTGCCACAGTCTCACTGCTCCAGTGTCCCGGGTTCGGTTCTGTTTACTGCCACAGCCTCACAGCTCCAGTGACCTGGGTTCGGTTCTGTTTACTGCCACAGTCTCACAGCTCCAGTGACTCGGGTTCGGTTCTGTTTACTGCCACAGTCTCACAGCTCCAGTGACCTGGATTCGGTTCTGTTTACTGCCACAGTCTCACAGCTCCAGTGACCCGGGTTCGGTTCTGTTTACTGCCACAGTCTCACAGCTCCAGTGACCTGGGAACGGTTCTGTTTACTGCCACAGTCTCACAGCTCCAGTGACCTGGGTTCGGTTCTGTTTACTGCCGCAACCTCACAGCTCCAGTGACCTGAGTTCGCTTCTGTTTACTGCCGCAACCTCACAGCTCCAGTGACCCGGGTTCGGTTCTGTTTACTGCCACAGTCTCACAGCTCCAGTGACCTGGGTTCGGTTCTGTTTACTGCCACAGTCTCACAGCTCCAGTGACCTGGGTTCGGTTCTGTTTACTGCCGCAACCTCACAGCTCCAGTGACCTGGGTTCGGTTCTGTTTACTGCCGCAACCTCACAGCTCCAGTGACCTGGGTTCGGTTCTGTTTACTGCCGCAACCTCACAGCTCCAGTGACCTGGGTTCGGTTCTGTTTACTGCCACAGTCTCACAGCTCCAGTGTCCCGGGTTCGGTTCTGTTTACTGCCACAGTCTCACAGCTCCAGTGTCCCGGGTTCGGTTCTGTTTACTGCCGCAACCTCACAGCTCCAGTGACCTGGGTTCGGTTCTGTTTACTGCCACAGTCTCACAGCTCCAGTGTCCCGGGTTCAGTTCTGTTTACTGCCACAGTCTCACAGCTCCAGTGTCCCGGGTTCGGTTCTGTTTACTGCCACAGTCTCACAGCTCCAGTGTCCTGGGTTCAGTTCTGGGGACTGCCACAGTCTCACAGCTCCAGTGACCCGGGTTCGGTTCTGTTTACTGCCACAGTCTCACAGCTCCAGTGTCCCGGGTTCAGTTCTGTTTACTGCCACAGTCTCACAGCTCCAGTGTCCCGGGTTCGGTTCTGTTTACTGCCACAGTCTCACAGCTCCAGTGTCCCGGGTTCGGTTCTGTTTACTGCCACAGTCTCACAGCTCCAGTGACCCGGGTTCGGTTCTGTTTACTGCCACAGTCTCACAGCTCCAGTGTCCTGGGTTCGGTTCTGTTTACTGCCACAGCCTCACAGCTCCAGTGACCCGGGTTCGGTTCTGTTTACTGCCACAGTCTCACAGCTCCAGTGACCCGGGTTCGGTTCTGTTTACTGCCACAGTCTCACAGCTCCAGTGTCCCGGGTTCGGTTCTGTTTACTGCCACAGTCTCACAGCTCCAGTGTCCCGGGTTCGGTTCTGTTTACTGCCACAGTCTCACAGCTCCAGTGTCCCGGGTTCGGTTCTGTTTACTGCCACAGTCTCACAGCTCCAGTGACCCGGGTTCAGTTCTGTTTACTGCCACAGTCTCACAGCTCCAGTGTCCCGGGTTCGGTTCTGTTTACTGTCACAGTCTCACAGCTCCAGTGACCCGGGTTCAGTTCTGTTTACTGCCACAGTCTCACAGCTCCAGTGTCCCGGGTTCGGTTCTGTTTACTGCCACAGTCTCACAGCTCCAGTGACCCGGGTTCGGTTCTGTTTACTGCCACAGTCTCACAGCTCCAGTGACCCGGGTTCGGTTCTGTTTACTGCCACAGTCTCACAGCTCCAGTGACCTGGGTTCGGTTCGGTTTACTGTCACAGTCTCACAGCTCCAGTGACCCGGGTTCAGTTCTGTTTACTGCCACAGTCTCACAGCTCCAGTGACCCGGGTTCGGTTCTGTTTACTGCCACAGTCTCACAGCTCCAGTGTCCCAGGTTCGGTTCTGTTTACTGCCACAGTCTCACAGCTCCAGTGACCCGGGTTCGGTTCTGTTTACTGCCACAGTCTCACAGCTCCAGTGTCCCGGGTTCGGTTCTGTTTACTGCCACAGTCTCACAGCTCCAGTGACCTGGGTTCGGTTCTGTTTACTGCCACAGTCTCACAGCTCCAGTGTCCCGGGTTCGGTTCTGTTTACTGCCACAGTCTCACAGCTCCAGTGACCCGGGTTCAGTTCTGTTTACTGCCACAGTCTCACAGCTCCAGTGTCCCGGGTTCGGTTCTGTTTACTGCCACAGTCTCACAGCTCCAGTGTCCCGGGTTCGGTTCTGTTTACTGCCACAGTCTCACAGCTCCAGTGACCTGGGTTCGGTTCTGTTTACTGCCACAGTCTCACAGCTCCAGTGTCCCGGGTTCGGTTCTGTTTACTGCCACAGTCTCACAGCTCCAGTGACCCGGGGTCAGTTCTGTTTACTGCCACAGTCTCACAGCTCCAGTGTCCCGGGTTCGGTTCTGTTTACTGTCACAGTCTCACAGCTCCAGTGACCCGGGTTCAGTTCTTTTTACTGCCACAGTCTCACAGCTCCAGTGACCCGGGTTCGGTTCTGTTTACTGCCACAGTCTCACAGCTCCAGTGTCCCGGGTTCGGTTCTGTTTACTGCCACAGTCTCACAGCTCCAGTGACCCGGGTTCGGTTCTGTTTACTGCCACAGTCTCACAGCTCCAGTGTCCTGGGTTCGGTTCTGTTTACTGCCACAGTCTCACAGCTCCAGTGACCCGGGTTCGGTTCTGTTTACTGCCACAGTCTCACAGCTCCAGTGTCCCGGGTTCGGTTCTGTTTACTGCCACAGTCTCACAGCTCCAGTGACCCGGGTTCGGTTCTGTTTACTGCCACAGTCTCACAGCTCCAGTGTCCCGGGTTCGGTTCTGTTTACTGCCACAGTCTCACAGCTCCAGTGTCCCGGGTTCGGTTCTGTTTACTGTCACAGTCTCACAGCTCCAGTGTCCCGGGTTCGGTTCTGTTTACTGCCACAGTCTCACAGCTCCAGTGTCCTGGGTTCGGTTCTGTTTACTGTCACAGTCTCACAGCTCCAGTGTCCCGGGTTCGGTTCTGTTTACTGCCACAGTCTCACAGCTCCAGTGACCCGGGTTCGGTTCTGTTTACTGCCACAGTCTCACAGCTCCAGTGACCCGGGTTCAGTTCTGTTTACTGCCACAGCCTCACAGCTCCAGTGTCCCGGGTTCGGTTCTGTTTACTGCCACAGTCTCACAGCTCCAGTGACCCGGGTTCAGTTCTGTTTACTGCCACAGTCACACAGCTCCAGTGTCCCGGGTTCGGTTCTGTTTACTGCCACAGTCACACAGCTCCAGTGTCCCGGGTTCGGTTCTGTTTACTGCCACAGTCTCACAGCTCCAGTGTCCCGGGTTCGGTTCTGTTTACTGTCACAGTCTCACAGCTCCAGTGACCCGGGTTCAGTTCTGCTTACTGCCACAGTCTCACAGCTCCAGTGTCCCGGGTTCGGTTCAGTTTACTGCCACAGTCTCACAGCTCCAGTGACCTGGGTTCGGTTCTGTTTACTGCCACAGTCTCACAGCTCCAGTGACCTGGGTTCGGTTCTTTTTACTGCCACAGTCTCACAGCTCCAGTGACCCGGGTTCGGTTCTGTTTACTGCCACAGTCTAACAGCTCCAGTGACCCGGGTTCGGTTCTGTTTACTGCCACAGTCTCACAGCTCCAGTGACCTGGGTTCGGTTCTGTTTACTGCCACAGTCGCACAGCTCCAGTGTCCCGGGTTCGGTTCTGTTTACTGCCACAGTCTCACAGCTCCAGTGACCTGGGTTCTGTTCTGTTTACTGCCACAGTCTCACAGCTCCAGTGTCCCGGGTTCGGTTCTGTTTACTGCCACAGTCTCACAGCTCCAGTGTCCCGGGTTCGGTTCTGTTTACTGCCACAGTCTCACAGCTCCAGTGACCTGGGTTCGGTTCTGTTTACTGCCACAGTCTCACAGCTCCAGTGTCCCGGGTTCGGTTCTGTTTACTGCCACAGTCTCACAGCTCCAGTGACCCGGGTTCAGTTCTGTTTACTGCCACAGTCTCACAGCTCCAGTGTCCCGGGTTCGGTTCTGTTTACTGCCACAGTCTCACAGCTCCAGTGTCCCGGGTTCGGTTCTGTTTACTGCCACAGTCACACAGCTCCAGTGACCTGGGTTCGGTTCTGTTTACTGCCACAGTCTCACAGCTCCAGTGTCCCGGGTTCGGTTCTGTTTACTGTCACAGTCTCACAGCTCCAGTGACCCGGGTTCAGTTCTGTTTACTGCCACAGTCTCACAGCTCCAGTGTCCCGGGTTCGGTTCAGTTTACTGCCACAGTCTCACAGCTCCAGTGACCTGGGTTCGGTTCTGTTTACTGCCACAGTCTCACAGCTCCAGTGACCTGGGTTCGGTTCTGTTTACTGCCACAGTCTCACAGCTCCAGTGACCCGGGTTCGGTTCTGTTTACTGCCACAGTCTAACAGCTCCAGTGACCCGGGTTCGGTTCTGTTTACTGCCACAGTCTCACAGCTCCAGTGACCTGGGTTCGGTTCTGTTTACTGCCACAGTCGCACAGCTCCAGTGTCCCGGGTTCGGTTCTGTTTACTGCCACAGTCTCACAGCTCCAGTGACCTGGGTTCTGTTCTGTTTACTGCCACAGTCTCACAGCTCCAGTGTCCCGGGTTCGGTTCTGTTTACTGCCACAGTCTCACAGCTCCAGTGACCCGGGTTCGGTTCCGTTTACTGCCACAGTCTCACAGCTCCAGTGTCCCGGGTTCGGTTCTGTTTACTGCCACAGTCTCACAGCTCCAGTGAACGGGGTTCGGTTCTGTTTACTGCCACAGTCTCACAGCTCCAGTGACCTGGGTTCGGTTCTGTTTACTGCCACAGTCTCACAGCTCCAGTGAACGGGGTTCGGTTCTGTTTACTGCCACAGTCTCACAGCTCCAGTGACCCGGGTTCGGTTCTGTTTACTGCCACAGTCTCACAGCTCCAGTGACCCGGGTTCGGTTCTGTTTACTGCCACAGTCTCACAGCTCCAGTGTCCCGGGTTCGGTTCTGTTTACTGCCACAGTCTCACAGCTCCACTGACCCAGGTTCGGTTCTGTTTACTGCCACAGTCTCACAGCTCCAGTGACCTGGGTTCGGTTCTGTTTACTGCCACAGTCTCACAGCTCCAGTGTCCCGGGTTCGGTTCTGTTTACTGCCACAGTCTCACAGCTCCAGTGTCCCGGGTTCGGTTCTGTTTACTGCCACAGTCTCACAGCTCCAGTGACCTGGGTTCGGTTCTGTTTACTGCCACAGTCTCACAGCTCCAGTGTCCCGGGTTCGGTTCTGTTTACTGCCACAGTCTCACAGCTCCAGTGACCCGGGTTCAGTTCTGTTTACTGCCACAGTCTCACAGCTCCAGTGTCCCGGGTTCGGTTCTGTTTACTGTCACAGTCTCACAGCTCCAGTGACCCGGGTTCAGTTCTGTTTACTGCCACAGTCTCACAGCTCCAGTGTCCCGGGTTCGGTTCTGTTTACTGTCACAGTCTCACAGCTCCAGTGTCCCGGGTTCGGTTCTGTTTACTGCCACAGTCTCACAGCTCCAGTGACCCGGGTTCGGTTCTGTTTACTGCCACAGTCTCACAGCTCCAGTGTCCCGGGTTCAGTTCTGTTTACTGCCACAGTCTCACAGCTCCAGTGTCCCGGGTTCGGTTCTGTTTACTGCCACAGTCTCACAGCTCCAGTGACCCGGTTTCGGTTCTGTTTACTGCCACAGTCTCACAGCTCCAGTGTCCCGGGTTCGGTTCTGTTTACTGCCACAGTCTCACAGCTCCAGTGACGCGGTTTCGGTTCTGTTTACTGCCACAGTCTCACAGCTCCAGTGTCCTGGGTTCGGTTCTGTTTACTGCCACAGTCTCACAGCTCCAGTGTCCCGGGTTCGGTTCTGTTTACTGCCACAGTCTCACAGCTCCAGTGACCTGGGTTCGGTTCTGTTTACTGCCACAGTCTCACAGCTCCAGTGTCCCGGGTTCGGTTCTGTTTACTGCCACAGTCTCACAGCTCCAGTGACCCGGGTTCAGTTCTGTTTACTGCCACAGTCTCACAGCTCCAGTGTCCCGGGTTCGGTTCTGTTTACTGTCACAGTCTCACTGCTCCAGTGACCCGGGTTCAGTTCTGTTTACTGCCACAGTCTCACAGCTCCAGTGACCTGGGTTCGGTTCTGTTTACTGCCACAGTCTCACAGCTCCAGTGACCTGGGTTCGGTTCTGTTTACTGCCACAGTCTCACAGCTCCAGTGTCCCGGGTTCGGTTCTGTTTACTGCCACAGTCTCACAGCTCCAGTGACCCGGGTTCGGTTCTGTTTACTGCCACAGTCTCACAGCTCCAGTGTCCCGGGTTCGGTTCTGTTTACTGCCACAGTCTCACAGCTCCAGTGTCCCGGGTTCGGTTCTGTTTACTGCAACAGTCTCACAGCTCCAGTGACCCGGGTTCGGTTCTGTTTACTGCCACAGTCTCACAGCTCCAGTGTCCTGGGTTCGGTTCTGTTTACTGCCACAGCCTCACAGCTCCAGTGACCCGGGTTCGGTTCTGTTTACTGCCACAGTCTCACAGCTCCAGTGACCCGGGTTCGGTTCTGTTTACTGCCACAGTCTCACAGCTCCAGTGTCCCGGGTTCGGTTCTGTTTACTGCCACAGTCTCACAGCTCCAGTGACCCGGGTTCGGTTCTGTTTACTGCCACAGTCTCACAGCTCCAGTGTCCCGGGTTCGGTTCTGTTTACTGTCACAGTCTCACAGCTCCAGTGTCCCGGGTTCGGTTCTGTTTACTGCCACAGTCTCACAGCTCCAGTGTCCTGGGTTCGGTTCTGTTTACTGTCACAGTCTCACAGCTCCAGTGTCCCGGGTTCGGTTCTGTTTACTGCCACAGTCTCACAGCTCCAGTGACCCGGGTTCGGTTCTGTTTACTGCCACAGTCTCACAGCTCCAGTGACCCGGGTTCGGTTCTGTTTACTGCCACAGCCTCACAGCTCCAGTGACCCGGGTTCAGTTCTGTTTACTGCCACAGCCTCACAGCTCCAGTGTCCCGGGTTCGGTTCTGTTTACTGCCACAGTCTCACAGCTCCAGTGACCCGGGTTCAGTTCTGTTTACTGCCACAGTCTCACAGCTCCAGTGTCCCGGGTTCGGTTCTGTTTACTGTCACAGTCTCACAGCTCCAGTGACCCGGGTTCAGTTCTGTTTACTGCCACAGTCTCACAGCTCCAGTGTCCCGGGTTCGGTTCAGTTTACTGCCACAGTCTCACAGCTCCAGTGACCTGGGTTCGGTTCTGTTTACTGCCACAGTCTCACAGCTCCAGTGACCTGGGTTCGGTTCTGTTTACTGCCACAGTCTCACAGCTCCAGTGACCCGGGTTCGGTTCTGTTTACTGCCACAGTCTCACAGCTCCAGTGACCCGGGTTCGGTTCTGTTTACTGCCACAGTCTCACAGCTCCAGTGACCTGGGTTCGGTTCTGTTTACTGCCACAGTCTCACAGCTCCAGTGTACCGGGTTCGGTTCTGTTTACTGCCACAGTCTCACAGCTCCACTGACCCAGGTTCGGTTCTGTTTACTGCCACAGTCTCACAGCTCCAGTGTCCCGGGTTCGGTTCTGTTTACTGCCACAGTCTCACAGCTCCAGTGACCCGGGTTTGGTTCTGTTTACTGCCACAGTCTCACAGCTCCAGTGACCCGGGTTCAGTTCTGTTTACTGCCACAGCCTCACAGCTCCAGTGTCCCGGGTTCGGTTCTGTTTACTGCCACAGTCTCACAGCTCCAGTGACCCGGGTTCAGTTCTGTTTACTGCCACAGTCTCACAGCTCCAGTGTCCCGGGTTCGGTTCTGTTTACTGTCACAGTCTCACAGCTCCAGTGACCCGGGTTCAGTTCTGTTTACTGCCACAGTCTCACAGCTCCAGTGACCTGGGTTCGGTTCTGTTTACTGCCACAGTCTCACAGCTCCAGTGTCCCGGGTTCGGTTCTGTTTACTGCAACAGTCTCACAGCTCCAGTGACCCGGGTTCGGTTCTGTTTACTGCCACAGTCTCACAGCTCCAGTGTCCTGGGTTCGGTTCTGTTTACTGCCACAGCCTCACAGCTCCAGTGACCCGGGTTCGGTTCTGTTTACTGCCACAGTCTCACAGCTCCAGTGACCCGGGTTCGGTTCTGTTTACTGCCACAGTCTCACAGCTCCAGTGTCCCGGGTTCGGTTCTGTTTACTGCCACAGTCTCACAGCTCCAGTGACCCGGGTTCGGTTCTGTTTACTGCCACAGTCTCACAGCTCCAGTGTCCCGGGTTCGGTTCTGTTTACTGTCACAGTCTCACAGCTCCAGTGTCCCGGGTTCGGTTCTGTTTACTGCCACAGTCTCACAGCTCCAGTGTCCTGGGTTCGGTTCTGTTTACTGTCACAGTCTCACAGCTCCAGTGTCCCGGGTTCGGTTCTGTTTACTGCCACAGTCTCACAGCTCCAGTGACCCGGGTTCGGTTCTGTTTACTGCCACAGTCTCACAGCTCCAGTGACCCGGGTTCGGTTCTGTTTACTGCCACAGCCTCACAGCTCCAGTGACCCGGGTTCAGTTCTGTTTACTGCCACAGCCTCACAGCTCCAGTGTCCCGGGTTCGGTTCTGTTTACTGCCACAGTCTCACAGCTCCAGTGACCCGGGTTCAGTTCTGTTTACTGCCACAGTCTCACAGCTCCAGTGTCCCGGGTTCGGTTCTGTTTACTGTCACAGTCTCACAGCTCCAGTGACCCGGGTTCAGTTCTGTTTACTGCCACAGTCTCACAGCTCCAGTGTCCCGGGTTCGGTTCAGTTTACTGCCACAGTCTCACAGCTCCAGTGACCTGGGTTCGGTTCTGTTTACTGCCACAGTCTCACAGCTCCAGTGACCTGGGTTCGGTTCTGTTTACTGCCACAGTCTCACAGCTCCAGTGACCCGGGTTCGGTTCTGTTTACTGCCACAGTCTCACAGCTCCAGTGACCCGGGTTCGGTTCTGTTTACTGCCACAGTCTCACAGCTCCAGTGACCTGGGTTCGGTTCTGTTTACTGCCACAGTCTCACAGCTCCAGTGTACCGGGTTCGGTTCTGTTTACTGCCACAGTCTCACAGCTCCACTGACCCAGGTTCGGTTCTGTTTACTGCCACAGTCTCACAGCTCCAGTGTCCCGGGTTCGGTTCTGTTTACTGCCACAGTCTCACAGCTCCAGTGACCCGGGTTCGGTTCTGTTTACTGCCACAGTCTCACAGCTCCAGTGACCCGGGTTCAGTTCTGTTTACTGCCACAGCCTCACAGCTCCAGTGTCCCGGGTTCGGTTCTGTTTACTGCCACAGTCTCACAGCTCCAGTGACCCGGGTTCAGTTCTGTTTACTGCCACAGTCTCACAGCTCCAGTGTCCCGGGTTCGGTTCTGTTTACTGTCACAGTCTCACAGCTCCAGTGACCCGGGTTCAGTTCTGTTTACTGCCACAGTCTCACAGCTCCAGTGTCCCGGGTTCGGTTCAGTTTACTGCCACAGTCTCACAGCTCCAGTGACCTGGGTTCGGTTCTGTTTACTGCCACAGTCTCACAGCTCCAGTGTCCCGGGTTCGGTTCTGTTTACTGCCAAAGTCTCACAGCTCCAGTGACCTGGGTTCGGTTCTGTTTACTGCCACAGTCTCACAGCTCCAGTGACCTGGGTTCGGTTCTGTTTACTGCCACAGTCTCACAGCTCCAGTGTCCCGGGTTCGGTTCTGTTTACTGTCACAGTCTCACAGCTCCAGTGACCCGGGTTCAGTTCTGTTTACTGCCACAGTCTCACAGCTCCAGTGTCCCGGGTTCGGTTCTGTTTACTGTCACAGTCTCACAGCTCCAGTGTCCCGGGTTCGGTTCTGTTTACTGCCACAGTCTCACAGCTCCAGTGACCCGGGTTCGGTTCTGTTTACTGCCACAGTCTCACAGCTCCAGTGTCCCGGGTTCAGTTCTGTTTACTGCCACAGTCTCACAGCTCCAGTGTCCCGGGTTCGGTTCTGTTTACTGCCACAGTCTCACAGCTCCAGTGACCCGGTTTCGGTTCTGTTTACTGCCACAGTCTCACAGCTCCAGTGTCCCGGGTTCGGTTCTGTTTACTGCCACAGTCTCACAGCTCCAGTGACCCGGTTTCGGTTCTGTTTACTGCCACAGTCTCACAGCTCCAGTGTCCTGGGTTCGGTTCTGTTTACTGCCACAGCCTCACTGCTCCAGTGACCCGGGTTCGGTTCTGTTTACTGCCACAGTCTCACAGCTCCAGTGAGCCGGGTTCGGTTCTGTTTACTGCCACAGTCTCACAGCTCCAGTGTCCCGGGTTCGGTTCTGTTTACTGCCACAGTCTCACAACTCCAGTGTCCCGGGTTCGGTTCTGTTTACTGCCACAGTCTCACAGCTCCAGTGTCCTGGGTTCGGTTCTGTTTACTGCCACAGTCTCACAGCTCTAGTGTCCCGGGTTCGGTTCTGTTTACTGCCACAGTCTCACAACTCCAGTGACCTGGGTTCAGTTCTGCGTACTGCCACAGCCTCACAGCTCCAGTGACCCGGGTTCAGTTCTGTTTACTGCCACAGTCTCACAGCTCCAGTGTCCCGGGTTCGGTTCTGTTTACTGCCACAGTCTCACAGCTCCAGTGTCCTTGGTTCGGTTCTGTTTACTGCCGCAACCTCACAGCTCCAGTGACCTGAGTTCGGTTCTGTTTACTGCCGCAACCTCACAGCTCCAGTGACCCGGGTTCGGTTCTGTTTACTGCCACAGTCTCACAGCTCCAGTGACCTGGGTTCGGTTCTGTTTACTGCCGCAACCTCACAGCTCCAATGACCTGGGTTCGGTTCTGTTTACTGCCACAGTCTCACAGCTCCAGTGTCCCGGGTTCGGTTCTGTTTACTGCCGCAACCTCACAGCTCCAGTGACCTGGGTTAGGTTCTGTTTCCTGCCACAGCCTCACAGCTCCAGTGACCCGGGTTCGGTTCTATTTACTGCCACAGTCTCACAGCTCCAGTGTCCTGGGTTCGGTTCTGTTTACTGCCACAGCCTCACAGCTCCAGAGACCCGGGTTCGGTTCTGTTTCCTGCCACAGCCTCACAGCTCCAGTGACCCGGGTTCGGTTCTGTTTACTGCCACAGTCTCACAACTCCAGTGTCCCGGGTTCGGTTCTGTTTACTGCCACAGTCTCACAGCTCCAGTGTCCTGGGTTCGGTTCTGTTTACTGCCACAGTCTCACAGCACCAGTGTCCCGGGTTCGGTTCTGTTTACTGCCATAGTCTCACAACTCCAGTGAACTGTGTTCGGTTCTGTTTACTGCCACAGTCTCACAACTCCAGTGACCTGTGTTCAGTTCTGCGTACTGCCACAGCCTCACAGCTCCAGTGACCCGGGTTCAGTTCTGTTTACTGCCACAGTCTCACAGCTCCAGTGTCCCGGGTTCGGTTTTGTTTACTGCCACAGTCTCACAGCTCCAGTGTCCTGGGTTCGGTTCTGTTTACTGCCGCAACCTCACAGCTCCAGTGACCTGAGTTCGGTTCTGTTTACTGCCGCAACCTCACAGCTCCAGTGACCCGGGTTCGGTTCTGTTTACTGCCACAGTCTCACAGCTCCAGTGACCTGGGTTCGGTTCTGTTTACTGCCGCAACCTCACAGCTCCAGTGACCTGGGTTCGGTTCTGTTTACTGCCACAGTCTCACAGCTCCAGTGTCCCGGGTTCGGTTCTGTTTACTGCCACAGTCTCACAGCTCCAGTGTCCCGGGTTCGGTTCTGTTTACTGCCGCAACCTCACAGCTCCAGTGACCTGAGTTCGGTTCTGTTTACTGCCACAGTCTCACAGCTCCAGTGTCCCGGGTTCAGTTCTGTTTACTGCCACAGTCTCACAGCTCCAGTGTCCCGGGTTCGTTTCTGTTTACTGCCACAGTCTCACAGCTCCAGTGTCCTGGGTTTCGTTCTGTTTACTGCCGCAACCTCACAGCTCCAGTGACCTGGGTTCGGTTCCGTTTACTGCCACAGTCTCACAGCTCCAGTGTCCCGGGTTCGGTTCTGTTTACTGCCACAGTCTCACAGCTCCAGTGACCCGGGTTCGGTTCTGTTTACTGCCACAGTCTCACAGCTCCAGTGACCTGGGTTCGGTTCTGTTTACTGTCACAGTCTCACAGCTCCAGTGACCTGGGTTCGGTTCTGTTTACTGCCACAGTCTCACAGCTCCAGTGACCTGGGTTCGGTTCTGGGGACTGCCACAGTCTCACAGCTCCAGTGACCTGGGTTCGGTTCTGTTTACTGCCACAGTCTCACAGCTCCAGTGATCCGGGTTCGGTTCTGTTTACTGCCACAGTCTCACAGCTCCAGTGACCTGGGTTCGGTTCTGTTTACTGCCACAGTCTCACAGCTCCAGTGACCCGGGTTCGGTTCTGTTTACTGTCACAGTCTCACAGCTCCAGTGTCCCGGGTTCGGTTCTGTTTACTGCCACAGTCTCACAGCTCCAGTGACCCGGGTTCAGTTCTGTTTACTGTCACAGTCTCACAGCTCCAGTGTCCCGGGTTCAGTTCTGTTTACTGCCACAGTCTCACAGCTCCAGTGTCCTGGGTTCAGTTCTGTTTACTGTCACAGTCTCACAGCTCCAGTGTCCCGGGTTCGGTTCTGTTTACTGCCACAGACTCACAGCTCCAGTGTCCTGGGTTCGGTTCTGTTTACTGCCACAGTCTCACAGCTCCAGTGTCCCGGGTTCGGTTCTGTTTACTGCCACAGTCTCACAGCTCCAGTGACCCGGGTTCGGTTCTGTTTACTGCCACAGTCTCACAGCTCCAGTGTCCCGGGTTCGGTTCTGTTTACTGCCACAGTCTCACAGCTCCAGTGTCCCGGATTCGGTTCTGTTTACTTCCACAGTCTCACAGCTCCAGTGACCCGGGTTCGGTTCTGTTTACTGCCACAGTCTCACAGCTCCAGTGTCCTGGGTTCGGTTCTGTTTACTGCCACAGCCTCACAGCTCCAGTGACCCGGGTTCGGTTCTGTTTACTGCCACAGTCTCACAGCTCCAGTGTCCTGGGTTCGGTTCTGTTTACTGCCACAGTCTCACAGCTCCAGTGACCCGGGTTCAGTTCTGTTTACTGCCACAGTCTCACAGCTCCAGTGTCCCGGGTTCGCTTCTGTTTACTGTCACAGTCTCACAGCTCCAGTGACCCGGGTTCAGTTCTGTTTACTGCCACAGTCTCAGAGCTCCAGTGTCCCGGGTTCGGTTTTGTTTACTGCCACAGTCTCACAGCTCCAGTGACCTGGGTTCGGTTCTGTTTACTGCCACAGTCTCACAGCTCCAGTGACCTGGGTTCGGTTCTGTTTACTGCCACAGTCTCACAGCTCCAGTGTCCTGGGTTCGGTTCTGTTTACTGCCACAGTCTCACAGCTCCAGTGACCCGGGTTCGGTTCTGTTTACTGCCACAGTCTCACAGCTCCAGTGACCCGGGTTCAGTTCTGTTTACTGCCACAGTCTCACAGCTCCAGTGACCCGGGTTCGGTTCTGTTTACTGCCACAGTCTCACAGCTCCAGTGTCCCGGGTTCGGTTCTGTTTACTGCCACAGTCTCACAACTCCAGTGTCCCGGGTTCGGTTCTGTTTACTGCCACAGTCTCACAGCTCCAGTGTCCTGGGTTCGGTTCTGTTTACTGCCACAGTCTCACAGCACCAGTGTCCCGGGTTCGGTTCTGTTTACTGCCACAGTCTCACAACTCCAGTGACCTGGGTTCAGTTCTGCGTACTGCCACAGCCTCACAGCTCCAGTGACCCGGGTTCAGTTCTGTTTACTGCCACAGTCTCACAGCTCCAGTGTCCCGGGTTCAGTTCTGTTTACTGCCACAGTCTCACAGCTCCAGTGTCCTGGGTTCGGTTCTGTTTACTGCCGCAACCTCACAGCTCCAGTGACCTGAGTTCGGTTCTGTTTACTGCCGCAACCTCACAGCTCCAGTGACCTGGGTTCGGTTCTGTTTACTGCCGCAACCTCACAGCTCCAGTGACCTGGGTTCGGTTCTGTTTACTGCCACAGTCTCACAGCTCCAGTGTCCCGGGTTCGGTTCTGTTTACTGCCACAGCCTCACAGCTCCAGTGACCCGGGTTCGGTTCTGTTTACTGCCACAGTCTCACAGCTCCAGTGTCCTGGGTTCGGTTCTGTTTACTGCCACAGTCTCACAGCTCCAGTGACCCGGGTTCAGTTCTGTTTACTGCCACAGTCTCACAGCTCCAGTGTCCCGGGTTCGCTTCTGTTTACTGTCACAGTCTCACAGCTCCAGTGACCCGGGTTCAGTTCTGTTTACTGCCACAGTCTCAGAGCTCCAGTGTCCCGGGTTCGGTTTTGTTTACTGCCACAGTCTCACAGCTCCAGTGACCTGGGTTCGGTTCTGTTTACTGCCACAGTCTCACAGCTCCAGTGACCTGGGTTCGGTTCTGTTTACTGCCACAGTCTCACAGCTCCAGTGTCCTGGGTTCGGTTCTGTTTACTGCCACAGTCTCACAGCTCCAGTGACCCGGGTTCGGTTCTGTTTACTGCCACAGTCTCACAGCTCCAGTGACCCGGGTTCAGTTCTGTTTACTGCCACAGTCTCACAGCTCCAGTGACCCGGGTTCGGTTCTGTTTACTGCCACAGTCTCACAGCTCCAGTGTCCCGGGTTCGGTTCTGTTTACTGCCACAGTCTCACAACTCCAGTGTCCCGGGTTCGGTTCTGTTTACTGCCACAGTCTCACAGCTCCAGTGTCCTGGGTTCGGTTCTGTTTACTGCCACAGTCTCACAGCACCAGTGTCCCGGGTTCGGTTCTGTTTACTGCCACAGTCTCACAACTCCAGTGACCTGGGTTCAGTTCTGCGTACTGCCACAGCCTCACAGCTCCAGTGACCCGGGTTCAGTTCTGTTTACTGCCACAGTCTCACAGCTCCAGTGTCCCGGGTTCAGTTCTGTTTACTGCCACAGTCTCACAGCTCCAGTGTCCTGGGTTCGGTTCTGTTTACTGCCGCAACCTCACAGCTCCAGTGACCTGAGTTCGGTTCTGTTTACTGCCGCAACCTCACAGCTCCAGTGACCTGGGTTCGGTTCTGTTTACTGCCGCAACCTCACAGCTCCAGTGACCTGGGTTCGGTTCTGTTTACTGCCACAGTCTCACAGCTCCAGTGTCCCGGGTTCGGTTCTGTTTACAGCCACAGTCTCACAGCTCCAGTGTCCCGGGTTCGGTTCTGTTTACTGCCGCAACCTCACAGCTCCAGTGACCTGAGTTCGGTTCTGTTTACTGCCACAGTCTCACAGCTCCAGTGTCCTGGGTTCGGTTCTGTTTACTGCCACAGCCTCACTGCTCCAGTGACCCGGGTTCGGTTCTGTTTACTGCCACAGTCTCACAGCTCCAGTGAGCCGGGTTCGGTTCTGTTTACTGCCACAGTCTCACAGCTCCAGTGTCCCGGGTTCGGTTCTGTTTACTGCCACAGTCTCACAACTCCAGTGTCCCGGGTTCGGTTCTGTTTACTGCCACAGTCTCACAGCTCCAGTGTCCCGGGTTCGGTTCTGTTTACTGCCACAGTCTCACAGCTCCAGTGTCCCGGGTTCGGTTCTGTTTACTGCCACAGTCTCACAACTCCAGTGACCTGGGTTCAGTTCTGCGTACTGCCACAGCCTCACAGCTCCAGTGACCCGGGTTCAGTTCTGTTTACTGCCACAGTCTCACAGCTCCAGTGTCCCGGGTTCGGTTCTGTTTACTGCCACAGTCTCACAGCTCCAGTGTCTGGGTTCGGTTCTGTTTACTGCCGCAACCTCACAGCTCCAGTGACCTGAGTTCGGTTCTGTTTACTGCCACAGTCTCACAGCTCCAGTGACCTGGGTTCGGTTCTGTTTACTGCCACAGTCTCACAGCTCCAGTGACCTGGGTTCGGTTCTGTTTACTGCCGCAACCTCACAGCTCCAGTGACCCGGGTTCGGTTCTGTTTACTGCCACAGTCTCACAGCTCCAGTGACCTGGGTTCAGTTCTGTTTACTGCCACAGTCTCACAGCTCCAGTGACCTGGGTTCGGTTCTGTTTACTGCCGCAACCTCACAGCTCCAGTGACCCGGGTTCGGTTCTGTTTACTGCCACAGTCTCACAGCTCCAGTGACCTGGGTTCGGTTCTGTTTACTGCCTCAACCTCACAGCTCCAATGACCTGGGTTCGGTTCTGTTTACTGCCACAGTCTCACAGCTCCAGTGTCCCGGGTTCGGTTCTGTTTACTGCCGCAACCTCACAGCTCCAGTGACCTGGGTTAGGTTCTGTTTCCTGCCACAGCCTCACAGCTCCAGTGACCCGGGTTCGGTTCTGTTTACTGCCACAGTCTCACAGCTCCAGTGTCCTGGGTTCGGTTCTGTTTACTTCCACAGCCTCACAGCTCCAGAGACCCGGGTTCGGTTCTGTTTACTGCCACAGTCTCACAGCTCCAGTGACCCGGGTTCGGTTCTGTTTACTGCCACAGTCTCACAGCTCCAGTGTCCCGGGTTCGGTTCTGTTTACTGCCACAGTCTCACAACTCCAGTGTCCCGGGTTCGGTTCTGTTTACTGCCACAGTCTCACAGCTCCAGTGTCCTGGGTTCGGTTCTGTTTACTGCCACAGTCTCACAGCACCAGTGTCCCGGGTTCGGTTCTGTTTACTGCCACAGTCTCACAACTCCAGTGACCTGTGTTCAGTTCTGCGTACTGCCACAGCCTCACAGCTCCAGTGACCCGGGTTCAGTTCTGTTTACTGCCACAGTCTCACAGCTCCAGTGTCCCGGGTTCGGTTTTGTTTACTGCCACAGTCTCACAGCTCCAGTGTCCTGGGTTCGGTTCTGTTTACTGCCGCAACCTCACAGCTCCAGTGACCTGGGTTAGGTTCTGTTTCCTGCCACAGCCTCACAGCTCCAGTGACCTGGGTTCGGTTCTGTTTACTGCCGCAACCTCACAGCTCCAGTGACCTGGGTTCGGTTCTGTTTACTGCCACAGTCTCACAGCTCCAGTGTCCCGGGTTCGGTTCTGTTTACTGCCACAGTCTCACAGCTCCAGTGACCCGGGTTCGGTTCTGTTTACTGCCGCAACCTCACAGCTCCAGTGACCCGGGTTCGGTTCTGTTTACTGCCACAGTCTCACAGCTCCAGTGACCTGGGTTCGGTT
The DNA here is from genome assembly GCF_036365525.1 of Heterodontus francisci. Classification (NCBI taxonomy): domain Eukaryota; kingdom Metazoa; phylum Chordata; class Chondrichthyes; order Heterodontiformes; family Heterodontidae; genus Heterodontus; species Heterodontus francisci. The sequence goes on from NW_027140282.1 coordinate 1,042,384, forward strand.
CTGTTTACTGCCGCAACCTCACAGCTCCAGTGACCTGGGTTCGGTTCTGTTTACTGCCACAGTCTCACAGCTCCAGTGTCCCGGGTTCGGTTCTGTTTACTGCCACAGTCTCACAGCTCCAGTGTCCCGGGTTCGGTTCTGTTTACTGCCGCAACCTCACAGCTCCAGTGACCTGAGTTCGGTTCTGTTTACTGCCACAGTCTCACAGCTCCAGTGTCCCGGGTTCAGTTCTGTTTACTGCCACAGTCTCACAGCTCCAGTGTCCCGGGTTCGGTTCTGTTTACTGCCACAGTCTCACAGCTCCAGTGTCCTGGGTTCGCTTCTGTTTACTGCCGCAACCTCACAGCTCCAGTGACCTGGGTTCGGTTCTGTTTACTGCCACAGTCTCACAGCTCCAGTGTCCCGGGTTCGGTTCTGTTTACTGCCACAGTCTCACAGCTCCAGTGTCCTGGGTTCGGTTCTGTTTACTGCCACAGTCTCACAGCTCCAGTGACCTGGGTTCGGTTCTGTTTACTGCCACAGTCTCACAGCTCCAGTGACCTGGGTTCGGTTCTGGGGACTGCCACAGTCTCACAGCTCCAGTGACCTGGGTTCGGTTCTGTTTACTGCCACAGTCTCACAGCTCCAGTGACCCGGGTTCAGTTCTGTTTACTGTCACAGTCTCACAGCTCCAGTGTCCCGGGTTCAGTTCTGTTTACTGCCACAGTCTCACAGATCCAGTGTCCGGGGTTCAGTTCTGTTTACTGTCACAGTCTCACAGCTACAGTGTCCCGGGTTCGGTTCTGTTTACTGCCACAGACTCACAGCTCCAGTGTCCTGGGTTCGGTTCTGTTTACTGCCACAGTCTCACAGCTCCAGTGTCCCGGGTTCGGTTCTGTTTACTGCCACAGTCTCACAGCTCCAGTGACCCGGGTTCGGTTCTGTTTACTGCCACAGTCTCACAGCTCCAGTGTCCCGGGTTCGGTTCTGTTTACTGCCACAGTCTCACAGCTCCAGTGTCCCGGATTCGGTTCTGTTTACTTCCACAGTCTCACAGCTCCAGTGACCCGGGTTCGGTTCTGTTTACTGCCACAGTCTCACAGCTCCAGTGTCCTGGGTTCGGTTCTGTTTACTGCCACAGCCTCACAGCTCCAGTGACCCGGGTTCGGTTCTGTTTACTGCCACAGTCTCACAGCTCCAGTGTCCTGGGTTCGGTTCTGTTTACTGCCACAGTCTCACAGCTCCAGTGACCCGGGTTCAGTTCTGTTTACTGCCACAGTCTCACAGCTCCAGTGTCCCGGGTTCGGTTCTGTTTACTGTCACAGTCTCACAGCTCCAGTGACCCGGGTACAGTTCTGTTTACTGCCACAGTCTCACAGCTCCAGTGTCCCGGGTTCGGTTTTGTTTACTGCCACAGTCTCACAGCTCCAGTGACCTGGGTTCGGTTCTGTTTACTGCCACAGTCTCACAGCTCCAGTGACCTGGGTTCGGTTCTGTTTACTGCCACAGTCTCACAGCTCCAGTGTCCTGGGTTCGGTTCTGTTTACTGCCACAGTCTCACAGCTCCAGTGACCCGGGTTCGGTTCTGTTTACTGCCACAGTCTCACAGCTCCAGTGACCCGGGTTCAGTTCTGTTTACTGCCACAGTCTCACAGCTCCAGTGACCCGGGTTCGGTTCTGTTTACTGCCACAGTCTCACAGCTCCAGTGTCCCGGGTTCGGTTCTGTTTACTGCCACAGTCTCACAACTCCAGTGTCCCGGGTTCGGTTCTGTTTACTGCCACAGTCTCACAGCTCCAGTGTCCTGGGTTCGGTTCTGTTTACTGCCACAGTCTCACAGCACCAGTGTCCCGGGTTCGGTTCTGTTTACTGCCACAGTCTCACAACTCCAGTGACCTGGGTTCAGTTCTGCGTACTGCCACAGCCTCACAGCTCCAGTGACCCGGGTTCAGTTCTGTTTACTGCCACAGTCTCACAGCTCCAGTGTCCCGGGTTCAGTTCTGTTTACTGCCACAGTCTCACAGCTCCAGTGTCCTGGGTTCGGTTCTGTTTACTGCCGCAACCTCACAGCTCCAGTGACCTGAGTTCGGTTCTGTTTACTGCCGCAACCTCACAGCTCCAGTGACCCGGGTTCGGTTCTGTTTACTGCCACAGTCTCACAGCTCCAGTGACCTGGGTTCGGTTCTGTTTACTGCCGCAACCTCACAGCTCCAGTGACCTGGGTTCGGTTCTGTTTACTGCCACAGTCTCACAGCTCCAGTGTCCCGGGTTCGGTTCTGTTTACTGCCACAGTCTCACAGCTCCAGTGTCCCGGGTTCGGTTCTGTTTACTGCCGCAACCTCACAGCTCCAGTGACCTGAGTTCGGTTCTGTTTACTGCCACAGTCTCACAGCTCCAGTGACCTGGGTTCTGTTCTGTTTACTGCCACAGTCTCACAGCTCCAGTGTCCCGGGTTCGGTTCTGTTTACTGCCACAGTCTCACAGCTCCAGTGACCCTGGTTCGGTTCTGTTTACTGCCACAGTCTCACAGCTCCAGTGTCCCGGGTTCGGTTCTGTTTACTGCCACAGTCTCACAGCTCCAGTGACCGGGGTTCGGTTCTGTTTACTGCCACAGTCTCACAGCTCCAGTGTCCCGGGTTCGGTTCTGTTTACTGCCACAGTCTCACAGCTCCAGTGACCCGGGTTCGGTTCTGTTTACTGCCACAGTCTCACAGCTCCAGTGTCCCGGGTTCGGTTCTGTTTACTGCCACAGTCTCACAGCTCCACTGACCCAGGTTCGGTTCTGTTTACTGCCACAGTCTCACAGCTCCAGTGACCTGGGTTCGGTTCTGTTTACTGCCACAGTCTCACAGCTCCAGTGTCCCGGGTTCGGTTCTGTTTACTGCCACAGTCTCACAGCTCCAGTGTCCCGGGTTCGGTTCTGTTCACTGCCACAGTCTCACAGCTCCAGTGACCTGGGTTCGGTTCTGTTTACTGCCACAGTCTCACAGCTCCAGTGTCCCGGGTTCGGTTCTGTTTACTGCCACAGTCTCACAGCTCCAGTGTCCCGGGTTCAGTTCTGTTTACTGCCACAGTCTCACAGCTCCAGTGTCCTGGGTTCGGTTCTGTTTACTGCCGCAACCTCACAGCTCCAGTGACCTGAGTTCGGTTCTGTTTACTGCCGCAACCTCACAGCTCCAGTGACCCGGGTTCGGTTCTGTTTACTGCCACAGTCTCACAGCTCCAGTGACCCGGGTTTGGTTCTGTTTACTGCCACAGTCTCACAGCTCCAGTATCCCGGGTTCAGTTCTGTTTACTGCCACAGTCTCACAGCTCCAGTGTCCCGGGTTCGGTTCTGTTTACTGCCACAGTCTCACAGCTCCAGTGACCCGGTTTCGGTTCTGTTTACTGCCACAGTCTCACAGCTCCAGTGTCCTGGGTTCGGTTCTGTTTACTGCCACAGTCTCACAGCTCCAGTGACCCGGTTTCGGTTCTGTTTACTGCCACAGTCTCACAGCTCCAGTGTCCTGGGTTCGGTTCTGTTTACTGCCACAGCCTCACTGCTCCAGTGACCCGGGTTCGGTTCTGTTTACTGCCACAGTCTCACTGCTCCAGTGAGCCGGGTTCGGTTCTGTTTACTGCCACAGTCTCACAGCTCCATTGTCCCGGGTTCGGTTCTGTTTACTGCCACAGTCTCACAACTCCAGTGTCCCGGGTTCGGTTCTGTTTACTGCCACAGTCTCACAGCTCCAGTGTCCTGGGTTCGGTTCTGTTTACTGCCACAGTCTCACAGCTCCAGTGTCCCGGGTTCGGTTCTGTTTACTGCCACAGTCTCACAACTCCAGTGACCTGGGTTCAGTTCTGCGTACTGCCACAGCCTCACAGCTCCAGTGACCCGGGTTCAGTTCTGTTTACTGCCACAGTCTCACAGCTCCAGTGACCTGGGTTCGGTTCTGTTTACTGCTGCAGTCTCACAGCTCCAGTGACCTGGGTTCGGTTCTGTTTACTGCCGCAACCTCACAGCTCCAGTGACCTGGGTTCGGTTCTGTTTACTGCCACATTCTCACAGCTCCAGTGTCCCGGGTTCGGTTCTGTTTACTGCCACAGTCTCACAGCTCCAGTGTCCCGGGTTCGGTTCTGTTTACTGCCGCAACCTCACAGCTCCAGTGACCTGGGTTAGGTTCTGTTTACTGCCACAGCCTCACAGCTCCAGTGACCCGGGTTCGGTTCTGTTTACTGCCACAGTCTCACAGCGCCAGTGTCCTGGGTTCGGTTCTGTTTACTGCCACAGCCTCACAGCTCCAGAGACCCGGGTTCGGTTCTGTTTACTGCCACAGTCTCACAGCTCCAGTGACCCGGGTTCGGTTCTGTTTACTGCCACAGTCTCACAGCTCCAGTGTCCCGGGTTCGGTTCTGTTTACTGCCACAGTCTCACAACTCCAGTGTCCCGGGTTCGGTTCTGTTTACTGCCACAGTCTCACAGCTCCAGTGTCCTGGGTTCGGTTCTGTTTACTGCCACAGTCTCACAGCACCAGTGTCCCGGGTTCGGTTCTGTTTAATGCCACAGTCTCACAACTCCAGTGACCTGGGTTCAGTTCTGCGTACTGCCACAGCCTCACAGCTCCAGTGACCCGGGTTCAGTTCTGTTTACTGCCACAGTCTCACAGCTCCAGTGTCCCGGGTTCGGTTTTGTTTACTGCCACAGTCTCACAGCTCCAGTGTCCTGGGTTCGGTTCTGTTTACTGCCGCAACCTCACAGCTCCAGTGACCTGAGTTCGGTTCTGTTTACTGCCGCAACCTCACAGCTCCAGTGACCCGGGTTCGGTTCTGTTTACTGCCACAGTCTCACAGCTCCAGTGACCTGGGTTCGGTTCTGTTTACTGCCGCAACCTCACAGCTCCAGTGACCTGGGTTCGGTTCTGTTTACTGCCACAGTCTCACAGCTCCAGTGTCCCGGGTTCGGTTCTGTTTACTGCCACAGTCTCACAGCTCCAGTGTCCCGGGTTCGGTTCTGTTTACTGCCGCAACCTCACAGCTCCAGTGACCTGAGTTCGGTTCTGTTTACTGCCACAGTCTCACAGCTCCAGTGTCCCGGGTTCAGTTCTGTTTACTGCCACAGTCTCACAGCTCCAGTGTCCCGGGTTCGGTTCTGTTTACTGCCACAGTCTCACAGCTCCAGTGTCCTGGGTTCGGTTCTGTTTACTGCCGCAACCTCACAGCTCCAGTGACCTGGGTTCGGTTCTGTTTACTGCCACAGTCTCACAGCTCCAGTGACCCGGGTTCGGTTCTGTTTACTGCCACAGTCTCACAGCTCCCGTGACCCGGGTTCGGTTCTGTTTACTGCCACAGTCTCACAGCTCCAGTGTCCTGGGTTCGGTTCTGTTTACTGCCACAGTCTCACAGCTCCAGTGACCTGGGTTCGGTTCTGTTTACTGCCACAGTCTCACAGCTCCAGTGACCTGGGTTCGGTTCTGGGGACTGCCACAGTCTCACAGCTCCAGTGACCTGGGTTCGGTTCTGTTTACTGCCACAGTCTCACAGCTCCAGTGATCCGGGTTCGGTTCTGTTTACTGCCACAGTCTCACAGCTCCAGTGACCTGGGTTCGGTTCTGTTTACTGCCACAGTCTCACAGCTCCAGTGACCCGGGTTCAGTTCTGTTTACTGTCACAGTCTCACAGCTCCAGTGTCCCGGGTTCAGTTCTGTTTACTGCCACAGTCTCACAGCTCCAGTGTCCTGGGTTCAGTTCTGTTTACTGTCACAGTCTCACAGCTCCAGTGTCCCGGGTTCGGTTCTGTTTACTGCCACAGTCTCACAGCTCCAGTGACCTGGGTTAGGTTCTGTTTACTGCCACAGTCTCACAGCTCCAGTGACCTGGGTTCGGTTCTGTTTACTGCCACAGTCTTACAGCTCCAGTGACCTGGGTTCGGTTCTGTTTACTGCCACAGACTCACAGCTCCAGTGTCCTGGGTTCGGTTCTGTTTACTGCCACAGTCTCACAGCTCCAGTGACCCGGGTTCAGTTCTGTTTACTGCCACAGTCTCACAGCTCCAGTGTCCCGGGTTCGGTTCTGTTTACTGTCACAGTCTCACAGCTCCAGTGACCCGGGTTCAGTTCTGTTTACTGCCACAGTCTCACAGCTCCAGTGACCTGGGTTCGGTTCTGTTTACTGCCACAGTCTCACAGCTCCAGTGACCTGGGTTCGGTTCTGTTTACTGCCACAGTCTCACAGCTCCAGTGACCCGGGTTCGGTTCTGTTTACTGCCACAGTCTCACAGCTCCAGTGACCCGGGTTCAGTTCTGTTTACTGCCACAGTCTCACAGCTCCAGTGACCCGGGTTCGGTTCTGTTTACTGCCACAGTCTCACAGCTCCAGTGTCCCGGGTTCGGTTCTGTTTACTGCCACAGTCTCACAACTCCAGTGTCCCGGGTTCGGTTCTGTTTACTGCCACAGTCTCACAGCTCCAGTGACCTGGGTTCGGTTCTGTTTACTGCCACAGTCTCACAGCTCCAGTGTCCTGGGTTCGGTTCTGTTTAATGCCACAGTCTCACAGCACCAGTGTCCCGGGTTCGGTTCTGTTTACTGCCACAGTCTCACAACTCCAGTGACCTGGGTTCAGTTCTGCGTACTGCCACAGCCTCACAGCTCCAGTGACCCGGGTTCAGTTCTGTTTACTGCCACAGTCTCACAGCTCCAGTGTCCCGGGTTCGGTTTTGTTTACTGCCACAGTCTCACAGCTCCAGTGTCCTGGGTTCGGTTCTGTTTACTGCCGCAACCTCACAGCTCCAGTGACCTGAGTTCGGTTCTGTTTACTGCCGCAACCTCACAGCTCCAGTGACCCGGGTTCGGTTCTGTTTACTGCCACAGTCTCACAGCTCCAGTGACCTGGGTTCGGTTCTGTTTACTGCCGCAACCTCACAGCTCCAGTGACCTGGGTTCGGTTCTGTTTACTGCCACAGTCTCACAGCTCCAGTGTCCCGGGTTCGGTTCTGTTTACTGCCACAGTCTCACAGCTCCAGTGTCCCGGGTTCGGTTCTGTTTACTGCCGCAACCTCACAGCTCCAGTGACCTGAGTTCGGTTCTGTTTACTGCCACAGTCTCACAGCTCCAGTGTCCCGGGTTCAGTTCTGTTTACTGCCACAGTCTCACAGCTCCAGTGTCCTGGGTTCGGTTCTGTTTACTGCCACAGTCTCACAGCTCCAGTGTCCTGGGTTCGGTTCTGTTTACTGCCGCAACCTCACAGCTCCAGTGACCTGGGTTCGGTTCTGTTTACTGCCACAGTCTCACAGCTCCAGTGTCCCGGGTTCGGTTCTGTTTACTGCCACAGTCTCACAGCTCCAGTGAACCGGGTTCGGTTCTGTTTACTGCCACGGTCTCACAGCTCCCGTGACCCGGGTTCGGTTCTGTTTACTGCCACAGTCTCACAGCTCCAGTGTCCTGGGTTCGGTTCTGTTTACTGCCACAGTCTCACAGCTCCAGTGACCTGGGTTCGGTTCTGTTTACTGCCACAGTCTCACAGCTCCAGTGACCTGGGTTCGGTTCTGGGGACTGCCACAGTCTCACAGCTCCAGTGACCTGGGTTCGGTTCTGTTTACTGCCACAGTCTCACAGCTCCAGTGATCCGGGTTCGGTTCTGTTTACTGCCACAGTCTCACAGCTCCAGTGACCTGGGTTCGGTTCTGTTTACTGCCACAGTCTCACAGCTCCAGTGACCCGGGTTCAGTTCTGTTTACTGTCACAGTCTCACAGCTCCAGTGTCCCGGGTTCAGTTCTGTTTACTGCCACAGTCTCACAGCTCCAGTGTCCTGGGTTCAGTTCTGTTTACTGTCACAGTCTCACAGCTCCAGTGTCCCGGGTTCGGTTCTGTTTACTGCCACAGCCTCACAGCTCCAGTGTCCCGGGTTCGGTTCTGTTTACTGCCACAGTCTCACAGCTCCAGTGACCCGGGTTCGGTTCTGTTTACTGCCACAGTCTCACAGCTCCAGTGACCTGGGTTCGGTTCTATTTACTGCCACAGTCTCACAGCTCCAGTGACCCGGGTTCGGTTCTGTTTACTGCCACAGCCTCACAGCTCCAGTGTCCCGGGTTCGGTTCTGTTTACTGCCACAGTCTCACAGCTCCAGTGACCTGGGTTCTGTTCTGTTTACTGCCACAGTCTCACAGCTCCAGTGTCCCGGGTTCGGTTCTGTTTACTGCCACAGTCTCACAGCTCCAGTGTCCCGGGTTCAGTTCTGTTTACTGCCACAGTCTCACAGCTCCAGTGTCCCGGGTTCGGTTCTGTTTACTGCCACAGTCTCACAGCTCCAGTGACCTGGGTTCTGTTCTGTTTACTGCCACAGTCTCACAGCTCCAGTGACCTGGGTTCGGTTCTGTTTATTGCCACAGTCTCACAGCTCCAGTGACCCAGGTTCGGTTCTGTTTACTGCCACAGTCTCACAGCTCCAGTGACCTGGGTTCTGTTCTGTTTACTGCCACAGTCTCACAGCTCCAGTGTCCCGGGTTCGGTTCTGTTTACTGCCACAGTCTCACAGCTCCAGTGACCTGGGTTCTGTTCTGTTTACTGCCACAGTCTCACAGCTCCAGTGACCTGGGTTCGGTTCTGTTTATTGCCACAGTCTCACAGCTCCAGTGACCCAGGTTCGGTTCTGTTTACTGCCACAGTCTCACAGCTCCAGTGACCTGGGTTCGGTTCTGTTTACTGCCACAGTCTCACAGCTCCAGTGTCCCGGGTTCGGTTCTGTTTACTGCCACAGTCTCACAGCTCCAGTGTCCCGGGTTCGGTTCTGTTTACTGCCACAGTCTCACAGCTCCAGTGACCTGGGTTCGGTTCTGTTTACTGCCACAGTCTCACAGCTCCAGTGTCCCGGGTTCGGTTCTGTTTACTGCCACAGTCTCACAGCTCCAGTGACCCGGGTTCAGTTCTGTTTACTGCCACAGTCTCACAGCTCCAGTGTCCCGGATTCGGTTCTGTTTACTGTCACAGTCTCACAGCTCCAGTGTCCCGGGTTCGGTTCTGTTTACTGCCACAGTCTCACAGCTCCAGTGACCTGGGTTCGGTTCTGTTTACTGCCACAGTCTCACAGCTCCAGTGTCCCGGATTCGGTTCTGTTTACTGCCACAGTCTCACAGCTCCAGTGACCCGGGTTCAGTTCTGTTTACTGCCACAGTCTCACAGCTCCAGTGTCCCGGGTTCGGTTCTGTTTACTGTCACAGTCTCACAGCTCCAGTGACCCGGGTTCAGTTCTGTTTACTGCCACAGTCTCACAGCTCCAGTGTCCCGGGTTCGGTTCTGTTTACTGTCACAGTCTCACAGCTCCAGTGACCCGGGTTCGGTTCTGTTTACTGCCACAGTCTCACAGCTCCAGTGTCCCGGGTTCAGTTCTGTTTACTGCCACAGTCTCACACCTCCAGTGTCCCGGGTTCGGTTCTGTTTACTGCCACAGTCTCACAGCTCCAGTGACCAGGGTTCGGTTCTGTTTACTGCCACCGTCTCACAGCTCCAGTGACCCGGGTTCGGTTCTGTTTACTGCCACAGTCTCACAGCTCCAGTGTCCCGGGTTCGGTTCTGTTTACTGCCACAGTCTCACAGCTCCAGTGACCCGGGTTCGGTTCTGTTTACTGTCACATTCTCACAGCTCCAGTGTCCCGGGTTCGGTTCTGTTTACTGCCACAGTCTCACAGCTCCAGTGACCCGGGTTCGGTTCTGTTTACTGCCACAGTCTCACAGCTCCAGTGTCCCGGGTTCGGTTCTGTTTACTGCCACAGTCTCACAGCTCCAGTGTCCCGGGTTCGGTTCTGTTTACTGCCACAGTCTCACAGCTCCAGTGTCCCGGGTTCGGTTCTGTTTACTGCCACAGTCTCACAGCTCCAGTGACCTGGGTTCGGTTCTGTTTACTGCCACAGTCTCACAGCTCCAGTGACCCAGGTTCGGTTCTGTTTACTGCCACAGTCTCACAGCTCCAGTGACCTGGGTTCGGTTCTGTTTACTGCCACAGTCTCACAGCTCCAGTGTCCCGGGTTCGGTTCTGTTTACTGCCGCAGTCTCACAGCTCCAGTGACCCAGGTTCGGTTCTGTTTACTGCCACAGTCTCACAGCTCCAGTGTCCCGGGTTCGGTTCTGTTTACTGCCACAGTCTCACAGCTCCAGTGTCCCGGGTTCGGTTCTGTTTACTGCCACAGTCTCACAGCTCCAGTGACCTGGGTTCGGTTCTGTTTACTGCCACAGTCTCACAGCTCCAGTGACCCAGGTTCGGTTCTGTTTACTGCCACAGTCTCACAGCTCCAGTGACCTGGGTTCGGTTCTGTTTACTGCCACAGTCTCACAGCTCCAGTGTCCCGGGTTCGGTTCTGTTTACTGCCACAGTCTCACAGCTCCAGTGTCCAGGGTTCGGTTCTGTTTACTGCCACAGTCTCACAGCTCCAGTGACCCAGGTTCGGTTCTGTTTACTGCCACAGTCTCACAGCTCCAGTGACCTGGGTTCGGTTCTGTTTACTGCCACAGTCTCACAGCTCCAGTGACCCAGGTTCGGTTCTGTTTACTGCCACAGTCTCACAGCTCCAGTGACCTGGGTTCGGTTCTGTTTACTGCCACAGTCTCACAGCTCCAGTGACCTGGGTTCGGTTCTGTTTACTGCCACAGTCTCACAGCTTCAGTGACCCGGGTTCGGTTCTGCGTACTGCCACAGTCTCACAGCTCCAGTGTCCCGGGTTCGGTTCTGTTTTCTGCCACAGTCTCACAGCTCCAGTGACCTGGGTTCGGTTCTGTTTACTGCCACAGTCTCACAGCTCCAGTGACCTGGGTTCGGTTCTGTTTACTGCCACAGTCTCACAGCTCCAGTGACCCGGGTTCGGTTCTGTTTACTGCCACAGTCTCACAGCTCCAGTGACCCGGGTTCAGTTCTGTTTACTGCCACAGTCTCACAGCTCCAGTGACCCGGGTTCGGTTCTGTTTACTGCCACAGTCTCACAGCTCCAGTGTCCCGGGTTCGGTTCTGTTTACTGCCACAGTCTCACAGCTCCAGTGTCCCGGGTTCAGTTCTGTTTACTGCCACAGTCTCACAGCTCCAGTGACCCGGGTTCAGTTCTGTTTACTGCCACAGTCTCACAGCTCCAGTGACCCGGGTTCGGTTCTGTTTACTGCCACAGTCTCACAGCTCCAGTGTCCCTGGTTCGGTTCTGTTTACTGCCACAGTCTCACAGCTCCAGTGTCCCGGGTTCGGTTCTGTTTACTGCCACAGTCTCACAGCTCCAGTGACCCGGGTTCGGTTCTGTTTACAGCCACAGTCTCACAGCTCCAGTGTCCCGGGTTCGGTTCTGTTTACTGCCACAGTCTCACAGCTCCAGTGACCTGGGTTCGGTTCTTTTTACTGTCACAGTCTCACAGCTCCAGTGACCCGGGTTCGGTTCTGTTTACTGCCACAGTCTCACAGCTCCAGTGTCCCGGATTCGGTTCTGTTTACTTCCACAGTCTCACAGCTCCAGTGACCTGGGTTCGGTTCTGTTTACTGCCACAGTCTCACAGCTCCAGTGTCCCGGGTTCGGTTCTGTTTACTGCCACAGTCTCACAGCTCCAGTGACCCGGGTTCAGTTCTGTTTACTGCCACAGTCTCACAGCTCCAGTGTCCCGGGTTCGGTTCTGTTTACTGTCACAGTCTCACAGCTCCAGTGTCCCGGGTTCGGTTCTGTTTACTGCCACAGTCTCACAGCTCCAGTGACCTGGGTTCGGTTCTGTTTACTGCCACAGTCTCACAGCTCCAGTGTCCCGGGTTCGGTTCTGTTTACTGACACAGTCTCACAGCTCCAGTGACCCGGGTTCAGTTCTGTTTACTGCCACAGTCTCACAGCTCCAGTGTCCCGGGTTCGGTTCTGTTTACTGTCACAGTCTCACAGCTCCAGTGACCCGGGTTCAGTTCTGTTTACTGCCACAGTCTCACAGCTCCAGTGTCCCGGGTTCGGTTCTGTTTACTGTCACAGTCTCACAGCTCCAGTGACCCGGGTTCGGTTCTGTTTACTGCCACAGTCTCACAGCTCCAGTGTCCCGGGTTCAGTTCTGTTTACTGCCACAGTCTCACAGCTCCAGTGTCCCGGGTTCGGTTCTGTTTACTGCCACAGTCTCACAGCTCCAGTGACCAGGGTTCGGTTCTGTTTACTGCCACAGTCTCACAGCTCCAGTGACCCGGGTTCGGTTCTGTTTACTGCCACAGTCTCACAGCTCCAGTGTCCCGGGTTCGGTTCTGTTTACTGCCACAGTCTCACAGCTCCAGTGACCCGGGTTCGGTTCTGTTTACTGTCACAGTCTCACAGCTCCAGTGTCCCGGGTTCGGTTCTGTTTACTGCCACAGTCTCACAGCTCCAGTGACCCGGGTTCGGTTCTGTTTACTGCCACAGTCTCACAGCTCCAGTGTCCCGGGTTCGGTTCTGTTTACTGCCACAGTCTCACAGCTCCAGTGTCCCGGGTTCGGTTCTGTTTACTGCCACAGTCTCACAGCTCCAGTGTCCCGGGTTCGGTTCTGTTTAATGCCACAGTCTCACAGCTCCAGTGACCTGGGTTCGGTTCTGTTTACTGCCACAGTCTCACAGCTCCAGTGACCCAGGTTCGGTTCTGTTTACTGCCACAGTCTCACAGCTCCAGTGACCTGGGTTCGGTTCTGTTTACTGCCACAGTCTCACAGCTCCAGTGTCCCGGGTTCGGTTCTGTTTACTGCCACAGTCTCACAGCTCCAGTGACCCAGGTTCGGTTCTGTTTACTGCCACAGTCTCACAGCTCCAGTGACCCAGGTTCGGTTCTGTTTACTGCCACAGTCTCACAGCTCCAGTGACCTGGATTCGGTTCTGTTTACTGCCACAGTCTCACAGCTCCAGTGACCCAGGTTCGGTTCTGTTTACTGCCACAGTCTCACAGCTCCAGTGACCTGGGTTCGGTTCTGTTTACTGCCACAGTCTCACAGCTCCAGTGACCTGGGTTCGGTTCTGTTTACTGCCACAGTCTCACAGCTTCAGTGACCCGGGTTCGGTTCTGCGTACTGCCACAGTCTCACAGCTCCAGTGTCCCGGGTTCGGTTCTGTTTACTGCCACAGTCTCACAGCTCCAGTGACCTGGGTTCGGTTCTGTTTACTGCCACAGTCTCACAGCTCCAGTGACCTGGGTTCGGTTCTGTTTACTGCCACAGTCTCACAGCTCCAGTGACCCGGGTTCGGTTCTGTTTACTGCCACAGTCTCACAGCTCCAGTGACCCGGGTTCAGTTCTGTTTACTGCCACAGTCTCACAGCTCCAGTGACCCGGGTTCGGTTCTGTTTACTGCCACAGTCTCACAGCTCCAGTGTCCCGGGTTCGGTTCTGTTTACTGCCACAGTCTCACAGCTCCAGTGACCCGGGTTCGGTTCTGTTTACAGCCACAGTCTCACAGCTCCAGTGTCCCGGGTTCGGTTCTGTTTACTGCCACAGTCTCACAGCTCCAGTGACCTGGGTTCGGTTCTGTTTACTGCCACAGTCTCACAGCACCAGTGACCCGGGTTCGGTTCTGTTTACTGCCACAGCCTCACAGCTCCAGTGTCCCGGGTTCGGTTCTGTTTACTGCCACAGCCTCACAGCTCCAGTGTCCCGGGTTCGGTTCTGTTTACTGCCACAGTCTCACAGCTCCAGTGACCCGGGTTCGGTTCTGTTTACTGCCACAGTCTCACAGCTCCAGTGACCTGGGTTCGGTTCTGTTTACTGCCACAGTCTCACAGCTCCAGTGACCTGGGTTCTGTTCTGTTTACTGCCACAGTCTCACAGCTCCAGTGACCTGGGTTCGGTTCTGTTTACTGCCACAGTCTCACAGCTCCAGTGACCTGGGTTCTGTTCTGTTTACTGCCACAGTCTCAGAGCTCCAGTGACCTGGGTTCGGTTCTGTTTATTGCCACAGTCTCAAAGCTCCAGTGACCCGGGTTTGGTTCTGTTTACTGCCACAGTCTCACAGCTCCAGTGACCTGGGTTCGGTTCTGTTTATTGCCACAGTCTCAAAGCTCCAGTGACCCGGGTTCGGTTCTGTTTACTGCCACAGTCTCACAGCTCCAGTGACCCAGGTTCGGTTCTGTTTACTGCCACAGTCTCACAGCTCCAGTGACCTATGTTCGGTTCTGTTTACTGCCACAGTCTCACAGCTCCAGTGTCCCGGGTTCGGTTCTGTTTACTGCCACAGTCTCACAGCTCCAGTGTCCCGGGTTCGGTTCTGTTTACTGCCACAGTCTCACAGCTCCAGTGACCCGGGTTCAGTTCTATTTACTGCCACAGTCTCACAGCTCCAGTGTCCCGGGTTCGGTTCTGTTTACTGTCACAGTCTCACAGCTCCAGTGTCCCGGGTTCGGTTCTGTTTACTGCCACAGTCTCACAGCTCCAGTGACCCGGGTTCAGTTCTGTTTACTGCCACAGTCTCACAGCTCCAGTGTCCCGGGTTCGGTTCTGTTTACTGTCACAGTCTCACAGCTCCAGTGTCCCGGGTTCGGTTCTGTTTACTGCCACAGTCTCACAGCTCCAGTGACCTGGGTTCGGTTCTGTTTACTGCCACAGTCTCACAGCTCCAGTGTCCCGGGTTCGGTTCTGTTTACTGCCACAGTCTCACAGCTCCAGTGACCCGGGTTCAGTTCTGTTTACTGCCACAGTCTCACAGCTCCAGTGTCCCGGGTTCGGTTCTGTTTACTGTCACAGTCTCACAGCTCCAGTGACCCGGGTTCAGTTCTGTTTACTGCTACAGTCTCACAGCTCCAGTGTCCCGGGTTCGGTTCTGTTTACTGTCCACAGTCTCACAGCTCCAGTGACCCGGGTTCGGTTCTGTTTACTGCCACAGTCTCACAGCTCCAGTGTCCCGGGTTCAGTTCTGTTTACTGCCACAGTCTCACAGCTCCAGTGTCCCGGGTTCGGTTCTGTTTACTGCCACAGTCTCACAGCTCCAGTGACCCGGTTTCGGTTCTGTTTACTGCCACAGTCTCACAGCTCCAGTGTCCTGGGTTCGGTTCTGTTTACTGCCACAGCCTCACAGCTCCAGTGACCAGGGTTCGGTTCTGTTTACTGCCACAGTCTCACAGCTACAGTGACCCGGGTTCGGTTCTGTTTACTGCCACAGTCTCACAGCTCCAGTGTCCCGGGTTCGGTTCTGTTTACTGCCACAGTCTCACAGCTCCAGTGACCCGGGTTCGGTTCTGTTTACTGTCACAGTCTCACAGCTCCAGTGTCCCGGGTTCGGTTCTGTTTACTGCCACAGTCTCACAGCTCCAGTGACCCGGGTTCGGTTCTGTTTACTGCCACAGTCTCACAGCTCCAGTGTCCCGGGTTCGGTTCTGTTTACTGCCACAGTCTCACAGCTCCAGTGTCCCGGGTTCGGTTCTGTTTACTGCCACAGTCTCACAGCTCCAGTGTCCCGGGTTCGGTTCTGTTTACTGCCACAGTCTCACAGCTCCAGTGACCTGGGTTCGGTTCTGTTTACTGCCACAGTCTCACAGCTCCAGTGACCTGGGTTCGGTTCTGTTTACTGCCACAGTCTCACAGCTCCAGTGTCCCGGGTTCGGTTCTGTTTACTGCCACAGTCTCACAGCTCCAGTGACCCAGGTTCGGTTCTGTTTACTGCCACAGTCTCACAGCTCCAGTGACCCAGGTTCGGTTCTGTTTACTGCCACAGTCTCACAGCTCCAGTGACCTGGGTTCGGTTCTGTTTACTGCCACAGTCTCACAGCTCCAGTGACCCAGGTTCGGTTCTGTTTACTGCCACAGTCTCACAGCTCCAGTGACCTGGGTTCGGTTCTGTTTACTGCCACAGTCTCACAGCTCCAGTGACCTGGGTTCGGTTCTGTTTACTGCCACAGTCTCACAGCTTCAGTGACCCGGGTTCGGTTCTGCGTACTGCCACAGTCTCACAGCTCCAGTGTCCCGGGTTCGGTTCTGTTTACTGCCACAGTCTCACAGCTCCAGTGACCTGGGCTCGGTTCTGTTTACTGCCACAGTCTCACAGCTCCAGTGTCCCGGGTTCGGTTCTGTTTACTGCCACAGTCTCACAGCTCCAGTGTCCCGGGTTCGGTTCTGTTTACTGCCACAGTCTCACAGCTCCAGTGTCCCGGGATCGGTTCTGTTTACTGCCACAGTCTGTCAGCTCCAGTGACCCGGGTTCAGTTCTGTTTACTGCCACAGTCTCACAGCTCCAGTGTCCCGGGTTCGGTTCTGTTTACTGTCACAGTCTCACAGCTCCAGTGACCCGGGTTCAGTTCTGTTTACTGCCACAGTCTCACAGCTCCAGTGTCCCGGGTTCGGTTCTGTTTACTGTCACAGTCTCACAGCTCCAGTGACCCGGGTTCGGTTCTGTTTACTGCCACAGTCTCACAGCTCCAGTGTCCCGGGTTCGGTTCTGTTTACTGTCACAGTCTCACAGCTCCAGTGTCCCGGGTTCGGTTCTGTTTACTGCCACAGTCTCACAGCTCCAGTGACCTGGGTTCGGTTCTGTTTACTGCCACAGTCTCACAGCTCCAGTGTCCCGGGTTCGGTTCTGTTTACTGCCACAGTCTCACAGCTCCAGTGACCCGGGTTCGGTTCTGTTTACTGCCACAGTCTCACAGCTCCAGTGTCCTGGGTTCGGTTCTGTTTACTGCCACAGTCTCACAGCTCCAGTGTCCCGGGTTCGGTTCTGTTTACTGCCACAGTCTCACAGCTCCAGTGTCCCGGGTTCGGTTCTGTTTACTGCCACAGTCTCACAGCTCCAGTGACCCAGGTTCGGTTCTGTTTACTGCCACAGTCTCACAGCTCCAGTGTCCCGGGTTCGGTTCTGTTTACTGCCACAGTCTCACAGCTCCAGTGACCTGGGTTCGGTTCTGTTTACTGCCACAGTCTCACAGCTCCAGTGACCCAGGTTCGGTTCTGTTTACTGCCACAGTCTCACAGCTCCAGTGACCTGGGTTCGGTTCTGTTTACTGCCACAGTCTCACAGCTCCAGTGACCTGGGTTCGGTTCTGTTTACTGCCACAGTCTCACAGCTTCAGTGACCCGGGTTCGGTTCTGCGTACTGCCACAGTCTCACAGCTCCAGTGTCCCGGGTTCGGTTCTGTTTACTGCCACAGTCTCACAGCTCCAGTGACCTGGGCTCGGTTCTGTTTACTGCCACAGTCTCACAGCTCCAGTGACCTGGGTTCGGTTCTGTTTACTGCCACAGTCTCACAGCTCCAGTGTCCCGGGATCGGTTCTGTTTACTGCCACAGTCTGTCAGCTCCAGTGACCCGGGTTCAGTTCTGTTTACTGCCACAGTCTCACAGCTCCAGTGTCCCGGGTTCGGTTCTGTTTACTGTCACAGTCTCACAGCTCCAGTGTCCCGGGTTCGGTTCTGTTTACTGCCACAGTCTCACAGCTCCAGTGACCTGGGTTCGGTTCTGTTTACTGCCACAGTCTCACAGCTCCAGTGTCCCGGGTTCGGTTCTGTTTACTGCCACAGTCTCACAGCTCCAGTGACCCGGGTTCGGTTCTGTTTACTGCCACAGTCTCACAGCTCCAGTGTCCCGGGTTCGGTTCTGTTTACTGCCACAGTCTCACAGCTCCAGTGACCCGGGTTCGGTTCTGTTTACTGCCACAGTCTCACAGCTCCAGTGTCCCGGGTTCGGTTCTGTTTACTGCCACAGTCTCACAGCTCCAGTGTCCCGGGTTCGGTTCTGTTTACTGCCACAGTCTCACAGCTCCAGTGTCCCGGGTTCGGTTCTGTTTACTGCCACAGTCTCACAGCTCCAGTGTCCCGGGTTCGGTTCTGTTTACTGCCACAGTCTCACAGCTCCAGTGTCCCGGGTTCGGTTCTGTTTACTGCCACAGTCTCACAGCTCCAGTGTCCTGGGTTCAGTTCTGTTTACTGCCACAGTCTCACAGCTCCAGTGTCCTGGGTTCGGTTCTGTTTACTGCCACAGCCTCACAGCTCCAGTGACCCGGATTCGGTTCTGTTTACTGCCACAGTCTCACAGCTCCAGTGACCCGGGTTCGGTTCTGTTTACTGCCACAGTCTCACAGCTCCAGTGTCCCGGGTTCGGTTCTGTTTACTGCCACAGTCTCACAGCTCCAGTGACCCGGGTTCGGTTCTGTTTACTGCCACAGTCTCACAGCTCCAGTGTCCCGGGTTCGGTTCTGCTTACTGCCACAGTCTCTCAGCTCCAGTGTCCCGGGTTCGGTTCTGTTTACTGCCACAGTCTCACAGCTCCAGTGACCTGGGTTCGGTTCTGTTTACTGCCACAGTCTCACAGCTCCAGTGACCTGGGTTCTGTTCTGTTTACTGCCACAGTCTCAGAGCTCCAGTGACCTGGGTTCGGTTCTGTTTATTGCCACAGTCTCAAAGCTCCAGTGACCCGGGTTCGGTTCTGTTTACTGCCACAGTCTCACAGCTCCAGTGACCTGGGTTCGGTTCTGTTTATTGCCACAGTCTCAAAGCTCCAGTGACCCGGGTTCGGTTCTGTTTACTGCCACAGTCTCACAGCTCCAGTGACCCAGGTTCGGTTCTGTTTACTGCCACAGTCTCACAGCTCCAGTGACCTATGTTCGGTTCTGTTTACTGCCACAGTCTCACAGCTCCAGTGTCCCGGGTTCGGTTCTGTTTACTGCCACAGTCTCACAGCTCCAGTGTCCCGGGTTCGGTTCTGTTTACTGCCACAGTCTCACAGCTCCAGTGACCCGGGTTCAGTTCTATTTACTGCCACAGTCTCACAGCTCCAGTGTCCCGGGTTCGGTTCTGTTTACTGTCACAGTCTCACAGCTCCAGTGTCCCGGGTTCGGTTCTGTTTACTGCCACAGTCTCACAGCTCCAGTGACCCGGGTTCAGTTCTGTTTACTGCCACAGTCTCACAGCTCCAGTGTCCCGGGTTCGGTTCTGTTTACTGTCACAGTCTCACAGCTCCAGTGTCCCGGGTTCGGTTCTGTTTACTGCCACAGTCTCACAGCTCCAGTGACCTGGGTTCGGTTCTGTTTACTGCCACAGTCTCACAGCTCCAGTGTCCCGGGTTCGGTTCTGTTTACTGCCACAGTCTCACAGCTCCAGTGACCCGGGTTCAGTTCTGTTTACTGCCACAGTCTCACAGCTCCAGTGTCCCGGGTTCGGTTCTGTTTACTGTCACAGTCTCACAGCTCCAGTGACCCGGGTTCAGTTCTGTTTACTGCCACAGTCTCACAGCTCCAGTGTCCCGGGTTCGGTTCTGTTTACTGTCACAGTCTCACAGCTCCAGTGACCCGGGTTCGGTTCTGTTTACTGCCACAGTCTCACAGCTCCAGTGTCCCGGGTTCAGTTCTGTTTACTGCCACAGTCTCACAGCTCCAGTGTCCCGGGTTCGGTTCTGTTTACTGCCACAGTCTCACAGCTCCAGTGACCCGGTTTCGGTTCTGTTTACTGCCACAGTCTCACAGCTCCAGTGTCCTGGGTTCGGTTCTGTTTACTGCCACAGCCTCACAGCTCCAGTGACCAGGGTTCAGTTCTGTTTACTGCCACAGTCTCACAGCTCCAGTGACCCGGGTTCGGTTCTGTTTACTGCCACAGTCTCACAGCTCCAGTGTCCCGGGTTCGGTTCTGTTTACTGCCACAGTCTCACAGCTCCAGTGACCCGGGTTCGGTTCTGTTTACTGTCACAGTCTCACAGCTCCAGTGTCCCGGGTTCGGTTCTGTTTACTGCCACAGTCTCACAGCTCCAGTGACCCGGGTTCGGTTCTGTTTACTGCCACAGTCTCACAGCTCCAGTGTCCCGGGTTCGGTTCTGTTTACTGCCACAGTCTCACAGCTCCAGTGTCCCGGGTTCGGTTCTGTTTACTGCCACAGTCTCACAGCTCCAGTGTCCCGGGTTCGGTTCTGTTTACTGCCACAGTCTCACAGCTCCAGTGACCTGGGTTCGGTTCTGTTTACTGCCACAGTCTCACAGCTCCAGTGACCTGGGTTCGGTTCTGTTTACTGCCACAGTCTCACAGCTCCAGTGTCCCGGGTTCGGTTCTGTTTACTGCCACAGTCTCACAGCTCCAGTGACCCAGGTTCGGTTCTGTTTACTGCCACAGTCTCACAGCTCCAGTGACCCAGGTTCGGTTCTGTTTACTGCCACAGTCTCACAGCTCCAGTGACCTGGGTTCGGTTCTGTTTACTGCCACAGTCTCACAGCTCCAGTGACCCAGGTTCGGTTCTGTTTACTGCCACAGTCTCACAGCTCCAGTGACCTGGGTTCGGTTCTGTTTACTGCCACAGTCTCACAGCTCCAGTGACCTGGGTTCGGTTCTGTTTACTGCCACAGTCTCACAGCTTCAGTGACCCGGGTTCGGTTCTGCGTACTGCCACAGTCTCACAGCTCCAGTGTCCCGGGTTCGGTTCTGTTTACTGCCACAGTCTCACAGCTCCAGTGACCTGGGCTCGGTTCTGTTTACTGCCACAGTCTCACAGCTCCAGTGTCCCGGGTTCGGTTCTGTTTACTGCCACAGTCTCACAGCTCCAGTGACCCGGGTTCGGTTCTGTTTACTGCCACAGTCTCACAGCTCCAGTGTCCCGGGATCGGTTCTGTTTACTGCCACAGTCTGTCAGCTCCAGTGACCCGGGTTCAGTTCTGTTTACTGCCACAGTCTCACAGCTCCAGTGTCCCGGGTTCGGTTCTGTTTACTGTCACAGTCTCACAGCTCCAGTGACCCGGGTTCAGTTCTGTTTACTGCCACAGTCTCACAGCTCCAGTGTCCCGGGTTCGGTTCTGTTTACTGTCACAGTCTCACAGCTCCAGTGACCCGGGTTCGGTTCTGTTTACTGCCACAGTCTCACAGCTCCAGTGTCCCGGGTTCGGTTCTGTTTACTGTCACAGTCTCACAGCTCCAGTGTCCCGGGTTCGGTTCTGTTTAGTGCCACAGTCTCACAGCTCCAGTGACCTGGGTTCGGTTCTGTTTACTGCCACAGTCTCACAGCTCCAGTGTCCCGGGTTCGGTTCTGTTTACTGCCACAGTCTCACAGCTCCAGTGACCCGGGTTCGGTTCTGTTTACTGCCACAGTCTCACAGCTCCAGTGTCCTGGGTTGGGTTCTGTTTACTGCCACAGTCTCACAGCTCCAGTGTCCCGGGTTCGGTTCTGTTTACTGCCACAGTCTCACAGCTCCAGTGTCCCGGGTTCGGTTCTGTTTACTGCCACAGTCTCACAGCTCCAGTGACCCAGGTTCGGTTCTGTTTACTGCCACAGTCTCACAGCTCCAGTGTCCCGGGTTCGGTTCTGTTTACTGCCACAGTCTCACAGCTCCAGTGACCTGGGTTCGGTTCTGTTTACTGCCACAGTCTCACAGCTCCAGTGACCCAGGTTCGGTTCTGTTTACTGCCACAGTCTCACAGCTCCAGTGACCTGGGTTCGGTTCTGTTTACTGCCACAGTCTCACAGCTCCAGTGACCTGGGTTCGGTTCTGTTTACTGCCACAGTCTCACAGCTTCAGTGACCCGGGTTCGGTTCTGCGTACTGCCACAGTCTCACAGCTCCAGTGTCCCGGGTTCGGTTCTGTTTACTGCCACAGTCTCACAGCTCCAGTGACCTGGGCTCGGTTCTGTTTACTGCCACAGTCTCACAGCTCCAGTGACCTGGGTTCGGTTCTGTTTACTGCCACAGTCTCACAGCTCCAGTGTCCCGGGATCGGTTCTATTTACTGCCACAGTCTGTCAGCTCCAGTGACCCGGGTTCAGTTCTGTTTACTGCCACAGTCTCACAGCTCCAGTGTCCCGGGTTCGGTTCTGTTTACTGTCACAGTCTCACAGCTCCAGTGTCCCGGGTTCGGTTCTGTTTACTGCCACAGTCTCACAGCTCCAGTGACCTGGGTTCGGTTCTGTTTACTGCCACAGTCTCACAGCTCCAGTGTCCCGGGTTCGGTTCTGTTTACTGCCACAGTCTCACAGCTCCAGTGACCCGGGTTCGGTTCTGTTTACTGCCACAGTCTCACAGCTCCAGTGTCCCGGGTTCGGTTCTGTTTACTGCCACAGTCTCACAGCTCCAGTGACCCGGGTTCGGTTCTGTTTACTGCCACAGTCTCACAGCTCCAGTGTCCCGGGTTCGGTTCTGTTTACTGCCACAGTCTCACAGCTCCAGTGTCCCGGGTTCGGTTCTGTTTACTGCCACAGTCTCACAGCTCCAGTGTCCCGGGTTCGGTTCTGTTTACTGCCACAGTCTCACAGCTCCAGTGTCCCGGGTTCGGTTCTGTTTACTGCCACAGTCTCACAGCTCCAGTGTCCCGGGTTCGGTTCTGTTTACTGCCACAGTCTCACAGCTCCAGTGTCCTGGGTTCAGTTCTGTTTACTGCCACAGTCTCACAGCTCCAGTGTCCTGGGTTCGGTTCTGTTTACTGCCACAGCCTCACAGCTCCAGTGACCCGGGTTCGGTTCTGTTTACTGCCACAGTCTCACAGCTCCAGTGACCCGGGTTCGGTTCTGTTTACTGCCACAGTCTCACAGCTCCAGTGTCCCGGGTTCGGTTCTGTTTACTGCCACAGTCTCACAGCTCCAGTGACCCGGGTTCGGTTCTGTTTACTGCCACAGTCTCACAGCTCCAGTGTCCCGGGTTCGGTTCTGTTTACTGCCACAGTCTCTCAGCTCCAGTGTCCCGGGTTCGGTTCTGTTTACTGCCACAGTCTCACAGCTCCAGTGACCTGGGTTCGGTTCTGTTTACTGCCACAGTCTCACAGCTCCAGTGACCTGGGTTCGGTTCTGTTTACTGCCACAGTCTCACAGCTCCAGTGTCCCGGGTTCGGTTCTGTTTACTGCCACAGTCTCACAGCTCCAGTGACCTGGGTTCGGTTCTGTTTACTGCCAGAGTCTCACAGCTCCAGTGACCCGGGTTCGGTTCTGTTTACTGCCACAGTCTCACAGCTCCAGTGTCCCGGGTTCGGTTCTGTTTACTGTCACAGTCTCACAGCTCCAGTGTCCCGGGTTCGGTTCTGTTTACTGC
This sequence comes from Heterodontus francisci, assembly GCF_036365525.1. Classification (NCBI taxonomy): domain Eukaryota; kingdom Metazoa; phylum Chordata; class Chondrichthyes; order Heterodontiformes; family Heterodontidae; genus Heterodontus; species Heterodontus francisci. The sequence continues at coordinate 1,065,258 of NW_027140282.1, forward strand.
CACAGTCTCACAGCTCCAGTGAGCTGGGTTCGGTTCTGTTTACTGCCACAGTCTCACAGCTCCAGTGACCCGGGTTCGGTTCTGTTTACTGCCACAGTCTCACAGCTCCAGTGTCCCGGGTTCGGTTCTGTTTACTGCCACAGTCTCACAGCTCCAGTGACCTGGGTTCGGTTCTGTTTACTGCCACAGTCTCACAGCTCCAGTGACCCGGGTTCGGTTCTGTTTACTGCCACAGTCTCACAGCTCCAGTGACCTGGGTTCGGTTCTGTTTACTGTCACAGTCTCACCGCTCCAGTGACCCGAGTTCAGTTCTGTTTACTGCCACAGTCTCACAGCTCCAGTGTCCCGGGTTCGGTTCTGTTTACTGCCACAGTCTCACAGCTCCAGTGACCTGGGTTCGGTTCTGTTTACTGCCACAGTCTCACAGCTCCAGTGACCCGGGTTCAGTTCTGTTTAATGCCACAGTCTCACAGCTCCAGTGACCCGGGTTCGGTTCTGTTTACTGTCACAGTCTCACAGCTCCAGTGACCCGGGTTCAGTTCTGTTTACTGCCACAGTCTCACAGCTCCAGTGTCCCGGGTTCGGTTCTGTTTACTGTCACAGTCTCACAGCTCCAGTGACCCGGGTTCGGTTCTGTTTACTGCCACAGTCTCACAGCTCCAGTGTCCCGGGTTCGGTTCTGTTTACTGTCACAGTCTCACAGCTCCAGTGTCCCGGGTTCGGTTCTGTTTAGTGCCACAGTCTCACAGCTCCAGTGACCTGGGTTCGGTTCTGTTTACTGCCACAGTCTCACAGCTCCAGTGTCCCGGGTTCGGTTCTGTTTACTGCCACAGTCTCACAGCTCCAGTGACCCGGGTTCGGTTCTGTTTACTGCCACAGTCTCACAGCTCCAGTGTCCCGGGTTCGGTTCTGTTTACTGCCACAGTCTCACAGCTCCAGTGTCCCGGGTTCGGTTCTGTTTACTGCCACAGTCTCACAGCTCCAGTGTCCCGGGTTCGGTTCTGTTTACTGCCACAGTCTCACAGCTCCAGTGACCCAGGTTCGGTTCTGTTTACTGCCACAGTCTCACAGCTCCAGTGTCCCGGGTTCGGTTCTGTTTACTGCCACAGTCTCACAGCTCCAGTGACCTGGGTTCGGTTCTGTTTACTGCCACAGTCTCACAGCTCCAGTGACCCAGGTTCGGTTCTGTTTACTGCCACAGTCTCACAGCTCCAGTGACCTGGGTTCGGTTCTGTTTACTGCCACAGTCTCACAGCTCCAGTGACCTGGGTTCGGTTCTGTTTACTGCCACAGTCTCACAGCTTCAGTGACCCGGGTTCGGTTCTGCGTACTGCCACAGTCTCACAGCTCCAGTGTCCCGGGTTCGGTTCTGTTTACTGCCACAGTCTCACAGCTCCAGTGACCTGGGCTCGGTTCTGTTTACTGCCACAGTCTCACAGCTCCAGTGACCTGGGTTCGGTTCTGTTTACTGCCACAGTCTCACAGCTCCAGTGTCCCGGGATCGGTTCTGTTTACTGCCACAGTCTGTCAGCTCCAGTGACCCGGGTTCAGTTCTGTTTACTGCCACAGTCTCACAGCTCCAGTGTCCCGGGTTCGGTTCTGTTTACTGTCACAGTCTCACAGCTCCAGTGTCCCGGGTTCGGTTCTGTTTACTGCCACAGTCTCACAGCTCCAGTGACCTGGGTTCGGTTCTGTTTACTGCCACAGTCTCACAGCTCCAGTGTCCCGGGTTCGGTTCTGTTTACTGCCACAGTCTCACAGCTCCAGTGACCCGGGTTCGGTTCTGTTTACTGCCACAGTCTCACAGCTCCAGTGTCCCGGGTTCGGTTCTGTTTACTGCCACAGTCTCACAGCTCCAGTGACCCGGGTTCGGTTCTGTTTACTGCCACAGTCTCACAGCTCCAGTGTCCCGGGTTCGGTTCTGTTTACTGCCACAGTCTCACAGCTCCAGTGTCCCGGGTTCGGTTCTGTTTACTGCCACAGTCTCACAGCTCCAGTGTCCCGGGTTCGGTTCTGTTTACTGCCACAGTCTCACAGCTCCAGTGTCCCGGGTTCGGTTCTGTTTACTGCCACAGTCTCACAGCTCCAGTGTCCCGGGTTCGGTTCTGTTTACTGCCACAGTCTCACAGCTCCAGTGTCCTGGGTTCAGTTCTGTTTACTGCCACAGTCTCACAGCTCCAGTGTCCTGGGTTCGGTTCTGTTTACTGCCACAGCCTCACAGCTCCAGTGACCCGGGTTCGGTTCTGTTTACTGCCACAGTCTCACAGCTCCAGTGTCCCGGGTTCGGTTCTGTTTACTGCCACAGTCTCACAGCTTCAGTGACCCGGGTTCGGTTCTGCGTACTGCCACAGTCTCACAGCTCCAGTGTCCCGGGTTCGGTTCTGTTTACTGCCACAGTCTCACAGCTCCAGTGACCTGGGCTCGGTTCTGTTTACTGCCACAGTCTCACAGCTCCAGTGACCTGGGTTCGGTTCTGTTTACTGCCACAGTCTCACAGCTCCAGTGTCCCGGGATCGGTTCTGTTTACTGCCACAGTCTGTCAGCTCCAGTGACCCGGGTTCAGTTCTGTTTACTGCCACAGTCTCACAGCTCCAGTGTCCCGGGTTCGGTTCTGTTTACTGTCACAGTCTCACAGCTCCAGTGTCCCGGGTTCGGTTCTGTTTACTGCCACAGTCTCACAGCTCCAGTGACCTGGGTTCGGTTCTGTTTACTGCCACAGTCTCACAGCTCCAGTGTCCCGGGTTCGGTTCTGTTTACTGCCACAGTCTCACAGCTCCAGTGACCCGGGTTCGGTTCTGTTTACTGCCACAGTCTCACAGCTCCAGTGTCCCGGGTTCGGTTCTGTTTACTGCCACAGTCTCACAGCTCCAGTGACCCGGGTTCGGTTCTGTTTACTGCCACAGTCTCACAGCTCCAGTGTCCCGGGTTCGGTTCTGTTTACTGCCACAGTCTCACAGCTCCAGTGTCCCGGGTTCGGTTCTGTTTACTGCCACAGTCTCACAGCTCCAGTGTCCCGGGTTCGGTTCTGTTTACTGCCACAGTCTCACAGCTCCAGTGTCCCGGGTTCGGTTCTGTTTACTGCCACAGTCTCACAGCTCCAGTGTCCCGGGTTCGGTTCTGTTTACTGCCACAGTCTCACAGCTCCAGTGTCCTGGGTTCAGTTCTGTTTACTGCCACAGTCTCACAGCTCCAGTGTCCTGGGTTCGGTTCTGTTTACTGCCACAGCCTCACAGCTCCAGTGACCCGGGTTCGGTTCTGTTTACTGCCACAGTCTCACAGCTCCAGTGACCCGGGTTCGGTTCTGTTTACTGCCACAGTCTCACAGCTCCAGTGTCCCGGGTTCGGTTCTGTTTACTGCCACAGTCTCACAGCTCCAGTGACCCGGGTTCGGTTCTGTTTACTGCCACAGTCTCACAGCTCCAGTGTCCCGGGTTCGGTTCTGCTTACTGCCACAGTCTCTCAGCTCCAGTGTCCCGGGTTCGGTTCTGTTTACTGCCACAGTCTCACAGCTCCAGTGACCTGGGTTCGGTTCTGTTTACTGCCACAGTCTCACAGCTCCAGTGACCTGGGTTCTGTTCTGTTTACTGCCACAGTCTCAGAGCTCCAGTGACCTGGGTTCGGTTCTGTTTATTGCCACAGTCTCAAAGCTCCAGTGACCCGGGTTCGGTTCTGTTTACTGCCACAGTCTCACAGCTCCAGTGACCTGGGTTCGGTTCTGTTTATTGCCACAGTCTCAAAGCTCCAGTGACCCGGGTTCGGTTCTGTTTACTGCCACAGTCTCACAGCTCCAGTGACCCAGGTTCGGTTCTGTTTACTGCCACAGTCTCACAGCTCCAGTGACCTATGTTCGGTTCTGTTTACTGCCACAGTCTCACAGCTCCAGTGTCCCGGGTTCGGTTCTGTTTACTGCCACAGTCTCACAGCTCCAGTGTCCCGGGTTCGGTTCTGTTTACTGCCACAGTCTCACAGCTCCAGTGACCCGGGTTCAGTTCTATTTACTGCCACAGTCTCACAGCTCCAGTGTCCCGGGTTCGGTTCTGTTTACTGTCACAGTCTCACAGCTCCAGTGTCCCGGGTTCGGTTCTGTTTACTGCCACAGTCTCACAGCTCCAGTGACCCGGGTTCAGTTCTGTTTACTGCCACAGTCTCACAGCTCCAGTGTCCCGGGTTCGGTTCTGTTTACTGTCACAGTCTCACAGCTCCAGTGTCCCGGGTTCGGTTCTGTTTACTGCCACAGTCTCACAGCTCCAGTGACCTGGGTTCGGTTCTGTTTACTGCCACAGTCTCACAGCTCCAGTGTCCCGGGTTCGGTTCTGTTTACTGCCACAGTCTCACAGCTCCAGTGACCCGGGTTCAGTTCTGTTTACTGCCACAGTCTCACAGCTCCAGTGTCCCGGGTTCGGTTCTGTTTACTGTCACAGTCTCACAGCTCCAGTGACCCGGGTTCAGTTCTGTTTACTGCCACAGTCTCACAGCTCCAGTGTCCCGGGTTCGGTTCTGTTTACTGTCACAGTCTCACAGCTCCAGTGACCCGGGTTCGGTTCTGTTTACTGCCACAGTCTCACAGCTCCAGTGTCCCGGGTTCAGTTCTGTTTACTGCCACAGTCTCACAGCTCCAGTGTCCCGGGTTCGGTTCTGTTTACTGCCACAGTCTCACAGCTCCAGTGACCCGGTTTCGGTTCTGTTTACTGCCACAGTCTCACAGCTCCAGTGTCCTGGGTTCGGTTCTGTTTACTGCCACAGCCTCACAGCTCCAGTGACCAGGGTTCGGTTCTGTTTACTGCCACATTCTCACAGCTCCAGTGACCCGGGTTCGGTTCTGTTTACTGCCACAGTCTCACAGCTCCAGTGTCCCGGGTTCGGTTCTGTTTACTGCCACAGTCTCACAGCTCCAGTGACCCGGGTTCGGTTCTGTTTACTGTCACAGTCTCACAGCTCCAGTGTCCCGGGTTCGGTTCTGTTTACTGCCACAGTCTCACAGCTCCAGTGACCCGGGTTCGGTTCTGTTTACTGCCACAGTCTCACAGCTCCAGTGTCCCGGGTTCGGTTCTGTTTACTGCCACAGTCTCACAGCTCCAGTGTCCCGGGTTCGGTTCTGTTTACTGCCACAGTCTCACAGCTCCAGTGTCCCGGGTTCGGTTCTGTTTACTGCCACAGTCTCACAGCTCCAGTGACCTGGGTTCGGTTCTGTTTACTGCCACAGTCTCACAGCTCCAGTGACCTGGGTTCGGTTCTGTTTACTGCCACAGTCTCACAGCTCCAGTGTCCCGGGTTCGGTTCTGTTTACTGCCACAGTCTCACAGCTCCAGTGACCCAGGTTCGGTTCTGTTTACTGCCACAGTCTCACAGCTCCAGTGACCCAGGTTCGGTTCTGTTTACTGCCACAGTCTCACAGCTCCAGTGACCTGGGTTCGGTTCTGTTTACTGCCACAGTCTCACAGCTCCAGTGACCCAGGTTCGGTTCTGTTTACTGCCACAGTCTCACAGCTCCAGTGACCTGGGTTCGGTTCTGTTTACTGCCACAGTCTCACAGCTCCAGTGACCTGGGTTCGGTTCTGTTTACTGCCACAGTCTCACAGCTTCAGTGACCCGGGTTCGGTTCTGCGTACTGCCACAGTCTCACAGCTCCAGTGTCCCGGGTTCGGTTCTGTTTACTGCCACAGTCTCACAGCTCCAGTGACCTGGGCTCGGTTCTGTTTACTGCCACAGTCTCACAGCTCCAGTGTCCCGGGTTCGGTTCTGTTTACTGCCACAGTCTCACAGCTCCAGTGACCCGGGTTCGGTTCTGTTTACTGCCACAGTCTCACAGCTCCAGTGTCCCGGGATCGGTTCTGTTTACTGCCACAGTCTGTCAGCTCCAGTGACCCGGGTTCAGTTCTGTTTACTGCCACAGTCTCACAGCTCCAGTGTCCCGGGTTCGGTTCTGTTTACTGTCACAGTCTCACAGCTCCAGTGACCCGGGTTCAGTTCTGTTTACTGCCACAGTCTCACAGCTCCAGTGTCCCGGGTTCGGTTCTGTTTACTGTCACAGTCTCACAGCTCCAGTGACCCGGGTTCGGTTCTGTTTACTGCCACAGTCTCACAGCTCCAGTGTCCCGGGTTCGGTTCTGTTTACTGTCACAGTCTCACAGCTCCAGTGTCCCGGGTTCGGTTCTGTTTAGTGCCACAGTCTCACAGCTCCAGTGACCTGGGTTCGGTTCTGTTTACTGCCACAGTCTCACAGCTCCAGTGTCCCGGGTTCGGTTCTGTTTACTGCCACAGTCTCACAGCTCCAGTGACCCGGGTTCGGTTCTGTTTACTGCCACAGTCTCACAGCTCCAGTGTCCTGGGTTCGGTTCTGTTTACTGCCACAGTCTCACAGCTCCAGTGTCCCGGGTTCGGTTCTGTTTACTGCCACAGTCTCACAGCTCCAGTGTCCCGGGTTCGGTTCTGTTTACTGCCACAGTCTCACAGCTCCAGTGACCCAGGTTCGGTTCTGTTTACTGCCACAGTCTCACAGCTCCAGTGTCCCGGGTTCGGTTCTGTTTACTGCCACAGTCTCACAGCTCCAGTGACCTGGGTTCGGTTCTGTTTACTGCCACAGTCTCACAGCTCCAGTGACCCAGGTTCGGTTCTGTTTACTGCCACAGTCTCACAGCTCCAGTGACCTGGGTTCGGTTCTGTTTACTGCCACAGTCTCACAGCTCCAGTGACCTGGGTTCGGTTCTGTTTACTGCCACAGTCTCACAGCTTCAGTGACCCGGGTTCGGTTCTGCGTACTGCCACAGTCTCACAGCTCCAGTGTCCCGGGTTCGGTTCTGTTTACTGCCACAGTCTCACAGCTCCAGTGACCTGGGCTCGGTTCTGTTTACTGCCACAGTCTCACAGCTCCAGTGACCTGGGTTCGGTTCTGTTTACTGCCACAGTCTCACAGCTCCAGTGTCCCGGGATCGGTTCTGTTTACTGCCACAGTCTGTCAGCTCCAGTGACCCGGGTTCAGTTCTGTTTACTGCCACAGTCTCACAGCTCCAGTGTCCCGGGTTCGGTTCTGTTTACTGTCACAGTCTCACAGCTCCAGTGTCCCGGGTTCGGTTCTGTTTACTGCCACAGTCTCACAGCTCCAGTGACCTGGGTTCGGTTCTGTTTACTGCCACAGTCTCACAGCTCCAGTGTCCCGGGTTCGGTTCTGTTTACTGCCACAGTCTCACAGCTCCAGTGACCCGGGTTCGGTTCTGTTTACTGCCACAGTCTCACAGCTCCAGTGTCCCGGGTTCGGTTCTGTTTACTGCCACAGTCTCACAGCTCCAGTGACCCGGGTTCGGTTCTGTTTACTGCCACAGTCTCACAGCTCCAGTGTCCCGGGTTCGGTTCTGTTTACTGCCACAGTCTCACAGCTCCAGTGTCCCGGGTTCGGTTCTGTTTACTGCCACAGTCTCACAGCTCCAGTGTCCCGGGTTCGGTTCTGTTTACTGCCACAGTCTCACAGCTCCAGTGTCCCGGGTTCGGTTCTGTTTACTGCCACAGTCTCACAGCTCCAGTGTCCCGGGTTCGGTTCTGTTTACTGCCACAGTCTCACAGCTCCAGTGTCCTGGGTTCAGTTCTGTTTACTGCCACAGTCTCACAGCTCCAGTGTCCTGGGTTCGGTTCTGTTTACTGCCACAGCCTCACAGCTCCAGTGACCCGGGTTCGGTTCTGTTTACTGCCACAGTCTCACAGCTCCAGTGACCCGGGTTCGGTTCTGTTTACTGCCACAGTCTCACAGCTCCAGTGTCCCGGGTTCGGTTCTGTTTACTGCCACAGTCTCACAGCTCCAGTGACCCGGGTTCGGTTCTGTTTACTGCCACAGTCTCACAGCTCCAGTGTCCCGGGTTCGGTTCTGTTTACTGCCACAGTCTCTCAGCTCCAGTGTCCCGGGTTCGGTTCTGTTTACTGCCACAGTCTCACAGCTCCAGTGACCTGGGTTCGGTTCTGTTTACTGCCACAGTCTCACAGCTCCAGTGACCTGGGTTCGGTTCTGTTTACTGCCACAGTCTCACAGCTCCAGTGTCCCGGGTTCGGTTCTGTTTACTGCCACAGTCTCACAGCTCCAGTGACCTGGGTTCGGTTCTGTTTACTGCCAGAGTCTCACAGCTCCAGTGACCCGGGTTCGGTTCTGTTTACTGCCACAGTCTCACAGCTCCAGTGTCCCGGGTTCGGTTCTGTTTACTGTCACAGTCTCACAGCTCCAGTGTCCCGGGTTCGGTTCTGTTTACTGCCACAGTCTCACAGCTCCAGTGAGCTGGGTTCGGTTCTGTTTACTGCCACAGTCTCACAGCTCCAGTGACCCGGGTTCGGTTCTGTTTACTGCCACAGTCTCACAGCTCCAGTGTCCCGGGTTCGGTTCTGTTTACTGCCACAGTCTCACAGCTCCAGTGACCTGGGTTCGGTTCTGTTTACTGCCACAGTCTCACAGCTCCAGTGACCCGGGTTCGGTTCTGTTTACTGCCACAGTCTCACAGCTCCAGTGACCTGGGTTCGGTTCTGTTTACTGTCACAGTCTCACCGCTCCAGTGACCCGAGTTCAGTTCTGTTTACTGCCACAGTCTCACAGCTCCAGTGTCCCGGGTTCGGTTCTGTTTACTGCCACAGTCTCACAGCTCCAGTGACCTGGGTTCGGTTCTGTTTACTGCCACAGTCTCACAGCTCCAGTGACCCGGGTTCAGTTCTGTTTAATGCCACAGTCTCACAGCTCCAGTGACCCGGGTTCGGTTCTGTTTACTGTCACAGTCTCACAGCTCCAGTGACCCGGGTTCAGTTCTGTTTACTGCCACAGTCTCACAGCTCCAGTGTCCCGGGTTCGGTTCTGTTTACTGTCACAGTCTCACAGCTCCAGTGACCCGGGTTCGGTTCTGTTTACTGCCACAGTCTCACAGCTCCAGTGTCCCGGGTTCGGTTCTGTTTACTGTCACAGTCTCACAGCTCCAGTGTCCCGGGTTCGGTTCTGTTTAGTGCCACAGTCTCACAGCTCCAGTGACCTGGGTTCGGTTCTGTTTACTGCCACAGTCTCACAGCTCCAGTGTCCCGGGTTCGGTTCTGTTTACTGCCACAGTCTCACAGCTCCAGTGACCCGGGTTCGGTTCTGTTTACTGCCACAGTCTCACAGCTCCAGTGTCCCGGGTTCGGTTCTGTTTACTGCCACAGTCTCACAGCTCCAGTGTCCCGGGTTCGGTTCTGTTTACTGCCACAGTCTCACAGCTCCAGTGTCCCGGGTTCGGTTCTGTTTACTGCCACAGTCTCACAGCTCCAGTGACCCAGGTTCGGTTCTGTTTACTGCCACAGTCTCACAGCTCCAGTGTCCCGGGTTCGGTTCTGTTTACTGCCACAGTCTCACAGCTCCAGTGACCTGGGTTCGGTTCTGTTTACTGCCACAGTCTCACAGCTCCAGTGACCCAGGTTCGGTTCTGTTTACTGCCACAGTCTCACAGCTCCAGTGACCTGGGTTCGGTTCTGTTTACTGCCACAGTCTCACAGCTCCAGTGACCTGGGTTCGGTTCTGTTTACTGCCACAGTCTCACAGCTTCAGTGACCCGGGTTCGGTTCTGCGTACTGCCACAGTCTCACAGCTCCAGTGTCCCGGGTTCGGTTCTGTTTACTGCCACAGTCTCACAGCTCCAGTGACCTGGGCTCGGTTCTGTTTACTGCCACAGTCTCACAGCTCCAGTGACCTGGGTTCGGTTCTGTTTACTGCCACAGTCTCACAGCTCCAGTGTCCCGGGATCGGTTCTGTTTACTGCCACAGTCTGTCAGCTCCAGTGACCCGGGTTCAGTTCTGTTTACTGCCACAGTCTCACAGCTCCAGTGTCCCGGGTTCGGTTCTGTTTACTGTCACAGTCTCACAGCTCCAGTGTCCCGGGTTCGGTTCTGTTTACTGCCACAGTCTCACAGCTCCAGTGACCTGGGTTCGGTTCTGTTTACTGCCACAGTCTCACAGCTCCAGTGTCCCGGGTTCGGTTCTGTTTACTGCCACAGTCTCACAGCTCCAGTGACCCGGGTTCGGTTCTGTTTACTGCCACAGTCTCACAGCTCCAGTGTCCCGGGTTCGGTTCTGTTTACTGCCACAGTCTCACAGCTCCAGTGACCCGGGTTCGGTTCTGTTTACTGCCACAGTCTCACAGCTCCAGTGTCCCGGGTTCGGTTCTGTTTACTGCCACAGTCTCACAGCTCCAGTGTCCCGGGTTCGGTTCTGTTTACTGCCACAGTCTCACAGCTCCAGTGTCCCGGGTTCGGTTCTGTTTACTGCCACAGTCTCACAGCTCCAGTGTCCCGGGTTCGGTTCTGTTTACTGCCACAGTCTCACAGCTCCAGTGTCCCGGGTTCGGTTCTGTTTACTGCCACAGTCTCACAGCTCCAGTGTCCTGGGTTCAGTTCTGTTTACTGCCACAGTCTCACAGCTCCAGTGTCCTGGGTTCGGTTCTGTTTACTGCCACAGCCTCACAGCTCCAGTGACCCGGGTTCGGTTCTGTTTACTGCCACAGTCTCACAGCTCCAGTGTCCCGGGTTCGGTTCTGTTTACTGCCACAGTCTCACAGCTCCAGTGACCTGGGTTCGGTTCTGTTTACTGCCACAGTCTCACAGCTCCAGTGACCCGGGTTCGGTTCTGTTTACTGCCACAGTCTCACAGCTCCAGTGTCCCGGGTTCGGTTCTGTTTACTGCCACAGTCTCTCAGCTCCAGTGTCCCGGGTTCGGTTCTGTTTACTGCCACAGTCTCACAGCTCCAGTGACCTGGGTTCGGTTCTGTTTACTGCCACAGTCTCACAGCTCCAGTGACCTGGGTTCGGTTCTGTTTACTGCCACAGTCTCACAGCTCCAGTGTCCCGGGTTCGGTTCTGTTTACTGCCACAGTCTCACAGCTCCAGTGACCTGGGTTCGGTTCTGTTTACTGCCAGAGTCTCACAGCTCCAGTGACCCGGGTTCGGTTCTGTTTACTGCCACAGTCTCACAGCTCCAGTGTCCCGGGTTCGGTTCTGTTTACTGTCACAGTCTCACAGCTCCAGTGTCCCGGGTTCGGTTCTGTTTACTGCCACAGTCTCACAGCTCCAGTGAGCTGGGTTCGGTTCTGTTTACTGCCACAGTCTCACAGCTCCAGTGACCCGGGTTCGGTTCTGTTTACTGCCACAGTCTCACAGCTCCAGTGTCCCGGGTTCGGTTCTGTTTACTGCCACAGTCTCACAGCTCCAGTGACCTGTGTTCGGTTCTGTTTACTGCCACAGTCTCACAGCTCCAGTGACCCGGGTTCGGTTCTGTTTACTGCCACAGTCTCACAGCTCCAGTGACCTGGGTTCGGTTCTGTTTACTTTCACAGTCTCACCGCTCCAGTGACCCGAGTTCAGTTCTGTTTACTGCCACAGTCTCACAGCTCCAGTGTCCCGGGTTCGGTTCTGTTTACTGCCACAGTCTCACAGCTCCAGTGACCTGGGTTCGGTTCTGTTTACTGCCACAGTCTCACAGCTCCAGTGACCCGGGTTCAGTTCTGTTTAATGCCACAGTCTCACAGCTCCAGTGACCTGGGTTCGGTTCTGTTTACTGCCACAGTCTCACAGCTCCAGTGACCTGGGTTCAGTTCTGTTTACTGCCACAGTCTCACAGCTCCAGTGACCTGGGTTCGGTTCTGTTTACTGCCACAGCCTCACAGCTCCAGTGACCCGGGTTCAGTTCTGTTTACTGTCACAGTCTCACAGCTCCAGTGTCCCGGGTTCGGTTCTGTATACTGCCACAGTCTCACAGCTCCAGTGACCTGGGTTCGGTTCTGTTTACTGCCACAGTCTCACATCTCCAGTGTCCCGGGTTCGGTTCTGTTTACTGCCACAGTCTCACAGCTCCAGTGACCCGGGTTCGGTTCTGTTTACTGCCACAGTCTCACAGCTCCAGTGTCCCGGGTTCGGTTCTGTTTACTGCCACAGTCTCACAGCTCCAGTGACCTGGGTTCAGTTCTGTTTCCTGCCACAGCCTCACAGCTCCAGTGACCTGGGTTCGGTTCTGTTTACTGCCACAGTCTCACAGCTCCAGTGACCTGGGTTCGGTTCTGTTTACTGCCACAGTCTCACAGCTCCAGTGTCCCGGGTTCGGTTCTGTTTACTGCCACAGTCTCACAGCTCCAGTCACCCGGGTTCGGTTCTGTTTACTGCCACAGTCTCACAGCTCCAGTGTCCCGGGGTCGGTTCTGTTTACTGTCACAGTCTCACAGCTCCAGTGTCCCGGGTTCGGTTCTGTTTAATGCCACAGTCTCACAGCTCCAGTGTCCTGGGTTCGGTTCTGTTTACTGCCACAGTCTCACAGCTCCAGTGTCCCGGGTTCGGTTCTGTTTACTGCCACAGTCTCACAGCTCCAGTGACCTGGGTTCGGTTCTGTTTACTGTCACAGTCTCACAGCTCCAGTGAACTCGGTTCGGTTCTGTTTACTGCCACAGTCTCACAGCTCCAGTGACCCAGGTTCGGTTCTGTTTACTGCCACAGTCTCACAGCTCCAGTGTCCCGGGATCGGTTCTGTTTACTGCCACAGTCTCACAGCTCCAGTGACCTCGGTTCGGTTCTGTTTACTGCCACAGTCTCACAGCTCCAGTGTCCCGGGTTCGGTTCTGTTTACTGCCACAGTCTCACAGCTCCAGTGACCTCGGTTCGGTTCTGTTTACTGCCACAGTCTCACAGCTCCAGTGACCCGGGTTCGGTTCTGTTTACTGCCACAGTCTCACAGCTCCAGTGTCCCGGGTTCGGTTCTGTTTACTGCCACAGTCTCACAGCTCCAGTGAGCTGGGTTCGGTTCTGTTTACTGCCACAGTCTCACAGCTCCAGTGACCCGGGTTCGGTTCTGTTTACTGCCACAGTCTCACAGCTCCAGTGTCCCGGGTTCGGTTCTGTTTACTGCCACAGTCTCACAGCTCCAGTGAGCTGGGTTCGGTTCTGTTTACTGCCACAGTCTCACAGCTCCAGTGACCCGGGTTCGGTTCTGTTTACTGCCACAGCCTCACAGCTCCAGTGACCCGGGTTCAGTTCTGTTTACTGTCACAGTCTCACAGCTCCAGTGTCCCGGGTTCGGTTCTGTTTACTGCCACAGTCTCACAGCTCCAGTGACCTGGGTTCGGTTCTGTTTACTGCCACAGTCTCACATCTCCAGTGTCCCGGGTTCGGTTCTGTTTACTGCCACAGTCTCACAGCTCCAGTGTCCCGGGTTCGGTTCTGTTTACTGCCACAGTCTCACAGCTCCAGTGTCCCGGGTTCGGTTCTGTTTACTGCCACAGTCTCACAGCTCCAGTGACCTGGGTTCAGTTCTGTTTCCTGCCACAGCCTCACAGCTCCAGTGACCTGGGTTCGGTTCTGTTTACTGCCACAGTCTCACAGCTCCAGTGACCTGGGTTCGGTTCTGTTTACTGCCACAGTCTCACAGCTCCAGTGTCCCGGGTTCGGTTCTGTTTACTGCCACAGTCTCACAGCTCCAGTCACCCGGGTTCGGTTCTGTTTACTGCCACAGTCTCACAGCTCCAGTGTCCCGGGGTCGGTTCTGTTTACTGTCACAGTCTCACAGCTCCAGTGTCCCGGGTTCGGTTCTGTTTAATGCCACAGTCTCACAGCTCCAGTGACCCGGGTTCGGTTCTGTTTACTGCCACAGTCTCACAGCTCCAGTGTCCCGGGTTCGGTTCTGTTTACTGCCACAGTCTCACAGCTCCAGTGACCTGGGTTCGGTTCTGTTTACTGCCACAGTCTCACAGCTCCAGTGTCCCGGGTTCGGTTCTGTTTACTGCCACAGTCTCACAGCTCCAGTGACCTGGGTTCGGTTCTGATTACTGCCACAGTCTCACAGCTCCAGTGACCCAGGTTCGGTTCTGTTTACTGCCACAGTCTCACAGCTCCAGTGTCCCGGGATCGGTTCTGTTTACTGCCACAGTCTCACAGCTCCAGTGACCTCGGTTCGGTTCTGTTTACTGCCACAGTCTCACAGCTCCAGTGACCTGGGTTCGGTTCTGTTTACTGCCACAGTCTCACAGCTCCAGTGTCCCGGGTTCGGTTCTGTTTACTGCCACAGTCTCACAGCTCCAGTGACCTCGGTTCGGTTCTGTTTACTGCCACAGTCTCACAGCTCCAGTGACCTGGGTTCGGTTCTGTTTACTGCCACAGTCTCACAGCTCCAGTGTCCCGGGTTCGGTTCTGTTTACTGCCACAGTCTCACAGCTCCAGTGAGCTGGGTTCGGTTCTGTTTACTGCCACAGTCTCACAGCTCCAGTGACCCGGGTTCGGTTCTGTTTACTGCCACAGTCTCACAGCTCCAGTGTCCCGGGTTCGGTTCTGTTTACTGCCACAGTCTCACAGCTCCAGTGACCTGGGTTCGGTTCTGTTTACTGCCACAGTCTCACAGCTCCAGTGACCCGGGTTCGGTTCTGTTTACTGCCACAGTCTCACAGCTCCAGTGACCTGGGTTCGGTTCTGTTTACTGTCACAGTCTCACAGCTCCAGTGACCCGAGTTCAGTTCTGTTTACTGCCACAGTCTCACAGCTCCAGTGTCCCGGGTTCGGTTCTGTTTACTGCCACAGTCTCACAGCTCCAGTGACCTGGGTTCGGTTCTGTTTACTGCCACAGTCTCACAGCTCCAGTGACCCGGGTTCAGTTCTGTTTAATGCCACAGTCTCACAGCTCCAGTGACCTGGGTTCAGTTCTGTTTACTGCCACAGTCTCACAGCTCCAGTGACCTGGGTTCAGTTCTGTTTACTGCCACAGTCTCACAGCTCCAGTGACCTGGGTTCGGTTCTGTTTACTGCCACAGCCTCACAGCTCCAGTGACCCGGGTTCAGTTCTGTTTACTGTCACAGTCTCACAGCTCCAGTGTCCCGGGTTCCGTTCTGTTTACTGCCACAGTCTCACAGCTCCAGTGACCTGGGTTCGGTTCTGTTTACTGCCACAGTCTCACATCTCCAATGTCCCGGGTTCGGTTCTGTTTACTGCCACAGTCTCACAGCTCCAGTGACCCGGGTTCGGTTCTGTTTACTGCCACAGTCTCACAGCTCCAGTGTCCCGGGTTCGGTTCTGTTTACTGCCACAGTCTCACAGCTCCAGTGACCTGGGTTCAGTTCTGTTTCCTGCCACAGCCTCACAGCTCCAGTGACCTGGGTTCGGTTCTGTTTACTGCCACAGTCTCACAGCTCCAGTGACCTGAGTTCGGTTCTGTTTACTGCCACAGTCTCACAGCTCCAGTGTCCCGGGTTCGGTTCTGTTTACTGCCACAGTCTCACAGCTCCAGTCACCCGCGTTCGGTTCTGTTTACTGCCACAGTCTCACAGCTCCAGTGTCCCGGGGTCGGTTCTGTTTACTGTCACAGTCTCACAGCTCCAGTGTCCCGGGTTCGGTTCTGTTTAATGCCACAGTCTCACAGCTCCAGTGACCCGGGTTCGGTTCTGTTTACTGCCACAGTCTCACAGCTCCAGTGTCCCGGGTTCGGTTCTGTTTACTGCCACAGTCTCACAGCTCCAGTGACCTGGGTTCGGTTCTGTTTACTGCCACAGTCTCACAGCTCCAGGGACCCGGGTTCGGTTCTGTTTACTGCCACAGTCTCACAGCTCCAGTGTCCCGGGTTCGGTTCAGTTTACTGCCACAGTCTCACAGCTCCAGTGTCCTGGGTTCGGTTCTGTTTACTGCCACAGTCTCACAGCTCCAGTGACCCGGGTTCGGTTCTGTTTACTGCCACAGTCTCACAGCTCCAGTGACCTGGGTTCGGTTCTGATTACTGCCACAGTCTCACAGCTCCAGTGACCCAGGTTCGGTTCTGTTTACTGCCACAGTCTCACAGCTCCAGTGTCCCGGGTTCGGTTCTGTTTACTGCCACAGTCTCACAGCTCCAGTGACCTCGGTTCGGTTCTGTTTACTGCCACAGTCTCACAGCTCCAGTGACCTGGGTTCGGTTCTGTTTACTGCCACAGTCTCACAGCTCCAGTGTCCCGGGTTCGGTTCTGTTTACTGCCACAGTCTCACAGCTCCAGTGTCCCGGGTTCGGTTCTGTTTACTGCCACAGTCTCACAGCTCCAGTGACCCGGGTTCAGTTCTGTTTACTGCCACAGTCTCACAGCTCCAGTGTCCCGGGTTCGGTTCTGTTTACTGCCACAGTCTCACAGCTCCAGTGACCCGGGTTCAGTTCTGTTTACTGCCACAGTCTCACAGCTCCAGTGTCCCGGGTTCGGTTCTGTTTACTGCCACAGTCTCACAGCTCCAGTGACCAGGGTTCGGTTCTGTTTACTGCCACAGTCTCACAGCTCCAGTGACCTGGGTTCGGTTCTGTTTACTGCCACAGTCTCACAGCTCCAGTGACCCGGGTTCGGTTCTGTTTACTGCCACAGTCTCACAGCTCCAGTGACCCGGGTTCGGTTCTGTTTACTGCCACAGTCTCACAGCTCCAGTGACCCGGGTTCGGTTCTGTTTACTGCCACAGTCTCACAGCTCCAGTGACCTGGGTTCGGTTCTGTTCACTGCCACAGTCTCACAGCTCCAGTGACCCGGGTTCGGTTCTGTTTACTGTCACAGTCTCACAGCTCCAGTGACCCGGGTTCGGTTCTGTTTACTGCCATAGTCTCACAGCTCCAGTGTCCCGGGTTCAGTTCTGTTTACTGCCACAGTCTCACAGCTCCAGTGTCCCGGGTTCGGTTCTGTTTACTGCCACAGTCTCACAGCTCCAGTGACCCGGTTTCGGTTCTGTTTACTGCCACAGTCTCACAGCTCCAGTGTCCTGGGTTCGGTTCTGTTTACTGCCAAAGTCTCACAGCTCCAGTGACCTGGGTTCAGTTCTGTTTACTGCCACAGCCTCACAGCTCCAGTGACCTGGGTTCGGTTCCGTTTACTGCCACAGTCTCACAGCTCCAGTGACCTGGGTTCAGTTCTCTTTACTGCCACAGTCTCACAGCTCCAGTGTCCTGGGTTCGGTTCTGTTTACTGCCACAGCCTCACAGCTCCAGTGACCCGGGTTCGGTTCTGTTTACTGCCACAGTCTCACAGCTCCAGTGACCCGGGTTCGGTTCTGTTTACTGCCACAGTCTCACAGCTCCAGTGTCCCGGGTTCGGTTCTGTTTACTGCCACAGTCTCACAGCTCCAGTGACCCGGGTTCGGTTCTGTTTACTGCCACAGTCTCACAGCTCCAGTGTCCCGGGTTCGGTTCTGTTTACTGCCACAGTCTCACAGCTCCAGTGTCCTGGGTTCGGTTCTGTTTACTGCCACAGTCTCACAGCTCCAGTGTCCCGGGTTCAGTTCTGTTTACTGCCACAGTCTCACAGCTCCAGTGTCCCGGGTTCGGTTCTGTTTACTGCCACAGTCTCACAGCTCCAGTGACCCGGGTTCGGTTCTGTTTACTGCCACAGTCTCACAGCTCCAGTGTCCCGGGTTCGGTTCTGTTTACTGCCACAGTCTCACAGCTCCAGTGTCCCGGGTTCGGTTCTGTTTACTGTCACAGTCTCACAGCTCCAGTGACCCGGGTTCAGTTCTGTTTACTGCCACAGTCTCACAGCTCCAGTGTCCCGGGTTCGGCTCTGTTTACTGTCACAGTCTCACAGCTCCAGTTTCCAGGGTTCGGTTCTGTTTACTGCCACAGTCTCACAGCTCCAGTGACCCGGGTTCGGTTCTGTTTACTGCCACAGTCTCACAGCTCCAGTGTCCCGGGTTCGGTTCTGTTTACTGCCACAGTCTCACAGCTCCAGTGTCCCGGGTTCGGTTCTGTTTACTGCCACAGTCTCACAGCTCCAGTGACCCGGGTTCGGTTCTGTTTACTGCCACAGTCTCACAGCTCCAGTGACCTGGGTTCGGTTCTGTTTACTGCCACAGTCTCACAGCTCCAGTGACCCGGGTTCGGTTCTGTTTACTGCCACAGTCTCACAGCTCCAGTGACCCGGGTTCGGTTCTGTTTACTGCCACAGTCTCACAGCTCCAGTGACCCGGGTTCGGTTCTGTTTACTGCCACAGTCTCACAGCTCCAGTGACCTGGGTTCGGTTCTGTTCACTGCCACAGTCTCACAGCTCCAGTGACCCGGGTTCGGTTCTGTTTACTGTCACAGTCTCACAGCTCCAGTGACCCGGGTTCGGTTCTGTTTACTGCCATAGTCTCACAGCTCCAGTGTCCCGGGTTCAGTTCTGTTTACTGCCACAGTCTCACAGCTCCAGTGTCCCGGGTTCGGTTCTGTTTACTGCCACAGTCTCACAGCTCCAGTGACCCGGTTTCGGTTCTGTTTACTGCCACAGTCTCACAGCTCCAGTGTCCTGGGTTCGGTTCTGTTTACTGCCAAAGTCTCACAGCTCCAGTGACCTGGGTTCAGTTCTGTTTACTGCCACAGCCTCACAGCTCCAGTGACCTGGGTTCGGTTCCGTTTACTGCCACAGTCTCACAGCTCCAGTGACCTGGGTTCAGTTCTCTTTACTGCCACAGTCTCACAGCTCCAGTGTCCTGGGTTCGGTTCTGTTTACTGCCACAGCCTCACAGCTCCAGTGACCCGGGTTCGGTTCTGTTTACTGCCACAGTCTCACAGCTCCAGTGACCCGGGTTCGGTTCTGTTTACTGCCACAGTCTCACAGCTCCAGTGTCCCGGGTTCGGTTCTGTTTACTGCCACAGTCTCACAGCTCCAGTGACCCGGGTTCGGTTCTGTTTACTGCCACAGTCTCACAGCTCCAGTGTCCCGGGTTCGGTTCTGTTTACTGCCACAGTCTCACAGCTCCAGTGTCCTGGGTTCGGTTCTGTTTACTGCCACAGTCTCACAGCTCCAGTGTCCCGGGTTCAGTTCTGTTTACTGCCACAGTCTCACAGCTCCAGTGTCCCGGGTTCGGTTCTGTTTACTGCCACAGTCTCACAGCTCCAGTGACCCGGGTTCGGTTCTGTTTACTGCCACAGTCTCACAGCTCCAGTGTCCCGGGTTCGGTTCTGTTTACTGCCACAGTCTCACAGCTCCAGTGTCCCGGGTTCGGTTCTGTTTACTGTCACAGTCTCACAGCTCCAGTGACCCGGGTTCAGTTCTGTTTACTGCCACAGTCTCACAGCTCCAGTGTCCCGGGTTCGGCTCTGTTTACTGTCACAGTCTCACAGCTCCAGTGACCTGGGTTCGGTTCTGTTTACTGCCACAGTCTCACAGCTCCAGTGTCCCGGGTTCGGTTCTGTTTACTGCCACAGTCTCACAGCTCCAGTGACCTCGGTTCGGTTCTGTTTACTGCCACAGTCTCACAGCTCCAGTGACCTGGGTTCGGTTCTGTTTACTGCCACAGTCTCACAGCTCCAGTGTCCCGGGTTCGGTTCTGTTTACTGCCACAGTCTCACAGCTCCAGTGACCTGGGTTCGGTTCTGATTACTGCCACAGTCTCACAGCTCCAGTGACCCAGGTTCGGTTCTGTTTACTGCCACAGTCTCACAGCTCCAGTGTCCCGGGTTCGGTTCTGTTTACTGCCACAGTCTCACAGCTCCAGTCACCCGGGTTCGGTTCTGTTTACTGCCACAGTCTCACAGCTCCAGTGTCCCGGGGTCGGTTCTGTTTACTGTCACAGTCTCACAGCTCCAGTGTCCCGGGTTCGGTTCTGTTTAATGCCACAGTCTCACAGCTCCAGTGTCCTGGGTTCGGTTCTGTTTACTGCCACAGTCTCACAGCTCCAGTGTCCCGGGTTCGGTTCTGTTTACTGCCACAGTCTCACAGCTCCAGTGACCTGGGTTCGGTTCTGTTTACTGTCACAGTCTCACAGCTCCAGTGAACTCGGTTCGGTTCTGTTTACTGCCACAGTCTCACAGCTCCAGTGACCCAGGTTCGGTTCTGTTTACTGCCACAGTCTCACAGCTCCAGTGTCCCGGGATCGGTTCTGTTTACTGCCACAGTCTCACAGCTCCAGTGACCTCGGTTCGGTTCTGTTTACTGCCACAGTCTCACAGCTCCAGTGTCCCGGGTTCGGTTCTGTTTACTGCCACAGTCTCACAGCTCCAGTGACCGGGGTTCGGTTCTGTTTACTGCCACAGTCTCACAGCTCCAGTGTCCCGGGTTCGGATCTGTTTACTGCCACAGTCTCACAGCTCCAGTCACCCGGGTTCGGTTCTGTTTACTGCCACAGTCTCACAGCTCCAGTGTCCCGGGTTCGGTTCTGTTTACTGCCACAGTCTGACAGCTCCAGTGTCCCGGGTTCGGTTCTGTTTACTGCCACAGTCTCACAGCTCCAGTGACCTGGGTTCGGTTCTGTTTACTGCCACAGTCTCACAGCTCCAGTGACCGGGGTTCGGTTCTGTTTACTGCCACAGTCTCACAGCTCCAGTGACCCGGGTTCGGTTCTGTTTACTGCCACAGTCTCACAGCTCCAGTGTCCCGGGTTCGGTTCTGTTTACTGCCACAGTCTGACAGCTCCAGTGACCTGGGTTCGGTTCTGTTTACTGCCACAGTCTCACAGCTCCAGTGACCCGGGTTCGGTTCTGTTTACTGCCACAGTCTCACAGCTTCAGTGACCTGGGTTCGGTTCTGTTTACTGCCACAGCCTCACAGCTCCAGTGTCCTGGGTTCGGTTCTGTTTACTGCCACAGTCTCACAGCTCCAGTGTCCTGGGTTCGGTTCTGTTTACTGCCACAGTCTCAACACTCCAGTGACCTGGGTTCGGTTCTGTTTACTGCCACAGTCTCACAGCTCCAGTGTCCCGGGTTCGGATCTGTTTTCTGCCACAGTCTCACAGCTCCAGTGACCCGGGTTCGGTTCTGTTTACTGCCACAGTCTCACAGCTCCAGTGTCCCGGGTTCGGTTCTGTTTACTGCCACAGTCTGACAGCTCCAGTGTCCCGGGTTCGGTTCTGTTTACTGCCACAGTCTCACAGCTCCAGTGACCTGGGTTCGGTTCTGTTTACTGCCACAGTCTCACAGCTCCAGTGACCGGGGTTCGGTTCTGTTTACTGCCACAGTCTCACAGCTCCAGTGACCCGGGTTCGGTTCTGTTTACTGCCACAGTCTCACAGCTCCAGTGTCCCGGGTTCGGTTCTGTTTACTGCCACAGTCTGACAGCTCCAGTGACCTGGGTTCGGTTCTGTTTACTGCCACAGTCTCACAGCTCCAGTGACCCGGGTTCGGTTCTGTTTACTGCCACAGTCTCACAGCTTCAGTGACCTGGGTTCGGTTCTGTTTACTGCCACAGCCTCACAGCTCCAGTGTCCTGGGTTCGGTTCTGTTTACTGCCACAGTCTCACAGCTCCAGCGTCCTGGGTTCGGTTCTGTTTACTGCCACAGCCTCACAGCTCCAGTGACCCGGGTTCGGTTCTGTTTACTGCCACAGTCTCACAGCTCCAGTGACCCGGGTTCGGTTCTGTTTACTGCCACAGTCTCACAGCTCCAGTGTCCCGGGTTCGGTTCTGTTTACTGCCACAGTCTCACAGCTCCAGTGACCCGGGTTCGGTTCTGTTTACTGCCACAGTCTCACAGCTCCAGTGTCCCGGGTTCGGTTCTGTTTACTGCCACAGTCTCACAGCTCCAGTGACCTGGGTTCGGTTCTGTTTACTGCCACAGTCTCACAGCTCCAGTGTCCCGGGTTCGGTTCTGTTTACTGCCACAGTCTCACAGCTCCAGTGACCCGGGTTCGGTTCTGTTTACTGCCACAGTCTCACAGCTCCAGTGTCCCGGGTTCGGTTCTGTTTACTGCCACAGTCTCACAGCTCCAGTGACCTGGGTTCGGTTCTGTTTACTGCCACAGTCTCACAGCTCCAGTGTCCCGGGTTCGGTTCTGTTTACTGCCACAGTCTCACAGCTCCAGTGACCCGGGTTCGGTTCTGTTTACTGCCACAGTCTCACAGCTCCAGTGTCCCGGGTTCGGTTCTGTTTACTGTCACAGTCTCACAGCTCCAGTGTCCCGGGTTCGGTTCTGTTTACTGCCACAGTCTCACAGCTCCAGTGACCTGGGTTCGGTTCTGTTTACTGCCACAGTCTCACAGCTCCAGTGACCTGGGTTCGGTTCTGTTTACTGCCACAGTCTCACAGCTCCAGTGACCGGGTTCGGTTCTGTTTACTGCCACAGTCTCACAGCTCCAGTGACCTGGGTTCAGTTCTGTTTACTGCCACAGTCTCACAGCTCCAGTGACCTGGGTTCGGTTCTGTTTACTGCCACAGCCTCACAGCTCCAGTGTCCCGGGTTCGGTTCTGTTTACTGCCACAGTCTCACAGCTCCAGTGACCCGGGTTCGGTTCTGTTTACTGCCACAGTCTCACAGCTCCAGTGTCCCGGGTTCGGTTCTGTTTACTGCCACAGTCTCACAGCTCCAGTGACCTGGGTTCGGTTCTGTTTACTGCCACAGTCTCACAGCTCCAGTGTCCCGGGTTCGGTTCTGTTTACTGCCACAGTCTCACAGCTCCAGTGACCCGGGTTCGGTTCTGTTTACTGCCACAGTCTCACAGCTCCAGTGTCCCGGGTTCGGTTCTGTTTACTGTCACAGTCTCACAGCTCCAGTGTCCCGGGTTCGGTTCTGTTTACTGCCACAGTCTCACAGCTCCAGTGTCCCGGGTTCGGTTCTGTTTACTGCCACAGTCTCACAGCTCCAGTGACCCGGGTTCGGTTCTGTTTACTGCCACAGTCTCACAGCTCCAGTGTCCCGGGTTCGGTTCTGTTTACTGCCACAGTCTCACAGCTCCAGTGACCTGGGTTCGGTTCTGTTTACTGCCACAGTCTCACAGCTCCAGTGTCCCGGGTTCGGTTCTGTTTACTGCCACAGTCTCACAGCTCCAGTGACCTGGGTTCGGTTCTGTTTACTGCCACAGTCTCACAGCTCCAGTGACCCGGGTTCAGTTCTGTTTACTGCCACAGTCTCACAGCTCCAGTGTCCCGGGTTCGGTTCTGTTTACTGCCACAGTCTCACAGCTCCAGTGTCCCGGGTTCGGTTCTGTTTACTGCCACAGTCTCACAGCTCCAGTGACCCGGGTTCAGTTCTGTTTACTGCCACAATCTCACAGCTCCAGTGACCTGGGTTCGGTTCTGTTTACTGCCACAGTCTCACAGCTCCAGTGACCTGGGTTCGGTTCTGTTTACTGCCACAGTCTCACAGCTCCAGTGACCTGGGTTCGGTTCTGTTTACTGCCACAGTCTCACAGCTCCAGTGACCTGGATTCGGTTCTGTTTACTGCCACAGTCTCACAGCTCCAGTGACCCGGGTTCGGTTCTGTTTACTGCCACAGTCTCACAGCTCCAGTGACCCGGGTTCGGTTCTGTTTACTGCCACAGTCTCACAGCTCCAGTGACCTGGGTTCGGTTCTGTTTACTGTCAAAGTCTCACAGCTCCAGTGACCCGGGTTCAGTTCTGTTTACTGCCACAGTCTCACAGCTCCAGTGACCCGGGTTCGGTTCTGTTTACTGCCACAGTCTCACAGCTCCAGTGTCCCGGGTTCGGTTCTGTTTACTGCCACAGTCTCACAGCTCCAGTGACCCGGGTTCGGTTCTGTTTAATGCCACAGTCTCACAGCTCCAGTGACCTGGGTTCGGTTCTGTTTACTGCCACAGTCTCACAGCTCCAGAGTCCCGGGTTCGGTTCTGTTTACTGACACAGTCTCACAGCTCCAGTGTCCCGGGTTCGGTTCTGTTTACTGCCACAGTCTCACAGCTCCAGTGACCCAGGTTCGGTTCTGTTTACTGCCACAGTCTCACAGCTCCAGTGACCTGGGTTCGGTTCTGTTTACTGCCACAGTCTCACAGCTCCAGTGTCCCGGGTTCGGTTCTGTTTACTGCCACAGTCTCACAGCTCCAGTGTCCCGGGTTCGGTTCTGTTTACTGTCACAGTCTCACAGCTCCAGTGACCCGGGTTCGGTTCTGTTTACTGCCACAGTCTCACAGCTCCAGTGTCCCGGGTTCAGTTCTGTTTACTGCCACAGTCTCACAGCTCCAGTGTCCCGGGTTCGGTTCTGTTTACTGCCACAGTCTCACAGCTCCAGTGACCCGGTTTCGGTTCTGTTTACTGCAACAGTCTCACAGCTCCAGTGTCCTGGGTTCGGTTCTGTTTACTGCCACAGTCTCACAGCTCCAGTGACCTGGGTTCAGTTCTGTTTACTGCCACAGTCTCACAGCTCCAGTGACCTGGGTTCAGTTCTCTTTACTGCCACAGTCTCACAGCTCCAGTGTCCTGGGTTCGGTTCTGTTTACTGCCACAGCCTCACAGCTCCAGTGACCCGGGTTCGGTTCTGTTTACTGCCACAGTCTCACAGCTCCAGTGACCCGGGTTCGGTTCTGTTTACTGCCACAGTCTCACAGCTCCAGTGTCCCGGGTTCGGTTCTGTTTACTGCCACAGTCTCACAGCTCCAGTGACCCGGGTTCGGTTCTGTTTACTGCCACAGTCTCACAGCTCCAGTGTCCCGGGTTCGGTTCTGTTTACTGCCACAGTCTCACAGCTCCAGTGTCCCGGGTTCAGTTCTGTTTACTGCCACAGTCTCACAGCTCCAGTGTCCCGGGTTCGGTTCTGTTTACTGCCACAGTCTCACAGCTCCAGTGACCCGGGTTCGGTTCTGTTTACTGCCACAGTCTCACAGCTCCAGTGTCCCGGGTTCGGTTCTGTTTACTGCCACAGTCTCACAGCTCCAGTGTCCCGGGTTCGGTTCTGTTTACTGTCACAGTCTCACAGCTCCAGTGACCCGGGTTCAGTTCTGTTTACTGCCACAGTCTCACAGCTCCAGTGTCCCGGGTTCGGCTCTGTTTACTGTCACAGTCTCACAGCTCCAGTGTCCCGGGTTCGGTTCTGTTTACTGCCACAGTCTCACAGCTCCAGTGACCCGGGTTCGGTTCTGTTTACTGCCACAGTCTCACAGCTCCAGTGTCCCGGGTTCAGTTCTGTTTACTGCCACAGTCTCACAGCTCCAGTGTCCCGGGTTCGGTTCTGTTTACTGCCACAGTCTCACAGCTCCAGTGACCCGGTTTCGGTTCTGTTTACTGCCACAGTCTCACAGCTCCAGTGTCCTGGGTTCGGTTCTGTTTACTGCCACAGCCTCACAGCTCCAGTGACCCGGGTTCGGTTCTGTTTACTGCCACAGTCTCACAGCTCCAGTGACCCGGGTTCGGTTCTGTTTACTGCCACAGTCTCACAGCTCCAGTGTCCCGGGTCCGGTTCTGTTTACTGCCACAGTCTCACAGCTCCAGTGTCCCGGGTTCGGTTCTGTTTACTGCCACAGTCTCACAGCTCCAGTGTCCCGGGTTCGGTTCTGTTTACTGCCACAGTCTCACAGCTCCAGTGACCTGGGTTCGGTTCTGTTTACTGCCACAGTCTCACAGCTCCAGTGTCCCGGGTTCGGTTCTGTTTACTGCCACAATCTCACAGCTCCAGTGACCCGGGTTCGGTTCTATTTACTGCCACAATCTCACAGCTCCAGTGACCCGGGTTCGGTTCTGTTTACTGCCACAGTCTCACAGCTCCAGTGACCCGGGTTCGGTTCTGTTTACTGCCACAGTCTCACAGCTCCAGTGTCCCGGGTTCGGTTCTGTTTACTGCCACAGTCTCACAGCTCCAGTGACCCGGGTTCTGTTCTGTTTACTGCCACAGTCTCACAGCTCCAGTGACCTGGGTTCGGTTCTGTTTACTGCCACAGTCTCACAGCTCCAGTGACCCGGGTTTGGTTCTGTTTACTGCCACAGTCTCACAGCTCCAGTGTCCCGGGTTCGGTTCTGTTTACTGTCACAGTCTCACAGCTCCAGTGTCCCGGGTTCGGTTCTGTTTGCTGCCACAGTCTCACAGCTCCAGTGACCTGGGTTGGGTTCTGTTTACTGCCACAGTCTCACAGCTCCAGTGACCTGGGTTCGGTTCTGTTTACTGCCACAGTCTCACAGCTCCAGTGACCCGGGTTCGGTTCTGTTTACTGCCACAGTCTCACAGCTCCAGTGACCTGGGTTCAGTTCTGTTTACTGCCACAGTCTCACAGCTCCAGTGACCTGGGTTCGGTTCTGTTTGCTGCCACAGCCTCACAGCTCCAGTGTCCCGGGTTCGGTTCTGTTTACTGCCACAGTCTCACAGCTCCAGTGACCCGGGTTCGGTTCTGTTTACTGCCACAGTCTCACAGCTCCAGTGTCCCGGGTTCGGTTCAGTTTACTGCCACAGTCTCACAGCTCCAGTGACCTGGGTTCGGTTCTGTTCACTGCCACAGTCTCACAGCTCCAGTGACCCGGGTTCGGTTCTGTTTACTGCCACAGTCTCACAGCTCCAGTGACCTGGGTTCGGTTCTGTTTACTGTCACAGTCTCACAGCTCCAGTGACCCGAGTTCAGTTCTGTTTACTGCCACAGTCTCACAGCTCCAGTGACCTGGGTTCGGTTCTGTTTACTGCCACAGTCTCACAGCTCCAGTGTCCCGGGTTCGGTTCTGTTTACTGCCACAGTCTCACAGCTCCAGTGACCTCGGTTCGGTTCTGTTTACTGCCACAGTCTCACAGCTCCAGTGACCTGGGTTCGGTTCTGTTTACTGCCACAGTCTCACAGCTCCAGTGACCCAGGTTCGGTTCTGTTTACTGCCACAGTCTCACAGCTCCAGTGTCCCGGGTTCGGTTCTGTTTACTGCCACAGTCTCACAGCTCCAGTGACCTGGGTTCGGTTCTGTTTACTGCCACAGTCTCACAGCTCCAGTGTCCCGGGTTCGGTTCTGTTTACTGCCACAGTCTCACAGCTCCAGTGACCCGGGTTCGGTTCTGTTTACTGCCACAGTCTCACAGCTCCAGTGTCCCCGGTTCGGTTCTGTTTACTGTCACAGTCTCACAGCTCCAGTGTCCCGGGTTCGGTTCTGTTTACTGCCACAGTCTCACAGCTCCAGTGACCTGGGTTCGGTTCTGTTTACTGCCACAGTCTCACAGCTCCAGTGACCTGGGTTCGGTTCTGTTTACTGCCACAGTCACACAGCTCCAGTGTCCCGGGTTCGGTTCTGTTTACTGCCACAGTCTCACAGCTCCAGTGACCTGGGTTCGGTTCTGTTTACTGCCACAGTCTCACAGCTCCAGTGTCCCGGGTTCGGTTCTGTTTACTGCCACAGTCTGACAGCTCCAGTGACCCGGGTTCGGTTCTGTTTACTGCCACAGTCTCACAGCTCCAGTGACCCGTGTTCGGTTCTGTTTACTGCCACAGTCTCACAGCTTCAGTGACCTGGGTTCGGTTCTGTTTACTGCCACAGTCTCACAGCTCCAGTGACCCGGGTTCGGTTCTGTTTACTGCCACATTCTCATAGCTCCAGTGACCCGGGTTCAGTTCTGCGTACTGCCACAGTCTCACAGCTCCAGTGACCCGGGTTCGGTTCTGTTTACTGCCACAGTCTCACAGCTCCAGTGACCTGGGTTCGGTTCTGTTTACTGCCAAAGTCTCACAGCTCCAGTGACGCGGGTTCAGTTCTGTTTACTGCCACAGTCTCACAGCTCCAGTGACCTGGGTTCGGTTCTGTTTACTGCCACAGTCTCACAGCTCCAGTGACCCGGGTTCGGTTCTGTTTACTGCCACAGTCTCACAGCTCCAGTGTCCCGGGTTCGGTTCTGTTTACTGCCACAGTCTCACAGCTTCAGTGACCTGGGTTCAGTTCTGTTTACTGCCACAGTTTCACAGCTTCAGTGACCCGGGTTCAGTTCTGTTTTTTGCCACAGTCTCACAGCTTCAGTGACCTGGGTTCAGTTCTGTTTACTGCCACAGCCTCACAGCTCCAGTGACATGGGTTCGGTTCTGTTTACTGCCACAGTCTCACAGCTCCAGTGACACGGGTTCGGTTCTGTTTACTGCCACAGTCTCACAGCTCCAGTGTCCCGGGTTCGGTTCTGTTTACTGCCACAGTCTCACAGCTCCAGTGACCTGGGTTCGGTTCTGTTTACTGCCACAGCCTCACAGCTCCAGTGACATGGGTTCGGTTCTGTTTACTGCCACAGTCTCACAGCTCCAGTGACCCGGGTTCGGTTTTGTTTACTGCCACAGTCTCACAGCTCCAGTGTCCCGGGTTCGGTTCTGTTTACTGCCACAGCCTCACAGCTCCAGTGACCCGGGTTCGGTTCTGTTTACTGCCACAGTCTCACAGCTCCAGTGACCCGGGTTCGGTTCTGTTTACTGCCACAGTCTCACAGCTCCAGTGTCCCGGGTTCGGTTCTGTTTACTGCCACAGTCTCACAGCTCCAGTGACCTGGGTTCGGTTCTGTTTACTGCCACAGCCTCACAGCTCCAGTGACATGGGTTCGGTTCTGTTTACTGCCACAGTCTCACAGCTCCAGTGACCCGGGTTCGGTTTTGTTTACTGCCGCAACCTCACAGCTCCAGTGACCTGGGTTCGGTTCTGTTTACTGCCACAGTCTCACAGCTCCAGTGACCTGGGTTCGGTTCTGTTCACTGCCACAGTCCCACAGCTCCAGTGACCCCGGTTCAGTTCTGTTTACTGCCACAGTCTCACAGCTCCAGTGACCTGGGTTCGGTTCTGTTTACTGCCACAGTCTCACAGCTCCAGTGACCCGGGTTCGGTTCTGTTTACTGCCACAGTCTCACAGCTCCTGTGTCCCGGGTTCGGTTCTGTTTACTGCCACAGTCTCACAGCTCCAGTGACCTGGGTTCGGTTCTGTTTACTGCCACAGTCTCACAGCTCCAGTGTCCCGGGTTCGGATCTGTTTACTGCCACAGTCTCACAGCTCCTGTGTCCCGGGTTCGGTTCTGTTTACTGCCACAGTCTCACAGCTCCAGTGACCTGGGTTCGGTTCTGTTTACTGCCACAGTCTCACAGCTCCAGTGACCTGGGTTCGGTTCTGTTTACTGCCACAGTCTCACAGCTCCAGTGTCCCGGGTTCGGATCTGTTTACTGCCTCAGTCTCACAGCTCCAGTTACCTGGGTTCGGTTCTGTTTACTGCCACAGTTTCACAGCTCCAGTGACCCGGGTTAAGTTCTGTTTACTGCCACAGTCTCACAGCTCCAGTGTCCCGGGTTCGGGTCTGTTTACTGCCACAGTCTCACAGCTCCAGTGACCTGGGTTCGGTTCTGTTTACTGCCACAGTCTCACAGCTCCAGTGTCCCGGGTTCGGATCTGTTTACTGCCACAGTCTCACAGCTCCAGTTACCTGGGTTCGGTTCTGTTTACTGCCACAGTTTCACAGCTCCAGTGACCCGGGTTCAGTTCTGTTTACTGCCACAGTCTCACAGCTCCAGTGACCTGGGTTCGGTTCTGTTTACTGCCACAGCCTCACAGCTCCAGTGTCCCGGGTTCGGTTCTGTTTACTGCCACAGTCTCACAGCTCCAGTGACCTGGGTTCGGTTCTGTTCACTGCCACAGTCTCACAGCTCCAGTGACCCGGGTTCGGTTCTGTTTACTGCCACAGTCTCACAGCTCCAGTGACCTGGGTTCGGTTCTGTTTACTGTCACAGTCTCACAGCTCCAGTGACCCGAGTTCAGTTCTGTTTACTGCCACAGTCTCACAGCTCCAGTGACCTGGGTTCGGTTCTGTTTACTGCCACAGTCTCACAGCTCCAGTGTCCCGGGTTCGGTTCTGTTTACTGCCACAGTCTCACAGCTCCAGTGACCTCGGTTCGGTTCTGTTTACTGCCACAGTCTCACAGCTCCAGTGACCTGGGTTCGGTTCTGTTTACTGCCACAGTCTCACAGCTCCAGTGACCCAGGTTCGGTTCTGTTTACTGCCACAGTCTCACAGCTCCAGTGTCCCGGGTTCGGTTCTGTTTACTGCCACAGTCTCACAGCTCCAGTGACCTGGGTTCGGTTCTGTTTACTGCCACAGTCTCACATCTCCAGTGTCCCGGGTTCGGTTCTGTTTACTGCCACAGTCTCACAGATCCAGTGACCCGGGTTCGGTTCTGTTTACTGCCACAGTCTCACAGCTCCAGTGTCCCGGGTTCGGTTCTGTTTACTGTCACAGTCTCACAGCTCCAGTGTCCCGGGTTCGGTTCTGTTTACTGCCACAGTCTCACAGCTCCAGTGACCTGGGTTCGGTTCTGTTTACTGCCACAGTCTCACAGCTCCAGTGACCTGGGTTCGGTTCTGTTTACTGCCACAGTCACACAGCTCCAGTGTCCCGGGTTCGGTTCTGTTTACTGCCACAGTCTCACAGCTCCAGTGACCCGGGTTCGGTTCTGTTTACTGCCACAGTCTCACAGCTCCAGTGACCCGGGTTCGGTTCTGTTTACTGCCACAGTCTCACAGCTCCAGTGACCCGGGTTCGGTTCTGTTTACTGCCACAGTCTCACAGCTCCAGTGACCCGGGTTCGGTTCTGTTTACTGCCACAGTCTCACAGCTTCAGTGACCTGGGTTCGGTTCTGTTTACTGCCACAGCCTCACAGCTCCAGTGTCCTGGGTTCGGTTCTGTTTACTGCCACAGTCTCACAGCTCCAGTGACCCGGGTTCGGTTCTGTTTACTGCCACAGTCTCATAGCTCCAGTGACCCGGGTTCAGTTCTGCGTACTGCCACAGTCTCACAGCTCCAGTGACCCGGGTTCGGTTCTGTTTACTGCCACAGTCTCACAGCTCCAGTGACCTGGGTTCGGTTCTGTTTACTGCCAAAGTCTCACAGCTCCAGTGACGCGGGTTCAGTTCTGTTTACTGCCACAGTCTCACAGCTCCAGTGACATGGGTTCGGTTCTGTTTACTGCCACAGTCTCACAGCTCCAGTGACCCGGGTTCGGTTCTGTTTACTGCCACAGTCTCACAGCTCCAGTGACCCGGGTTCGGTTCTGTTTACTGCCACAGTCTCACAGCTTCAGTGACCTGGGTTCAGTTCTGTTTACTGCCACAGTCTCACAGCTCCAGTGACCCGGGTTCGGTTCTGTTTACTGCCACAGTCTCACAGCTCCAGTGACCTGGGTTCGGTTCTGTTTACTGCCACAGTCTCACAGCTCCAGTGACCCAGGTTCGGTTCTGTTTACTGCCACAGTCTCACAGCTCCAGTGTCCCGGGTTCGGTTCTGTTTACTGCCACAGTCTCACAGCTCCAGTGACCTGGGTTCGGTTCTGTTTACTGCCACAGTCTCACATCTCCAGTGTCCCGGGTTCGGTTCTGTTTACTGCCACAGTCTCACAGATCCAGTGACCCGGGTTCGGTTCTGTTTACTGCCACAGTCTCACAGCTCCAGTGTCCCGGGTTCGGTTCTGTTTACTGTCACAGTCTCACAGCTCCAGTGTCCCGGGTTCGGTTCTGTTTACTGCCACAGTCTCACAGCTCCAGTGACCTGGGTTCGGTTCTGTTTACTGCCACAGTCTCACAGCTCCAGTGACCTGGGTTCGGTTCTGTTTACTGCCACAGTCACACAGCTCCAGTGTCCCGGGTTCGGTTCTGTTTACTGCCACAGTCTCACAGCTCCAGTGACCCGGGTTCGGTTCTGTTTACTGCCACAGTCTCACAGCTCCAGTGACCCGGGTTCGGTTCTGTTTACTGCCACAGTCTCACAGCTCCAGTGACCCGGGTTCGGTTCTGTTTACTGCCACAGTCTCACAGCTCCAGTGACCCGGGTTCGGTTCTGTTTACTGCCACAGTCTCACAGCTTCAGTGACCTGGGTTCGGTTCTGTTTACTGCCACAGCCTCACAGCTCCAGTGTCCTGGGTTCGGTTCTGTTTACTGCCACAGTCTCACAGCTCCAGTGACCCGGGTTCGGTTCTGTTTACTGCCACAGTCTCATAGCTCCAGTGACCCGGGTTCAGTTCTGCGTACTGCCACAGTCTCACAGCTCCAGTGACCCGGGTTCGGTTCTGTTTACTGCCACAGTCTCACAGCTCCAGTGACCTGGGTTCGGTTCTGTTTACTGCCAAAGTCTCACAGCTCCAGTGACGCGGGTTCAGTTCTGTTTACTGCCACAGTCTCACAGCTCCAGTGACATGGGTTCGGTTCTGTTTACTGCCACAGTCTCACAGCTCCAGTGACCCGGGTTCGGTTCTGTTTACTGCCACAGTCTCACAGCTCCAGTGACCCGGGTTCGGTTCTGTTTACTGCCACAGTCTCACAGCTTCAGTGACCTGGGTTCAGTTCTGTTTACTGCCACAGTCTCACAGCTCCAGTGACCCGGGTTCGGTTCTGTTTACTGCCACAGTTTCACAGCTTCAGTGACCCGGGTTCAGTTCTGTTTTTTGCCACAGTCTCACAGCTTCAGTGACCTGGGTTCGGTTCTGTTTACTGCCACAGTCTCACAGCTCCAGTGTCCCGGGTTCGGATCTGTTTACTGCCACAGTCTCACAGCTCCAGTTACCTGGGTTCGGTTCTGTTTACTGCCACAGTTTCACAGCTCCAGTGACCCGGGTTAAGTTCTGTTTACTGCCACAGTCTCACAGCTCCAGTGTCCCGGGTTCGGGTCTGTTTACTGCCACAGTCTCACAGCTCCAGTGACCTGGGTTCGGTTCTGTTTACTGCCACAGTCTCACAGCTCCAGTGACCTGGGTTCGGTTCTGTTTACTGCCACAGTCTCACAGCTCCAGTGACCCGGGTTCGGTTCTGTTTACTGCCACAGTCTCACAGCTCCAGTGTCCCGGGTTCGGTTCTGTTTACTGCCACAGTCTCACAGCTCCAGTGACCTGGGTTCGGTTCTGTTTACTGCCACAGTCTCACAGCTCCAGTGTCCCGGGTTCGGATCTGTTTACTGCCACAGTCTCACAGCTCCAGTTACCTGGGTTCGGTTCTGTTTACTGCCACAGTTTCACAGCTCCAGTGACCCGGGTTCCGTTCTGTTTACTGCCACAGTCTCACAGCTCCAGTGACCTGGATTCGGTTCTGTTTACTGCCACAGTCTCACATCTCCAGTGTCCCGGGTTCGGTTCTGTTTACTGCCACAGTCTCACAGATCCAGTGACCCGGGTTCGGTTCTGTTTACTGCCACAGTCTCACAGCTCCAGTGTCCCGGGTTCGGTTCTGTTTACTGTCACAGTCTCACAGCTCCAGTGTCCCGGGTTCGGTTCTGTTTACTGCCACAGTCTCACAGCTCCAGTGACCTGGGTTCGGTTCTGTTTACTGCCACAGTCTCACAGCTCCAGTGACCTGGGTTCGGTTCTGTTTACTGCCACAGTCACACAGCTCCAGTGTCCCGGGTTCGGTTCTGTTTACTGCCACAGTCTCACAGCTCCAGTGACCCGGGTTCGGTTCTGTTTACTGCCACAGTCTCACTGCTCCAGTGACCCGGGTTCGGTTCTGTTTACTGCCACAGTCTCACAGCTCCAGTGACCCGGGTTCGGTTCTGTTTACTGCCACAGTCTCACAGCTCCAGTGACCCGGGTTCGGTTCTGTTTACTGCCACAGTCTCACAGCTTCAGTGACCTGGGTTCGGTTCTGTTTACTGCCACAGCCTCACAGCTCCAGTGTCCTGGGTTCGGTTCTGTTTACTGCCACAGTCTCACAGCTCCAGTGACCCGGGTTCGGTTCTGTTTACTGCCACAGTCTCATAGCTCCAGTGACCCGGGTTCAGTTCTGCGTACTGCCACAGTCTCACAGCTCCAGTGACCCGGGTTCGGTTCTGTTTACTGCCACAGTCTCACAGCTCCAGTGACCTGGGTTCGGTTCTGTTTACTGCCAAAGTCTCACAGCTCCAGTGACGCGGGTTCAGTTCTGTTTACTGCCACAGTCTCACAGCTCCAGTGACATGGGTTCGGTTCTGTTTACTGCCACAGTCTCACAGCTCCAGTGACCCGGGTTCGGTTCTGTTTACTGCCACAGTCTCACAGCTCCAGTGACCCGGGTTCGGTTCTGTTTACTGCCACAGTCTCACAGCTTCAGTGACCTGGGTTCAGTTCTGTTTACTGCCACAGTCTCACAGCTCCAGTGACCCGGGTTCGGTTCTGTTTACTGCCACAGTTTCACAGCTTCAGTGACCCGGGTTCAGTTCTGTTTTTTGCCACAGTCTCACAGCTTCAGTGACCTGGGTTCGGTTCTGTTTACTGCCACAGTCTCACAGCTCCAGTGTCCCGGGTTCGGATCTGTTTACTGCCACAGTCTCACAGCTCCAGTTACCTGGGTTCGGTTCTGTTTACTGCCACAGTTTCACAGCTCCAGTGACCCGGGTTAAGTTCTGTTTACTGCCACAGTCTCACAGCTCCAGTGTCCCGGGTTCGGGTCTGTTTACTGCCACAGTCTCACAGCTCCAGTGACCTGGGTTCGGTTCTGTTTACTGCCACAGTCTCACAGCTCCAGTGACCTGGGTTCGGTTCTGTTTACTGCCACAGTCTCACAGCTCCATTGACCCGGGTTCGGTTCTGTTTACTGCCACAGTCTCACAGCTCCAGTGTCCCGGGTTCGGTTCTGTTTACTGCCACAGTCTCACAGCTCCAGTGTCCTGGGTTCGGTTCTGTTTACTGCCACAGTCTCACAGCTCCAGTGACCTGGGTTCGGTTCTGTTTACTGCCACAGTCTCACAGCTCCAGTGTCCCGGGTTCGGATCTGTTTACTGCCACAGTCTCACAGCTCCAGTTACCTGGGTTCGGTTCTGTTTACTGCCACAGTTTCACAGCTCCAGTGACCCGGGTTCAGTTCTGTTTACTGCCACAGTCTCACAGCTCCAGTGTTCCGGGTTCGGTTCTGTTTACTGCCACAGTCTCACAGCTCCAGTGACCTGGGTTCGGTTCTGTTTACTGCCACAGTCTCACAGCTCCAGTGTCCCGGGTTCGGATCTGTTTACTGCCACAGTCTCACAGCTCCAGTTACCTGGGTTCGGTTCTGTTTACTGCCACAGTTTCACAGCTCCAGTGACCCGGGTTCAGTTCTGTTTACTGCCACAGTCTCACAGCTCCAGTGACCCGGGTTCGGTTCTGTTTACTGCCACAGTCTCACAGCTCCAGTGACCTGGGTTCGGTTCTGTTTACTGCCACAGCCTCACAGCTCCAGTGACCTGGGTTCAGTTCTGTTTACTGCCACAGCCTCACAGCTCCAGTGACCTGGGTTCAGTTCTGTTTACTGCCACAGCCTCACAGCTCCAGTGACCTGGGTTCAGTTCTGTTTACTGCCAGTCTCACAGCTCCAGTGACCCGGGTTCGGTTCTGTTTACTGCCACAGTCTCACAGCTCCAGTGACCCGGGTTCGGTTCTGTTTACTGCCACAGTCTCACAGCTCCAGTGACCTGGGTTCGGTTCTGTTTACTGTCACAGTCTCACAGATCCAGTGACACGGGTTCAGTTCTGTTTACTGCCACAGTCTCACAGCTCCAGTGACCCGGGTTCGGTTCTGTTTACTGCCACAGTCTCACAGCTCCAGTGACCTGGGTTCGGTTCTGTTTACTGCCACAGTCTCACAGCTCCAGAGTCCCGGGTTCGGTTCTGTTTACTGCCACGGTCTCACAGCTCCAGTGACCCGGGTTCGGTTCTGTTTACTGCCACAGTCTCACAGCTCCAGTGACCCAGGTTCGGTTCTGTTTACTGCCACAGTCTCACAGCTCCAGTGACCTGGGTTCGGTTCTGTTTACTGCCACAGTCTCACAGCTCCAGTGTCCCGGGTTCGGTTCTGTTTACTGTCACAGTCTCACAGCTCCAGTGACCCGGGTTCGGTTCTGTTTACTGCCACAGCCTCACAGCTCCAGTGACCTGGGTTCAGTTCTGTTTACTGCCAGTCTCACAGCTCCAGTGACCTGGGTTCAGTTCTGTTTACTGCCACAGCCTCACAGCTCCAGTGACCTGGGTTCAGTTCTGTTTACTGCCAGTCTCACAGCTCCAGTGACCTGGGTTCAGTTCTGTTTACTGCCACAGCCTCACAGCTCCAGTGACCTGGGTTCAGTTCTGTTTACTGCCAGTCTCACAGCTCCAGTGACCTGGGTTCAGTTCTGTTTACTGCCACAGCCTCACAGCTCCAGTGACCTGGGTTCAGTTCTGTTTACTGCCAGTCTCACAGCTCCAGTGACCCGGGTTCGGTTCTGTTTACTGCCACAGTCTCACAGCTCCAGTGACCCGGGTTCGGTTCTGTTTACTGCCACAGTCTCACAGCTCCAGTGACCTGGGTTCGGTTCTGTTTACTGTCACAGTCTCACAGATCCAGTGACCCGGGTTCAGTTCTGTTTACTGCCACAGTCTCACAGCTCCAGTGACCCGGGTTCGGTTCTGTTTACTGCCACAGTCTCACAGCTCCAGTGACCCGGGTTCGGTTCTGTTTACTGCCACAGTCTCACAGCTCCAGTGACCTGGGTTCGGTTCTGTTTACTGCCACAGTCTCACAGCTCCAGAGTCCCGGGTTCGGTTCTGTTTACTGCCACAGTCTCACAGCTCCAGTGACCCGGGTTCGGTTCTGTTTACTGCCACAGTCTCACAGCTCCAGTGACCCAGGTTCGGTTCTGTTTACTGCCACAGTCTCACAGCTCCAGTGACCTGGGTTCGGTTCTGTTTACTGCCACAGTCTCACAGCTCCAGTGTCCCGGGTTCGGTTCTGTTTACTGCCACAGTCTCACAGCTCCAGTGTCCCGGGTTCGGTTCTGTTTACTGTCACAGTCTCACAGCTCCAGTGACCCGGGTTCGGTTCTGTTTACTGCCACAGTCTCACAGCTCCAGTGTCCCGGGTTCAGTTCTGTTTACTGCCACAGTCTCACAGCTCCAGTGTCCCGGGTTCGGTTCTGTTTACTGCCACAGTCTCACAGCTCCAGTGACCCGGTTTCGGTTCTGTTTACTGCCACAGTCTCACAGCTCCAGTGTCCTGGGTTCGGTTCTGTTTACTGCCACAGTCTCACAGCTCCAGTGACCTGGGTTCAGTTCTGTTTACTGCCACAGCCTCACAG
This sequence comes from Heterodontus francisci, assembly GCF_036365525.1. NCBI lineage: Eukaryota > Metazoa > Chordata > Chondrichthyes > Heterodontiformes > Heterodontidae > Heterodontus > Heterodontus francisci. The sequence continues at coordinate 1,101,876 of NW_027140282.1, forward strand.
CTCCAGTGACCTGGGTTTGGTTCTGTTTACTGCCACAGTCTGACAGCTCCGGTGACCTGGGTTCAGTTCTCTTTACTGCCACAGTCTCACAGCTCCAGTGTCCTGGGTTCGGTTCTGTTTACTGCCACAGCCTCACAGCTCCAGTGACCCGGGTTCGGTTCTGTTTACTGTCACAGTCTCACAGCTCCAGTGTCCTGGGTTCGGTTCTGTTTACTGCCACAGTCTCACAGCTCCAGTGACCTGGGTTCGGTTCTGTTTACTGCCACAGTCTCACAGCTCCAGTGACCCGGGTTCGGTTCTGTTTACTGCCACAGACTCACAGCTCCAGTGTCGCGGGTTCGGTTCTGTTTACTGCCACAGTCTCACAGCTCCAGTGACCCGGGTTCGGTTCTGTTTACTGCCACAGTCTCACAGCTCCAGTGTCCCGGGTTCGGTTCTGTTTACTGCCACAGTCTCACAGCTCCAGTGTCCCGGGTTCAGTTCTGTTTACTGCCACAGTCTCACAGCTCCAGTGTCCCGGGTTCGGTTCTGTTTACTGCCACAGTCTCACAGCTCCAGTGACCCGGGTTCGGTTCTGTTTACTGCCACAGTCTCACAGCTCCAGTGTCCCGGGTTCGGTTCTGTTTACTGCCACAGTCTCACAGCTCCAGTGACCCGGGTTCGGTTCTGTTTACTGCCACAGTCTCACAGCTCCAGTGACATGGGTTCAGTTCTGTTTACTGCCACAGTCTCACAGCTCCAGTGACCCAGGTTCGGTTCTGTTTACTGCCACAGTCTCACAGCTCCAGTGTCCTGGGTTCGGTTCTGTTTACTGCCACAGTCTCACAGCTCCAGTGACCTGGGTTCGGTTCTGTTTACTGCCACAGTCTCACAGCTCCAGTGACCCAGGTTCGGTTCTGTTTACTGCCACAGTCTCACAGCTCCAGTGTCCTGGGTTCGGTTCTGTTTACTGCCACAGTCTCACAGCTCCAGTGACCCAGGTTCGGTTCTGTTTACTGCCACAGTCTCACAGCTCCAGTGTCCTGGGTTCGGTTCTGTTTACTGCCACAGTCTCACAGCTCCAGTGTCCCGGGTCCGGTTCTGTTTACTGCCACAGTCTCACAGCTCCAGTGACCCGGTTTCGGTTCTGTTTACTGCCACAGTCTCACAGCTCCAGTGTCCTGGGTTCGGTTCTGTTTACTGCCACAGCCTCACAGCTCCAGTGACCCGGGTTCGGTTCTGTTTACTGCCACAGTCTCACAGCTCCAGTGACCCGGGTTCGGTTCTGTTTACTGCCACAGTCTCACAGCTCCAGTGTCCCGGGTTCGGTTCTGTTTACTGCCACAGTCTCACAGCTCCAGTGACCCGGGTTCGGTTCTGTTTACTGCCACAGTCTCACAGCTCCAGTGTCCCGGGTTCGGTTCTGTTTACTGCCACAGTCTCACAGCTCCAGTGTCCCGGGTTCGGTTCTGTTTACTGCCACAGTCTCACAGCTCCAGTGACCCGGGTTCGGTTCTGTTTACTGCCACAGTCTCACAGCTCCAGTGTCCCGGGTTCGGTTCTGTTTACTGTCACAGTCTCACAGCTCCAGTGTCCCGGGTTCGGTTCTGTTTACTGCCACAGTCTCACAGCTCCAGTGACCTGGGTTCGGTTCTGTTTACTGCCACAGTCTCACAGCTCCAGTGACCTGGGTTCGGTTCTGTTTACTGCCACAGTCTCACAGCTCCAGTGTCCCGGGTTCGGTTCTGTTTACTGCCACAGTCTCACAGCTCCAGTGACCCGGGTTCGGTTCTGTTTACTGCCACAGTCTCACAGCTCCAGTGACCTGGGTTCGGTTCTGTTTACTGCCACAGTCTCACAGCTCCAGTGTCCCGGGTTCGGTTCTGTTTACTGCCACAGTCTCACAGCTCCAGTGTCCTGGGTTCGGTTCTGTTTACTGCCACAGTCTCACAGCTCCAGTGACCTGGGTTCGGTTCTGTTTACTGCCACAGTCTCACAGCTCCAGTGACCCGGGTTCGGTTCTGTTTACTGCCACAGACTCACAGCTCCAGTGTCGCGGGTTCGGTTCTGTTTACTGCCACAGTCTCACAGCTCCAGTGACCCGGGTTCGGTTCTGTTTACTGCCACAGTCTCACAGCTCCAGTGTCCCGGGTTCGGTTCTGTTTACTGCCACAGTCTCACAGCTCCAGTGTCCCGGGTTCAGTTCTGTTTACTGCCACAGTCTCACAGCTCCAGTGTCCCGGGTTCGGTTCTGTTTACTGCCACAGTCTCACAGCTCCAGTGACCCGGGTTCGGTTCTGTTTACTGCCACAGTCTCACAGCTCCAGTGTCCCGGGTTCGGTTCTGTTTACTGCCACAGTCTCACAGCTCCAGTGACCCGGGTTCGGTTCTGTTTACTGCCACAGTCTCACAGCTCCAGTGACATGGGTTCAGTTCTGTTTACTGCCACAGTCTCACAGCTCCAGTGACCCAGGTTCGGTTCTGTTTACTGCCACAGTCTCACAGCTCCAGTGTCCTGGGTTCGGTTCTGTTTACTGCCACAGTCTCACAGCTCCAGTGACCTGGGTTCGGTTCTGTTTACTGCCACAGTCTCACAGCTCCAGTGACCCAGGTTCGGTTCTGTTTACTGCCACAGTCTCACAGCTCCAGTGTCCTGGGTTCGGTTCTGTTTACTGCCACAGTCTCACAGCTCCAGTGACCCAGGTTCGGTTCTGTTTACTGCCACAGTCTCACAGCTCCAGTGTCCTGGGTTCGGTTCTGTTTACTGCCACAGTCTCACAGCTCCAGTGTCCCGGGTCCGGTTCTGTTTACTGCCACAGTCTCACAGCTCCAGTGACCCGGTTTCGGTTCTGTTTACTGCCACAGTCTCACAGCTCCAGTGTCCTGGGTTCGGTTCTGTTTACTGCCACAGCCTCACAGCTCCAGTGACCCGGGTTCGGTTCTGTTTACTGCCACAGTCTCACAGCTCCAGTGACCCGGGTTCGGTTCTGTTTACTGCCACAGTCTCACAGCTCCAGTGTCCCGGGTTCGGTTCTGTTTACTGCCACAGTCTCACAGCTCCAGTGACCCGGGTTCGGTTCTGTTTACTGCCACAGTCTCACAGCTCCAGTGTCCCGGGTTCGGTTCTGTTTACTGCCACAGTCTCACAGCTCCAGTGTCCCGGGTTCGGTTCTGTTTACTGCCACAGTCTCACAGCTCCAGTGACCCGGGTTCGGTTCTGTTTACTGCCACAGTCTCACAGCTCCAGTGTCCCGGGTTCGGTTCTGTTTACTGTCACAGTCTCACAGCTCCAGTGTCCCGGGTTCGGTTCTGTTTACTGCCACAGTCTCACAGCTCCAGTGACCTGGGTTCGGTTCTGTTTACTGCCACAGTCTCACAGCTCCAGTGACCTGGGTTCGGTTCTGTTTACTGCCACAGTCTCACAGCTCCAGTGTCCCGGGTTCGGTTCTGTTTACTGCCACAGTCTCACAGCTCCAGTGACCCGGGTTCGGTTCTGTTTACTGCCACAGTCTCACAGCTCCAGTGACCTGGGTTCGGTTCTGTTTACTGCCACAGTCTCACAGCTCCAGTGTCCCGGGTTCGGTTCTGTTTACTGCCACAGTCTCACAGCTCCAGTGACCCGGGTTCGGTTCTGTTTACTGCCACAGTCTCACAGCTCCAGTGTCCCGGGTTCGGTTCTGTTTACTGTCACAGTCTCACAGCTCCAGTGTCCCGGGTTCGGTTCTGTTTACTGCCACAGTCTCACAGCTCCAGTGACCTGGGTTCGGTTCTGTTTACTGCCACAGTCTCACAGCTCCAGTGACCTGGGTTCGGTTCTGTTTACTGCCACAGTCTCACAGCTCCAGTGACCCGGGTTCGGTTCTGTTTACTGCCACAGTCTCACAGCTCCAGTGACCCGGGTTCGGTTCTGTTCACTGCCACAGTCTCACAGCTCCAGTGACCTGGGTTCGGTTCTGTTTACTGTCACAGTCTCACAGATCCAGTGACCCGGGTTCAGTTCTGTTTACTGCCACAGTCTCACAGCTCCAGTGACCCGGGTTCGGTTCTGTTTACTGCCACAGTCTCACAGCTCCAGTGACCCGGGTTCGGTTCTGTTTACTGCCACAGTCTCACAGCTCCAGTGACCTGGGTTCGGTTCTGTTTACTGCCACAGTCTCACAGCTCCAGAGTCCCGGGTTCGGTTCTGTTTACTGCCACAGTCTCACAGCTCCAGTGACCCGGGTTCGGTTCTGTTTACTGCCACAGTCTCACAGCTCCAGTGACCCAGGTTCGGTTCTGTTTACTGCCACAGTCTCACAGCTCCAGTGACCTGGGTTCGGTTCTGTTTACTGCCACAGTCTCACAGCTCCAGTGTCCCGGGTTCGGTTCTGTTTACTGCCACAGTCTCACAGCTCCAGTGTCCCGGGTTCGGTTCTGTTTACTGTCACAGTCTCACAGCTCCAGTGACCCGGGTTCGGTTCTGTTTACTGCCACAGTCTCACAGCTCCAGTGTCCCGGGTTCAGTTCTGTTTACTGCCACAGTCTCACAGCTCCAGTGTCCCGGGTTCGGTTCTGTTTACTGCCACAGTCTCACAGCTCCAGTGACCCGGTTTCGGTTCTGTTTACTGCCACAGTCTCACAGCTCCAGTGTCCTGGGTTCGGTTCTGTTTACTGCCACAGTCTCACAGCTCCAGTGACCTGGGTTCAGTTCTGTTTACTGCCACAGCCTCACAGCTCCAGTGACCTGGGTTTGGTTCTGTTTACTGCCACAGTCTGACAGCTCCAGTGACCTGGGTTCAGTTCTCTTTACTGCCACAGTCTCACAGCTCCAGTGTCCTGGGTTCGGTTCTGTTTACTGCCACAGCCTCACAGCTCCAGTGACCCGGGTTCGGTTCTGTTTACTGTCACAGTCTCACAGCTCCAGTGTCCTGGGTTCGGTTCTGTTTACTGCCACAGTCTCACAGCTCCAGTGACCTGGGTTCGGTTCTGTTTACTGCCACAGTCTCACAGCTCCAGTGACCCGGGTTCGGTTCTGTTTACTGCCACAGTCTCACAGCTCCAGTGTCGCGGGTTCGGTTCTGTTTACTGCCACAGTCTCACAGCTCCAGTGACCCGGGTTCGGTTCTGTTTACTGCCACAGTCTCACAGCTCCAGTGTCCCGGGTTCGGTTCTGTTTACTGCCACAGTCTCACAGCTCCAGTGTCCCGGGTTCAGTTCTGTTTACTGCCACAGTCTCACAGCTCCAGTGTCCCGGGTTCGGTTCTGTTTACTGCCACAGTCTCACAGCTCCAGTGACCCGGGTTCGGTTCTGTTTACTGCCACAGTCTCACAGCTCCAGTGTCCCGGGTTCGGTTCTGTTTACTGCCACAGTCTCACAGCTCCAGTGACCCGGGTTCGGTTCTGTTTACTGCCACAGTCTCACAGCTCCAGTGACATGGGTTCAGTTCTGTTTACTGCCACAGTCTCACAGCTCCAGTGACCCAGGTTCGGTTCTGTTTACTGCCACAGTCTCACAGCTCCAGTGTCCTGGGTTCGGTTCTGTTTACTGCCACAGTCTCACAGCTCCAGTGACCTGGGTTCGGTTCTGTTTACTGCCACAGTCTCACAGCTCCAGTGACCCAGGTTCGGTTCTGTTTACTGCCACAGTCTCACAGCTCCAGTGTCCTGGGTTCGGTTCTGTTTACTGCCACAGTCTCACAGCTCCAGTGACCCAGGTTCGGTTCTGTTTACTGCCACAGTCTCACAGCTCCAGTGTCCTGGGTTCGGTTCTGTTTACTGCCACAGTCTCACAGCTCCAGTGTCCCGGGTCCGGTTCTGTTTACTGCCACAGTCTCACAGCTCCAGTGACCCGGTTTCGGTTCTGTTTACTGCCACAGTCTCACAGCTCCAGTGTCCTGGGTTCGGTTCTGTTTACTGCCACAGCCTCACAGCTCCAGTGACCCGGGTTCGGTTCTGTTTACTGCCACAGTCTCACAGCTCCAGTGACCCGGGTTCGGTTCTGTTTACTGCCACAGTCTCACAGCTCCAGTGTCCCGGGTTCGGTTCTGTTTACTGCCACAGTCTCACAGCTCCAGTGACCCGGGTTCGGTTCTGTTTACTGCCACAGTCTCACAGCTCCAGTGTCCCGGGTTCGGTTCTGTTTACTGCCACAGTCTCACAGCTCCAGTGACCTGGGTTCGGTTCTGTTTACTGCCACAGTCTCACAGCTCCACTGTCCCGGGTTCGGTTCTGTTTACTGCCACAGTCTCACAGCTCCAGTGACCCGGGTTCGGTTCTGTTTACTGCCACAGTCTCACAGCTCCAGTGACCTGGGTTCGGTTCTGTTTACTGCCACAGTCTCACAGCTCCAGTGTCCCGGGTTCGGTTCTGTTTACTGCCACAGTCTCACAGCTCCAGTGACCCGGGTTCGGTTCTGTTTACTGCCACAGTCTCACAGCTCCAGTGTCCCGGGTTCGGTTCTGTTTACTGTCACAGTCTCACAGCTCCAGTGTCCCGGGTTCGGTTCTGTTTACTGCCACAGTCTCACAGCTCCAGTGACCTGGGTTCGGTTCTGTTTACTGCCACAGTCTCACAGCTCCAGTGACCTGGGTTCGGTTCTGTTTACTGCCACAGTCTCACAGCTCCAGTGACCCGGGTTCGGTTCTGTTTACTGCCACAGTCTCACAGCTCCAGTGACCCGGGTTCGGTTCTGTTCACTGCCACAGTCTCACAGCTCCAGTGACCTGGGTTCGGTTCTGTTTACTGCCACAGCCTCACAGCTCCAGAGTCCCGGGTTCGGTTCTGTTTACTGCCACAGTCTCACAGCTCCAGTGACCCGGGTTCGGTTCTGTTTACTGCCACAGTCTCACAGCTCCAGTGACCCAGGTTCGGTTCTGTTTACTGCCACAGTCTCACAGCTCCAGTGACCTGGGTTCGGTTCTGTTTACTGCCACAGTCTCACAGCTCCAGTGTCCCGGGTTCGGTTCTGTTTACTGCCACAGTCTCACATCTCCAGTGTCCCGGGTTCGGTTCTGTTTACTGCCACAGTCTCACAGCTCCAGTGACCTGGGTTCAGTTCTGTTTACTGCCACAGCCTCACAGCTCCAGTGACCTGGGTTCGGTTCTGTTTACTGCCACAGTCTCACAGCTCCAGTGACCTGGGTTCAGTTCTCTTTACTGCCACAGTCTCACAGCTCCAGTGTCCTGGGTTCGGTTCTGTTTACTGCCACAGTCTCACAGCTCCAGTGACCTGGGTTCAGTTCTGTTTACTGCCACAGCCTCACAGCTCCAGTGACCTGGGTTCAGTTCTGTTTACTGCCACAGCCTCACAGCTCCAGTGACCCGGGTTCGGTTCTGTTTACTGCCACAGTCTCACAGCTCCAGTGACCCGGGTTCGGTTCTGTTTACTGCCACAGTCTCACTGCTCCAGTGTCCCGGGTTCGGTTCTGTTTACTGCCACAGTCTCACAGCTCCAGTGACCCGGGTTCGGTTCTGTTTACTGCCACAGTCTCACAGCTCCAGTGTCCCGGGTTCGGTTCTGTTTACTGCCACAGTCTCACAGCTCCAGTGTCCCGGGTTCAGTTCTGTTTACTGCCACAGTCTCACAGCTCCAGTGTCCCGGGTTCGGTTCTGTTTACTGCCACAGTCTCACAGCTCCAGTGACCCGGGTTCGGGTCTGTTTACTGCCACAGTCTCACAGCTCCAGTGTCCCGGGTTCGGTTCTGTTTACTGCCACAGTCTCACAGCTCCAGTGTCCCGGGTTCGGTTCTGTTTACTGTCACAGTCTCACAGCTCCAGTGACCCGGGTTCAGTTCTGTTTACTGCCACAGTCTCACAGCTCCAGTGTCCCGGGTTCGGCCCTGTTTACTGTCACAGTCTCACAGCTCCAGTGTCCCGGGTTCGGTTCTGTTTACTGCCACAGTCTCACAGATCCAGTGACCCGGGTTCGGTTCTGTTTACTGCCACAGTCTCACAGCTCCAGTGTCCCGGGTTCAGTTCTGTTTACTGCCACAGTCTCACAGCTCCAGTGTCCCGGGTTCGGTTCTGTTTACTGCCACAGTCTCACAGCTCCAGTGACCTGGGTTCGGTTCTGTTTACTGCCACAGTCTCACAGCTCCAGTGTCCCGGGTTCGGTTCTGTTTACTGCCACAGTCTCACAGCTCCAGTGACCCGGTTTCGGTTCTGTTTACTGCCACAGTCTCACAGCTCCAGTGTCCTGGGTTCGGTTCTGTTTACTGCCACAGCCTCACAGCTCCAGTGACCCGGGTTCGGTTCTGTTTACTGCCACAGTCTCACAGCTCCAGTGACCCGGGTTCGGTTCTGTTTACTGCCACAGTCTCACAGCTCCAGTGTCCCGGGTTCGGTTCTGTTTACTGCCACAGTCTCACAGCTCCAGTGACCCGGGTTCGGTTCTGTTTACTGCCACAGTCTCACAGCTCCAGTGTCCCGGGTTCGGTTCTGTTTACTGCCACAGTCTCACAGCTCCAGTGACCTGGGTTCGGTTCTGTTTACTGCCACAGTCTCACAGCTCCAGTGTCCCGGGTTCGGTTCTGTTTACTGCCACAGTCTCACAGCTCCAGTGACCCGGGTTCGGTTCTGTTTACTGCCACAGTCTCACAGCTCCAGTGACCTGGGTTCGGTTCTGTTTACTGCCACAGTCTCACAGCTCCAGTGTCCCGGGTTCGGTTCTGTTTACTGCCACAGTCTCACAGCTCCAGTGACCTGGGTTCGGTTCTGTTTACTGCCACAGTCTCACAGCTCCAGTGTCCCGGGTTCGGTTCTGTTTACTGCCACAGTCTCACAGCTCCAGTGACCCGGGTTCGGTTCTGTTTACTGCCACAGTCTCACAGCTCCAGTGTCCCGGGTTCGGTTCTGTTTACTGTCACAGTCTCACAGCTCCAGTGTCCCGGGTTCGGTTCTGTTTACTGCCACAGTCTCACAGCTCCAGTGACCTGGGTTCGGTTCTGTTTACTGCCACAGTCTCACAGCTCCAGTGACCTGGGTTCGGTTCTGTTTACTGCCACAGTCTCACAGCTCCAGTGACCCGGGTTCGGTTCTGTTTACTGCCACAGTCTCACAGCTCCGGTGACCTGGGTTCGGTTCTGTTTACTGCCACAGCCTCACAGCTCCAGTGTCCCGGGTTCGGTTCTGTTTACTGCCACAGTCTCACAGCTCCAGTGACCCGGGTTCGGTTCTGTTTACTGCCACAGTCTCACAGCTCCAGTGTCCCGGGTTCGGTTCAGTTTACTGCCACAGTCTCACAGCTCCAGTGACCTGGGTTCGGTTCTGTTCACTGCCACAGTCTCACAGCTCCAGTGACCCGGGTTCGGTTCTGTTTACTGCCACAGTCTCACAGCTCCAGTGACCTGGGTTCGGTTCTGTTTACTGTCACAGTCTCACAGCTCCAGTGACCCGAGTTCAGTTCTGTTTACTGCCACAGTCTCACAGCTCCAGTGACCTGGGTTCGGTTCTGTTTACTGCCACAGTCTCACAGCTCCAGTGTCCCGGGTTCGGTTCTGTTTACTGCCACAGTCTCACAGCTCCAGTGACCTCGGTTCGGTTCTGTTTACTGCCACAGTCTCACAGCTCCAGTGACCTGGGTTCGGTTCTGTTTACTGCCACAGTCTCACAGCTCCAGTGACATGGGTTCGGTTCTGTTTACTGCCACAGTCTCACAGCTCCAGTGACCCAGGTTCGGTTCTGTTTACTGCCACAGTCTCACAGCTCCAGTGACCCAGGTTCGGTTCTGTTTACTGCCACAGTCTCACAGCTCCAGTGTCCCGGGTTCGGTTCTGTTTACTGCCACAGTCTCACAGCTCCAGTGACCTGGGTTCGGTTCTGTTTACTGCCACAGTCTCACAGCTCCAGTGTCCCGGGTTCGGTTCTGTTTACTGCCACAGTCTCACAGCTCCAGTGACCCGGGTTCGGTTCTGTTTACTGCCACAGTCTCACAGCTCCAGTGTCCCGGGTTCGGTTCTGTTTACTGTCACAGTCTCACAGCTCCAGTGTCCCGGGTTCGGTTCTGTTTACTGCCACAGTCTCACAGCTCCAGTGACCTGGGTTCGGTTCTGTTTACTGCCACAGTCTCACAGCTCCAGTGACCTGGGTTCGGTTCTGTTTACTGCCACAGTCTCACAGCTCCAGTGACCCGGGTTCGGTTCTGTTTACTGCCACAGTCTCACAGCTCCAGTGTCCCGGGTTCGGTTCTGTTTACTGCCACAGTCTGACAGCTCCAGTGACCTGGGTTCGGTTCTGTTTACTGCCACAGTCTCACAGCTCCAGTGACCCGGGTTCGGTTCTGTTTACTGCCACAGTCTCACAGCTTCAGTGACCTGGGTTCGGTTCTGTTTACTGCCACAGCCTCACAGCTCCAGTGTCCTGGGTTCGGTTCTGTTTACTGCCACAGTCTCACAGCTCCAGTGACCTGGGTTCGGTTCTGTTTACTGCCACAGTCTCATAGCTCCAGTGACCCGGGTTCAGTTCTGCGTACTGCCACAGTCTCACAGCTCCAGTGACCCGGGTTCGGTTCTGTTTACTGCCACAGTCTCACAGCTCCAGTGACCTGGGTTCGGTTCTGTTTACTGCCAAAGTCTCACAGCTCCATTGACATGGGTTCGGTTCTGTTTACTGCCACAGTCTCACAGCTCCAGTGACGCGGGTTCAGTTCTGTTTACTGCCACAGTCTCACAGCTCCAGTGACATGGGTTCGGTTCTGTTTACTGCCACAGTCTCACAGCTCCAGTGACATGGGTTCGGTTCTGTTTACTGCCACAGTCTCACAGCTCCAGTGACCTGGGTTCAGTTCTGTTTACTGCCACAGTCTCACAGCTCCAGTGACCCGGGTTCGGTTCTGTTTACTGCCACAGTCTCACAGCTCCAGTGACCTGGGTTCGGTTCTGTTTACTGCCACAGTCTCACAGCTCCAGTGACCCGGGTTCGGTTCTGTTTACTGCCACAGTCTCACAGTTTCAGTGACCTGGGTTCAGTTCTGTTTACTGCCACAGCCTCACAGCTCCAGTGACATGGGTTCGGTTCTGTTTACTGCCACAGTCTCACAGCTCCAGTGACCCGGGTTCGGTTCTGTTTACTGCCACAGTCTCACAGCTCCAGTGTCCCGGGTTCGGTTCTGTTTACTGCCACAGTCTCACAGCTCCAGTGACCTGGGTTCGGTTCTGTTTACTGCCACAGCCTCACAGCTCCAGTGACATGGGTTCGGTTCTGTTTACTGCCACAGTCTCACAGCTCCAGTGACCCGGGTTCGGTTTTGTTTACTGCCACAGTCTCACAGCTCCAGTGTCCCGGGTTCGGTTCTGTTTACTGCCACAGCCTCACAGCTCCAGTGACCCGGGTTCGGTTCTGTTTACTGCCACAGTCTCACAGCTCCAGTGACCCGGGTTCGGTTCTGTTTACTGCCACAGTCTCACAGCTCCAGTGTCCCGGGTTCGGTTCTGTTTACTGCCACAGTCTCACAGCTCCAGTGACCTGGGTTCGGTTCTGTTTACTGCCACAGCCTCACAGCTCCAGTGACATGGGTTCGGTTCTGTTTACTGCCACAGTCTCACAGCTCCAGTGACCCGGGTTCGGTTTTGTTTACTGCCACAGTCTCACAGCTCCAGTGACCTGGGTTCGGTTCTGTTTACTGCCACAGTCTCACAGCTCCAGTGACCTGGGTTCGGTTCTGTTCACTGCCACAGTCTCACAGCTCCAGTGACCCCGGTTCAGTTCTGTTTACTGCCACAGTCTCACAGCTCCAGTGTCCCGGGTTCGGTTCTGTTTACTGCCACAGTCTCACAGCTCCAGTGACCTGGGTTCGGTTCTGTTTACTGCCACAGTCTCACAGCTCCAGTGACCCGGGTTCGGTTCTGTTTACTGCCACAGTCTCACAGCTCCAGTGTCCCGGGTTCGGTTCTGTTTACTGCCACAGTCTCACAGCTCCAGTGACCTGGGTTCGGTTCTGTTTACTGCCACAGTCTCACAGCTCCAGTGTCCCGGGTTCGGATCTGTTTACTGCCACAGTCTCACAGCTCCAGTTACCTGAGTTCGGTTCTGTTTACTGCCACAGTTTCACAGCTCCAGTGACCCGGGTTAAGTTCTGTTTACTGCCACAGTCTCACAGCTCCAGTGTCCCGGGTTCGGGTCTGTTTACTGCCACAGTCTCACAGCTCCAGTGACCTGGGTTCGGTTCTGTTTACTGCCACAGTCTCACAGCTCCAGTGACCTGGGTTCGGTTCTGTTTACTGCCACAGTCTCACAGCTCCAGTGACCCGGGTTCGGTTCTGTTTACTGCCACAGTCTCACAGCTCCAGTGTCCCGGGTTCGGTTCTGTTTACTGCCACAGTCTCACAGCTCCAGTGACCTGGGTTCGGTTCTGTTTACTGCCACAGTCTCACAGCTCCAGTGTCCCGGGTTCGGATCTGTTTACTGCCACAGTCTCACAGCTCCAGTGACCCGGGTTCAGTTCTGTTTACTGCCACAGTCTCACAGCTCCAGTTACCTGGGTTCGGTTCTGTTTACTGCCACAGTTTCACAGCTCCAGTGACCCGGGTTCAGTTCTGTTTACTGCCACATTCTCACAGCTCCAGTGTCCCGGGTTCGGTTCTGTTTACTGCCACAGTCTCACAGCTTCAGTGACCTGGGTTCGGTTCTGTTTACTGCCACAGCCTCACAGCTCCAGTGTCCTGGGTTCGGTTCTGTTTACTGCCACAGTCTCACAGCTCCAGTGACCCGGGTTCGGTTCTGTTTACTGCCACAGTCTCATAGCTCCAGTGACCCGGGTTCAGTTCTGCGTACTGCCACAGTCTCACAGCTCCAGTGACCCGGGTTCGGTTCTGTTTACTGCCACAGTCTCACAGCTCCAGTGACCTGGGTTCGGTTCTGTTTACTGCCAAAGTCTCACAGCTCCAGTGACATGGGTTCGGTTCTGTTTACTGCCACAGTCTCACAGCTCCAGTGACGCGGGTTCAGTTCTGTTTACTGCCACAGTCTCACAGCTCCAGTGACGTGGGTTCGGTTCTGTTTACTGCCACAGTCTCACAGCTCCAGTGACATGGGTTCGGTTCTGTTTACTGCCACAGTCTCACAGCTCCAGTGACCTGGGTTCAGTTCTGTTTACTGCCACAGTCTCACAGCTCCAGTGACCCGGGTTCGGTTCTGTTTACTGCCACAGTCTCACAGCTCCAGTGACCTGGGTTCGGTTCTGTTTACTGCCACAGTCTCACAGCTCCAGTGACCCGGGTTCGGTTCTGTTTACTGCCACAGTCTCACAGTTTCAGTGACCTGGGTTCAGTTCTGTTTACTGCCACAGCCTCACAGCTCCAGTGACATGGGTTCGGTTCTGTTTACTGCCACAGTCTCACAGCTCCAGTGACCCGGGTTCGGTTCTGTTTACTGCCACAGTCTCACAGCTCCAGTGTCCCGGGTTCGGTTCTGTTTACTGCCACAGTCTCACAGCTCCAATGACCTGGGTTCGGTTCTGTTTACTGCCACAGCCTCACAGCTCCAGTGACATGGGTTCGGTTCTGTTTACTGCCACAGTCTCACAGCTCCAGTGACCCGGGTTCGGTTTTGTTTACTGCCACAGTCTCACAGCTCCAGTGTCCCGGGTTCGGTTCTGTTTACTGCCACAGCCTCACAGCTCCAGTGACCCGGGTTCGGTTCTGTTTACTGCCACAGTCTCACAGCTCCAGTGACCCGGGTTCGGTTCTGTTTACTGCCACAGTCTCACAGCTCCAGTGTCCCGGGTTCGGTTCTGTTTACTGCCACAGTCTCACAGCTCCAGTGACCTGGGTTCGGTTCTGTTTACTGCCACAGCCTCACAGCTCCAGTGACATGGGTTCGGTTCTGTTTACTGCCACAGTCTCACAGCTCCAGTGACCCGGGTTCGGTTTTGTTTACTGCCACAGTCTCACAGCTCCAGTGACCTGGGTTCGGTTCTGTTTACTGCCACAGTCTCACAGCTCCAGTGACCTGGGTTCGGTTCTGTTCACTGCCACAGTCTCACAGCTCCAGTGACCCCGGTTCAGTTCTGTTTACTGCCACAGTCTCACAGCTCCAGTGTCCCGGGTTCGGTTCTGTTTACTGCCACAGTCTCACAGCTCCAGTGACCTGGGTTCGGTTCTGTTTACTGCCACAGTCTCACAGCTCCAGTGACCCGGGTTCGGTTCTGTTTACTGCCACAGTCTCACAGCTCCAGTGTCCCGGGTTCGGTTCTGTTTACTGCCACAGTCTCACAGCTCCAGTGACCTGGGTTCGGTTCTGTTTACTGCCACAGTCTCACAGCTCCAGTGTCCCGGGTTCGGATCTGTTTACTGCCACAGTCTCACAGCTCCAGTTACCTGAGTTCGGTTCTGTTTACTGCCACAGTTTCACAGCTCCAGTGACCCGGGTTAAGTTCTGTTTACTGCCACAGTCTCACAGCTCCAGTGTCCCGGGTTCGGGTCTGTTTACTGCCACAGTCTCACAGCTCCAGTGACCTGGGTTCCGTTCTGTTTACTGCCACAGTCTCACAGCTCCAGTGACCTGGGTTCGGTTCTGTTTACTGCCACAGTCTCACAGCTCCAGTGACCCGGGTTCGGTTCTGTTTACTGCCACAGTCTCACAGCTCCAGTGTCCCGGGTTCGGTTCTGTTTACTGCCACAGTCTCACAGCTCCAGTGACCTGGGTTCGGTTCTGTTTACTGCCACAGTCTCACAGCTCCAGTGTCCCGGGTTCGGATCTGTTTACTGCCACAGTCTCACAGCTCCAGTGACCCGGGTTCAGTTCTGTTTACTGCCACAGTCTCACAGCTCCAGTTACCTGGGTTCGGTTCTGTTTACTGCCACAGTTTCACAGCTCCAGTGACCCGGGTTCAGTTCTGTTTACTGCCACATTCTCACAGCTCCAGTGTCCCGGGTTCGGTTCTGTTTACTGCCACAGTCTCACAGCTCCAGTGACCTGGGTTCGGTTCTGTTTACTGCCACAGTCTCACAGCTCCAGTGTCCTGGGTTCGGTTCTGTTTACTGCCACAGCCTCACAGCTCCAGTGACCTGGGTTCGGTTCTGTTTACTGCCACAGTCTCACAGCTCCAGTGACCTGGGTTCGGTTCTGTTTACTGCCACAGTCTCACAGCTCCTGTGACCCGGGTTCGGTTCTGTTTACTGCCACAGTCTCACAGCTCCAGTGTCCCGGGTTCGGTTCTGTTTACTGCCACAGTCTCACAGCTCCAGTGACCTGGGTTCGGTTCTGTTTACTGCCACAGTCTCACAGCTCCAGTGTCCCGGGTTCGGATCTGTTTACTGCCACAGTCTCACAGCTCCAGTGACCCGGGTTCAGTTCTGTTTACTGCCACAGTCTCACAGCTCCAGTTACCTGGGTTCGGTTCTGTTTACTGCCACAGTTTCACAGCTCCAGTGACCCGGGTTCAGTTCTGTTTACTGCCACAGTCTCACAGCTCCAGTGTCCCGGGTTCGGTTCTGTTTACTGCCACAGTCTCACAGCTCCAGTGACCTGGGTTCGGTTCTGTTTACTGCCACATTCTCACAGCTCCAGTGTCCTGGGTTCGGTTCTGTTTACTGCCACAGCCTCACAGCTCCAGTGACCTGGGTTCAGTTCTGTTTACTGCCACAGCCTCACAGCTCCATTGACCTGGGTTCAGTTCTGTTTACTGCCACAGCCTCACAGCTCCAGTGACCTGGGTTCAGTTCTGTTTACTGCCACAGTCTCACAGCTCCAGTGACCTAGGTTCGGTTCTGTTTACTGCCACAGTCTCACAGCTCCAGTGTCCCGGGTTCGGATCTGTTTACTGCCACAGTCTCACAGCTCCAGTTACCTGAGTTCGGTTCTGTTTACTGCCACAGTTTCACAGCTCCAGTGACCCGGGTTAAGTTCTGTTTACTGCCACAGTCTCACAGCTCCAGTGTCCCGGGTTCGGGTCTGTTTACTGCCACAGTCTCACAGCTCCAGTGACCTGGGTTCCGTTCTGTTTACTGCCACAGTCTCACAGCTCCAGTGACCTGGGTTCGGTTCTGTTTACTGCCACAGTCTCACAGCTCCAGTGACCCGGGTTCGGTTCTGTTTACTGCCACAGTCTCACAGCTCCAGTGTCCCGGGTTCGGTTCTGTTTACTGCCACAGTCTCACAGCTCCAGTGACCTGGGTTCGGTTCTGTTTACTGCCACAGTCTCACAGCTCCAGTGTCCCGGGTTCGGATCTGTTTACTGCCACAGTCTCACAGCTCCAGTGACCCGGGTTCAGTTCTGTTTACTGCCACAGTCTCACAGCTCCAGTTACCTGGGTTCGGTTCTGTTTACTGCCACAGTTTCACAGCTCCAGTGACCCGGGTTCAGTTCTGTTTACTGCCACATTCTCACAGCTCCAGTGTCCCGGGTTCGGTTCTGTTTACTGCCACAGTCTCACAGCTCCAGTGACCTGGGTTCGGTTCTGTTTACTGCCACAGTCTCACAGCTCCAGTGTCCTGGGTTCGGTTCTGTTTACTGCCACAGCCTCACAGCTCCAGTGACCTGGGTTCGGTTCTGTTTACTGCCACAGTCTCACAGCTCCAGTGACCTGGGTTCGGTTCTGTTTACTGCCACAGTCTCACAGCTCCTGTGACCCGGGTTCGGTTCTGTTTACTGCCACAGTCTCACAGCTCCAGTGTCCCGGGTTCGGTTCTGTTTACTGCCACAGTCTCACAGCTCCAGTGACCTGGGTTCGGTTCTGTTTACTGCCACAGTCTCACAGCTCCAGTGTCCCGGGTTCGGATCTGTTTACTGCCACAGTCTCACAGCTCCAGTGACCCGGGTTCAGTTCTGTTTACTGCCACAGTCTCACAGCTCCAGTTACCTGGGTTCGGTTCTGTTTACTGCCACAGTTTCACAGCTCCAGTGACCCGGGTTCAGTTCTGTTTACTGCCACAGTCTCACAGCTCCAGTGTCCCGGGTTCGGTTCTGTTTACTGCCACAGTCTCACAGCTCCAGTGACCTGGGTTCGGTTCTGTTTACTGCCACATTCTCACAGCTCCAGTGTCCTGGGTTCGGTTCTGTTTACTGCCACAGCCTCACAGCTCCAGTGACCTGGGTTCAGTTCTGTTTACTGCCACAGCCTCACAGCTCCATTGACCTGGGTTCAGTTCTGTTTACTGCCACAGCCTCACAGCTCCAGTGACCTGGGTTCAGTTCTGTTTACTGCCACAGTCTCACAGCTCCAGTGACCTAGGTTCGGTTCTGTTTACTGCCACAGTCTCACAGCTCCAGTGACCCGGGTTCGGTTCTGTTTACTGCCACAGTCTCACAGCTCCAGTGACCCGGGTTCGGTTCTGTTTACTGCCACAGTCTCACAGCTCCAGTGACCTGAGTTCGGTTCTGTTTACTGCCACAGTCTCACAGCTCCAGTGACCCGGGTTCGGTTCTGTTTACTGCCACAGTCTCACAGCTCAAGTGACCTGAGTTCGGTTCTGTTTACTGCCAGAGCCTCACAGCTCCAGTGTCCTGGGTTCGGTTCTGGGGACTGCCACAGTCTCACAGCTCCAGTGTCCCGGGTTCGGTTCTGTTTACTGCCACAGTCTCACAGCTCCAGTGTCCCGGGTTCGGTTCTGTTTACTGCCACAGTCTCACAGCTCCAGTGACCCGGGTTCGGTTCTGTTTACTGCCACAGTCTCACAGCTCCAGTGTCCCGGGTTCAGTTCTGTTTACTGCCCCAGTCTCACAGCTCCAGTGACCCGGGTTCGGTTCTGTTTACTGCCACAGTCTCACAGCTCCAGTGACCCGGGTTCGGTTCTGTTTACTGCCACAGTCTCACAGCTCCAGTGACCTGGGGTCGGTTCTGTTTACTGCCACAGTCTCACAGCTCCAGTGACCTGGGTTCGGTTCTGTGTACTGCCACAGTCTCACAGCTCCAGTGACCTGGGTTCGGTTCTGTTTACTGTCACAGTCTCACAGCTCCAGTGTCCCGGGTTCGGTTCTGTTTACTGCCACAGTCTCACAGCTCCAGTGACCTGGGTTCGGTTCTGTTTACTGCCACAGTCTCACAGCTCCAGTGACCTGGGTTCGGTTCTGTTTACTGCCACAGTCTCACAGCTCCAGTGACCCGGGTTCGGTTCTGCGTACTGCCACAGTCTCACAGCTCCAGTGACCCGGGTTCGGTTCTGTTTACTGCCACAGTCTCACAGCTCCAGTGACCTGGGTTCGGTTCTGTTTACTGCCACAGTCTCACAGCTCCAGTGACCTGGGTTCGGTTCTGCGTACTGCCACAGTCTCACAGCTCCAGTGACCTGGGTTCGGTTCTGTTTACTGCCACAGTCTCACAGCTCCAGTGACCTGGGTTCGGTTCTGCGTACTGCCACAGTCTCACAGCTCCAGTGACCTGGGTTCGGTTCTGCGTACTGCCACAGTCTCACAGCTCCAGTGACCTGGGTTCGGTTCTGTTTACTGCCACAGTCTCACAGCTCCAGTGACCTGGGTTCGGTTCTGCGTACTGCCACAGTCTCACAGCTCCAGTGACATGGGTTCGGTTCTGTTTACTGCCACAGTCTCACAGCTCCAGTGTCCCGGGTTCGGTTCTGTTTACTGCCACAGATTCACAGCTTCAGTGACCCGGGTTCAGTTCTGTTTACTGCCACAGTCTCACAGCTTCAGTGACCTGGGTTCGGTTCTGTTTACTGCCACAGTTTCACAGCTTCAGTGACCCGGGTTCAGTTCTGTTTTTTGCCACAGTTTCACAGCTTCAGTGACCTGGGTTCGGTTCTGTTTACTGCCACAGTCTCACAGCTCCAGTGACCTGGGTTCAGTTCTGTTTTTTGCCACAGTCTCACAGCTCCAGTGACCCGGGTTCAGTTCTGTTTTTTGCCACAGTCTCACAGCTCCAGTGACCCGGGTTCAGTTCTGTTTTTTGCCACAGTCTCACAGCTCCAGTGACCCGGGTTCAGTTCTGTTTACTGCCACAGTCTCACAGCTTCAGTGACCTGGGTTCAGTTCTGTTTACTGCCACAGCCTCACAGCTCCAGTGACATGGGTTCGGTTCTGTTTACTGCCACAGTCTCACAGCTCCAGTGACCCGGGTTCGGTTCTGTTTACTGCCACAGTCTCACAGCTCCAGTGACCCGGGTTCGGTTCTGTTTACTGCCACAGTCTCACAGCTCCAGTGACCTGGGTTCGGTTCTGTTTACTGCCACAGTCTCACAGCTCCAGTGACCTGGGTTCGGTTCTGTTTACTGCCACAGTCTCACAGCTCCAGTGACCTGGGTTCGGTTCTGTTTACTGCCACAGTCTCACAGCTCCAGTGACCCGGGTTCAGTTCTGTTTACTGCCACAGTCTCACAGCTCCAGTGTCCCGGGTTCGGTTCTGTTTACTGCCACAGTCTCACAGCTCCAGTGACCCGGGTTCGGTTTTGTTTACTGCCACAGTCTCACAGCTCCAGTGACCTGGGATCGGTTCTGTTTACTGCCACAGTCTCACAGCTCCAGTGACCTGGGTTCGGTTCTGTTCACTGCCACAGTCTCACAGCTCCAGTGACCCCGGTTCAGTTCTGTTCACTGCCACAGTCTCACAGCTCCAGTGTCCCGGGTTCGGTTCTGTTTACTGCCACAGTCTCACAGCTCCAGTGACCTGGGTTCGGTTCTGTTTACTGCCACAGTCTCACAGCTCCAGTGACCCGGGTTCGGTTCTGTTTACTGCCACAGTCTCACAGCTCCAGTGTCCCGGGTTCGGTTCTGTTTACTGCCACAGTCTCACAGCTCCAGTGACCTGGGTTCGGTTCTGTTTACTGCCACAGTCTCACAGCTCCAGTGTCCCGGGTTCGGATCTGTTTACTGCCACAGTCTCACAGCTCCAGTTACCTGGGTTCGGTTCTGTTTACTGCCACAGTTTCACAGCTCCAGTGAGCCGGGTTAAGTTCTGTTTACTGCCACAGTCTCACAGCTCCAGTGACCTGGGTTCGGGTCTGTTTACTGCCACAGTCTCACAGCTCCAGTGACCTGGGTTCGGTTCTGTTTACTGCCACAGTCTCACAGCTCCAGTGACCTGGGTTCGGTTCTGTTTACTGCCACAGTCTCACAGCTCCAGTGTCCCGGGTTCGGATCTGTTTACTGCCACAGTCTCACAGCTCCAGTTACCTGGGTTCGGTTCTGTTTACTGCCACAGTTTCACAGCTCCAGTGAGCCGGGTTAAGTTCTGTTTACTGCCACAGTCTCACAGCTCCAGTGACCTGGGTTCGGGTCTGTTTACTGCCACAGTCTCACAGCTCCAGTGACCTGGGTTCGGTTCTGTTTACTGCCACAGTCTCATAGCTCCAGTGTCCTGGGTTCGGTTCTGTTTACTGCCACAGTCTCACAGCTCCAGTGTCCCGGGTTCGGTTCTGTTTACTGCCACAGTCTCATAGCTCCAGTGTCCTGGGTTCGGTTCTGTTTACTGCCACAGTCTCACAGCTCCAGTGTCCCGGGTTCGGTTCTGTTTACTGCCACAGTCTCACAGCTCCAGTGACCTGGGTTCGGTTCTGTTTACTGCCACAGTCTCACAGCTCCAGTGTCCCGGGTTCGGATCTGTTTACTGACACAGTCTCACAGCTCCAGTTACCTGGGTTCGGTTCTGTTTACTGCCACAGTTTCACAGCTCCAGTGACCCGGGTTCAGTTCTGTTTACTGCCACAGTCTCACAGCTCCAGTGTCCCGGGTTCGGTTCTGTTTACTGCCACAGTCTCACAGCTCCAGTGACCTGGGTTCGGTTCTGTTTACTGCCACAGCCTCACAGCTCCAGTGACCTGGGTTCAGTTCTGTTTACTGCCACAGCCTCACAGCTCCAGTGACCTGGGTTCAGTTCTGTTTACTGCCACAGTCTCACAGCTCCAGTGACCTAGGTTCGGTTCTGTTTACTGCCACAGTCTCACAGCTCCAGTGACCCGGGTTCGGTTCTGTTTACTGCCACAGTCTCACAGCTCCAGTGACCTGAGTTCGGTTCTGTTTACTGCCACAGTCTCACAGCTCCAGTGACCCGGGTTCGGTTCTGTTTACTGCCACAGTCTCACAGCTCAAGTGACCTGAGTTCGGTTCTGTTTACTGCCAGAGCCTCACAGCTCCAGTGTCCTGGGTTCGGTTCTGGGGACTGCCACAGTCTCACAGCTCCAGTGTCCCGGGTTCGGTTCTGTTTACTGCCACAGTCTCACAGCTCCAGTGTCCCGGGTTCGGTTCTGTTTACTGCCACAGTCTCACAGCTCCAGTGACCCGGGTTCGGTTCTGTTTACTGCCACAGTCTCACAGCTCCAGTGTCCCGGGTTCAGTTCTGTTTACTGCCCCAGTCTCACAGCTCCAGTGACCCGGGTTCGGTTCTGTTTACTGCCACAGTCTCACAGCTCCAGTGACCCGGGTTCGGTTCTGTTTACTGCCACAGTCTCACAGCTCCAGTGACCTGGGTTCGGTTCTGTTTACTGCCACAGTCTCACAGCTCCAGTGACCTGGGTTCGGTTCTGTTTACTGCCACAGTCTCACAGCTCCAGTGACCTGGGTTCGGTTCTGTTTACTGTCACAGTCTCACAGCTCCAGTGTCCCGGGTTCGGTTCTGTTTACTGCCACAGTCTCACAGCTCCAGTGACCTGGGTTCGGTTCTGTTTACTGCCACAGTCTCACAGCTCCAGTGACCTGGGTTCGGTTCTGTTTACTGCCACAGTCTCACAGCTCCAGTGACCTGGGTTCGGTTCTGTTCACTGCCACAGTCTCACAGCTCCAGTGACCCCGGTTCAGTTCTGTTCACTGCCACAGTCTCACAGCTCCAGTGTCCCGGGTTCGGTTCTGTTTACTGCCACAGTCTCACAGCTCCAGTGACCTGGGTTCGGTTCTGTTTACTGCCACAGTCTCACAGCTCCAGTGACCCGGGATCGGTTCTGTTTACTGCCACAGTCTCACAGCTCCAGTGTCCCGGGTTCGGTTCTGTTTACTGCCACAGTCTCACAGCTCCAGTGACCTGGGTTCGGTTCTGTTTACTGCCACAGTCTCACAGCTCCAGTGTCCCGGGTTCGGATCTGTTTACTGCCACAGTCTCACAGCTCCAGTTACCTGGGTTCGGTTCTGTTTACTGCCACAGTTTCACAGCTCCAGTGACCCGGGTTAAGTTCTGTTTACTGCCACAGTCTCACAGCTCCAGTGTCCCGGGTTCGGGTCTGTTTACTGCCACAGTCTCACAGCTCCAGTGACCTGGGTTCGGTTCTGTTTACTGCCACAGTCTCACAGCTCCAGTGACCTGGGTTCGGTTCTGTTTACTGCCACAGTCTCACAGCTCCAGTGACCAGGGTTCGGTTCTGTTTACTGCCACAGTCTCACAGCTCCAGTGTCCCGGGTTCGGTTCTGTTTACTGCCACAGTCTCACAGCTCCAGTGACCTGGGTTCGGTTCTGTTTACTGCCACAGTCTCACAGCTCCAGTGTCCCGGGTTCGGATCTGTTTACTGCCACAGTCTCACAGCTCCAGTGACCTGGGTTCGGTTCTGTTTAATGCCACAGCCTCACAGCTCCAGTGACCTGGGTTCAGTTCTGTTTACTGCCACAGCCTCACAGCTCCAGTGACCTGGGTTCAGTTCTGTTTACTGCCACAGCCTCACAGCTCCAGTGACCTGGGTTCAGTTCTGTTTACTGCCACAGTCTCACAGCTCCAGTGACCTAGGTTCGGTTCTGTTTACTGCCACAGTCTCACAGCTCCAGTGACCCGGGTTCGGTTCTGTTTACTGCCACAGTCTCACAGCTCCAGTGACCTGAGTTCGGTTCTGTTTACTGCCACAGTCTCACAGCTCCAGTGACCCGGGGTCGGTTCTGTTTACTGCCACAGTCTCACAGCTCAAGTGACCTGAGTTCGGTTCTGTTTACTGCCAGAGCCTCACAGCTCCAGTGTCCTGGGTTCGGTTCTGGGGACTGCCACAGTCTCACAGCTCCAGTGTCCCGGGTTCGGTTCTGTTTACTGCCACAGTCTCACAGCTCCAGTGTCCCGGGTTCGGTTCTGTTTACTGCCACAGTCTCACAGCTCCAGTGACCCGGGTTCGGTTCTGTTTACTGCCACAGTCTCACAGCTCCAGTGTCCCGGGTTCAGTTCTGTTTACTGCCCCAGTCTCACAGCTCCAGTGATCCGGGTTCGGTTCTGTTTACTGCCACAGTCTCACAGCTCCAGTGACCCGGGTTCGGTTCTGTTTACTGCCACAGTCTCACAGCTCCAGTGACCTGGGTTCGGTTCTGTTTACTGCCACAGTCTCACAGCTCCAGTGACCTGGGTTCGGTTCTGTTTACTGCCACAGTCTCACAGCTCCAGTGACCTGGGTTCGGTTCTGTTTACTGTCACAGTCTCACAGCTCCAGTGTCCCGGGTTCGGTTCTGTTTACTGCCACAGTCTCACAGCTCCAGTGACCTGGGTTCGGTTCTGTTTACTGCCACAGTCTCACAGCTCCAGTGACCTGGGTTCGGTTCTGTTTACTGCCACAGTCTCACAGCTCCAGTGACCTGGGTTCGGTTCTGTTTACTGCCACAGTCTCACAGCTCCAGTGACCCGGGTTCGGTTCTGCGTACTGCCACAGTCTCACAGCTCCAGTGACCCGGGTTCGGTTCTGTTTACTGCCACAGTCTCACAGCTCCAGTGACCTGGGTTCGGTTCTGTTTACTGCCACAGTCTCACAGCTCCAGTGACCTGGGTTCGGTTCTGCGTACTGCCACAGTCTCACAGCTCCAGTGACCTGGGTTCGGTTCTGTTTACTGCCACAGTCTCACAGCTCCAGTGACCTGGGTTCGGTTCTGCGTACTGCCACAGTCTCACAGCTCCAGTGACCTGGGTTCGGTTCTGTTTACTGCCACAGTCTCACAGCTCCAGTGACCTGGGTTCGGTTCTGTTTACTGCCACAGTCTCACAGCTCCAGTGACCTGGGTTCGGTTCTGTTTACTGCCACAGTCTCACAGCTCCAGTGACCCGGGTTCGGTTCTGCGTACTGCCACAGTCTCACAGCTCCAGTGACCCGGGTTCGGTTCTGTTTACTGCCACAGTCTCACAGCTCCAGTGACCTGGGTTCGGTTCTGTTTACTGCCACAGTCTCACAGCTCCAGTGACCTGGGTTCGGTTCTGCGTACTGCCACAGTCTCACAGCTCCAGTGACCTGGGTTCGGTTCTGTTTACTGCCACAGTCTCACAGCTCCAGTGACCCGGGTTCGGCTCTGTTTACTGCCACAGTCTCACAGCTCCAGTGACCCGGGTTCGGTTCTGTTTACTGCCACAGTCTCACAGCTCCAGTGACATGGGTTCGGTTCTGTTTACTGCCACAGTCTCACAGCTCCAGTGTCCCGGGTTCGGTTCTGTTTACTGCCACAGTTTCACAGCTTCAGTGACCCGGGTTCAGTTCTGTTTACTGCCACAGTCTCACAGCTCCAGTGACCCGGGTTCGGTTCTGTTTACTGCCACAGTCTCACAGCTTCAGTGACCTGGGTTCGGTTCTGTTTACTACCACAGTTTCACAGCTTCAGTGACCCGGGTTCAGTTCTGTTTTTTGCCACAGTCTCACAGCTCCAGTGACCCGGGTTCAGTTCTGTTTACTGCCACAGTCTCACAGCTTCAGTGACCCGGGTTCAGTTCTGTTTTTTGCCACAGTCTCACAGCTCCAGTGACCCGGGTTCAGTTCTGTTTACTGCCACAGTCTCACAGCTCCAGTGACCTGGGTTCGGTTCTGTTTACTGCCACAGTTTCACAGCTTCAGTGACCCGGGTTCAGTTCTGTTTTTTGCCACAGTCTCACAGCTTCAGTGACCCGGGTTCAGTTCTGTTTTTTGCCACAGTCTCACAGCTCCAGTGTCCCGGGTTCGGTTCTGTTTAATGCCACAGTCTCACAGCTCCAGTGTCCCGGGTTCAGTTCTGTTTACTGCCACAGTCTCACAGCTTCAGTGACCCGGGTTCAGTTCTGTTTTTTGCCACAGTCTCACAGCTCCAGTGACCCGGGTTCAGTTCTGTTTACTGCCACAGTCTCACAGCTTCAGTGACCTGGGTTCAGTTCTGTTTACTGCCACAGCCTCACAGCTCCAGTGACATGGGTTCGGTTCTGTTTACTGCCACAGTCTCACAGCTCCAGTGACCCGGGTTCGGTTCTGTTTACTGCCACAGTCTCACAGCTCCAGTGACCCGGGTTCAGTTCTGTTTACTGCCACAGTCTCACAGCTCCAGTGACCCGGGTTCAGTTCTGTTTACTGCCACAGTCTCACAGCTCCAGTGTCCCAGGTTCGGTTCTGTTTACTGCCACAGTCTCACAGCTCCAGTGACCTGGGTTCGGTTCTGTTTACTGCCACAGTCTCACAGCTCCAGTGACCCGGGTTCGGTTCTGTTTACTGCCACAGTCTCACAGCTCCAATGACCTGGGTTCGGTTCTGTTTACTGCCACAGTCTCACAGCTTCAGTGACCCGGGTTCGGTTCTGTTTACTGCCACAGTCTCACAGCTCCAGTGACCCGGGTTCGGTTCTGTTTACTGCCACAGTCTCACAGCTCCAGTGACCTGGGTTCGGTTCTGTTTACTGCCACAGTCTCACAGCTCCAGTGACCGGGGTTAAGTTCTGTTTACTGCCACAGTCTCACAGCTCCAGTGTCCCGGGTTCGGTTCTGTTTACTGCCACAGTCTCACAGCTCCAGTGACCTGGGTTCGGTTCTGTTTACTGCCACAGTCTCACAGCTCCAGTGACCTGGGTTCAGTTCTGTTTACTGCCACAGCCTCACAGCTCCAGTGACCTGGGTTCAGTTCTGTTTACTGCCACAGCCTCACAGCTCCAGTGACCTGGGTTCAGTTCTGTTTACTGCCACCGTCTCACAGCTCCAGTGACCTGGGTTCGGTTCTGTTGACTGCCACAGTCTCACAGCTCCAGTGACCCGGGTTCGGTTCTGTTTACTGCCACAGTCTC
Organism: Heterodontus francisci; assembly: GCF_036365525.1. NCBI lineage: Eukaryota > Metazoa > Chordata > Chondrichthyes > Heterodontiformes > Heterodontidae > Heterodontus > Heterodontus francisci. Next base: position 1,127,678 of record NW_027140282.1, read on the forward strand.
ACAGCTCCAGTGACCTGAGTTCGGTTCTGTTTACTGCCACAGTCTCACAGCTCCAGTGACCCGGGTTCGGTTCTGTTTACTGCCACAGTCTCACAGCTCCAGTGACCTGAGTTCGGTTCTGTTTACTGCCACAGCCTCACAGCTCCAGTGTCCTGGGCCGGTTCTGGGGACTGCCACAGTCTCAGAGCTCCAGTGTCCCGGGTTCGGTTCTGTTTACTGCCACAGTCTCACAGCTCCAGTGACCCGGGTTCGCTTCTGTTTACTGCCACAGTCTCACAGCTCCAGTGTCCCGTGTTCGGTTCTGTTTACTGCCACAGTCTCACAGCTTCAGTGACCTGGGTTCGGTTCTGTTTACTGCCACAGTCTCACAGCTCCAGTGACCTGGGTTCGGTTCTGTTTCCTGCCACAGTCTCACAGCTCCAGTGACCCGGGTTCTGTTCTGTTTACTGCCACAGTCTCACAGCTCCAGTGTCCCGGGTTCGGTTCTGTTTACTGCCACAGTCTCACAGCTCCAGTGACCTGGGTTCGGTTCTGTTTAATGCCACAGTCTCACAGCTCCAGTGACCCGGGTTCAGTTCTGTTTACTGCCCCAGTCTCACAGCTCCAGTGACCCGGGTTCGGTTCTGTTTACTGCCACAGTCTCACAGCTCCAGTGTCCCGGGTTCGGTTCTGTTCACTGCCACAGTCTCACAGCTTCAGTGACCTGGCTTCGGTTCTGTTTACTGCCACAGTCTCACAGCTCCAGTGTCCCGGGTTCGGTTCTGTTTACTGCCACAGTCTCACAGCTCCAGTGTCCCGGGTTCGGTTCTGTTTAATGCCACAGTCTCACAGCTCCAGTGTCCCGGGTTCAGTTCTGTTTACTGCCACAGTCTCACAGCTTCAGTGACCCGGGTTCAGTTCTGTTTTTTGCCACAGTCTCACAGCTCCAGTGACCCGGGTTCAGTTCTGTTTACTGCCACAGTCTCACAGCTTCAGTGACCTGGGTTCAGTTCTGTTTACTGCCACAGCCTCACAGCTCCAGTGACATGGGTTCGGTTCTGTTTACTGCCACAGTCTCACAGCTCCAGTGACCCGGGTTCGGTTCTGTTTACTGCCACAGTCTCACAGCTCCAGTGACCCGGGTTCAGTTCTGTTTACTGCCACAGTCTCACAGCTCCAGTGACCCGGGTTCAGTTCTGTTTACTGCCACAGTCTCACAGCTCCAGTGTCCCAGGTTCGGTTCTGTTTACTGCCACAGTCTCACAGCTCCAGTGACCTGGGTTCGGTTCTGTTTACTGCCACAGTCTCACAGCTCCAATGACCTGGGTTCGGTTCTGTTTACTGCCACAGTCTCACAGCTTCAGTGACCCGGGTTCGGTTCTGTTTACTGCCACAGTCTCACAGCTCCAGTGACCCGGGTTCGGTTCTGTTTACTGCCACAGTCTCACAGCTCCAGTGACCTGGGTTCGGTTCTGTTTACTGCCACAGTCTCACAGCTCCAGTGACCGGGGTTAAGTTCTGTTTACTGCCACAGTCTCACAGCTCCAGTGTCCCGGGTTCGGTTCTGTTTACTGCCACAGTCTCACAGCTCCAGTGACCTGGGTTCGGTTCTGTTTACTGCCACAGTCTCACAGCTCCAGTGACCTGGGTTCAGTTCTGTTTAGTGCCACAGCCTCACAGCTCCAGTGACCTGGGTTCAGTTCTGTTTACTGCCACAGCCTCACAGCTCCAGTGACCTGGGTTCAGTTCTGTTTACTGCCACCGTCTCACAGCTCCAGTGACCTGGGTTCGGTTCTGTTGACTGCCACAGTCTCACAGCTCCAGTGACCCGGGTTCGGTTCTGTTTACTGCCACAGTCTCACAGCTCCAGTGACCTGAGTTCGGTTCTGTTTACTGCCACAGTCTCACAGCTCCAGTGACCCGGGTTCGGTTCTGTTTACTGCCACAGTCTCACAGCTCCAGTGACCTGAGTTCGGTTCTGTTTACTGCCACAGCCTCACAGCTCCAGTGTCCTGGGCCGGTTCTGGGGACTGCCACAGTCTCAGAGCTCCAGTGTCCCGGGTTCGGTTCTGTTTACTGCCACAGTCTCACAGCTCCAGTGACCCGGGTTCGCTTCTGTTTACTGCCACAGTCTCACAGCTCCAGTGTCCCGTGTTCGGTTCTGTTTACTGCCACAGTCTCACAGCTTCAGTGACCTGGGTTCGGTTCTGTTTACTGCCACAGTCTCACAGCTCCAGTGACCTGGGTTCGGTTCTGTTTCCTGCCACAGTCTCACAGCTCCAGTGACCCGGGTTCTGTTCTGTTTACTGCCACAGTCTCACAGCTCCAGTGTCCCGGGTTCGGTTCTGTTTACTGCCACAGTCTCACAGCTCCAGTGACCTGGGTTCGGTTCTGTTTAATGCCACAGTCTCACAGCTCCAGTGACCCGGGTTCAGTTCTGTTTACTGCCCCAGTCTCACAGCTCCAGTGACCCGGGTTCGGTTCTGTTTACTGCCACAGTCTCACAGCTCCAGTGTCCCGGGTTCGGTTCTGTTCACTGCCACAGTCTCACAGCTTCAGTGACCTGGGTTCGGTTCTGTTTACTGCCACAGTCTCACAGCTCCAGTGTCCCGGGTTCGGTTCTGTTTACTGCCACAGCCTCACAGCTCCAGTGACCTGGGTTCGGTTCTATTTACTGCCACAGTCTCACAGCTTCAGTGGCCTGGGTTCGGTTCTGGGGACTGCCACAGTCTCACAGCTCCAGTGTCCCGGGTTCGGTTCTGTTTACTGCCACAGTCTCACAGCTCCAGTGTCCCGGGTTCGGTTCTGTTTACTGCCACAGTCTCACAGCTCCAGTGACCCGGGTTCGGTTCTGTTTACTGCCACAGTCTCACAGCTCCAGTGTCCCGGGTTCGGTTCTGTTTACTGCCACAGTCTCACAGCTCCAGTGTCCCGGGTTCGGTTCTGTTTACTGCCACAGCCTCACAGCTCCAGTGACCTGGGTTCAGTTCTGTTTACTGCCACAGTCTCACAGCTCCAGTGTCCCGGGTTCGGTTCTGTTTACTGCCACAGTCTCACAGCTCCAGTGACCCGGGTTCGGTTCTGTTTACTGCCACAGTCTCACAGCTCCAGTGTCCCGGGTTCGGTTCTGTTTACTGCCACAGTCTCACAGCTCCAGTGACCCGGGTTCGGTTCTGTTTACTGCCACAGTCTCACAGCTCCAGTGTCCCGGGTTCGGTTCTGTTTACTGCCACAGTCTCACAGCTCCAGTGTCCCGGGTTCGGTTCTGTTTACTGCCACAGTCTCACAGCTTCAGTGACCTGGGTTCGGTTCTGTTTACTGCCACAGTCTCACAGCTCCAGTGACCTGGGTTCGGTTCTGTTTACTGCCACAGTCTCACAGCTCCAGTGTCCCGGGTTCGGTTCTGTTTACTGCCACAGCCTCACAGCTCCAGTGTCCTGGGTTCGGTTCTGGGGACTGCCACAGTCTCACAGCTCCAGTGTCCCGGGTTCGGTTCTGTTTACTGCCACAGTCTCACAGCTCCAGTGTCCCGGGTTCGGTTCTGTTTACTGCCACAGTCTCACAGCTCCCGTGACCCGGGTTCGGTTCTGTTTACTGCCACAGTCTCACAGCTCCAGTGACCCGGGTTCGGTTCTGTTTACTGCCACAGTCTCACAGCTCCAGTGACCTGGGTTCGGTTCTGTTTACTGCCACAGTCTCACAGCTCCAGTGACCCGGGTTCGGTTCTGTTTACTGCCACAGTCTCACAGCTCCAGTGACCTGAGTTCGGTTCTGTTTACTGCCACAGTCTCACAGCTCCAGTGACCCGGGTTCGGTTCTGTTTACTGCCACAGTCTCACAGCTCCAGTGACCTGGGTTCGGTTCTGTTTACTGCCACAGTCTCACAGCTCCAGTGACCCGGGTTCGGTTCTGTTTACTGCCACAGTCTCACAGCTCCAGTGACCTGAGTTCGGTTCTGTTGACTGCCACAGTCTCACAGCTCCAGTGAGCCGGGTTCGGTTCTGTTTACTGCCACAGCCTCACAGCTCCAGTGTCCTGGGTTCGGTTCTGGGGACTGCCACAGTCTCACAGCTCCAGTGTCCCAGGTTCGGTTCTGTTTACAGCCACAGTCTCACAGCTCCAGTGTCCCGGGTTCGGTTCTGTTTACTGCCACAGTCTCACAGCTCCAGTGTCCCGGGTTCGGTTCTGTTTACTGCCACAGTCTCACAGCTCCAGTGTCCCGGGTTCGGTTCTGTTTACTGCCACAGTCTCACAGCTCCAGTGTCCTGGGTTCGGTTCTGTTTACTGCCACAGTCTCACAGCTCCAGTGTCCCGGGTTCGGTTCTGTTTACTGCCACAGTCTCACAGCTTCAGTAACCTGGGTTCGGTTCTCTTTACTGCCACAGTCTCACAGCTCCAGTGACCTGGGTTCGGTTCTGTTTACTGCCACAGTCTCACAGCTCCAGTGTCCCGGGTTCGGTTCTGTTTACTGCCACAGTCTCACAGCTCCAGTGACCTGGGTTCGTTTCTGTTTACTGCCACAGTCTCACAGCTCCAGTGACCCGGGTTCGGTTCTGTTTACTGCCCCAGTCTCACAGCTCCAGTGACCCGGGTTCAGTTCTGTTTACTGCCACAGTCTCACAGCTCCAGTGACCCGGGTTCGGTTCTGTTTACTGCCCCAGTCTCACAGCTCCAGTGACCCGGGTTCAGTTCTGTTTACTGCCACAGTCTCACAGCTCCAGTGACCTGGGTTCGTTTCTGTTTACTGCCACAGTCTCACAGCTCCAGTGACCCGGGTTCGGTTCTGTTTACTGCCACAGTCTCACAGCTCCAGTGACCTGGGTTCGTTTCTGTTTACTGCCACAGTCTCACAGCTCCAGTGTCCCAGGTTCAGTTCTGTTTACTGCCCCAGTCTCACAGCTCCAGTGACCCGGGTTCGGTTCTGTTTACTGCCACAGTCTCACAGCTCCAGTGACCTGGGTTCAGTTCTGTTTACTGCCACAGTCTCACAGCTCCAGTGACCTGGGTTCGGTTCTGTTTACTGCCACAGTCTCACAGCTCCAGTGACCCGGGTTCGGTTCTGTTTACTGCCACAGTCTCACAGCTCCAGTGACCTGGGTTCGTTTCTGTTTACTGCCACAGTCTCACAGCTCCAGTGTCCCGGGTTCGGTTCTGTTTACTGCCACAGTCTCACAGCTCCAGTGACCTGGGTTCGGTTCTGTTTACTGCCACAGTCTCACAGCTCCAGTGACCCGGGTTCGGTTCTGTTTACTGCCACAGTCTCACAGCTCCAGTGACCCGGGTTCGGTTCTGTTTACTGCCACAGTCTCACAGCTCCAGTGACCCGGGTTCGGTTCTGTTTACTGCCACAGTCTCACAGCTCCAGTGTCCTGGGTTCAGTTCTGTTTACTGCCACAGTCTCACAGCTCCAGTGTCCCGGGTTCGGTTCTGTTTACTGCCACAGTCTCACAGCTCCAGTGACCCGGGTTCGGTTCTGTTTACTGCCACAGTCTCACAGCTCCAGTGACCCGGGTTCGGTTCTGTTTACTGCCACAGTTTCACAGCTTCAGTGACCCGGGTTCAGTTCTGTTTTTTGCCACAGTCTCACAGCTCCAGTGACCCGGGTTCAGTTCTGTTTACTGCCACAGTCTCACAGCTTCAGTGACCCGGGTTCAGTTCTGTTTTTTGCCACAGTCTCACAGCTTCAGTGACCCGGGTTCAGTTCTGTTTTTTGCCACAGTCTCACAGCTCCAGTGACCCGGGTTCAGTTCTGTTTACTGTCACAGTCTCACAGCTCCAGTGACCCGGGTTCGGTTCTGTTTACTGCCACAGTCTCACAGCTTCAGTGACCTGGGTTCAGTTCTGTTTACTGCCACAGCCTCACAGCTCCAGTGACATGGGTTCGGTTCTGTTTACTGCCACAGTCTCACAGCTCCAGTGACCCGGGTTCGGTTCTGTTTACTGCCACAGTCTCACAGCTCCAGTGACCTGGGTTCGGTTCTGTTTACTGCCACAGTCTCACAGCTCCAGTGTCCCGGGTTCGGTTCTGTTTACTGCCACAGTCTCACAGCTCCAGTGACCTGGGTTCGGTTCTGTTTACTGCCACAGTCTCACAGCTCCAGTGACCTGGGTTCGGTTCTGTTTACTGCCACAGTCTCACAGCTCCAGTGACCCGGGTTCAGTTCTGTTTACTGCCACAGTCTCACAGCTCCAGTGTCCCGGGTTCGGTTCTGTTTACTGCCACAGTCTCACAGCTCCAGTGACCTGGGTTCGGTTCTGTTTACTGCCACAGTCTCACAGCTCCAGTGACCCGGGTTCGGTTCTGTTTACTGCCACAGTCTCACAGCTCCAGTGACCTGGGTTCGGTTCTGTTTACTGCCACAGTCTCACAGCTCCAATGACCTGGGTTCGGTTCTGTTAACTGCCACAGTCTCACAGCTCCAGTGACCTGGGTTCGGTTCTGTTTACTGCCACAGTCTCACAGCTCCAGTGACCTGGGTTAAGTTCTGTTTACTGCCACAGTCTCACAGCTCCAGTGTCCCGGGTTCGGTTCTGTTTACTGCCACAGTCTCACAGCTCCAGTGACCTGGGTTCGGTTCTGTTTACTGCCACAGTCTCACAGCTCCAGTGACCTGGGTTCGGTTCTGTTTACTGCCACAGTCTCACAGCTCCAGTGACCTGGGTTCGGTTCTGTTTACTGCCGCAGTCTCACAGCTCCAGTGACCTGGGTTCGGTTCTGTTTACTGCCACAGTCTCACAGCTCCAGTGACCTGGGTTCGGTTCTGTTTACTGCCACAGTCTCACAGCTCCAGTGACCTGGGTTCTGTTCTGTTTACTGCCACAGCCTCACAGCTCCAGTGACCTGGGTTCGGTTCTGTTTACTGCCACAGTCTCACAGCTCCAGTGACCTGGGTTCGGTTCTGTTTACTGCCACAGTATCACAGCTCCAGTGACCTGGGTTCAGTTCTGTTTACTGCCACAGCCTCACAGCTCCAGTGACCTGGGTTCAGTTCTGTTTACTGCCACCGTCTCACAGCTCCAGTGACCTGGGTTCGGTTCTGTTTACTGCCACAGTCTCACAGCTCCAGTGACCCGGGTTCGGTTCTGTTTAATGCCACAGTCTCACAGCTCCAGTGACCTGAGTTCGGTTCTGTTTACTGCCACAGTCTCACAGCTCCAGTGACCCGGGTTCGGTTCTGTTTACTGCCACAGTCTCACAGCTCCAGTGACCTGAGTTCGGTTCTGTTTACTGCCACAGTCTCACAGCTCCAGTGACCTGGGTTCGGTTCTGTTTACTGCCACAGCCTCACAGCTCCAGTGTCCTGGGGTCGGTTCTGGGGACTGCCACAGTCTCACAGCTCCAGTGTCCCGGGTTCGGTTCTGTTTACTGCCACAGTCTCACAGCTCCAGTGACCCGGGTTCGCTTCTGTTTACTGCCACAGTCTCACAGCTCCAGTGTCCCGGGTTCTGTTCTGTTTACTGCCACAGTCTCACAGCTCCAGTGTCCCGTGTTCGGTTCTGTTTACTGCCACAGTCTCACAGCTTCAGTGACCTGGGTTCGGTTCTGTTTACTGCCACAGTCTCACAGCTCCAGTGACCTGGGTTCGGTTCTGTTTACTGCCACAGTCTCACAGCTCCAGTGACCCGGGTTCTGTTCTGTTTACTGCCACAGTCTCACAGCTCCAGTGACCTGGGTTCGGTTCTGTTTACTGCCACAGTCTCACAGCTCCAGTGACCCGGGTTCAGTTCTGTTTACTGCCCCAGTCTCACAGCTCCAGTGACCCGGGTACGGTTCTGTTTACTGCCACAGACTCACAGCTCCAGTGTCCCGGGTTCAGTTCTGTTCACTGCCACAGTCTCACAGCTTCAGTGACCTGGGTTCGGTTCTGTTTACTGCCACAGTCTCACAGCTCCAGTGTCCCGGGTTCGGTTCTGTTTACTGCCACAGCCTCACAGCACCAGTGACCTGGGTTCGGTTCTATTTACTGCCACAGTCTCACAGCTTCAGTGGCCTGGGTTCGGTTCTGGGGACTGCCACAGTCTCACAGCTCCAGTGTCCCGGGTTCGGTTCTGTTTACTGCCACAGTCTCACAGCTCCAGTGTCCCGGGTTCGGTTCTGTTTACTGCCACAGTCTCACAGCTCCAGTGACCCGGGTTCGGTTCTGCTACTGCCACAGTCTCACAGCTCCAGTGTCCCGGGTTCGGTTCTGTTTACTGCCACAGTCTCACAGCTCCAGTGTCCCGGGTTCCGTTCTGTTTACTGCCACAGCCTCACAGCTCCAGTGACCTGGGTTCAGTTCTGTTTACTGCCACAGTCTCACAGCTCCAGTGTCCCGGGTTCGGTTCTGTTTACTGCCACAGTCTCACAGCTCCAGTGACCCGGGTTCGGTTCTGTTTACTGCCACAGTCTCACAGCTCCAGTGACCTGGGTTCGGTTCTGTTTACTGCCACAGTCTCACAGCTCCAGTGACCCGGGTTCGGTTCTGTTTACTGCCACAGTCTCACAGCTCCAGTGACCTGAGTTCGGTTCTGTTTACTGCCACAGTCTCACAGCTCCAGTGACCCGGGTTCGGTTCTGTTTACTGCCACAGTCTCACAGCTCCAGTGACCTGGGTTCGGTTCTGTTTACTGCCACAGTCTCACAGCTCCAGTGACCCGGGTTCGGTTCTGTTTACTGCCACAGTCTCACAGCTCCAGTGACCTGAGTTCGGTTCTGTTGACTGCCACAGTCTCACAGCTCCAGTGAGCCGGGTTCGGTTCTGTTTACTGCCACAGCCTCACAGCTCCAGTGTCCTGGGTTCGGTTCTGGGGACTGCCACAGTCTCACAGCTCCAGTGTCCCAGGTTCGGTTCTGTTTACAGCCACAGTCTCACAGCTCCAGTGTCCCGGGTTCGGTTCTGTTTACTGCCACAGTCTCACAGCTCCAGTGTCCCGGGTTCGGTTCTGTTTACTGCCACAGTCTCACAGCTCCAGTGTCCCGGGTTCGGTTCTGTTTACTGCCACAGTCTCACAGCTCCAGTGTCCTGGGTTCGGTTCTGTTTACTGCCACAGTCTCACAGCTCCAGTGTCCCGGGTTCGGTTCTGTTTACTGCCACAGTCTCACAGCTTCAGTAACCTGGGTTCGGTTCTCTTTACTGCCACAGTCTCACAGCTCCAGTGACCTGGGTTCGGTTCTGTTTACTGCCACAGTCTCACAGCTCCAGTGTCCCGGGTTCGGTTCTGTTTACTGCCACAGTCTCACAGCTCCAGTGACCTGGGTTCGTTTCTGTTTACTGCCACAGTCTCACAGCTCCAGTGACCCGGGTTCGGTTCTGTTTACTGCCCCAGTCTCACAGCTCCAGTGACCCGGGTTCAGTTCTGTTTACTGCCACAGTCTCACAGCTCCAGTGACCCGGGTTCGGTTCTGTTTACTGCCCCAGTCTCACAGCTCCAGTGACCCCGGTTCAGTTCTGTTTACTGCCACAGTCTCACAGCTCCAGTGACCTGGGTTCGTTTCTGTTTACTGCCACAGTCTCACAGCTCCAGTGACCCGGGTTCGGTTCTGTTTACTGCCACAGTCTCACAGCTCCAGTGACCTGGGTTCGTTTCTGTTTACTGCCACAGTCTCACAGCTCCAGTGTCCCAGGTTCAGTTCTGTTTACTGCCCCAGTCTCACAGCTCCAGTGACCCGGGTTCGGTTCTGTTTACTGCCACAGTCTCACAGCTCCAGTGACCTGGGTTCAGTTCTGTTTACTGCCACAGTCTCACAGCTCCAGTGACCTGGGTTCGGTTCTGTTTACTGCCACAGTCTCACAGCTCCAGTGACCCGGGTTCGGTTCTGTTTACTGCCACAGTCTCACAGCTCCAGTGACCTGGGTTCGTTTCTGTTTACTGCCACAGTCTCACAGCTCCAGTGTCCCGGGTTCGGTTCTGTTTACTGCCACAGTCTCACAGCTCCAGTGACCTGGGTTCGGTTCTGTTTACTGCCACAGTCTCACAGCTCCAGTGACCCGGGTTCGGTTCTGTTTACTGCCACAGTCTCACAGCTCCAGTGACCCGGGTTCGGTTCTGTTTACTGCCACAGTCTCACAGCTCCAGTGACCCGGGTTCGGTTCTGTTTACTGCCACAGTCTCACAGCTCCAGTGTCCTGGGTTCAGTTCTGTTTACTGCCACAGTCTCACAGCTCCAGTGTCCCGGGTTCGGTTCTGTTTACTGCCACAGTCTCACAGCTCCAGTGACCCGGGTTCGGTTCTGTTTACTGCCACAGTCTCACAGCTCCAGTGACCCGGGTTCGGTTCTGTTTACTGCCACAGTTTCACAGCTTCAGTGACCCGGGTTCAGTTCTGTTTTTTGCCACAGTCTCACAGCTCCAGTGACCCGGGTTCAGTTCTGTTTACTGCCACAGTCTCACAGCTTCAGTGACCCGGGTTCAGTTCTGTTTTTTGCCACAGTCTCACAGCTTCAGTGACCCGGGTTCAGTTCTGTTTTTTGCCACAGTCTCACAGCTCCAGTGACCCGGGTTCAGTTCTGTTTACTGTCACAGTCTCACAGCTCCAGTGACCCGGGTTCGGTTCTGTTTACTGCCACAGTCTCACAGCTTCAGTGACCTGGGTTCAGTTCTGTTTACTGCCACAGCCTCACAGCTCCAGTGACATGGGTTCGGTTCTGTTTACTGCCACAGTCTCACAGCTCCAGTGACCCGGGTTCGGTTCTGTTTACTGCCACAGTCTCACAGCTCCAGTGACCTGGGTTCGGTTCTGTTTACTGCCACAGTCTCACAGCTCCAGTGTCCCGGGTTCGGTTCTGTTTACTGCCACAGTCTCACAGCTCCAGTGACCTGGGTTCGGTTCTGTTTACTGCCACAGTCTCACAGCTCCAGTGACCTGGGTTCGGTTCTGTTTACTGCCACAGTCTCACAGCTCCAGTGACCCGGGTTCAGTTCTGTTTACTGCCACAGTCTCACAGCTCCAGTGTCCCGGGTTCGGTTCTGTTTACTGCCACAGTCTCACAGCTCCAGTGACCTGGGTTCGGTTCTGCTAACTGCCACAGTCTCACAGCTCCAGTGACCCGGGTTCGGTTCTGTTTACTGCCACAGTCTCACAGCTCCATTGACCTGGGTTCGGTTCTGTTTACTGCCACAGTCTCACAGCTCCAATGACCTGGGTTCGGTTCTGTTAACTGCCACAGTCTCACAGCTCCAGTGACCTGGGTTCGGTTCTGTTTACTGCCACAGTCTCACAGCTCCAGTGACCTGGGTTAAGTTCTGTTTACTGCCACAGTCTCACAGCTCCAGTGTCCCGGGTTCGGTTCTGTTTACTGCCACAGTCTCACAGCTCCAGTGACCTGGGTTCGGTTCTGTTTACTGCCACAGTCTCACAGCTCCAGTGACCTGGGTTCGGTTCTGTTTACTGCCACAGTCTCACAGCTCCAGTGACCTGGGTTCGGTTCTGTTTACTGCCGCAGTCTCACAGCTCCAGTGACCTGGGTTCGGTTCTGTTTACTGCCACAGTCTCACAGCTCCAGTGACCTGGGTTCGGTTCTGTTTACTGCCACAGTCTCACAGCTCCAGTGACCTGGGTTCTGTTCTGTTTACTGCCACAGCCTCACAGCTCCAGTGACCTGGGTTCGGTTCTGTTTACTGCCACAGTCTCACAGCTCCAGTGACCTGGGTTCGGTTCTGTTTACTGCCACAGTATCACAGCTCCAGTGACCTGGGTTCAGTTCTGTTTACTGCCACAGCCTCACAGCTCCAGTGACCTGGGTTCAGTTCTGTTTACTGCCACCGTCTCACAGCTCCAGTGACCTGGGTTCGGTTCTGTTTACTGCCACAGTCTCACAGCTCCAGTGACCCGGGTTCGGTTCTGTTTAATGCCACAGTCTCACAGCTCCAGTGACCTGAGTTCGGTTCTGTTTACTGCCACAGTCTCACAGCTCCAGTGACCCGGGTTCGGTTCTGTTTACTGCCACAGTCTCACAGCTCCAGTGACCTGAGTTCGGTTCTGTTTACTGCCACAGTCTCACAGCTCCAGTGACCTGGGTTCGGTTCTGTTTACTGCCACAGCCTCACAGCTCCAGTGTCCTGGGGTCGGTTCTGGGGACTGCCACAGTCTCACAGCTCCAGTGTCCCGGGTTCGGTTCTGTTTACTGCCACAGTCTCACAGCTCCAGTGACCCGGGTTCGCTTCTGTTTACTGCCACAGTCTCACAGCTCCAGTGTCCCGGGTTCTGTTCTGTTTACTGCCACAGTCTCACAGCTCCAGTGTCCCGTGTTCGGTTCTGTTTACTGCCACAGTCTCACAGCTTCAGTGACCTGGGTTCGGTTCTGTTTACTGCCACAGTCTCACAGCTCCAGTGACCTGGGTTCGGTTCTGTTTACTGCCACAGTCTCACAGCTCCAGTGACCCGGGTTCTGTTCTGTTTACTGCCACAGTCTCACAGCTCCAGTGACCTGGGTTCGGTTCTGTTTACTGCCACAGTCTCACAGCTCCAGTGACCCGGGTTCAGTTCTGTTTACTGCCCCAGTCTCACAGCTCCAGTGACCCGGGTACGGTTCTGTTTACTGCCACAGACTCACAGCTCCAGTGTCCCGGGTTCAGTTCTGTTCACTGCCACAGTCTCACAGCTTCAGTGACCTGGGTTCGGTTCTGTTTACTGCCACAGTCTCACAGCTCCAGTGTCCCGGGTTCGGTTCTGTTTACTGCCACAGCCTCACAGCACCAGTGACCTGGGTTCGGTTCTATTTACTGCCACAGTCTCACAGCTTCAGTGGCCTGGGTTCGGTTCTGGGGACTGCCACAGTCTCACAGCTCCAGTGTCCCGGGTTCGGTTCTGTTTACTGCCACAGTCTCACAGCTCCAGTGTCCCGGGTTCGGTTCTGTTTACTGCCACAGTCTCACAGCTCCAGTGACCCGGGTTCGGTTCTGCTACTGCCACAGTCTCACAGCTCCAGTGTCCCGGGTTCGGTTCTGTTTACTGCCACAGTCTCACAGCTCCAGTGTCCCGGGTTCCGTTCTGTTTACTGCCACAGCCTCACAGCTCCAGTGACCTGGGTTCAGTTCTGTTTACTGCCACAGTCTCACAGCTCCAGTGTCCCGGGTTCGGTTCTGTTTACTGCCACAGTCTCACAGCTCCAGTGACCCGGGTTCGGTTCTGTTTACTGCCACAGTCTCACAGCTCCAGTGTCCCGGGTTCGGTTCTGTTTACTGCCACAGTCTCACAGCTCCAGTGACCCGGGTTCGGTTCTGTTTACTGCCACAGTCTCACAGCTCCAGTGTCCCGGGTTCGGTTCTGTTTACTGCCACAGTCTCACAGCTCCAGTGTCCCGGGTTCGGTTCTGTTTCCTGCCACAGTCTCACAGCTTCAGTGACCTGGGTTCGGATCTGTTTACTGCCACAGTCTCACAGCTCCAGTGACCTGGGTTCGGTTCTGTTTACTGCCACAGTCTCACAGCTCCAGTGTCCCGGGTTCGGTTCTGTTTACTGCCACAGCCTCACAGCTCCAGTGTCCTGGGTTCGGTTCTGGGGACTGCAACAGTCTCACAGCTCCAGTGTCCCTTGTTCGGTTCTGTTTACTGCCACAGTCTCACAGCTTCAGTGTCCCGGGTTCGGTTCTGTTTACTGCCACAGTCTCACAGCTCCCGTGACCCGGGTTCGGTTCTGTTTACTGCCACAGTCTCACAGCTCCAGTGACCCGGGTTCGGTTCTGTTTACTGCCACAGTCTCACAGCTCCAGTGACCTGGGTTCGGTTCTGTTTACTGCCACAGTCTCACAGCTCCAGTGACCCGGGTTCGGTTCTGTTTACTGCCACAGTCTCACAGCTCCAGTGACCTGAGTTCGGTTCTGTTTACTGCCACAGTCTCACAGCTCCAGTGACCCGGGTTCGGTTCTGTTTACTGCCACAGTCTCACAGCTCCAGTGACCTGGGTTCGGTTCTGTTTACTGCCACAGTCTCACAGCTCCAGTGACCCGGGTTCGGTTCTGTTTACTGCCACAGTCTCACAGCTCCAGTGACCTGAGTTCGGTTCTGTTTACTGCCACAGTCTCACAGCTCCAGTGAACCGGGTTCGGTTCTGTTTACTGCCACAGCCTCACAGCTCCAGTGTCCTGGGTTCGGTTCTGGGGACTGCCACAGTCTCACAGCTCCAGTGTCCCGGGTTCGGTTCTGTTTACTGCCACAGTCTCACAGCTCCAGTGTCCCGGGTTCGGTTCTGTTTACTGCCACAGTCTCACAGCTCCAGTGTCCCGGGTTCGGTTCTGTTTACTGCCACAGTCTCACAGCTTCAGTAACCTGGGTTCGGTTCTGTTTACTGCCACAGTCTCACAGCTCCAGTGACCTGGGTTCGGTTCTGTTTACTGCCACAGTCTCACAGCTCCAGTGTCCCGGGTTCGGTTCTGTTTACTGCCACAGCCTCACAGCTCCAGTGACCTGGGTTCAGTTCTGTTTACTGCCACAGTCTCACAGCTCCAGTGTCCCGGGTTCGGTTCTGTTTACTGCCACAGTCTCACAGCTCCAGTGTCCCGGGTTCGGTTCTGTTTACTGCCACAGTCTCACAGCTCCAGTGACCCGGGTTCGGTTCTGTTTACTGCCACAGTCTCACAGCTCCAGTGTCCCGGGTTCGGTTCTGTTTACTGCCACAGTCTCACAGCTCCAGTGACCCGGGTTCGGTTCTGTTTACTGCCACAGTCTCACAGCTCCAGTGTCCCGGGTTCGGTTCTGTTTACTGCCACAGTCTCACAGCTCCAGTGTCCCGGGTTCGGTTCTGTTTACTGCCACAGTCTCACAGCTTCAGTGACCTGGGTTCGGTTCTGTTTACTGCCACAGTCTCACAGCTCCAGTGACCTGGGTTCGGTTCTGTTTACTGCCACAGTCTCACAGCTCCAGTGTCCCGGGTTCGGTTCTGTTTACTGCCACAGCCTCACAGCTCCAGTGTCCTGGGTTCGGTTCTGGGGACTGCCACAGTCTCACAGCTCCAGTGTCCCGGGTTCGGTTCTGTTTACTGCCACAGTCTCACAGCTCCAGTGTCCCGGGTTCGGTTCTGTTTACTGCCACAGTCTCACAGCTCCCGTGACCCGGGTTCGGTTCTGTTTACTGCCACAGTCTCACAGCTCCAGTGACCCGGGTTCGGTTCTGTTTACTGCCACATTCTCACAGCTCCAGTGACCTGGGTTCGGTTCTGTTTACTGCCACAGTCTCACAGCTCCAGTGACCCGGGTTCGGTTCTGTTTACTGCCACAGTCTCACAGCTCCAGTGACCTGAGTTCGGTTCTGTTTACTGCCACAGTCTCACAGCTCCAGTGACCCGGGTTCGGTTCTGTTTACTGCCACAGTCTCACAGCTCCAGTGACCTGGGTTCGGTTCTGTTTACTGCCACAGTCTCACAGCTCCAGTGACCCGGGTTCGGTTCTGTTTACTGCCACAGTCTCACAGCTCCAGTGACCTGAGTTCGGTTCTGTTGACTGCCACAGTCTCACAGCTCCAGTGAGCCGGGTTCGGTTCTGTTTACTGCCACAGCCTCACAGCTCCAGTGTCCTGGGTTCGGTTCTGGGGACTGCCACAGTCTCACAGCTCCAGTGTCCCGGGTTCGGTTCTGTTTACAGCCACAGTCTCACAGCTCCAGTGTCCCGGGTTCGGTTCTGTTTACTGCCACAGTCTCACAGCTCCAGTGACCCGGGTTCGGTTCTGTTTACTGCCACAGTCTCACAGCTCCAGTGTCCCGGGTTCGGTTCTGTTTACTGCCACAGTCTCACAGCTCCAGTGTCCCGGGTTCGGTTCTGTTTACTGCCACAGTCTCACAGCTTCAGTAACCTGGGTTCGGTTCTGTTTACTGCCACAGTCTCACAGCTCCAGTGACCTGGGTTCGGTTCTGTTTACTGCCACAGTCTCACAGCTCCAGTGTCCCGGGTTCGGTTCTGTTTACTGCCACAGTCTCACAGCTCCAGTGACCTGGGTTCGGTTCTGTTTACTGCCACAGTCTCACAGCTCCAGTGACCCGGGTTCGGTTCTGTTTACTGCCCCAGTCTCACAGCTCCAGTGACCCGGGTTCGGTTCTGTTTACTGCCACAGTCTCACAGCTCCAGTGACCTGGGTTCAGTTCTGTTTACTGCCACAGTCTCACAGCTCCAGTGACCTGGGTTCGGTTCTGTTTACTGCCACAGTCTCACAGCTCCAGTGACCCGGGTTCGGTTCTGTTTACTGCCACAGTCTCACAGCTCCAGTGACCTGGGTTCGTTTCTGTTTACTGCCACAGTCTCACAGCTCCAGTGTCCCGGGTTCGGTTCTGTTTACTGCCACAGTCTCACAGCTCCAGTGACCTGGGTTCGGTTCTGTTTACTGCCACAGTCTCACAGCTCCAGTGACCCGGGTTCGGTTCTGTTTACTGCCACAGTCTCACAGCTCCAGTGACCCGGGTTCGGTTCTGTTTACTGCCACAGACTCACAGCTCCAGTGACCCGGGTTCGGTTCTGTTTACTGCCACAGTCTCACAGCTCCAGTGTCCTGGGTTCAGTTCTGTTTACTGCCACAGTCTCACAGCTCCAGTGTCCCGGGTTCGGTTCTGTTTACTGCCACAGTCTCACAGCTCCAGTGACCCGGGTTCGGTTCTGTTTACTGCCACAGTCTCACAGCTCCAGTGACCCGGGTTCGGTTCTGTTTACTGCCACAGTTTCACAGCTTCAGTGACCCGGGTTCAGTTCTGTTTTTTGCCACAGTCTCACAGCTCCAGTGACCCGGGTTCAGTTCTGTTTACTGCCACAGTCTCACAGCTTCAGTGACCCGGGTTCAGTTCTGTTTTTTGCCACAGTCTCACAGCTCCAGTGACCCGGGTTCAGTTCTGTTTACTGCCACAGTCTCACAGCTTCAGTGACCTGGGTTCAGTTCTGTTTACTGCCACAGCCTCACAGCTCCAGTGACATGGGTTCGGTTCTGTTTACTGCCACAGTCTCACAGCTTCAGTGACCTGGGTTCAGTTCTGTTTACTGCCACAGTCTCACAGCTCCAGTGTCCCGGGTTCGGTTCTGTTTACTGCCACAGTCTCACAGCTCCAGTGACCCGGGTTCGGTTCTGTTTACTGCCACAGTCTCACAGCTCCAGTGACCTGGGTTCGGTTCTGTTTACTGCCACAGTCTCACAGCTCCAGTGACCTGGGTTCGGTTCTGTTTACTGCCACAGTCTCACAGCTCCAGTGACCTGGGTTCGGTTCTGGTTACTGCCACAGTCTCACAGCTCCAGTGACCTGGGTTCGGTTCTGTTTACTGCCACAGTCTCACAGCTCCAGTGACCCGGGTTCAGTTCTGTTTACTGCCACAGTCTCACAGCTCCAGTGTCCCGGGTTCGGTTCTGTTTACTGCCACAGTCTCACAGCTCCAGTGACCTGGGTTCGGTTCTGTTTACTGCCACAGTCTCACAGCTCCAGTGACCCGGGTTCGGTTCTGTTTACTGCCATAGTCTCACAGCTCCAGTGACCTGGGTTCGGTTCTGTTTACTGTCACAGTCTCACAGCTCCAGTGACCTGGGTTCGGTTCTGTTTACTGCCACAGTCTCACAGCTCCAATGACCTGGGTTCGGTTCTGTTTACTGCCACAGTCTCACAGCTCCAGTGACCCGGGTTCGGTTCTGTTTACTGCCACAGTCTCACAGCTCCAGTGACCTGGGTTCGGTTCTGTTTACTGCCACAGTCTCACAGCTCCAGTGACCGGGGTTAAGTTCTGTTTACTGCCACAGTCTCACAGCTCCAGTGTCCCGGGTTCGGTTCTGTTTACTGCCACAGTCTCACAGCTCCAGTGACCTGGGTTCGGTTCTGTTTACTGCCACAGTCTCACAGCTCCAGTGACCTGGGTTCGGTTCTGTTTACTGCCACAGTCTCACAGCTCCAGTGACCTGGGTTCGGTTCTGTTTACTGCCACAGTCTCACAGCTCCAGTGACCTGGGTTCTGTTCTGTTTACTGCCACAGCCTCACAGCTCCAGTGACCTGGGTTCGGTTCTGTTTACTGCCACAGTCTCACAGCTCCAGTGACCTGGGTTCGGTTCTGTTTACTGCCACAGTATCACAGCTCCAGTGACCTGGGTTCAGTTCTGTTTACTGCCACAGCCTCACAGCTCCAGTGACCTGGGTTCAGTTCTGTTTACTGCCACCGTCTCACAGCTCCAGTGACCTGGGTTCGGTTCTGTTTACTGCCACAGTCTCACAGCTCCAGTGACCCGGGTTCGGTTCTGTTTAATGCCACAGTCTCACAGCTCCAGTGACCTGAGTTCGGTTCTGTTTACTGCCACAGTCTCACAGCTCCAGTGACCCGGGTTCGGTTCTGTTTACTGCCACAGTCTCACAGCTCCAGTGACCTGAGTTCGGTTCTGTTTACTGCCACAGTCTCACAGCTCCAGTGACCTGGGTTCGGTTCTGTTTACTGCCACAGCCTCACAGCTCCAGTGTCCTGGGGTCGGTTCTGGGGACTGCCACAGTCTCACAGCTCCAGTGTCCCGGGTTCGGTTCTGTTTACTGCCACAGTCTCACAGCTCCAGTGACCCGGGTTCGCTTCTGTTTACTGCCACAGTCTCACAGCTCCAGTGTCCCGGGTTCTGTTCTGTTTACTGCCACAGTCTCACAGCTCCAGTGTCCCGGGTTCGGTTCTGTTTACTGCCACAGTCTCACAGCTCCAGTGACCCGTGTTCGGTTCTGTTTACTGCCACAGTCTCACAGCTTCAGTGACCTGGGTTCGGTTCTGTTTACTGCCACAGTCTCACAGCTCCAGTGACCTGGGTTCGGTTCTGTTTACTGCCACAGTCTCACAGCTCCAGTGACCCGGGTTCTGTTCTGTTTACTGCCACAGTCTCACAGCTCCAGTGTCCCGGGTTCGGTTCTGTTTACTGCCACAGTCTCACAGCTCCAGTGACCTGGGTTCGGTTCTGTTTACTGCCACAGTCTCACAGCTCCAGTGACCCGGGTTCAGTTCTGTTTACTGCCCCAGTCTCACAGCTCCAGTGACCCGGGTACGGTTCTGTTTACTGCCACAGTCTCACAGCTCCAGTGTCCCGGGTTCAGTTCTGTTCACTGCCACAGTCTCACAGCCTCAGTGACCTGGGTTCGGTTCTGTTTACTGCCACAGTCTCACAGCTCCAGTGTCCCGGGTTCGGTTCTGTTTACTGCCACAGCCTCACAGCACCAGTGACCTGGGTTCGGTTCTATTTACTGCCACAGTCTCACAGCTTCAGTGGCCCGGGTTCGGTTCTGGGGACTGCCACAGTCTCACAGCTCCAGTGTCCCGGGTTCGGTTCTGTTTACTGCCACAGTCTCACAGCTCCAGTGTCCCGGGTTCGGTTCTGTTTACTGCCACAGTCTCACAGCTCCCGTGACCCGGGTTCGGTTCTGTTTACTGCCACAGTCTCACAGCTCCAGTGTCCCGGGTTCGGTTCTGTTTACTGCCACAGTCTCACAGCTCCAGTGTCCCGGGTTCGGTTCTGTTTACTGCCACAGCCTCACAGCTCCAGTGACCTGGGTTCAGTTCTGTTTACTGCCACAGTCTCACAGCTCCAGTGTCCCGGGTTCGGTTCTGTTTACTGCCACAGTCTCACAGCTCCAGTGACCCGGGTTCGGTTCTGTTTACTGCCACAGTCTCACAGCTCCAGTGTCCCGGGTTCGGTTCTGTTTACTGCCACAGTCTCACAGCTCCAGTGACCCGGGTTCGGTTCTGTTTACTGCCACAGTCTCACAGCTCCAGTGTCCCGGGTTCGGTTCTGTTTACTGCCACAGTCTCACAGCTCCAGTGTCCCGGGTTCGGTTCTGTTTCCTGCCACAGTCTCACAGCTTCAGTGACCCGGGTTCGGTTCTGTTTACTGCCACAGTCTCACAGCTCCAGTGACCTGGGTTCGGTTCTGTTTACTGCCACAGTCTCACAGCTCCAGTGTCCCGGGTTCGGTTCTGTTTACTGCCACAGCCTCACAGCTCCAGTGTCCTGGGTTCGGTTCTGGGGACTGCAACAGTCTCACAGCTCCAGTGTCCCGGGTTCGGTTCTGTTTACTGCCACAGTCTCACAGCTCCAGTGTCCCGGGTTCGGTTCTGTTTACTGCCACAGTCTCACAGCTCCCGTGACCCGGGTTCGGTTCTGTTTACTGCCACAGTCTCACAGCTCCAGTGACCCGGGTTCGGTTCTGTTTACTGCCACAGTCTCACAGCTCCAGTGACCTGGGTTCGGTTCTGTTTACTGCCACAGTCTCACAGCTCCAGTGACCCGGGTTCGGTTCTGTTTACTGCCACAGTCTCACAGCTCCAGTGACCTGAGTTCGGTTCTGTTTACTGCCACAGTCTCACAGCTCCAGTGACCCGGGTTCGGTTCTGTTTACTGCCACAGTCTCACAGCTCCAGTGACCTGGGTTCGGTTCTGTTTACTGCCACAGTCTCACAGCTCCAGTGACCCGGGTTCGGTTCTGTTTACTGCCACAGTCTCACAGCTCCAGTGACCTGAGTTCGGTTCTGTTTACTGCCACAGTCTCACAGCTCCAGTGACCCGGGTTCGGTTCTGTTTACTGCCACAGCCTCACAGCTCCAGTGTCCTGGGTTCGGTTCTGGGGACTGCCACAGTCTCACAGCTCCAGTGTCCCGGGTTCGGTTCTGTTTACAGCCACAGTCTCACAGCTCCAGTGTCCCGGGTTCGGTTCTGTTTACTGCCACAGTCTCACAGCTCCAGTGACCCGGGTTCGGTTCTGTTTACTGCCACAGTCTCACAGCTCCAGTGTCCCGGGTTCGGTTCTGTTTACTGCCACAGTCTCACAGCTCCAGTGTCCCGGGTTCGGTTCTGTTTACTGCCACAGTCTCACAGCTTCAGTAACCTGGGTTCGGTTCTGTTTACTGCCACAGTCTCACAGCTCCAGTGACCTGGGTTCGGTTCTGTTTACTGCCACAGTCTCACAGCTCCAGTGTCCCGGGTTCGGTTCTGTTTACTGCCACAGTCTCACAGCTCCAGTGACCTGGGTTCGGTTCTGTTTACTGCCACAGTCTCACAGCTCCAGTGACCCGGGTTCAGTTCTGTTTACTGCCCCAGTCTCACAGCTCCAGTGACCCGGGTTCGGTTCTGTTTACTGCCACAGTCTCACAGCTCCAGTGACCTGGGTTCAGTTCTGTTTACTGCCACAGTCTCACAGCTCCAGTGACCTGGGTTCGGTTCTGTTTACTGCCACAGTCTCACAGCTCCAGTGACCCGGGTTCGGTTCTGTTTACTGCCACAGTCTCACAGCTCCAGTGACCTGGGTTCGTTTCTGTTTACTGCCACAGTCTCACAGCTCCAGTGTCCCGGGTTCGGTTCTGTTTACTGCCACAGTCTCACAGCTCCAGTGACCCGGGTTCGGTTCTGTTTACTGCCACAGTCTCACAGCTCCCGTGACCTGGGTTCGGTTCTGTTTACTGCCACAGTCTCACAGCTCCAGTGTCCCGGGTTCGGTTCTGTTTACTGCCACAGCCTCACAGCTCCAGTGACATGGGTTCGGTTCTGTTTACTGCCACAGTCTCACAGCTTCAGTGACCTGCCTTCGGTTCTGTTTACTGCCACAGTCTCACAGCTCCAGTGTCCCGGGTTCGGTTCTGGGGACTGCCACAGCCTCACAGCTCCAGTGACCTGGGTTCGGTTCTGTTTACTGCCACAGCCTCACAGCTCCAGTGTCCTGGGTTCGGTTCTGGGGACTGCCACAGTCTCACAGCTCCAGTGTCCCGGGTTCGGTTCTGTTTACTGCCACAGTCTCACAGCTCCAGTGTCCCGGGTTCGGTTCTGTTTACTGCCACAGTCTCACAGCTCCAGTGACCCGGGTTCGGTTCTGTTTACTGCCACAGTCTCACAGATCCAGTGTCCCGGGTTCGGTTCTGTTTACTGCCACAGTCTCACAGCTCCGGTGTCCCGGGTTCGGTTCTGTTTACTGCCACAGTCTCACAGCTCCAGTGTCCCGGGTTCAGTTCTGTTTACTGCCACAGTCTCACAGCTCCAGTGACCCGGGTTCGGTTCTGTTTACTGCCACAGTCTCACAGCTCCAGTGACCCGGGTTCGGTTCTGGGGACTGCCACAGTCTCACAGCTTCAGTGACCTGGGTTCGGTTCTGTTTACTGCCACAGTCTCACAGCTCCAGTGACCTGGGTTCGGTTCTGTTTACTGCCACAGTCTCACAGCTCCAGTGTCCCGGGTTCGGTTCTGTTTACTGCCACAGTCTCACAGCTCCAGTGACCTGGGTTCGGTTCTGTTTACTGCCACAGTCTCACAGCTCCAGTGACCCGGGTTCAGTTCTGTTTACTGCCCCAGTCTCACAGCTCCAGTGACCCGGGTTCGGTTCTGTTTACTGCCACAGTCTCACCGCTCCAGTGTCGCGGGTTCGGTTCTGTTTACTGCCACAGTCTCACAGCTCCAGTGTCCCGGGTTCGGTTCTGTTCACTGCCACAGTCTCACAGCTTCAGTGACCTGGGTTAGGTTCTGTTTACTGCCACAGTCTCACAGCTCCAGTGTCCCGGGTTCGGTTCTGGGGACTGCCACAGCCTCACAGCTCCAGTGACCTGGGTTCGGTTCTGTTTACTGCCACAGTCTCACAGCTTCAGTGACCTGGGTTCGGTTCTGGGGACTGCCACAGTCTCACAGCTCCAGTGTCCCGCATTCGGTTCTGTTTACTGCCACAGTCTCACAGCTCCAGTGTCCCGGGTTCGGTTCTGTTTACTGCCACAGTCTCACAGCTCCAGTGACCCGGGTTCGGTTCTGTTTACTGCCACAGTCGCACAGCTCCAGTGTCCCGGGTTCGGTTCTGTTTACTGCCACAGTCTCACAGCTCCAGTGACCCGGGTTCGGTTCTGTTTACTGCCACAGTCTCACAGCTCCAGTGACCTGAGTTCGGTTCTGTTTACTGCCACAGTCTCACAGCTCCAGTGACCCGGGTTCGGTTCTGTTTACTGCCACAGTCTCACAGCTCCAGTAACCTGAGTTCGGTTCTGTTTACTGCCACAGCCTCACAGCTCCAGTGTCCTGGGTTCGGTTCTGGGGACTGCCACAGTCTCACAGCTCCAGTGTCCCGGGTTCGGTTCTGTTTACTGCCACAGTCTCACAGCTTCAGTGACCTGGGTTCGGTTCTGTTTACTGCCACAGTCTCACAGCTCCAGTGACCCGGGTTCGGTTCTGTTTACTGCCACAGTCTCACAGCTCCAGTGTCCTGGGTTCTGTTCTGTTTACTGCCACAGTCTCACAGCTCCAGTGTCCTGGGTTCAGTTCTGTTTACTGCCACAGTCTCACAGCTCCAGTGACCTGGGTTCGGTTCTGTTTACTGCCACAGTCTCACAGCTCCAGTGTCCCGGGTTCGGTTCTGTTTACTGCCACAGTCTCACAGCTCCAGTGTCCCGGGTTCGGTTCTGTTTACTGCCACAGTCTCACAGCTCCAGTGACCTGGGTTCAGTTCTGTTTACTGCCACAGTCTCACAGCTCCAGTGACCTGGGTTCGGTTCTGTTTACTGCCACAGTCTCACAGCTCCAGTGACCCGTGTTCGGTTCTGTTTACTGCCACAGTCTCACAGCTCCAGTGACCTGGGTTCGTTTCTGTTTACTGCCACAGTCTCACAGCTCCAGTGTCCCGGGTTCGGTTCTGTTTACTGCCACAGTCTCACAGCTCCAGTGTCCCGGGTTCGGTTCTGTTTACTGCCACAGTCTCACAGCTCCCGTGACCTGGGTTCGGTTCTGTTTACTGCCACAGTCTCACAGCTTCAGTGACCTGCCTTCGGTTCTGTTTACTGCCACAGTCTCACAGCTCCAGTGTCCCGGGTTCGGTTCTGGGGACTGCCACAGCCTCACAGCTCCAGTGACCTGGGTTCGGTTCTGTTTACTGCCACAGCCTCACAGCTCCAGTGTCCTGGGTTCGGTTCTGGGGACTGCCTCAGTCTCATAGCTCCAGTGTCCCGGTTTCGGTTTTGTTTACTGCCACAGTCTCACAGCTCCAGTGTCCCGGGTTCGGTTCTGTTTATTGCCACAGTCTCACAGCTCCAGTGACCCGGGTTCGGTTCTGTTTACTGCCACAGTCTCACAGATCCAGTGTCCCGGGTTCGGTTCTGTTTACTGCCACAGTCTCACAGCTCCAGTGTCCCGGGTTCGGTTCTGTTTACTGCCACAGTCTCACAGCTTCAGTGACCTGGGTTCGGTTCTGTTTACTGCCACAGTCTCACAGCTCCAGTGACCTGGGTTCGGTTCTGTTTACTGCCACAGTCTCACAGCTCCAGTGTCCCGGGTTCGGTTCTGTTTACTGCCACAGTCTCACAGCTCCAGTGTCCCGGGTTCGGTTCTGTTCACTGCCACAGTCTCACAGCTTCAGTGACCTGGGTTAGGTTCTGTTTACTGCCACAGTCTCACAGCTCCAGTGTCCCGGGTTCGGTTCTGGGGACTGCCACAGCCTCACAGCTCCAGTGACCTGGGTTCGGTTCTGTTTGCTGCCACAGTCTCACAGCTTCAGTGACCTGGGTTCGGTTCTGGGGACTGCCACAGTCTCACAGCTCCAGTGTCCCGCATTCGGTTCTGTTTACTGCCACAGTCTCACAGCTCCAGTGTCCCGGGTTCGGTTCTGTTTACTGCCACAGTCTCACAGCTCCAGTGACCCGGGTTCGGTTCTGTTTACTGCCACAGTCGCACAGCTCCAGTGTCCCGGGTTCGGTTCTGTTTACTGCCACAGTCTCACAGCTCCAGTGTCCCGGGTTCGGTTCTGTTTACTGCCACAGCCTCACAGCTCCAGTGACCTGGGTTCAGTTCTGTTTACTGCCACAGTCTCACAGCTCCAGTGACCTGGGTTCGGTTCTGTTTACTGCCACAGTCTCACAGCTCCAGTGACCCGGGTTCGGTTCTGTTTACTGCCACAGTCTCACAGCTCCAGTGACCTGAGTTCGGTTCTGTTTACTGCCACAGTCTCACAGCTCCAGTGACCCGGGTTCGGTTCTGTATACTGCCACAGTCTCACAGCTCCAGTAACCTGAGTTCGGTTCTGTTTACTGCCACAGCCTCACAGCTCCAGTGTCCTGGGTTCGGTTCTGGGGACTGCCACAGTCTCACAGCTCCAGTGTCCCGGGTTCGGTTCTGTTTACTGCCACAGTCTCACAGCTCCAGTGTCCCGGGTTCGGTTCTGTTTACTGCCACAGTCTCACAGCTCCAGTGACCCGGGTTCGGTTCTGTTTACTGCCACAGTCTCACAGCTCCAGTGTCCCGGGTTCGGTTCTGTTTACTGCCAAAGTCTCACAGCTCCAGTGTCCCGGGTTCGGTTCTGTTTACTGCCACAGTCTCACAGCTTCAGTGACCTGGGTTCGGTTCTGTTTACTGCCACAGTCTCACAGCTCCAGTGACCCGGGTTCGGTTCTGTTTACTGCCACAGTCTCACAGCTCCAGTGTCCTGGGTTCTGTTCTGTTTACTGCCACAGTCTCACAGCTCCAGTGTCCCGGGTTCGGTTCTGTTTACTGCCACAGTCTCACAGCTGCAGTGTCCTGGGTTCAGTTCTGTTTACTGCCACAGTCTCACAGCTCCAGTGACCTGGGTTCGGTTCTGTTTACTGCCACAGTCTCACAGCTCCAGTGTCCCGGGTTCGGTTCTGTTTACTGCCACAGTCTCACAGCTCCAGTGACCCGGGTTCAGTTCTGTTTACTGCCCCAGTCTCACAGCTCCAGTGACCCGGGTTCGGTTCTGTTTACTGCCACAGTCTCACAGCTCCAGTGTCCCGGGTTCGGTTCTGTTTACTGCCACAGTCTCACAGCTCCAGTGACCCGGGTTCGGTTCTGTTTACTGCCACAGTCTCACAGCTCCAGTGACCCGGGTTCGGTTCTGTTTACTGCCACAGTCTCACAGCTCCAGTCTCCCGGGTTCGGTTCTGTTTACTGCCACAGTCTCACAGCTCCAGTGTCCCGGGTTCGGTTCTGTTTACTGCCGCAGTCTCACAGCTCCAGTGACCTGGGTTCGGTTTTGTTTACTGCCACAGTCTCACAGCTCCAGTGACCTGGGTTCGGTTCTGTTTACTGCCACAGTCTCACAGCTCCAGTGTCCCGGGTTCGGTTCTGTTTACTGCCACAGTCTCACAGCTCCAGTGACCCGGGTTCGGTTCTGTTTACTGCCACAGTCTCACAGCTCCAGTGTCCCGGGTTCGGTTCTGTTTACTGCCACAGTCTCACAGCTCCAGTGTCCCGGGTTCGGTTCTGTTCACTGCCACAGTCTCACAGCTCCAGTGACCTGGGTTCGGTTCTGTTTACTGCCACAGTCTCACAGTTCCAGTGTCCCGGGTTCGGTTCTGTTTACTGCCACAGTCTCACAGCTCCAGTGACCCGGGTTCAGTTCTGTTTACTGCCACAGCATCACAGCTCCAGTGACCTGGGTTCGGTTCTGTTTACTGCCACAGTCTCACAGCTCCAGTGACCTGGGTTCGGTTCTGGGGACAGCCACAGCCTCACAGCTCCAGTGTCCTGGGTTCGGTTCTGTTTACTGCCACAGTCTCACAGCTTCAGTGACCTGGGTTCGGTTCTGGGGACAGCCACAGCCTCACAGCTCCAATGTCCTGGGTTCGGTTCTGTTTTTTGCCACAGTCTCACAGCTTCAGTGACCCGGGTTCGGTTCTGTTTACTGCCACAGCCTCACAGCTCCAGTGTCCTGGGTTCGGTTCTGTTTACTGCCACAGCCTCACAGCTCCAGTGTCCTGGGTTCGGTTCTGTTTACTGCCACAGTCTCACAGCTCCAGTGACCGGGTTCGGTTCTGTTTACTGTCACAGCCTCACAGCTCCAGTGTCCCGGGTTCGGTTCTGTTTACTGCCACAGTCTCACAGCTCCAGTGTCCCGGGTTCGGTTCTGTTTACTGCCACAGCCTTACAGCTCCAGTGACCTGGGTTCGGTTCTGTTTACTGCCACAGTCTCACAGCTCCAGTGAACTGGGTTCGGTTCTGTTTACTGCCACAGCCTCACAGCTCCAGTGACCGGGTTCGGTTCTGTTTACTGCCACAGCCTCACAGCTCCAGTGTCCTGGGTTCGGTTCTGTTTACTGCCACAGTCTCACAGCTCCAGTGACCGGGTTCGGTTCTGTTTACTGCCACAGCCTCACAGCTCCAGTGTCCTGGGTTCGGTTCTGTTTACTGCCACAGTCTCACAGCTCCAGTGACCCGGGTTCGGTTCTGTTTACTGCCACAGTCTCACAGCTACAGTGACCCGGGTTCGGTTCTGCGTACTGCCACTGTCTCACAGCTCCAGTGACCCGGGTTCGGTTCTGTTTACTGCCACAGTCTCACAGCTCCAGTGACCTGGGTTCGGTTCTGTTTACTGCCACAGTCTCACAGCTCCAGTGACCCGGGTTCAGTTCTGTTTACTGCCACAGTCTCACAGCTTCAGTGACCTGGGTTCAGTTCTGTTTACTGCCACAGCCTCACAGCTCCAGTGACATGTGTTCGGTTCTGTTTACTGCCACAGTCTCACAGCTCCAGTGACCCGGGTTCGGTTCTGTTTACTGCCACAGTCTCACAGCTCCAGTGTCCTGGGTTCGGTTCTGTTTACTGCCACAGTCTCACAGCTCCAGTGACCTGGGTTCGGTTCTGTTTTTTGCCTCAGTCTCACAGCTCCAGTGTCCCGGGTTCGGTTCTGTTTACTGCCACAGTCTCACAGCTCCAGTGACCTGGGTTCGGTTCTGTTTTTTGCCTCAGTCTCACAGCTCCAGTGTCCCGGGTTCGGTTCTGTTTACTGCCACAGTCTCACAGCTCCAGTGACCTGGGTTCGGTTCTGTTTTTTGCCTCAGTCTCACAGCTCCAGTGACCCGGGTTCGGTTCTGTTTACTGCCACAGTCTCACAGCTCCAGTGTCCCGGGTTCGGTTCTGTTTACTGCCACAGTCTCACAGCTCCAGTGACCTGGGTTCGGTTCTGTTTTTTGCCTCAGTCTCACAGCTCCAGTGTCCCGGGTTCGGTTCTGTTTACTGCCACAGTCTCACAGCTCCAGTGACCTGGGTTCGGTTCTGTTTTTTGCCTCAGTCTCACAGCTCCAGTGTCCCGGGTTCGGTTCTGTTTACTGCCACAGTTTCACAGCTTCAGTGACCCGGGTTCAGTTCTGTTTTTTGCCTCAGTCTCACAGCTCCAGTGACCCGGGTTCAGTTCTGTTTACTGCCACAGTCTCACAGCTTCAGTGACCTGGGTTCAGTTCTGTTTACTGCCACAGCCTCACAGCTCCAGTGTCCTGGGTTCGGTTCTGTTTACTGCCACACTCTCACAGCTCCAGTGACCTGGGTTCGGTTCTGTTTACTGCCACAGTCTCACAGCTCCAGTGACCCGGGTTCGGTTCTGTTTACTGCCACAGTCTCACAGCTCCAGTGACCCGGGTTCGGTTCTGTTTACTGCCACAGTCTCACAGCTCCAGTGTCCAGGGTTCGGTTCTGTTTACTGCCACAGTCTCACAGCTCCAGTGTCCAGGGTTCGGTTCTGTTTACTGCCACAGTCTCACAGCTCCAGTGACCTGGGTTCGGTTCTGTTTACTGCCACAGTCTCACAGCTCCAGTGTCCAGGGTTCGGTTCTGTTTACTGCCACAGTCTCACAGCTCCAGTGACCTGGGTTCGGTTCTGTTTACTGCCACAGTCTCACAGCTCCAGTGACCCGGGTTCGGTTCTGTTTACTGCCACAGTCTCACAGCTCCAGTGACCTGGGTTCGGTTCTGTTTACTGCCACAGTCTCACAGCTCCAGTGACCTGGGTTCGGTTCTGTTTACTGCCGCAGTCTCACAGCTCCAGTGACCTGGGTTCGGTTCTGTTTACTGCCACAGTCTCACAGCTCCAGTGACCTGGGTTCGGTTCTGTTTACTGCCACAGTCTCACAGCTCCAGTGACCTGGGTTCGGTTCTGTTTACTGCCACAGTCTCACCGCTCCAGTGACCTGGGTTCGGTTCTGTTTACTGCCACAGTCTCACAGCTCCAGTGACCTGGGTTCGGTTCTGTTTACTGCCACAGTCTCACAGCTCCAGTGTCCCGGGTTCGGTTCTGTTTACTGCCACAGTCTCACAGCTCCAGTGACCTGGGTTCGGTTCTGTTTACTGCCACAGTCTCACAGCTCCAGTGACCCGGGTTCGGTTCTGTTTACTGCCACAGTGTCACAGCTCCAGTGACACGGGTTCAGTTCTGTTTACTGCCACAGTCTCACAGCTCCAGTGACCTGGGTTCGGTTCTGTTTACTGCCATAGTCTCACAGCTCCAGTGACCCGGGTTAAGTTCTGTTTACTGCCACAGTCTCACAGCTCCAGTGTCCCGGGTTCGGTTCTGTTTACTGCCACAGTCTCACAGCTCCAGTGACCCGGGTTCGGTTCTGTTTACTGCCACAGTCTCACAGCTCCAGTGTCCCGGGTTCGGTTCTGTTTACTGCCACAGTCTCACAGCTCCAGTGACCTGGGTTCGGTTCTGTTTACTGCCACAGTCTCACAGCTCCAGTGACCCGGGTTCGGTTCTGTTTACTGCCACAGTCTCACAGCTCCAGTGTCCCGGGTTCAGTTCAGTTTACTGCCACAGCCTCACAGCTCCAGTGACCTGGGTTCAGTTCTGTTTACTGCCACAGCCTCACAGCTCCAGTGACCTGGGTTCAGTTCTGTTTACTGCCACAGTCTCACAGCTCCAGTGACCTGGGTTCGGTTCTGTTTACTGCCACAGTCTCACAGCTCCAGTGACCCGGGTTCGGTTCTGTTTACTGCCACAGTCTCACAGCTCCAGTGACCTGGGTTCGGTTCTGTTTACTGCCACAGTCTCACAGCTCCAGTGTCCCGGGTTCGGTTCTGTTTACTGCCACAGTCTCACAGCTCCAGTGACCTGGGTTCGGTTCTGTTTACTGCCACAGTCTCACAGCTCCAGTGTCCCGGGTTCGGTTCTGTTCACTGCCACAGTCTCACAGCTTCAGTGACCTGGGTTCGGTTCTGTTCACTGCCACAGTCTCACAGCTCCAGTGTCCCGGGTTCGGTTCTGGGGACTGCCACAGCCTCACAGCTCCAGTGACCTGGGTTCGGTTCTGTTTACTGCCACAGTCTCACAGCTCCAGTGACCTGGGTTCGGTTCTGTTTACTGTCACAGTCTCACAGCTCCAGTGACCCGGTTCGGTTCTGTTTACTGCCACAGCCTCACAGCTCCAGTGTCCTGGGTTCTGTTCAGTTTACTGCCACAGTCTCACAGCTCCAGTGACCCGGGTTCGGTTCTGTTTACTGCCACAGTCTCACAGCTCCAGTGACCCGGGTTCGGTTCTGCGTACTGCCACAGTCTCACAGCTCCAGTGACCCGGGTTCGGTTCTGTTTACTGCCACAGTCTCACAGCTCCAGTGACCTGGGTTCGGTTCTGTTTACTGCCACAGTCTCACAGCTCCAGTGACCCGGGTTCAGTTCTGTTTACTGCCACAGTCACACAGCTCCAGTGACATGGGTTCGGTTCTGTTTACTGCCACAGTCTCACAGCTCCAGTGACCCGGGTTCGGTTCTGTTTACTGCCACAGTCTCACAGCTCCAGTGACCCGGGTTCGGTTCTGTTTACTGCCACAGTTTCACAGCTTCAGTGACCTGGGTTCAGTTCTGTTTTTTGCCACAGTCTCACAGCTCCAGTGACCCGGGTTCAGTTCTGTTTACTGCCACAGTCTCACAGCTTCAGTGACCTGGGTTCAGTTCTGTTTACTGCCACAGCCTCACAGCTCCAGTGACCTGGGTTCGGTTCTGTTTACTGCCACAGTCTCACAGCTCCAGTGTCCTGGGTTCAGTTCTGTTTACTGCCACAGTCTCACAGCTCCAGTGTCCCGGGTTCGGTTCTGTTTACTGCCACAGTCTCACAGCTTCAGTGACCCAGGTTCGGTTCTGTTTCCTGCCACAGTCTCACAGCTCCAGTGACCTGGGTTCGGTTCTGTTTACTGTCACAGTCTCACAGCTCCAGTGTCCCGGGTTCGGTTCTGTTTACTGCCACAGTCTCACAGCTCCAGTGACCTGGGTTCAGTTCTGTTTACTGCCACAGTCTCACAGCTCCAGTGACCCGGGTTCTGTTCTGTTTACTGCCACAGTCTCACAGCTCCAGTGACCCGGGTTCTGTTCTGTTCACTGCCACAGTCTCACAGCTCCAGTGTCCCGGGTTCGGTTCTGTTTACTGACACAGTCTCACACCTCCAGTGACCTGGGTTCGGTTCTGTTTAATGACACAGTCGCACAGCTCCAGTGACCTGGGTTCGGTTCTGTTTACTGCCACAGTCTCACAGCTCCAGTGTCCCGGGTTCGGTTCTGTTTACTGCCACAGTCTCACAGCTCCAGTGACCTGGGTTCGGTTCTGTTCACTGCCACAGTCTCACAGCTCCAGTGTCCCGGGTTCGGTTCTGTTTACTGCCACAGTCTCACAGCTCCAGTGACCTGGGTTCGGTTCTGTTTACTGCCACAGTCTCACAGCTCCAGTGTCCCGGGTTCGGTTCTGTTTACTGCCACAGTCTCACAGCTCCAGTGTCCCGGGTTCGGTTCTGTTTACTGCCACAGTCTCACAGCTCCAGTGTCCTGGGTTCGGTTCTGTTTACTGCCACAGTCTCACAGCTCCAGTGACCCGGGTTCGGTTCTGTTTACTGCCACAGTCTCACAGCTCCAGTGACCCGGGTTCGGTTCTGTTTACTGCCACAGTCTCACAGCTCCAGTGACCTGGGTTCGGTTCTGTTTACTGCCACAGTCTCACAGCTCCAGTGACCTGGGTTCGGTTCTGTTTACTGCCACAGTCTCACAGCTCCAGTGACCTGGGTTCAGTTCTGTTTACTGCCACAGCCTCACAGCTCCAGTGACCTGGGTTCAGTTCTGTTTACTGCCACAGCCTCACAGCTCCAGTGACCTGGGTTCAGTTCTGTTTACTGCCACAGTCTCACAGCTCCAGTGACCTGGGTTCGGTTCTGTTTACTGCCACAGTCTCACAGCTCCAGTGACCCGGGTTCGGTTCTGTTTACTGCCACAGTCTCACAGCTCCAGTGACCTGGGTTCGGTTCTGTTTACTGCCACAGTCTCACAGCTCCAGTGTCCCGGGTTCGGTTCTGTTTACTGCCACAGTCTCACAGCTCCAGTGACCTGGGTTCGGTTCTGTTTACTGCCACAGTCTCACAGCTCCAGTGTCCCGGGTTCGGTTCTGTTCACTGCCACAGTCTCACAGCTTCAGTGACCTGGGTTCGGTTCTGTTCACTGCCACAGTCTCACAGCTCCAGTGTCCCGGGTTCGGTTCTGGGGACTGCCACAGCCTCACAGCTCCAGTGACCTGGGTTCGGTTCTGTTTACTGCCACAGTCTAACAGCTTCAGTGACCTGGGTTCGGTTCTGGGGACAGCCACAGTCTCACAGCTCCAGTGACCTGGGTTCGGTTCTGTTTACTGCCACAGTCTCACAGCTCCAGTGACCTGGGTTCGGTTCTGTTTACTGCCACAGCCTCACAGCTCCAGTGTCCTGGGTTCGGTTCTGTTTTTTGCCACAGTCTCACAGCTCCAGTGACCTGGGTTCGGTTCTGTTTACTGCCACAGTCTCACAGCTCCAGTGTCCTGGGTTCGGTTCTGTTTACTGCCACAGTCTCACAGCTCCAGTGACCTGGGTTCGGTTCTGTTTACTGCCACAGTCTCACAGCTCCAGTGACCTGGGTTCAGTTCTGTTTACTGCCACAGTCTCACAGCTCCAGTGACCCGGGTTCTGTTCTGTTTACTGCCACAGTCTCACATCTCCAGTGACCTGGGTTCAGTTCTGTTTACTGCCACAGTCTCACAGCTCCAGTGACCCGGGTTCTGTTCTGTTCACTGCCACAGTCTCACAGCTCCAGTGTCCCGGGTTCGGTTCTGTTTACTGACACAGTCTCACAGCTCCAGTGACCTGGGTTCGGTTCTGTTTAATGCCACAGTCGCACAGCTCCAGTGACCTGGGTTCGGTTCTGTTTACTGCCACAGCCTCACAGCTCCAGTGACCTGGGTTCGGTTCTGTTTACTGCCACAGTCTCACAGCTCCAGTGTCCCGGGTTCGGTTCTGTTTACTGCCACAGTCTCACAGCTCCAGGGACCTGGGTTCGGTTCTGTTTACTGCCACAGTCTCACAGCTCCAGTGACCTGGGTTCGGTTCTGTTCACTGCCACAGTCTCACAGCTCCAGTGTCCCGGGTTCGGTTCTGTTTACTGCCACAGTCTCACAGCTCCAGTTACCTGGGTTCGGTTCTGTTTACTGCCACAGTCTCACAGCTCCAGTGTCCCGGGTTCGGTTCTGTTTACTGCCACAGTCTCACAGCTCCAGTGTCCCGGGTTCGGTTCTGTTTACTGCCACAGTCTCACAGCTCCAGTGTCCTGGGTTCGGTTCTGTTTACTGCCACAGTCTCACAGCTCCAGTGACCTGGGTTCGGTTCTGTTTACTGCCACAGTCTCACATCTCCAGTGTCCCGGGTTCGGTTCTGTTTACTGCCACAGTCTCACAGCTCCAGTGTCCTGGGTTCGGTTCTGTTTACTGCCACAGTCTCACAGCTCCAGTGACCTGGGTTCGGTTCTGTTTACTGCCACAGTCTCACAGCTCCAGTGACCCGGGTTCGGTTCTGTTTACTGCCACAGTCTCACAGCTCCAGCGACCCTGGTTCGGTTCTGTTTACTGCCACAGCCTCACAGCTCCAGTGACCCGGGTTCGGTTCTGTTTACTGCCACAGCCTCAGAGCTCCAGTGTCCCGGGTTCGGTTCTGTTTACTGCCACAGTCTCAGCGCTCCAGTGACCCGGGTTCGGTTCTGTTTACTGCCACAGTCTCACAGCTCCAGTGACCTGGGTTCGGTTCTGTTTACTGCCACAGTCTCACAGCTCCAGTGACCTGGGTTTGGTTCTGTTTACTGCCACAGTCTCACAGCTCCAGTGTCCCGGGTTCGGTTCTGTTTACTGTCACAGTCTCACAGCTCCAGTGACCCGGGTTCGGTTCTGTTTACTGCCACAGTCTCACAGCTCCAGTGACCCGGGTTCGGTTCTGCGGACTGCCACAGTCTCACAGCTCCAGTGACCTGGGTTCGGTTCTGTTTACTGCCACAGTCTCACAGCTCCAGTGACCTGGGTTCGGTTCTGCGGACTGCCACAGTCTCACAGCTCCAGTGACCTGGGTTCGGTTCTGTTTACTGCCACAGTCTCACAGCTCCAGTGTCCCGGGTTCGGTTCTGGGGACTGCCACAGCCTCACAGCTCCAGTGACCTGGGTTCGGTTCTGTTTACTGCCACAGCCTCACAGCTCCAGTGACCCGGGTTCGGTTCTGTTTTTTGCCACAGTCTCACAGCTCCAGTGACCTGGGTTCGGTTCTGGTGACTGCCACAGTCTCACAGCTCCAGTGTCCCGGGTCCGGTTCAGTTTACTGCCACAGCCTCACAGCTCCAGTGACCCGGGTTCGGTTCTGTTTACTGCCACAGTCACACAGCTCCAGTGACCTGTGTTCGGTTCTGTTTCCTGCCACGGTCTCACAGCTCCAGTGACCTGGGTTCGGTTCTGTTTACTGCCACAGTCTCACAGCTCCAGTGACCCGGGTTCGGTTCTGTTTACTGCCACAGTCTCACAGCTCCAGTGACCTGGGTTCGGTTCTGTTTACTGCCACAGTCTCACAGCTCCAGTGACCTGGGTTCGGTTCTGTTTACTGCCACAGTCTCACAGCTCCAGTGACCTGGGTTTGCTTCTGTTTACTGCCACAGTCTCACAGCTCCAGTGTCCCGGGTTCAGTTCTGTTTACTGCCACAGTCTCAGAGCTCCAGTGACCCGGGTTCGGTTCTGCGTACTGCCACAGTCTCACATCTCCAGTGACCCGGGTTCGGTTTAGTTTACTGCCACAGTCTCACAGCTCCAGTGACCTGGGTTCGGTTCTGTTTACTGCCACAGTCTCACAGCTCCAGTGTCCCGGGTTCGGTTCTGTTTACTGCCACAGTCTCACAGCTCCAGTGACCTGGGTTCGGTTCTGTTTACTGCCACAGTCTCACAGCTCCAGTGACCCGGGTTCAGTTCTGTTTACTGCCACAGTCTCACAGCTCCAGTGACATGGGTTCGGTTCTGCTTACTGCCACAGTCTCACAGCTCCAGTGACCCGGGTTCGGTTCTGCGTACTGCCACAGTCTCACAGCTTCAGTGACCTGGGTTCAGTTCTGTTTACTGCCACAGTCTCACAGCTCCAGTGACATGGGTTCGGTTCTGTTTACTGCCACAGTCTCACAGCTTCAGTGACCCGGGTTCGGTTCTGTTTACTGCCACAGTCTCACAGCTCCAGTGTCCCGGGTTCGGTTCTGTTTACTGCCACAGTCTCATAGCTCCAGTGACCTGGGTTCGGTTCTGCGTACTGCGACAGTCTCACAGCTCCAGTGACCTGGGTTCCGTTCTGTTTACTGCCACAGTCTCACAGCTCCAGTGACCTGGGTTCGGTTCTGTTTACTGCCACAGTCTCACAGCTCCAGTGACCTGGGTTCGGTTCTGTTCACTGCCACAGTCTCACAGCTCCAGTGTCCCGGGTTCGGTTCTGTTTACTGTCACAGTCTCACAGCTCCAGTGTCCCGGGTTCGGTTCTGTTTACTGCCACAGTCTCACAGCTCCAGTGTCCCGGGTTCGGTTCTGTTTACTGTCACAGTCTTACAGCTCCAGTGACCTGGGTTCGGTTCTGTTTACTGCCACAGTCTCACAGCTCCAGTGACCTGGGTTCTGTTCTGTTTACTGCCACAGTCTCACAGCTCCAGTGACCTGGGTTCGGTTCTGTTTACTGCCACAGTCTCACAGCTCCAGTGACCCGGGTTCGGTTCTGTTTACTGCCACAGCCTCACAGCTCCAGTGTCCTGGGTTCGGTTCTGTTTACTGCCACAGTCTCACAGCTCCAGTGACCTGGGTTCGGTTCTGTTTACTGCCACAGTCTCACAGCTCCAGTGACCCGGGTTCAGTTCTGTTTACTGCCACAGTCTCACAGCTCCAGTGACCTGGGTTCGGTTCTGTTTACTGCCACAGTCTCACAGCTCCAGTGACCCGGGTTCGGTTCTGTTTACTGCCACAGCCTCACAGCTCCAGTGTCCTGGGTTCGGTTCTGTTTACTGCCACAGTCTCACAGCTCCAGCGACCTGGGTTCGGTTCTGTTTACTGCCACAGTCTCACAGCTCCAGTGACCTGGGTTCGGTTCTGTTTACTGCCACAGTCTCACAGCTCCAGTGACCCGGGTTCGGTTCTGTTTACTGCCACAGCCTCACAGCTCCAGTGACCCGGGTTCGGTTCTGTTTACTGCCACAGTCTCACCGCTCCAGTGACCCGGGTTCGGTTCTGTTTACTGCCACAGTCTCACAGCTCCAGTGACCTGGGTTCGGTTCTGTTTACTGCCACAGTCTCACAGCTCCAGTGACCTGGGTTCGGTTCTGTGGACTGCCACAGTCTCACAGCTCCAGTGACCCGGGTTCGGTTCTGGGGACTGCCGCAGTCTCACAGCTCCAGTAACCTGTGTTCGGTTCTGTTTACTGCCACATTCTCACAGCTCCAGTGACCTGGGTTCGGTTCTGTTTACTGCCACAGCCTCACAGCTCCAGTGTCCCGGGTTCGGTTCTGTTTACTGCCACACTCTCACAGCTCCAGTGACCCGGGTTCAGTTCTGCGTACTGCCACAGTCTCACAGCTCCAGTGTCCCGGGTTCGGTTCTGGGGACTGCCACAGCCTCACAGCTCCAGTGTCCCGGGTTCGGTTCTGTTTACTGCCACACTCTCACAGCTCCAGTGACCCGGGTTCAGTTCTGCGTACTGCCACAGTCTCACAGCTCCAGTGACCTGGGTTCGGTTCTGGGGACTGCCACAGCCTCACAGCTCCAGTGACCTGGGTGCGGTTCTGTTTACTGCCGCAGCCTCACAGCTCCAGTGACCCGGGTTCGGTTCTGTTTTTTGCCACAGTCTCACAGCTCCAGTGACCTGGGTTCGGTTCTGGGGACTGCCACAGTCTCACAGCTCCAGTGTCCCGGGTCCGGTTCTGTTTACTGCCACAGCCTCACAGCTCCAGTGACCCGGGTTCGGTTCTGTTTACTGCCACAGTCTGACAGCTCCAGTGTCCCGGGTCCGGTTCTGTTTACTGCCACAGTCTCACAGCTCCAGTGACCTGGGTTCGGTTCTGTTTACTGCCACAGTCTCACAGCTCCAGTGACCTGGGTTCGGTTCTGTTTACTGCCACAGTCTCACAGCTCCAGTGACCCGGGTTCGGTTCTGTTTACTGCCATAGTCTCACAGCTCCAGTGACCCGGGTTCGGTTCTGTTTACTGCCACAGTCTCACAGCTCCAGTGTCCCGGGTTCGGCTCTGTTTACTGCCACAGTCTCAAAGCTCCAGTGACCTGGGTTCAGTTCTGTTGACTGCCACAGCCTCACAGCTCCAGTGACCTGGGTTCGGTTCTGTTTACTGCCACAGTCTCACAGCTCCAGTGACCTGGGTTCAGTTCTGTTTACTGCCACAGTCTCACAGCTCCAGTGACCTGGGTTCAGTTCTGTTTACTGCCACAGTCTCACAGCTCCAGTGACCTGGGTTCAGTTCTGTTTACTGCCACAGTCTCACAGCTCCAGTGACCTGGGTTCAGTTCTGTTTACTGCCACAGTCTCACAGCTCCAGTGACCTGGGTTCAGTTCTGTTTACTGCCACAGTCTCACAGCTCCAGTGACCTGGGTTCAGTTCTGTTTACTGCCACAGTCTCACAGCTCCACTGACCCGGGTTCGGTTCTGTTTACTGCCACAGTCTCACAGCTCCAGTGACCTGGGTTCGGTTCTGTTTACTGCCACAGTCTCACAGCTCCAGTGACCCGGGTTCAGTTCTGTTTACTGCCACAGTCTCACAGCTCCAGTGTCCTGGGTTCGGTTCTGTTTACTGCCACAGTCTCACAGCTCCAGTGACCTGGGTTCAGTTCTGTTTACTGCCACAGTCTCACAGCTCCAGTGACCTGGGTTCAGTTCTGTTTACTGCCACAGCCTCACAGCTCCAGTGTCCTGGGTTCGGTTCTGTTTACTGCCACAGTCTCACAGCTCCAGTGACCCGGGTTCAGTTCTGTTTACTGCCACAGTCTCACAGCTCCAGTGTCCTGGGTTCAGTTCTGTTTACTGCCACAGTCTCACAGCTCCAGTGTCCTGGGTTCGGTTCTGTTTACTGCCACAGTCTCACAGCTCCAGTGTCCTGGGTTCGGTTCTGTTTACTGCCACAGTCTCACAGCTCCAGTGACCTGGGTTCAGTTCTGTTTACTGCCACAGTCTCACAGCTCCAGTGTCCTGGGTTCGGTTCTGTTTACTGCCACAGTCTCACAGCTTCAGTGACCCGGGTTCAGTTCTGTTTACTGCCACAGTCTCACAGCTCCAGTGTCCTGGGTTCGGTTCTGTTTACTGCCACAGTCTCACAGCTCCAGTGACCTGGGTTCAATTCTGTTTACTGCCACAGTCTCACAGCTCCAGTGACCTGGGTTCAGTTCTGTTTACTGCCACAGTCTCACAGCTCCAGTGACCTGAGTTCGGTTCTGTTTACTGCCACAGCCTCACAGCTCCAGTGTCCTGGGTTCGGTTCTGGGGACTGCCACAGTCTCACAGCTCCAGTGTCCCGGGTTCGGTTCTGTTTACTGCCACACTCTCACAGCTTCAGTGACCCGGGTTCAGTTCTGCGTACTGCCGCAGTCTCATAGCTCCAGTGACCTGGGTTCGGTTCTGCGTACTGCCGCAGTCTCACAGCTCCAGTGACCCGGGTTCTGTTCTGTTCACTGCCACAGTCTCACAGCTCCAGTGACCTGGGTTCGGTTCTGTTTACTGCCACAGTCTCACAGCTCCAGTGTCCTGGGTTCAGTTCTGTTTACTGCCACAGTCTCACAGCTCCAGTGACCCGGGTTCGGTTCTGTTTACTGCCACAGTCTCACAGCTCCAGTGACCCGGGTTCAGTTCTGTTTACTGCCACAGTCTCACAGCTCCAGTGACCCGGGTTCTGTTCTGTTCACTGCCACAGTCTCACAGCTCCAGTGTCCCGGGTTCGGTTCTGTTTACTGCCACAGTCTCACAGCTCCAGTGTCCCGGGTTCGGTTCTGTTTACTGCCACAGTCTCACAACTCCAGTGAC
This sequence comes from Heterodontus francisci, assembly GCF_036365525.1. Lineage (NCBI taxonomy): Eukaryota > Metazoa > Chordata > Chondrichthyes > Heterodontiformes > Heterodontidae > Heterodontus > Heterodontus francisci. The sequence continues at coordinate 1,166,646 of NW_027140282.1, forward strand.
CCGGGTTCGGTTCTGTTTACTGCCACAGTCTCACAGCTCCAGTGTCCCGGGTTCGGTTCTGTTTACTGTCACAGTCTTACAGCTCCAGTGACCTGGGTTCGGTTCTGTTTACTGCCACACCCTCACAGCTCCAGTGACCAGGATTCGGTTCTGTTTTTTGCCACAGTCTCACAGCTCCAGTGACCTGGGTTCGGTTCTGGGGACTGCCACAGTTTCACAGCTCCAGTGACCTGGGTTCGGTTCTGTTTACTGCCACAGTCTCACAGCTCCAGTGTCCCGGGTTCGGTTCTGTTTACTGCCACAGTCTCACAGCTTCAGTGACCTGGGTTCTGTTCTGTTTACTGCCTCAGTCTCACAGCTCCAGTGACCTGGGTTTGGTTCTGTTTACTGCCACAGTCTCACAGCTCCAGTGTCCTGGGTTCAGTTCTGTTTTCTGCCACAGTCTCACAGCTCCAGTGACCCGGGTTCGGTTCTGTTTACTGCCACAGTCTCACAGCTCCAGTGACCTGGGTTCAGTTCTGTTTACTGCCACAGCCTCACAGCTCCAGTGTCCTGGGTTCGGTTCTGTTTACTGCCACAGTCTCACAGCTCCAGTGACCTGGGTTCGGTTCTGTGTACTGCCACAGTCTCACATCTCCAGTGACCTGGGTTCAGTTCTGTTTACTGCCACAGCCTCACAGCTCCAGTGTCCTGGGTTCGGTTCTGTTTACTGCCACAGTCTCACAGCTCCAGTGACCTGGGTTCGGTTCTGTTTACTGCCACAGTCTCACAGCTCCAGTGACCCGGGTTCGGTTCTGTTTACTGCCACAGTCTCACAGCTCCAGTGACCTGGGTTCGGTTCTGTTTACTGCCACAGCCTCACAGCTCCAGTGACCCGGGTTCGGTTCTGTTTACTGCCACAGTCTCACCGCTCCAGTGACGCGGGTTCGGTTCTGTTTACTGCCACAGTCTCACAGCTCCAGTGACCTGGGTTCGGTTCTGTTTACTGCCACACTCTCACAGCTCCAGTGACCTGGGTTCGGTTCTGGGGACTGCCACAGTCTCACCGCTCCAGTGACCCGGGTTCAGTTCTGGGGACTGCCACAGTCTCACAGCTCCAGTGACCTGGGTTCGGTTCTGTTTACTGCCACAGTCTCACAGCTCCAGTGACCTGGGTTTGGTTCTGTTTACTGCCACAGCCTCACAGCTCCAGTGTCCCGGGTTAAGTTCTGTTTACTGCCACACTCTCACAGCTTCAGTGACCTGGGTTCGGTTCTGTTTACTGCCACAGTCTCACAGCTCCAGTGTCCCGGGTTAAGTTCTGTTTACTGCCACACTCTCACAGCTTCAGTGACCTGGGTTCGGTTCTGTTTACTGCCACAGTCTCACAGCTCCAGTGTCCCGGGTTCGGTTCTGTTAACTGCCACAGTCTCACAGCTCCAGTGACCCGGGTTCAGTTCTGCTTACTGCCACAGTCTCACAGCTCCAGTGTCCCGGGTTCGGTTCTGGGGACTGCCACAGCCTCACAGCTCCAGTGTCCCTGGTTCGGTTCTGTTTACTGCCACACTCTCACAGCTCCAGTGTCCCGGGTTCGGTTCTGTTTACTGCCACAGTCTCACAGCTCCAGTGTCCCGGGTTCGGTTCTGTTTACTGCCACAGTCTCACAACTCCAGTGACCCGGGTTCGGTTCTGTTTACTGCCACAGTCTCACAGCTCCAGTGTCCCGGGTTCGGTTCTGTTTACTGTCACAGTCTTACAGCTCCAGTGACCTGGGTTCGGTTCTGTTTACTGCCACAGTCTCACAGCTCCAGTGACCCGGATTCGGTTCTGTTTTTTGCCACAGTCTCACAGCTCCAGTGACCTGGGTTCGGTTCTGGGGACTGCCACAGTCTCACAGCTCCAGTGTCCCGGGTCCGGTTCTGTTTACTGCCACAGCCTCACAGCTCCAGTGACCCGGGTTCGGTTCTGTTTACTGCCACAGTCACACAGCTCCAGTGACCTGGGTTCGGTTCTGTTTCCTGCCACAGTCTCACAGCTCCAGTGACCTGGGTTCGGTTCTGTTTACTGCCGCAGTCTCAGAGCTCCAGTGACCCGGGTTCGGTTCTGTTTACTGCCACAGTCTCACATCTCCAGTGACCCGGGTTCGGTTTAGTTTACAGCCACAGTCTCACAGCTCCAGTGACCTGGGTTCGGTTCTGTTTACTGCCACAGTCTCACAGCTCCAGTGACCCGGGTTCAGTTCTGTTTACTGCCACAGTCTCACAGCTCCAGTGACATGGGTTCGGTTCTGTTTACTGCCACAGTCTCACAGCTCCAGTGACCCGGGTTCGGTTCTGCGTACTGCCACAGTCTCACAGCTTCAGAGACCTGGGTTCAGTTCTGTTTCCTGCCACAGCCTCACAGCTCCAGTGACATGGGTTCAGTTCTGTTTACTGCCACAGTCTCACAGCTTCAGTGACCCGGGTTCGGTTCTGTTTACTGCCACAGTCTCATAGCTCCAGTGACCTGGGTTCGGTTCTGCGTACTGCCACAGTCTCACAGCTCCAGTGTCCCGGGTTCAGTTCTGTTTACTGCCACAGTCTCACAGCTCCAGTGTCCCGGGTTCGGTTCTGTTTACTGCCACAGTCTCACAGCTCCAGTGACCTGGGTTCGGTTCTGTTCACTGCCACAGTCTCACAGCTCCAGTGTCCCGGGTTCGGTTCTGTTTACTGTCACAGTCTCACAGCTCCAGTGTCCCGGGTTCGGTTCTGTTTACTGCCACAGTCTCACAGCTCCAGTGTCCCGGGTTCGGTTCTGTTTACTGTCACAGTCTTACAGCTCCAGTGACCTGGGTTCGGTTCTGTTTACTGCCACAGTCTCACAGCTCCAGTGACCTGGGTTCTGTTCTGTTTACTGCCACAGTCTCACAGCTCCAGTGACCTGGGTTCGGTTCTGTTTACTGCCACAGTCTCACAGCTCCAGTGACCCGGGTTCGGTTCTGTTTACTGCCACAGCCTCACAGCTCCAGTGTCCTGGGTTCGGTTCTGTTTACTGCCACAGTCTCACAGCTCCAGTGACCTGGGTTCGGTTCTGTTTACTGCCACAGTCTCACAGCTCCAGTGACCCGGGTTCAGTTCTGTTTACTGCCACAGTCTCACAGCTCCAGTGACCTGGGTTCGGTTCTGTTTACTGCCACAGTCTCACAGCTCCAGTGACCCGGGTTCGGTTCTGTTTACTGCCACAGCCTCACAGCTCCAGTGTCCTGGGTTCGGTTCTGTTTACTGCCACAGTCTCACAGCTCCAGCGACCTGGGTTCGGTTCTGTTTACTGCCACAGTCTCATGGCTCCAGTGACCTGGGTTCGGTTCTGTTTACTGCCACAGTCTCACAGCTCCAGTGACCCGGGTTCGGTTCTGTTTACTGCCACAGCCTCACAGCTCCAGTGACCCGGGTTCGGTTCTGTTTACTGCCACAGTCTCACTGCTCCAGTGACCCGGGTTCGGTTCTGTTTACTGCCACAGTCTCACAGCTCCAGTGACCTGGGTTCGGTTCTGTTTACTGCCACACTCTCACAGCTCCAGTGACCTGGGTTCGGTTCTGTGGACTGCCACAGTCTCACAGCTCCAGTGACCCGGGTTCGGTTCTGGGGACTGCCGCAGTCTCACAGCTCCAGTGACCTGTGTTCGGTTCTGTTTACTGCCACATTCTCACAGCTCCAGTGACCTGGGTTCGGTTCTGTTTACTGCCACAGCCTCACAGCTCCAGTGTCCCGGGTTCGGTTCTGTTTACTGCCACACTCTCACAGCTCCAGTGACCCGGGTTCAGTTCTGCGTACTGCCACAGTCTCACAGCTCCAGTGTCCCGGGTTCGGTTCTGGGGACTGCCACAGCCTCACAGCTCCAGTGTCCCGGGTTCGGTTCTGTTTACTGCCACACTCTCACAGCTCCAGTGACCCGGGTTCAGTTCTGCGTACTGCCACAGTCTCACAGCTCCAGTGACCTGGGTTCGGTTCTGGGGACTGCCACAGCCTCACAGCTCCAGTGACCTGGGTTCGGTTCTGTTTACTGCCGCAGCCTCACAGCTCCAGTGACCCGGGTTCGGTTCTGTTTTTTGCCACAGTCTCACAGCTCCAGTGACCTGGGTTCGGTTCTGGGGACTGCCACAGTCTCACAGCTCCAGTGTCCCGGGTCCGGTTCTGTTTACTGCCACAGCCTCACAGCTCCAGTGACCCGGGTTCGGTTCTGTTTACTGCCACAGTCTGACAGCTCCAGTGTCCCGGGTCCGGTTCTGTTTACTGCCACAGTCTCACAGCTCCAGTGACCTGGGTTCGGTTCTGTTTACTGCCACAGTCTCACAGCTCCAGTGACCTGGGTTCGGTTCTGTTTACTGCCACAGTCTCACAGCTCCAGTGACCCGGGTTCGGTTCTGTTTACTGCCATAGTCTCACAGCTCCAGTGACCCGGGTTCGGTTCTGTTTACTGCCACAGTCTCACAGCTCCAGTGTCCCGGGTTCGGCTCTGTTTACTGCCACAGTCTCAAAGCTCCAATGACCTGGGTTCAGTTCTGTTGACTGCCACAGCCTCACAGCTCCAGTGACCTGGGTTCGGTTCTGTTTACTGCCACAGTCTCACAGCTCCAGTGACCTGGGTTCAGTTCTGTTTACTGCCACAGTCTCACAGCTCCAGTGACCTGGGTTCAGTTCTGTTTACTGCCACAGTCTCACAGCTCCAGTGACCTGGGTTCAGTTCTGTTTACTGCCACAGCCTCACAGCTCCAGTGTCCTGGGTTCGGTTCTGTTTACTGCCACAGTCTCACAGCTCCAGTGACCCGGGTTCAGTTCTGTTTACTGCCACAGTCTCACAGCTCCAGTGTCCTGGGTTCAGTTCTGTTTACTGCCACAGTCTCACAGCTCCAGTGTCCTGGGTTCGGTTCTGTTTACTGCCACAGTCTCACAGCTCCAGTGTCCTGGGTTCGGTTCTGTTTACTGCCACAGTCTCACAGCTCCAGTGACCTGGGTTCAGTTCTGTTTACTGCCACAGTCTCACAGCTCCAGTGTCCTGGGTTCGGTTCTGTTTACTGCCACAGTCTCACAGCTCCAGTGTCCCGGGTTCGGTTCTGTTTACTGCCACACTCTCACAGCTTCAGTGACCCGGGTTCAGTTCTGCGTACTGCCGCAGTCTCATAGCTCCAGTGACCTGGGTTCGGTTCTGCGTACTGCCGCAGTCTCACAGCTCCAGTGACCCGGGTTCTGTTCTGTTCACTGCCACAGTCTCACAGCTCCAGTGACCTGGGTTCGGTTCTGTTTACTGCCACAGTCTCACAGCTCCAGTGTCCTGGGTTCAGTTCTGTTTACTGCCACAGTCTCACAGCTCCAGTGACCCGGGTTCGGTTCTGTTTACTGCCACAGTCTCACAGCTCCAGTGACCTGGGTTCCGTTCTGTTTACTGCCACAGTCTCACAGCTCCAGTGACCTGGGTTCGGTTCTGTTCACTGCCACAGTCTCACAGCTCCAGTGTCCCGGGTTCGGTTCTGTTTACTGCCACAGCCTCACAGCTCCAGTGTCCTGGGTTCGGTTCTGTTTACTGCCACAGTCTCACAGCTCCAGTGACCCGGGTTCAGTTCTGTTTACTGCCACAGTCTCACAGCTCCAGTGACCCGGGTTCTGTTCTGTTCACTGCCACAGTCTCACAGCTCCAGTGTCCCGGGTTCGGTTCTGTTTACTGCCACAGTCTCACAGCTCCAGTGTCCCGGGTTCGGTTCTGTTTACTGCCACAGTCTCACAACTCCAGTGACCCGGGTTCGGTTCTGTTTACTGCCACAGTCTCACAGCTCCAGTGTCCCGGGTTCGGTTCTGTTTACTGTCACAGTCTTACAGCTCCAGTGACCTGGGTTCGGTTCTGTTTACTGCCACACCCTCACAGCTCCAGTGACCAGGATTCGGTTCTGTTTTTTGCCACAGTCTCACAGCTCCAGTGACCTGGGTTCGGTTCTGGGGACTGCCACAGTTTCAGAGCTCCAGTGACCTGGGTTCGGTTCTGTTTACTGCCACAGTCTCACAGCTCCAGTGTCCCGGGTTCGGTTCTGTTTACTGCCACAGTCTCACAGCTTCAGTGACCCGGGTTCGGTTCTGTTTACTGCCACAGTCTCACAGCTCCAGTGACCTGGGTTCGGTTCTGTTTACTGCCACAGTCTCACAGCTTCAGTGACCCGGGTTCGGTTCTGTTTACTGCCACAGTCTCACAGCTCCAGTGACCTGGGTTCGGTTCTGTTCACTGCCACAGTCTCACAGCTCCAGTGTCCCGGGTTCGGTTCTGTTTACTGCCACAGTCTCACAGCTCCAGTGTCCCGGGTTCGGTTCTGTTTACTGCCACAGTCTCACAACTCCAGTGACCCGGGTTCGGTTCTGTTTACTGCCACAGTCTCACAGCTCCAGTGTCCCGGGTTCGGTTCTGTTTACTGTCACAGTCTTACAGCTCCAGTGACCTGGGTTCGGTTCTGTTTACTGCCACAGTCTCACAGCTCCAGTGTCCCGGGTACGGTTCTGTTTTTTGCCACAGTCTCACAGCTCCAGTGACCTGGGTTCGGTTCTGGGGACTGCCACAGTCTCACAGCTCCAGTGTCCCGGGTCCGGTTCTGTTTACTGCCACAGCCTCACAGCTCCAGTGACCCGGGTTCGGTTCTGTTTACTGCCACAGTCACACAGCTCCAGTGAGCTGGGTTCGGTTCTGTTTCCTGCCACAGTCTCACAGCTCCAGTGACCTGGGTTCGGTTCTGTTTACTGCCACAGTCTCACAGCTCCAGTGACCCGGGTTCGGTTCTGTTTACTGCCACAGTCTCACAGCTCCACTGACCTGGGTTCGGTTCTGTTTACTGCCACAGTCTCACAGCTCCAGTGTCCCGGGTTCAGTTCTGTTTACTGCCACGGTCTCACAGCTCCAGTGACCCGGGTTCGGTTCTGTTTACTGCCACAGCCTCAGAGCTCCAGTGACCCGGGTTCGGTTCTGCGTACTGCCACAGTCTCACATCTCCAGTGACCCGGGTTCGGTTTAGTTTACAGCCACAGTCTCACAGCTCCAGTGACCTGGGTACGGTTCTGTTTACTGCCACAGTCTCACAGCTCCAGTGACCCGGGTTCAGTTCTGTTTACTGCCACAGTCTCACAGCTCCAGTGACATGGGTTCGGTTCTGTTTACTGCCACAGTCTCACAGCTCCAGTGACCCGGGTTCGGTTCTGCGTACTGCCACAGTCTCACAGCTTCAGTGACCCGGGTTCGGTTCTGTTTACTGCCACAGTCTCATAGCTCCAGTGACCTGGGTTCGGTTCTGCGTACTGCCACAGTCTCACAGCTGCAGTGTCCCGGGTTCAGTTCTGTTCACTGCCACAGTCTCACAGCTCCAGTGTCCCGGGTTCGGTTCTGTTTACTGCCACAGTCTCACAGCTCCAGTGTCCCGGGTTCGGTTCTGTTTACTGCCACAGTCTCACAGCTCCAGTGTCCCGGGTTCGGTTCTGTTTACTGTCACAGTCTTACAGCTCCAGTGACCTGGGTTCGGTTCTGTTTACTGCCACAGTCTCACAGCTCCAGTGACCTGGGTTCTGTTCTGTTTACTGCCTCAGTCTCACAGCTCCAGTGACCTGGGTTCGGTTCTGTTTACTGCCACAGTCTCACAGCTCCAGTGTCCTGGGTTCAGTTCTGTTTTCTGCCACAGTCTCACAGCTCCAGTGACCCGGGTTCGGTTCTGTTTACTGCCACAGTCTCACAGCTCCAGTGACCTGGGTTCAGTTCTGTTTACTGCCACAGCCTCACAGCTCCAGTGTCCTGGGTTCGGTTCTGTTTACTGCCACAGTCTCACAGCTCCAGTGACCTGGGTTCGGTTCTGTTTACTGCCACAGTCTCACAGCTCCAGTGACCTGGGTTCAGTTCTGTTTACTGCCACAGCCTCACAGCTCCAGTGTCCTGGGTTCGGTTCTGTTTACTGCCACAGTCTCACAGCTCCAGTGACCTGGGTTCGGTTCTGTTTACTGCCACAGTCTCACAGCTCCAGTGACCTGGGTTCGGTTCTGTTTACTGCCACAGTCTCACAGCTCCAGTGACCTGGGTTCGGTTCTGTTTACTGCCACTGCCTCACAGCTCCAGTGACCCGGGTTCGGTTCTGTTTACTGCCACAGTCTCACCGCTCCAGTGACGCGGGTTCGGTTCTGTTTACTGCCACAGTCTCACAGCTCCAGTGACCTGGGTTCGGTTCTGTTTACTGCCACACTCTCACAGCTCCAGTGACCTGGGTTCGGTTCTGGGAACTGCCACAGTCTCACCGCTCCAGTGACCCGGGTTCAGTTCTGGGGACTGCCACAGTCTCACAGCTCCAGTGACCTGGGTTCGGTTCTGTTTACTGCCACAGT